>NC_051315.1:113170017-113795017 GCF_015220235.1 Choloepus didactylus
CCTCTATTCCAAATTATTTTATTTATTGCCCTGATGCAAAGTGAACTATTTTTTCCTATATCTCAAAACTATTTTGAGAAATTATGGTAAATATATATGGATTAAAAATGTAAACAAATTAATATATAGTGTTAAATACAGATGGATCCCTAAAGCTGTATCAGAATTGCATGAGGTAAAGATGTAGGGGTTATTATTTTCAGCATCACAAACCCTATCTTTACCTAAAATGTATAAAAAGCAAACTAGACAAATTCAACTTTGGAAAATGAATTCCACAGTTCAACTGTGGAAGCCAATCAAGTTTGGATCTAGTAAAGGGAGGTCTAAGGAGGCTTCTAGAGGTGGTGGACCAGGGAAGGGCTGGGCCTGGGGGTGGACTTAGAGTCAGTAGCCACAGAAGAGCTGGGGACCTGGTTCAGAGTCCAAGCTGAATTTTTCCTGGTGCTGCAAGCCTTGGCCACCAAGACTGGGTAATCAGACAAATGCCAAAGGACCAAGAAGGTTTTTTCAGGTTGGGGTCAGTGATTGGAAGGCTGATTTGTAAGCCAAGGAGAACAGAAGCACAGGATGGAGGGGACTGCATAACAGTGCATTGGAGTCCTGGGGAAGAGTTTTGGAATCATCATGCAAGAATCAGTCAAGAAGGCTGGATCCTGGAGGAGGCGTGAGTTGGAGGCCAGAGTCTCCTTGTCTCCTTGTGTATTTCCTCTTGTAGTGGCCTTAAATGGTAAGTGGGCGTAACTCCCAGAAGGTAGCAGAGGTGGCAACTGAGGGGTAAGGCAATTGTGATCTATGTTAACTCATCATAAACCTGCAGATTGACCAATTCCTCCTCTTCCATGTAGTGATTGTCTTGGGTGAGCAAAGCTCTCCTATCCTGCAAGTATGAACTGGAGTAGCAGGGTGCAATGCTGATTGTGTACATTTGTTCTGCTTTCCCTTCATTCCATTCCTACCTTCATCATTTTATGTCATTGATTCAGCAAAGCAGAGAGAAAGAGAGGTCAATATCTGAGTCTACAAACATGATAGAACATTCTTGGACGTCAACCCCCAGGCTTCAGGGAGTCCACAAGACACTGGATAAATCTGGGGACTCTGACAGTCTAGACCAAGGAGGTAAATGCAAACACATTCCAAGGCCAGGCTAGTGGCCTGAAGGATGGAGGCTGGCTGGGCACAATTGGAAAGTATTTAAATAGGATCTTTTTCTTTAGATACAACCCCATCCTCTCCCTCATGTTCCTCCTTCCCATACACACTGACACGCACGCACACACACACACACACACACGCACACACACACACACACACACACACACACACACACCTGTGGGCTGAATTCTGAGAGACCTCCAATGTCCTGATTCAGATACTCTGGGAGGACTTGGACCAGGACCTTCTCTAAGTTCCTCTCCAGCATCCATCCCCAAGCTGCAGGAAGCTCCATGGCTCTTCTCCTCCCAGCAGCCCTCAGCCCAAGGCTGGAGGCTGTGCTGATCAAAGCACCAGCCCTGTCCTTGAGCTAACCAGAGGCTCATGCCAGCCACCTCCCTGTCCCAAAGGACCCGTCTTCAGTCCTGGGCCAGATCCTGGATGCAGCCTTCCTTCTAGGAGGCCCCAGGGATCCCGCCTGCTTGTCTCTGCTCTACACAGCCACCACCGCTTCCTTTTCCCACCAGGGTTCCCATTTCCCAGGCCAGTTGCAAAGAGGAATGGAAACTCCGGGCTGCCTCCTTCCTTCCTGCTGCCCCAGTCTTCCTTCCAGGTCTCACCTCCACCCCCACACATGGGAAGTTTCTGTCTCTTTAATTTTTCTTCCTGCTAACCATCACAGGAGAAACAGACAAGACTACAAAAATGAAAATCATGAACAGTTACAAATACTCTCAACAGGCTGTAAGAAGGTCTATGAACTGTTAATTTTTTGGGTCCCTCCCCATTCTCACTAGGTGTGACTGCAATTCTTGACTTCTAGGCAGCTGTGTCAGTCGCCTTGCCCGATGTTTACCCTCCATCTTTATTCATCCCCCCTGCCCCAGGCTTCTTGTTGTGTTTCTTAGTGAAGCAAAAGCCAAATGATAAAATCTTGATCATTTGTTTGACAAAATGTCCTAGACTCGTTAGCCCTCTTATTCCCAAGTGTGTGAACCCAGCATTAAATATATATATACACACATATATTTTATATTAAATATATATATACATATATATTTTTTTCGAAGTGTCTTCTGTAAGTCATGTGGCAGAACTCTGTACAACTTCACCTGGAACACCAGAGAAGTTCCCTTCTTTTGAAGGAAATAAAGGCCAAGTGCTTCAAGAATGTGGAATAATGGCCAGAAGTAAAAGTAAAAGGCTGAAAAGAGTGACATGGCCCAGGTCGGTCTTGCAAAGCTGCCCGGCAGCCTCCTTCCTCAGGGCGTGACCTGAAAACCATACCTCTCTGGGACAGTATGACTTGGGGAAAGTGGTAGTCCACAGGCCTCTTAGCAACTGATCTGGAGCCATGAATCTGCATCATGGACTCCAGGAGCTGCTCATATTAAAAGAGAGAAAGAGAAAAAAAGTAACACAATACCACTCACCAAATAATCCACAAGGAACATTCTTGTTTTCTCCAGCTTCTCACAGCCAGCCAAAAAAGGTTCTTTATTTGTAATGCAAATACAAGAAAACAGAGAGTATTCTTGAATTCTTTTTGAAATTTTCTTTTGGAACTAACATTTTCCTGGAGAGAGATTAAATTCTTAGAAACTGCCAAGCAGCTACTTCTTGTGTAATAGAAATTTGCCTGAATGAAGGTTCTTAAATACTTTAGCTTTCAAGAATTATCTGTGAAAAAAAAATGAATATACTTTCACCCATTAACATTGAGGTCTGTGTCACTTGAGAGTACTTTCTGAGGCTATTAACATTATAATATCATCCTGAAATTTTTCATTAAGAAAAAGTCATTCTTTGTATACCTAGAGCAATTAAATATTAAACACTACAATAAGCAATTCCAATCTTACTCAAATAAGCCCTGAAAATACCGAACTAATGTGAACGTATTCTGTAAAGAGTTCCCAGGATTTCAGAGAATGTTCCGGCTCTTTAGAATTGTGGTGTAAAGAGGGCTTTAGAATCAGGCAGAGTTGGCTTATGATTTGCCCTATAAGTTATTAGCTTCCATGACCTTGGGCTAGTCACTTAACTTTCTGATCCTCAGTTTTCTCATCTGTAAAATGACACTGATGATAATTTATACCCAAAGAATTGGTAGGATAATTAAACAAGATAGTATGAGACCCTGAAGGGGAAGAAGGAGCTGGATAACTATTACTGCGTCCTCTGACCTTTTTGTTTGTGGTTTTCTTTTCTGTTTCATATATTGAGTTTCCTGTTAGGCTTTGCCTAAACAAAACACGGATTTTTTTTGAAAATCATTGTGATAAACGCACTTGGCAAATGTAAGAGCACAGGCCTTAGTAGGTTCATTTATTCATAGCATATTCATTCATCCATTCGTTCATCCATCCATGCATTCATTTATGTAGAAAATATTGAAAGCCTCCAATATAGTAGGAACTCTTCTAATAGCTATGAAGGATGAATGAGATAGACAAGATTTCTGCCCTCATGGAGCTCACATTCTAGTTGGGGGAAATAGACAATGAGAAGGGGAAACAAAACATTTGGTGAGTTATCAGTGCTGAAAAGAAAATAATCACGGCAACTGGATAGAATATGATGGTGGTAGACATGAGGCTTGTTCTTCAGATAGGGTGGTTAGAGAATTCTCTGAAGATTCAGCATTTAACTGGAGACCAAAACAATGTGAATTTAGGTATGTGAAGATGTGGGTGAATGGTGTTTCAGGTACTTGAAAATCCTTTTGGAATGAATTTGGAAATCCAGAATTTTAGGGAGAATTATATGAATTACAGGTCTAGCAAATTCTGCTCACCCAGTTCTTTAGGCTCTGGGGCCTAAGACCTGACTTCTAAGACCTCAAATGCTGAGAGTGGGCTGCATGCTCACGGATGCACCATTCCTTAAGGATCTACCTGGTTGTTAGCTCCTGACTCAGCCCTTGCACCTACTGTAGACTCTATGTAGCCACCATTTTCAGGGGAGCTGGCATGGGTCCCTCAGCTTTGGAGGTATGTGGATAGGGCTCTTGAAAATGTGAACATCAAATGATACTGTGCGTGACATCAGAAGAGAAAAGACTGCTTTTTCTGTATCTGCTTCTAGACATTCAGGGCATTGGGGCTTTGGTGCATTGGAAATGACAATAGGGAGGGACCAAAATCAGTGAAGGAGCATCAAGTGTTGACAAAACCAAAGGTCAAGGCAGAATTGGAGCATTCATGTCACAGGCCACAAATAGAAAAACAGGCAGCACTGGGGATCAAAAGCTGGGGTAGAAGGGAGGTGAAGGGGCTGGATGAATTCTCTGAACCACAGTAACCTAGCCACACATCCTCTAAACAGGGCACCTGCTACCCTTGGGTGGGAAAGTGGCTGGTTTAGTCCCTGAATGGAGCTGTTCTCTAGGATAGCCTTGAGTTTCTACTAAGTTAGACACAGAATTATCACAAGGAAAGAGGAAGATGGGGTGAGATTGTTTAGTTACTGGGTTTGCAAAGGTTATGGGGGTTAGTCCAAATAATTCGGAGAGCATTAACTGAAGTCTTACTATTTGTCCAAAAATATACTAGATATTGTGGGGGACACATTTAGGGGTACTGCATGGAAGAGATAGAATCCCATAATTTCAGAGACTTAAAAGGCCATGTAGTCTAACCAGGTCTTGGAATTCCTGTCTGGAAGGATTCTAGACTAGGTTCCACTACCTACTTGTAATGTGAATGATGGAGATATTACTTGTTGCCCTGAAAATACTTTTTTCCCATGTAAATTGTGAATAATCCCTGTCCTGTATGACACTGTGTATATAGATGCCTTATAAACCATCAAAAGCTTTACAGTAAGTGCAAAGCTTTTTTTTGTTGCAGTAGAAAGAAGAGACACCATGGGAATTACGAGTGGTGGTGGGTGGTACAGAAGGAGTAGGGCTGCCGTAATGTTTGGTAGTGGGTGGTATGACATGAGTAGGCTGCCAGGGCACCATCTTCACTAAGAACAGGATCTTAATGAGGCTGAGTCCTCATATTTGGAAATTTGGAGTCCTCAGATTTGGAGTTTCTCAGATTTATTTTCATCAATGAGTTCAGAATGATCAGACCCAGGGGACTGACCCATGATACTCAAACGCAAAACAGGCTGATGTAAACCAGACCATCAACGGTTGATTCAAATGACTTTCCAGCATTAACATTACAAGATCCTTTGATTCTGTGATAATCTTCATTCTGTGATCTAATGCATTTTACCTACAGTCTAGTTTTGGATTAAAGCCTGAAACTCATCTTTTGCATACTTTAGACTTGGGAACTTAAGTCAATCCCACTTTTTGATTATGGATAAAAGAGACAAGCAGAGGATAAATAACTCCCCACAGGTTACATAGTGTTTCAGGGAGAGTACACGAGATGACCTCCAGTGTGCACCATTTTACCACTTCTTGGGGAGGCCCACTATAGGAACCTAATTTTAGACTTCTTTTACTAGTCATTCTTCTCTCATTAAGTGGCTTCCAAAAATTTTTCATTACGCAGCCTTGATTCAGACATTTATAAGGTGTTGGTACATTTTTTAAGAATACAGTTGGAAGAATAAATTTGGCTTGCCTTTTAATGCTAATATTAGACTCTTGGCATACTAATTTGTCTACCTTCATTGCCATTTGGATGCCCTCCTGCTCACCACACTCACATTTCTTCATGCATCAAGAGGGAAAAATAAAATCTAAAATATTTACCAACTGCCCTTTTACTATAGAAAATGTGAATAGGAATCCATGGAGGAAAAGAACCAAACTATTAAAATGTTATAAACATGAAGCAAGGCTTTCCCTCATTTGCCTCAGGAGACACAAGTGGCTCCTTGGTGAGCTAAATTTAATAAATTTAATAATTGCCAAAGTTGTATGTTTATGTGCATGTACAGAGGCTCACTACACTTTCAGGTGGAGGGCCTGGCTCAACTGGTTTGTGATAAGATATTTTAGGGGAATTTTGGAGATGTGGACAGTGACCGTCACAGATCTCTTCACACCAGGAAGGCCCAGTGGGGTTTGAAGAGCAGGTTGGCAATAGTACTTTGATAACTACTCCCACACTCTTTTCTCTCACATCATGACCATAATTATTCTTCACAACTATATTGGATGGCACTAATAGTCTACACAACACCCTCACATTTTAAAAAGATATCTTATTTAATTCCCTCAGAGTCTGGAAAGTAGGAATGATCATTGTCTTCCTTCCATCGCCAACACAAATCTGTTATATTAGAATTGCCAATAGGCTGAACTTGGGGAGTTTGGGATCCACTGTACTAGGCCAGTGACAAACCAAGCAGGCCTTCGACTATGAGGAGCCCCAGGTCCAGAGAGGTTCGGTAACTTTCCCCAGGTCACTTGGAAGGTCAGAAGAAAAGCTATACTAAGATCCAGGTCTTCTGACTGTGGACCTCACTTTCTTGATCACACTCCATCTTTTGAGAAGAGATGACAACACATTGTTTTAGGTATATTTCACTTAAAGGAAACCTACTCCAGATTCACAGAAAAGATCAATTAAGTTATATCCACTTAACAACAAGATTCACAACAGAGTTCTTTAACTATTGATATCACCGGTGCACTTAAAATATGATCTAGTTTACAAGCTACTGCTCATATCACTTTAAGAATAAAGTAGGACTTGAGGTTTCCCACACTCCAGGGGGCCAAGGGTGGGGGAGGGAAGCCCTTTTTGTTTCCTTTACTGGTAAAAACCTGACAGATCTCAACATAACCTTTGGGTGGCACTCTTTGACCAACCCCCTTCTTTAAGGGTGTGGTCTGTGTTCAAGACAAAAAAAAAAAAAATATTTAATTACCCAGATGCTGAGACCTTAAAATACTCCAAGGAGTTGTTTATCTTGTTTTAGGAATGATGGGAAAATTCAGGAGGGATTTGAGTCTTTTTATTGTAGCTGTTGCTAAAGCTGCCTTTTGAATGCTGATGAAAGAAAGCATTTTAATTGCTCAAGTTGGATTGGATCAGAGAAGACATTTTAAAAAATCAGGCAAAATCGTTCTATTAACAGGATTAGTCCAGAGGTTGAGACTAAAGAAAACAGAAAACTGAAAAGGAAAGACCGAAAGGACTTTCATTAGAGTAAGCCTATCTTATTAAAAGCTCAACCCTGTGGGCTTGCTTACACAGTCACATCAGTGAAATTGGCAGCTTGTAGAGCGTGATTAAAGCTACGTCTATACAATAGCAAAATACCAGGTTGAAAAGTGGAAGATTCAATTAATAAACTCTTCTGTTTTTTCTCTAAAAGATGCTGAACAACTGGTGGTGTAGCATTTTCCTCTCTCAACGGACTGGACCACCAGCTGTTCTGGTTTCACAGGAATATGGTCTAACAAGTCTTTTTAAAGGTTTCTTCTCTTTGTTTTACAATATTCATTTATAGATTTTTTAAAAAAATTTTTATTAATTTCCTGGCCTTTACCTACAGTTCTACAACAATCCCTAGGACTTGAAAACACCATCCGAAGGTTACTTTGGATTTCAGGACAGCTTAATTAAACTCGCTCCAAGTGCCCCGAAATAAATAAGTTTATTCAGTGATTATCACAATTTCTTCATTTCCCAGTTTTTGCTTGAAGTGATCCCATCTGTGCATTTGAGGATCAGTGTGGGTGGGAAGTCCAATTACACCAATATTTTATTTTTGGAAAAATAGCAGGCATGAGAGTCCACTGAGACCCGTTACATTTTCAGAGTTCAGTACAATTGAGTGCTGTTAAAACAGCCACTGACATATAATCAAGTACCATTTATTTTATTGCAGAATGATCTGTTACAGTAGATAGAAACCATTCAATATCATCGACAAATAGATAGTTCATAGCCTTGAATAAGTTAGCCTATTTTTGTAATGAATAGAGACTTAATTCACGTTTCCTCATCCTGGGGACATGAAACAAAATTATATCATACAGTGAGTAACAGTTTGAAAAATTTTAATTTAGTTTTGCACCGTGGGTGCTTCTAATTACTGCTGACTCTTCACACTGCACTGGCAATGACCTGGAGCCCAGGAGCAAAAACAGCTGCTTCTCACCTGCACACTCATTATGGAACTAATTATTCTTCAAATAATTTTATAATATTCATGCTGAACCTAATTCAGGATCTGTATATGTATGTTTAAGTCATTTGTGGTGTGCTTTCCTGCTCATTACTGCACCCCAAGACCTACCCCATGGTGGAGAACTTCCATGCCCCAAGTCCCTGGGGAGGGGAATTTCTTTTGTTTTCTACCTTGGATATGAATTAGCACTCCAAAGTCCTATTTCCAAACCTATTGCGGACTGTTTTGCTTGTGGCCTCAAGAGTATTGATTAAAATTTTGAATCAGTTGTCAACATTTGGAAATTGGAGATTTTACATAAGAATCCAGATTCCTGCCCCTTTTTTAGAAATTGGACCATCGGGCAATCCCGGGCCCACCTTTTCCAAGAAGCAACACTTACCTTGCAGAAAGGGTATGTGTTTGCCACATCTCCATAGCCAGCATGGAGCACGGTGTCAGTTGCTGTTCATCATTTTGTGCCTGCCTGTCTTTACTCATTTTATTTCCTACCTGCTTCTAAGGTTTTTAGAAGGCTCTAGGCTTTCTTACTTTTACATATCAACCATGTTTAACCCACATTCCTCATTACATACAGATTTTTTTTTTTTTTGGCCATGAAGAGTTTAGTAAAGTTTTATAATTTTTCTTTTGAAAACATTAATTTCAGTTTTGCAGTTTTCATATTTTGGAGTCAATGCATTATTTTTCCCAGTGTTCAGACATTACCATAGGCCCCTGAAAACTGCATAGATCTGAGATAACTCTCACAGGAATCAAATGGTCCTCCTCTGGCTCCCCACAGGCATTTGGGATTGTGTCCTCTAGCCTGGTTCTCCTGAGCATTTTAGAGAGATTATAGGAGACAGGGGGGTGTCCCAAGGGTTGAGGGAGGCAGAAGTCCACTGACATTGGGAGAAAGAGTGTCGCTTCCCTGATTATAGAAGAAATGGGAGAGTTTTGGGGTTTCCTTAAATGACAGAGGTAGGCCTGGCTTGCAAACTGCTTTCTGGCTTTGGGTGATTGGTGAGAAGGAGAGGGATGATTTTGGGGGTCAAACATTTTAGGAGCTTGTTCCTGGACACGTTCACTTTTAGAAGTACCATTCAGTTTAGCTAATTTATTTTTTAGTTGCAGTTGACTATGCTAAATTTTACATTTTTTAGACCATATATTGGACCATATATTACTTCTGATTTTGCAGCTTTCTTTTTGTATTTTTGGACCAAAACATTTACTTTCTCCAGCATTCCAGCTCTTTAATTTGTCCTTGACATTCTCTTAGGGCAGAGGCATGTGCGTTGTTGACTTATAGAGATGGTATCTCTTCTATAAACAAGTCCACAGTGTCTGGTGTCTCCGAGGTTCACCAGATTTTGGGGGGAGATGGTCAACCCCTTGGTGGCCACTCTGATTTTCTGTGGCTTAGCTCCTCTTCCAGGTGTTAGCTGAAGACATTCAGGGAGAGTTGCTTTAAAACATATAAACAACGAAAAAACAAAAAAATACCCCAACCCTTGAAAAGTCCCTCAGACCCATGATTCTCATGATTGCATTTTAGGTTCCTAATGGAATGAGAAGGAAACTTAGCACAAGGGAAATGGCTTCTCAATATTCCTAATGGTACACCCCCCTAAATCATTATTTCTTCCAGCATTGGCTGTGATATTGCTATAGGTAGCATCACTTGAGAAGCTTTGTAGAAAGACAGATTCCCAGCTCTACCCCATACTTACTGAAGCTTGAAGATAGGAAGGAATTTAGGGTGACTCAACTTAATGCTAAAAAACAAATGCAACATCTCATTTTCTCTAATCACCAATAGAAATGTAACACATCATTCAACTATGATCAGAGGCAACAAACCACAGTAATTTTAGCAGTGACTGTGGCTTTGTCACCAGTGGGAATCACAGATCTTTTCATATCACATTATGGTCATTGTGGGTATATTGAAATGCTTTTTATACTCCTCACTGCTTTAAAATCATGATAGCTATGAGACCCACATCCGGATCTTGTTATTTAATACAATAATAAAGAAGCTCATGTATTATGACATCACCCATTTGTTTCTTTAATAATTTGATAACCGCATTCTGATATTGGTTTTATTTGTAATTCTATATATTTTATTTTAGATATTTAGAAACATTATTCCAAGTTGTCCATTGGCTTTACCAAACTGCTAAAGGGATCTATGGCACAGGCAAGTTTATGAAGCTGACCTAGAGCTAAGACCTGACTGATAAGTAGAGCCACCCTTCAATGATCGGGAAGAAGAGGATTCTGGGCTGAGGTAGGGGCTGCTGTGAAAGCCCCTCATAGGAGAGGGCCTGGGGAGTTTAAGGGACAGGAAGAATCCAGTGAGGTTAGAGAATGGAATGTGAGGAAAGTGGAAATAGATGAGGTTGGTGAGGTGGAGAGGGGTCGGGGCAGGAATATAGATTTTACTCTGTGCCATGGAAATAATTGGAGCATTGTCAGGAAGCGTGATAGGGTTATAGCTGCAGAGAAGAAAGTGGATTTGGGGGAAGGAGTTATTTAAGTGCCAAATAACAAAACAAAACAAAACACTAGACATAAGTGGAATTATAAAAGAAAATGATTATTTTAGAATACAGTTATCACAATATATTTTAAAGTTGTAATTGAAAAATATATGTGCTTTATTAAAACATTAAATAACAAGATCTGACTATTACTGCAGTGGGACAATAATAGAAGCCAAAAAAAAAAAAAAAAAAAAGAAAAAAAAAGAAAAAAAAGGAAGAACAAAGTCAGAGGGCTCAGTCTTCCTAATTTCAAAACTTACTACTAAGCTACAGTAATCAAGGCAGTATGATACTGGAATAAGGATAGACATATAGATCAGTGGAATATAATTTACAGTCCAGAAAGAAGTTCTTACATTAATAGTCAATTGACTTTTGATAAGGGTACCAAAATAATTTAATGGGGAAAGAACAGTTTTTACAACAAATGGTGCTGGGACAACTGGACATCCACATGCAAAAGACTGAAGTTGGACTCTTTCCTCATACCAAATGCGAAAATGTACTCAAAATAGATTATAGACCTTAATTTAAGAACAAAAATTATAAAACTCTTAGAAGAAAGCACAGGAGTAAATCTTTGTGACCTTGGGTTAGGCAATGATTTCTTAGATATGACTTTAAAAGCACAAGTGATAAAAGACAAAATAGATAAATTAGACTTCATCAAAATTAAAAACTTTTATGCTGCAAATGATACCATAAAGAAAATTAAAAGTCAACTCACAACATGGAAGAAAATATTTGCAAATTATATATCTGTAAGGGACCAGTATCCAGAATAATAAAAGAACTGTAATAACTTAACAATGAAAAAGAATCTGCAAAGGATCTCAATAGACATTTCTTCAGAGAAGGTATACCAATGACCAATAAGCACATGAAAGGATGCTCAAAATCATCAACCATTAGAGAAATGTAAATCAAAATCAGAATGAGATTTCCTTTTACACCCCCTAGGGTGCTATAATCAAGAAGATGGACAATAACAAGTGTCAGCAACGATGTGGAGAAATTGGATCTTTCATATATTGCTGGTGGGAATGTATAATGGTGCAGCCATTTTGGAAAACAGTTTGGCAGTTCTTCAAAATGTTAAGCATATAGTGACCTAGCAATTCCACTTCCAGGTAGCTTTCCGAGAGAAATGAAACATGTATCCGCTCCAGAACTTGTACATGAATGCTCTTAGCAGCATTATTCATGAAAGTCCAAAGGTGGAAACAACCCAAATGCCCACCAACTGGTAAATAAACAAAATGTGGTCCATTCATATAGTGGAATGCCACAGAGCAACAAAAAGGAGCAAAGTCCTGATACATGCTACCGCTTGGGTGAATCTCAAAAACATTAGGCTACATTAAATGTGAAAGACCACATATCATGTGATTCCATACTTGGGCAAAGAGAGAAAGTAGATTAGTGGTTGCCTAGGACTGGGAGGATGGGTGTAGTGTGGAGAGTGACTTCTAATGGGTACAGTGCATTTTGGATGATGAAAATGTTCTAAAATCAGATTGTGCTGAAGGTTGCATAACTCTGTGAATATACTAAGAAACATTCACTATACACTTGAAATGGATAAATTTTATAGAATGTGAATTACATCTTAATAAAGCTGTTAAATAGAAGGATTAAAACAGAAAGGCCATCGCTAGAGGGCTCTGCAGTAGTCCAGGAGGGACACTGTTGTGGCTTGGTTGAGGAGGCAGTCGTAGAGATGGAGAGAAGTGAATGATTTGGGGGCATTGATGTTTTGGAGGTAAAACTGTCAGGACTTGCTGATGGAGTGGATGGGGATGCTGGGGGTAAGAGAAACCTGAGATGTGGATCCAGGGTAGATCACCTTGCCTGGTCCTTTCCTGCTCTATGCATCTATCATTCTATGGCTGGGTGGTCCGCAAAAATGTCCAGCTCGGTTATTTGGGCTCTAGTTGGATGGTTCTTGGCATTGGAAACTTATGAGATCAAACTACAGCTTATATGCATGATGCTTGATGTAATATTTACTTTGCTGGAAAACAAAGTGAACTGTGCAGGATTCAGTAAGAATGATGTCTCTGAATCTTCTTTTCAATTCTGGAAAAGTTGGCTATTTGCAGGGCTCTTGAAAAGTAATAACCACTCTAGTCCCTAATGCTCCTATATAGGTCAAAATCATCTTTCTTCCTAATAAGCATTTCCTCTGAGTGTTGAGGGTCCACTTTCAAGTTTAAAGCAGCTTTTTAGTGGTATCATCTCTTTTAAATCCACATCAGAAGGCGAATGTTCTGGAGAGACTGAAATCATCTGGGTGACCATTATAAAAGACACATGAGCATTTAAAGACCACAGCACTACTGAGATATGAAACTTTGAGTATGAATTCAGCCCAAGCTGAGAACATTTATTTTTTTCCCCTGGTTTTTCTGGTGAGAAATAAGATCAAATATCTGGAGAGAGGGAAATTTCATATCCAAAGAGATTTCTTTTTTCATCATAATCCAGCTTGAACATTATTTCCAAGAGACTTGTGAAATGCTTGGCCACCTTGAAAGAAGATGCTGGCTTTGCTAAAAGTGACAAATTGCCACCCAGCATCCTTGTTCAATTTCAGAAAACTGGTAGGCACTGTGTATAGCCAGGAGACTTGGAGACAGAGAAAACTGTAGTTTCATACAAGAGAAAGTGCTGCCTGGCCTACTGAAGTCTTTTTACCCACTGCGTAGAGAGCCACTGGCAAAACATGTTCATGAAATTCCTTTGAAGTGGGATTGTCACCTGGACAGAATGCAACATTTGAATCAGTACTCATAACCCCTTCAGACTCACAGGAGGGAGGCTAGAAGGGAGCAAGATGAGCCTCATTTCACTTAGAGACCAGGAGGCACATACTTAATCAACTAGACAAGAATTGCCAGGTGGTATGAACACTAGTTCTTTGGCTGTACTGCCTGGGTTTAAATCCCAAGTTCTTTGCTTATTATTTGTCCTTGGGCAAATTATTTAACTGTTCTGTGCTTTAGATTTTACATCTTACATGCAGAGTTAATGCACATATTAAATGTTCTAATTAAAATGCATACAATACTTCCTATCGTATAGAGTTGCTTTGAGGATTAAATGGATTTATGCATGCAAAATGCTTATAACAGTGCCTTGGCACATGGTATGTGCTCAAAAAATGTTAGCTATTATCATTTATTGAGTGCCTATTATGTAACAGGGAATGTACTTGTGGTGGCTTGAAGCTATATGTACCTCAGAAAAACATGTTCTTAAATTTAATCCATTCCTGAGGATGTGGACCAATTTTAAGTAGGACCTTTAGATAAGGTTACTTCAATTAAGAAGGTGTGGCCCATGTCAGTTGGGATGGGTCTTAATCTTATTACTGGAGTAATAAAAGCAGAACCAATTCAGACAGACAGAGAAAAAGCTATAGGAAACAAAAGGCTGGACATTGATAGAACCTGGAAGAGCAGGGAAAGACCAGGAGATGCCACCATGTGCATTGCCATTTGACAAGCTAAGGACCAAGAATCACCAGCAGCCAGCCCCAGAATGCCACAGTTTTTGGGGAGAAAACATCGCCTTGATGATGCCTTGATTTGGACTTTCTCTGAGCCTCAGAACCATGAACAAATAGAGTTCCATTGTGTAACCCAGTCCACTTAATGGTATTTGCTTGAGCTGCCTAGGAAATTAAAACAGTCCTTGATATTAGGATGCAGTGGTAAGCAAGATAGACAAGGTCTCTGTATTTACAGAGCTTATTTGATATCCAAACAGATACTATTCCAGGACTGTCCAAACCTCCACTTCCCCTGTGATGATAGGGAGTTTATTTACAACAAAAATGTGGAGTCTGATTGCATACACATAAATGTCGAAAAGAGATTCTCAAATGTGAGGAGAATTGTGGCTGCTTGAATGAATTACTGTTACCCATGGGAGTCTTCACAGGGTTTAAGCCTGTAAATCACTTGCTCTAACTTGAGGGGTTGCTGAGTGTGCCAAGATCTTTGTTACTGACTTGGGAGTGGTAATGCTAGGAAAGGGGTGAGTGGAGAGGCAGTTATTCCAAAGGGAATTATAGTTGTGATGGGATTGGGTTTTCTGGCCCCTCTTGGTCCCATTGTTTCTTTCTCTTTTAACCCTTACTGGGAATAGGGAGTGGGCATGACAATGTATTATTAATATTTTGCCATGAGAGGGAATCAGTAGTAACAAAAGAAGGGTCTAATAATATAGTAGACTTCCTCTCTGGAAAACCAGGAAGAACTAGTTCTTCTCCTCTGAAGGGCAGAGTAGCTCCTAATGGTAGCCATCACCCTCCCACTGTGGAGCCTGGAGTGACAGTTTCCATGATCTTGACTATTAGCTCTCTGATGGATTGACTGTAAGGCCACTGGATAGAAAAGTAACTATTTTCTGTCATCCTCTAGAGTCCATATATTTACTACATCAAATACTGGTATGATTACTTGCTTTGTGATAATGTCTTATATCTTCACATCCCAATTTTGTTGGGAGAAGTATGGAAAGGTTACAGAAACATAGAATTCGTATCTTGACTGAGATTCTCCTGGTTGCAACCCACTACCTTCTGCCAGTCTCAATCCAGAGAAGTTAAGACATTTACCTGTGATGATTGCAGTGACATAATACAAGCCCATGCCTGGTATAGGATATACATCACTTTTGAAATAGTGAGATGTATGTGTATTTGGGAGTCCCCAAACTGTTTCTCTAGTTACTGAAAATTCAACTTTCAGGGACATGGGTTTATTCTATTACATGATGGGAGGCAGAAAGTTATCTTATTAAGTTCAGCAGTCAGAAGACTGCTGGGTTCAATTCTTATTCATTATATGACCTTGGACATATCCTTCTGAAACTCAGTTTCCTTATCTGAAGAAAATGGGGATTCTAATACCTAAATCATGGGATTATGATGAGAATCATGAGACATGTTTAAAATTACTTGATAAATTTTGAAGGACCACACAAATGTGAGTAATGGTTATGGTACGTCTTGTTCATTTTGACATTCTTCTACTCCTGGCACAGTGGCTGGCACTCAGGGGCTTGATGCTTATGTGGTGAATTGAATTACTAGTATTATCTGGCTTAAGTCATGTCTTTTGTACCTTTCCTCTATCATTTCTCCTTTAGAGCTACCCTTTACTACGCTGTCACCCAAGGGATCTGCCTAAATTACAAATTGTAAATGTGTCTATGCTGTTCCACTGATTTCAAAGTCATCAATTACTCTTAATTGCATACTGAAGAGAGTTCAAGCTCCTTACTGGCCTTATGTTTCTGACATCCTTTCCTTTCCCCTTGGCTCTTCATCTGTGCTCGAATAGTACCTCCCTGCTTCCAGTTCCTAACTGCCCCAACTTTTCCCACCCTGAGACCAACCCCAGAAACAACCTTTGATTTAGTGCTCTGGTGCAGTTACTCATGTTCCTGCCTGTGCCAGTTTGAAACTGTTATGTACCCCAGAAAAGCCATGCTCTTTTAATCCAGTCTTGTGGGTGCAGACTTACTGTGGGTGGGATCATTTGATTAGGTTTTTTCCATGGAGATATGATCCACCCATTCAAGGTGTCTTAATTCATTTACTGGAGTCCTTGAGACAGTTCAGGGAGAGAGAGTGCTGAGAGCCGACACAAATCCAGATGCAGAGAGAAGCTGAGGGAGACATTTTGAAGAGAAGCTAAGAGATGAAATCCAGATTTGCCCCCAGGAGAAGCTAAGAGAGAAGCTAAGACAGAAATGCCCAAGTAGGAACAAGCAAAGACACAGAAACCCAGAAACATTTTGGAGAGAAGGGCCAGCAGATGTCACCATGCACTTTCCCATGTGACAGAGAAACCCCGGATGCCATCAACCTTTCTTCAGAGTCAAGGTATCTCTTTGTATACCTTAATTTGGACATTTTCATGGCCAAAGAACTATAAATTTGCGAACTAATAAACCCTCATTGTAAAAGTCAATCCATTTTTGGTATTTTGCATTGCAGCAGCTTTAGCAAACCAGAACACTACTTCCGTCTGGAAATCCCTAGCTAACTCTCAACTCAGTTCAAGCATCATCTCCTCCAGGAAGACCTCCAGATCAGGCTAATGAGCCAGTCTCAGTGTTGCCAAAGCACGCTGTCCTTGGCTTTGTTGTAACACTTGCTCCACAATCTTGAAGTTATCTGTCCACAAAGCTTAGATTACCTTAGGGGAAGACACTATGTCTTGTGCATAATAGTCTCCCCAATGTGTAGCTCAGAGCCTGGTATACAGTGGGTGCTCAATAGGAGCTGTACTGAATTCTCTTTGCAAATTCCCTGTATCAGTTAATATACAACCATAAGAAGCAGAAACCACTCTGAGTATCAAAACAGAGGTTATATAGGGAATTGATTGCACAGACGATGGAATTGCTGAGAAGCCAAACAGGGGCCAATGAGTCAAATTAGGAAGTGGCAATAGCAGGACGCAGCTACCACCCTAGGCTGGAGGGACACAGGAGGAGGCAGAGTTGCCAGAACAACGTGTCTGGGGCCACCTAGTGGGAGCTGGAACCAAGTGGGGTCTAACTGTAGAGAGCTGGAACTTCTACTGCTAAATATGCTACTCAAAGCAGAGAAACGGGAAAAAAGATGCCATGGCTTCTCCCTACCCTTGCCCTTCCATTCTTCTGCCTGTGGCTCCTGTTGTCTGGGAAGTCAGCGAGTGATGCAGCCTGCAGGGACAGACTCCCTGATGCCGAGCAGCACAGGGGAAGGATGATAAAAGGGTCTCAGTATGCACAGGCCTGTGGGCTGTCACACTCTGGAAATAAATAAGAGGTAGAAAGGAAAACTACCTAAAATACCATGTGCACTCATTTGTTTATTTAATCAGGATTTACTTAGTGCAGTTGGTCATGACTGCTGTTTCTAGTTTGCTAAAGCTGCCAAAATGCTATATACCAGAAATGGATTGGCTTTTTCAATGGGGATTTATTAGTTCACAAATTTACAGTTCCAAAGCTATAAACGTGTCCAAATTAAGGCATCAACAAGAAGATACCTTCACTGAGGAAAGGCCAGTGGTGTCCGGAACACATCTGTCAGTTGGGAAGGCACGTGACTGGCGTCTGCTGGTCCTTTGCTCTCAGGTTGCATTGTTTTCAGCTTCTGATTCCAGTGGCTTTCTTTTTAAGCATCTGGGGGTTCTCACTTAGCTTCTCTGGGGCAAACTCTGGGCTTTATCTCTTAGCTTAGTATCTCCAAACATCTTTCTGTCTGCATTTCCAAGCATCTGGGTCTGTGTCAGTTCTAAGCTCTCTCTCCCTGAGCTCTCTTACAGACTCCAGTAAACTAATTAAGACCCACCTTGAATGGGTGAGGTCATATCTCCAGGGAAATAATCTAATCAGAAGGTCCCACCCACAGTTAGGTGGGTTACATCTTCATGGAAACAACCTAATCAAAAGATCCCACCCACAATAGGTCTGTCCCCACAAGAGTAGATTAAAGGAGCATAGTCTTTTCTGGATACATAACAGATTCAAACCAGCACAACTGTGTTCCAGCTGTGACATACTGCAAGAAGTTTAGTCAACCATGTGGTTAGAGAGAAGAGTGCTTTTCCAGTTTGGATATTGTGATGGTTGGGTTCATGTGTCAACTTGGCTAGGTGGCCTAGCTGTCTGGTCAAGCGGGCACTGGCCTGACGATTCCTGTGAGGCTATTTGAGGCTGGTTGGTTTGTCGGATCATCAGTCAATTGACTGCGGCTGACTGATGACTCATCAAGGGGTGTGCTTCCACAGTGAGAGAATGCAATTGGCTGGATTTGGTCCGGGTGATCAGTTGGAGGCTTATAAGCCAGACGGTTAGAGAACCTTCACTTCTTCTTCAGCTGCTCAGTGAAGCTTTTCCTGGGGAGCTCGTCGAAGTTGCCAGTTCGTTTCCTGAGGAGTTCGTCAAAGTTGTCGGTTCGTTTCCTGAGGAGTTCTTCAAAGTTGCCGGTTCGTTTCCTGAGGAGTTCGTCAAAGTTGTCGGTTCATTTCCCGAGGAGTTCCTCGGACATCTTCCTTGGAGTTGACAGCTTGTTGACGGCTCTGCAGAATTTGGACTCGTGCGCTCCCACAGTTGCGTGAGTCACTTTTACAATTTGATAATAAGAGACATCTCTCATTGATTCTGTTTCCAAGGAGAACCCTAACTAATACAGATATATTATGTCCCCCAAAATGCCATTTTTGTTGATGCAATCTTGTCAGGGCAGACATATTCATGTTGATTAGATTGTCATTCTTTGAGTGTTTTCATGGAGACGTGACCCACCCAACTGTAGGTGATAACTCTGATTAGATAATTTCCATGGAGGTGTGGCCCCACCCATTCACTGTGGATCTTAATTAGTTTACCAGAGCACTATATAAACTCAAGACAGAAGGAGCACGCTTGCTACAGCCAAGAGGGACACTTTGAAGAATGCACAGGAACTGAGAGAGGAGCTGCAGCTTACTGAGACATTTTGAAGGTGGCCATTGGAAGCTGACACTGACATTTTGGAGAATGCCATTTTGAAATGCAACCTGGGAGCAAGCAGATGCCAGCCATGTGCCTTCCCAGCTAAGAGAGGTTTTTGAATGCCATCGGCCATCCTTCAGCGAAGGTACCCAGTGTTGATGCCTTACCTTGGACACTTTATGGCACTAAGACTGTAGCTTTGTATCCAAACAAACCCCCTTTATAAAAGCCAATCCATCTCTGGAGTTTTGCATTACAGCAGCATTAGCAAACTGGAACAGTGCTCCACAAGATAGCCCTCACTTCTGAGACCAACTGCAAGATAGAGGGTTCCCAAAAACCACCTGCAGTTTTGGTAATTTGCTAGAAGGACTCACAGTCCTCACTGAAAGCTATTATGCTCATGGTTTATTGCAGGGAGAAGGTATAGGTTAAAATCAGTTAAGGGAAGAGACACATAGGGCAGAGTCCAGGAGGGTCCAAATGAAGAGCTTCCCACCATCCCTTCTCTGTGGAGCCATAGACAGCATTACCTCCTCCTTACTACGATGTGTGACAATATTCACAGAGTATTGCCAACTAAGGGAGCTCACCGAAGCTTTTAGCGTCAGAGTTTGTATTTGGGCTCAATAACATACTGCCCATATGGCTGACCTTTAGTCTCTAGCCCCTCCCAGAGGTTTGGCTAATATCTTTAATCTCCAGTTCCTTCTGGAACAGAACTGATATCATGTGACCCAAAACCCCCAACTTAAATCACTTTGACTGTCCAGTGGCTGAAGCTCCCAGGAAAACAAAGACACTCTTATCAGGTAGGATATTACAGGGGCCTAGAGATTATCTCTCAGTAGCCAAGGACAAAGATCAGACCTTCATTTGGTAAGATTAATTCTTCCTAACACACTTATCTAGAAGATGATGTTCACCTGCAGATCATATCCCCTTGCATATCATGAATGTGCCCGGGGTTATTAGTGATTTCCAGTGTCTACCTTTTTTCCCTCCCCACAGAAGAAGGACATGGAATTCATAGGAGTGAAAGTGCCATTGTTATGGGAGCAACAAAAGAAGAGTAAATCACTGCAGATAAATTACCTATGACAGATGCATATCTTACAACCAACCCGAATGTTCAAGGTTAGTGGAACAAAGGGGTTGAGAAACTCAAGGCATGGCTATGTCTACAAATTAGAGTGAAAATTTGCAGGACTGTTCTCTTAGCATTGGGCAATTCACATACTTTTGGTTAATCTTCACTATACATGTTCCAAATAATTATTTTAAAAGAGTTAAGTCTTTTTAAATTATGGAGTCATGAACAATACTCTTCAGAACTGGTGTACATAATTTTTTAAATTCATGGAAGAGAAAGGATAATAGTAACAGAATCTTGCTTACCTTGGCAATTATTTAATCAGTGGATGTTGAGTACATAAAATATCTCCTATTGTTAAAATCCCTATTTGCCATTTAAAAATGCATAGATTCAAGCATGCCCTATTTTATATTCAGCGTGCCACTTATCAGAACTTAAAAAAGTATTTATTTGTTTCTATGTTTATTGCCATTTTCCACCCCTGGGAGTGAGACATGGGATCCTTCTACCTTGCTCTCTGCTCCATTCTCATTGCTCAGAACAGTGCTTAGCACACAGAAATGGCTGAATAAACATTTGTCGGTTGACTCACTATTTTCCTTACTCTGGAATGAAATATGAGAAAGTTGAAGAAGTGATTGACCTTACTGGCAAACACTTTCCTTTGAAGATGTTGTCTAGACCTTGCTCCACTCCACAGAGCTGGGCCAAGCCTTCAACAACCACTTATCCATCCAGGCACTAAAAGAAGAGGGAGCCTGTTAATTGCAAGCTGTTTCTCACTGTTGCCAAAAGGTCATCACTATCAATTATGACATATATTTGAAGAGAAGGAAGTCCTGTCCATATAGCAATATATTCCACACTGTCTAATTTGTTTGCTGTAATAAGGCCAGGCCCAGTTATTGATGAATCAATCATCTGTGTCTTGTTTGCTGATGACACCACCTCAGTCTCTCTCCCAGGATAATGGTGTTGCATACAGAGATTGTTGCTGGGCTGTATATTTTTAAACTCCATAAACATGTTGAACATTAATTGCTGCTGCTGTGCAAGAAAACATTTTTTTTCTCTTTGTGGTGGAGAGTTAAGTAATTTATATGGGATGATTCAAGCCATGTCTCCAGGCAGCCAGTGAAATGCTGCTAAATCAATCCATATGGCCGGTCTCTGCTAGGGAATCAATTGTATGACCTGCATGGGTGAATGATGGAGGGTGTCTCAGCACGCTGAGTTCTTTCTTGCTGTAAATGGACTAACCCTCTAGGTTAGGTCTCCGCATGCCTCATGAGGCAAAGGGTAGAAACAATTACAGGGTCAATTTAAACAAAAAATAAATGCTCATCTCGATTAATTCAAATGAATAGAACTTTTCCTGGATTTTCTCTTCTGTGTGTGTTCTATGTCTGGTATTGAAATTATTGTCTTAATGCTCCATTTCACTTTTCTGGCCCTGACACAGGCTCAATTCAAAGGAATGAATAGCTTCTGCTAAAGGCAGGAGGTGAGGCCTGGGGGCTGGTACCAGGCCTGGGACGGGGGGCCTGAGCTGTTACATTAGTTTTCCTTGGAGAATCAGCCTATAACATTGGTCCGACTCTTTGATTACTTCTTTGCTCTTTCACTTTAACTTATTTTCATCATAGTCTTATAACTTTGAAATTATTTTAAAGGGCAATTTTTGAAGAAAGTGATTAAGGAAAGCAACTGATCCTCCACTCCCTCTCTGAGCCCTTGGCCCCTCAGTTTGGCTTCTGGATTGGTTTGAATGTAAAGTGTTGGGGAATGCTAACCTGCCCTTAATTATAAGGGTTTGCCTATGTTTTCTAACAAAAAAAATGCATTTTAAACAGTACTTTCAGAATTTATCTTTCCCTACGTATCGACAAATGAAATTTATGTAGAGTTGTAGGCTAAGGAATCATCTGATTTGCATAGGGCTATCAAAATTTGGCAACTTAGTTTTCAACAGAAAACTAACTGGACAATATCTTGGATTTTCTTTAATGATCATTGAAGAAAATGGATCATGATGTCACAGAGTATGGGATCAAGCCAAATATATTAGTTTTTTCCATCCTTGATTTTCCACTGGTAAATGTGAATTGGAAAACCAGGATGACCCAGTTTTTGACTGAGCCTTAAAAGGATATTTGTTTTTGTCTGAATTCCTTCAGTTAATGCTTACTCTGTGTTCTGGTTTGCTAGAGCTGTCGTTATGCAAGATACTAGAAATGGATTGGCTTTTATAAGGGGAATTTATTGGTTTACATATTTACAGTTCTAAGACCATAAAGATGTCCATACTAAGGCATCAACAAGAGGATACCTTCACTGAAGAATGGCTGATGCATCCAGAACACCCCTGTCAGCTGGGAAGGCACGTGTCTGGCATCTCCTGGTCCTTTGTTCCTGGGTTCTGGTTTCAAAATGGCTTTCTCCAAAATCTCTCTGGGTTTCTGTCTTCACTCCTCTCTCAGCTCATGTGCATCCTTGCTTCTTTCCCCCAGGGTGTTTCTTTCTAAGCATCTTGGGGTCCTCTCTTAGCTTCTTCTGGGCCAACTCTGGACTTCATCTCTTAGCTTAGCATCTCCAAACATCCTTCTGTCTGTATCTCCAAGTGTTTCCAAGTGTCTCCAAGCATCTGTGTGAGCTCTTGAGCTCTCTTAAGTACTCCAGTGAACTAATCAAAACCAACCCTGAATGGGTGGGGTCCACACTTCCATAGGAATAATTTAATCAAAAGTTCCACCCTAATCAAAAGACTAGTAAGTCTGCCCCCACAAGACTGCATTAAAGAACATGGCTTTTCTGGGGGACATAATATGTATAAACTGGCACATCCTACCCCCTGGACCCCAGAAAGACCATGTGCCAGTTTGCATATATTATGTCCCCCCAAAAGCCATATTCTTTAATGCAGTCTTGTGGGGGCAGATGTATTACTGTTGATTAGGTTGGAACCTATTGATTGAGTGTTTCCATGGAGATGTGATTCAATCAACTGTGGGCAAGACCTTAGTTAGATTATTTCCATGTAGTTATTACCCCATCCATTCAGGATGCATCTTAATTAAATCACTGGAGTCCTATAAAAGAGTTCACAGACAGAAGGAACTCAGAGCAGCTGAGAGTGACATTTTGGAGAGCATCTGAGAGAGACTTTTGGAGAGATGCTTGCTGATGCTGATGCTTTACTGATACTTGGGAATGCTTGGAGATGCAGACAGAAGGACATTTGGAGATGTTATGCTAAGAGATGAAGCCCAGAGTTTGTCCCATGATATTCTAAGACAGGACCCCCAGGTGCTTAAAGAGAAATGTCCTGGTAGAAATAACCAAGGACACAGGAGCTGAGAGAGGAGCTGAAACGAAACCTGGGAGCAAGCAGACACCAGCCACATGTCTTCCCAGCTGACAGAGGTGTTCCAGATGCCAACAGCCTTTCTTCAGTGAAGGTACTCTCTTGTTGATGCCTTTGCTTGGACACTTTCATGGTCTTAGGACTGTAACTTTGCAACCTAATAAATCCCCTTTATAAAAACCAATCCATTTCTGGTATTTTGCATAATGGCAGCATTAGCAACCTGGAACAGACATGTTCTTTCTAATTGAAAAAATACATTCATTCCATCATAATATAGATAAATACAAAGTTATCAAAATCAGTTATGGGCATTGATTGTCCTAAGGCAACATTCTCCTCTGGCTGTGGACCCACAAAACTCAGAACAATTTATCTGCTTCAAATATACAAAGGAGGGACAGTCATAAACTAAACGTTCCCATTGCCATAAGGAGAACTTGAAAGGAAAGTGAGGTTCATGGGACTGAAACAGTTCCTAATACCTGCAAGGAAAACTTCATTAGATTTCAAAGTCTGAGGGTCATTTATAGAATGATGTTTTTTCCTTGGGGAGATAAAATGATTGAGAGAGTGGCAGTCCCACCATTTCCAAAAGCTTATGCAGTGACCTTGCTCTCTCCAAATGCTGGGGTGAGTGCTCCAACATATCCACACATTGGAGAGTCCACCTTCTTCTTGGTTTCACCCTCCTCAAGCATCAAGATGCCACCAGGACTCTCATCCCAGGGCAAAGGCTCTTCCCTCTCCAAACAGTGGGGTGGTGGCCAGGCTCTCCCCAGTGTCTTGAGAATGTGCTCCATCCTCTCTGAGGCCTGTGATGGCAGCACTATTCTCGAGCATTAAGGCAGAAGGTTCATCCTCTGCCTCCAGGGTAAACTCACTCTTTCCACATGCATGGGTAGGTCCACTCTCCTGGCCCGAGATTTCTTGGCTCCAGACCTTAGTTTCCATGGTTCTGCCTTTGAAGTCATCTTTCCTTCAGTTTGTTCCTTTTCTGTTCCTTTTAGTCCAGACTGGCAGTGGTTTCGTTTATACAGATCTTACAAAAAATTTGTTGGCTTGGCATGCAGCAAATGGGTCAAAACTTGTCAGAAAACTTTCCACAAATCCTTCCTGGATAGCTGCTTTTCCAATCTTGGCTTGTAGTGAAATGGCGGTCGGGTTTTATGTTTGGTTAAATCCTCACATGCCACCTCTGAGGTCTCACTTTCTGGAAGCCCAGAATCTTCCAAACCATCATTTTCTAGTTTCTTTGTGCCCAAGAGTTCAGTTCTCAGCTTATCTTTTTCCTCTCACATTTTACTGTAAGCTGCAAGGAGAAACCAGGCTGCATTTTCCATATTTCATTTGGAAACCTCTTCAGCTAAGTATCCCAGCTCATCGCTTTCAAATTCTGCCTTCCATCTGACACCAGGACTCAATTTTGCCAAATTGTCTGCCACTTTAAAGCGAGGATCACCTTTCTTCCAGTTTTCAATGAAACATTCAACATTTCTCTCCAAGACCGCATTGTAAGTATCTTTAGAGTCCAACGGTCTCTTCAAAGCAATCTAGGCCTTTAGCAATTTGTTCCAACTAGAATAGACACATACTTGGGATATGGGTTTGCCTTCTCTGCATGCAATTCTTCTGACAAAACTACCATCCATGTACTTACAGAATGCCTTATCCACCATCATGGTATTCCACACAGCATTGCTTCTGACTAATGAACCCACTTCACATCAAATGAAGTGCAGGAATAGGCACATGCTCATGAAATTATCTGGTCTTACCATGTTCTCCATCATCCAGAGACAGCTGGGTTGATAGAATGGTGCAAAAGCCTTTTGAAAACTCAATTATGGCACCAACTAGGGGCAATACCTTACAGGGCTGGGGCAGTGTTCTCCAGGAGGCTGTGTGTGGTCTGAATCAGCATCCACTCTATAGTGCTATTTCTCCCATAGCCAGGATTCATGGGTCCAGGAATCAAGGGGTGGGAATGGGAGTGGTGGCATTCATTATCACCCCTAGTGACCCATTAGGAAATTTTTTGCTTCCTGTCCCTTCAAACTTAAGCTCTGCTGGTCTACAAATCTTAGTTCCAAAAGGAGGAGTGGTCCCACCAGGAGACACAACAATTCCATTGAACTGTAAGTTAAGATGGCCACCTGGCCACTTTGGGCTTCTGGCCGGTGTGATTGATCCGATCCTGACTACCAAGGGGAAATAGGACTGCAACTACACAATGGAAGTAAAGATGAGTTTTCCTGGAATACAGGAGATCCCCCAGGGTGTCTCAGTACCACCATGCCCTGTGACTAAAGTCAATGGAAAACTGCAACAACCCAATCCAGGCAGGACTACCAATTGCCCAGAAACTTCAGGAATGAAGGTTTGGGTCACCCCACCATGCAAAGAACCATGGCCAGCTGAAGTGCTTGCTGAGGATAAAGGGAACATGGAATGGGTAGTGGAAGAAGGTAGTGATAAATATGAACTAAGATCACATAACCAGTTACAGAAACGAGGACTGTGATGGCAAGAATATTTCCTCCTTGTTTTATGAGTATGTTTGTATTTGTACATAAAACAAATATCTTTGTTTTCTTCTCTATCTTATCCCCTTATCATATGACATAAGTTGTGTTGTTCATTTCATAGAATTTAAGTTATAGGATATCAAGTTTAAGAGCGAATGTTACCCAAGGACTTGTACCCTATTCTGGAGACATTTAGTGCATTTCCAGTTTTACGCAGGACAGCTGAGTATTATTAGGTGAAACAAATGCCTGTTATTGTGTTCTGTTTAGAGATTAAGTATGGTTTATGGTGAGGTGTGTAGCTGCCCAGAGAAGGGTTGGACTGTGATGGTTAGGTTCCTGTGTCAACTTGGCCAGGTGATGGTGCCCAGGTGTCTGGTCAAGCAAGCAATAGCCTAACCATTACTGCAAGGACATTTGTGGCTGGTTAATAAACAAAAAGGCTGACTTATTAAATCATCAGTCAATTGAGTGCATCTGTGGCTGATTACATCAATGAAGGACAGGTCTTCAGCAGTGAGAGAATTCAGTCAGCTGGCTTTAATTCAATCAGTTGAAGACTTTTAAGGAAGAGAGAGAACTTCTTCAGCTAGCCAGTCTCTCCTGGGGAATTCATCGAAGATCTTCATTAGAGTGCCAGCTCACAGTCTACACTATGGAATTTGTCTTCTTCAGGTAGCCACCCTCTCTTGGGGAGTTCATCAAAGACTTTCATTGGAGTTTCCAGCTCACTGCCTGCCCTATGGAATTTGGACTTGTGCATCCTGCCCTACAGAATTTGGACTCGTGCATCCCCACAGTTGCGTGAGACACTTTTATAGAATCTCATATTTGCAAATATCTCCTGTTGATTCTGTTTCCCTAGAAAACCCTGACTAATATAGTCTGATATCACCTTTCCTCTTTTATTGGGTAGGGGATTCCTTCTACCATTTCATTTGATGGTAGTGATGCAGACAAACTGGAGTAACCACTGCACCCCAGCAACACATAGGGGTGGTCATACGACCTGGACCTGATTAATCACAGAATTCCATCCCTATGGCTAATGTGATGGGCTCAGGAATGTGTTTAAGATGAAAGCCAAGTCACTGAGAATTTTTCCATGGAATTTTATATAAGGATTGCTAGCTGAGATGTAATAAGCCTGGAGTTGTCTGACTGTGTATTCCCCAGCACTCTTTCCTCCCATCTCCACTCATGAAAGAACAGGCTGTAAAGAAGGAATGAGGGCAACACACAAGGAGAAGTGGTGGGGAGGGGTGGGAGCAAGAGAAAGAGAGTAGAGAGAGAGAGAGGGAGAGAGCTGGGGGAGAGAACGCTAATGAAAATATTTGAGTGCGCACATTGATTGACGCTCACTCCTCGTCTTGACTTCCTTATTTTGCATGTGCCCATAAATTCCTATTACATTTAAGCTTGTTTTGAATTAGTTGCCTGTCTTTTGCAGCCAAACAGGTTCAAACTAATATATATGCCCATATTAAGCACAGTCACTGCCTTATTTCTCTGTGGAGTACCAAAATATCTCAGATCCTCAGAAAGGCAAACCTCATAGAAGGGGGAATAGCTCTGGGCTTTAGCTAGCCTGTGGGGAGTTCCAGGCAGTTCTGATGCAGACATTGAAGAGAAGATGGCAAGAAGCTGCATTCACACATTCTCCTTAGACAAAAGTAATGTCTCACCTCAAATGACACATTACTATTCCTCTCTGACACTCCTCAATCTCTTAAAACATGACTCCTTTCTCTCAATTCCTTTTTATCTGTTTCTTTCCATATGCAGTTGTCAACAATGTTTGTTTGTTTTCTTGCCTGTGGACAAATGGCAATTATTCTAAATCCCTGTTGACTATTGCCTTGAGATCCTGGGCAAGAGCAGGGAAAAATAAATCAGGTGATCAAAATCTTGTTTTTTTTGCCCCTGATCTCTGACTTCTAGAGATTTATGACTAGAAAGATTAGCTGCCTTCTCTATAGAAGTCTCAGGGTCTGACTTTTGGCTTGTTATCTAGTCTTGGAAATGAGAATCATGGCTGGGATGACTCAAAAGGTGAGAGGGTGGTTAGTTTTTCTTCAATCACCTGCTATGAGTCTACCATCGTCTTTCAGATGGTTCAAGGTTCTGATCTGTTGTGTTCTGGATCATCTATTGGATATGTGGCCATTTTTGATAGCTAGTGAGGAGGAATGAAGAGAAGAGAGCCCTTAGAGGTGATTTGAAGCCTGAGGTTTCCCACTTAACATCCTCATTGCTATGAGCACAACTTCATTATAACATACACTTGGGAGGGAAGTGGTAACTTCTGGAAAGAGTACTGGACTTCAAGTGAGAAAGATTGGGATGGAGTCTCAGTTTTGCTCTAAGTTGCTCTGAGGCTTTGAGCAAGTTTCTTATATTTTCTAAGCCTCAAATGAAGCATCTGTGCAATGAAGGGTATGGTAGTATATGCTTCATGGAGTTGTGTGAATTAAAATAAAAAATGATGTAATAAATATGAAAGGATTCTGTGGATGGAGATGAGCTGCTCAAATACAAGACAGTGTTCTATTAAGATGCCATACTTTAGAAATAGTAAGCTTTCTAGCATTGAAAATGCATCATAGAAATCAACACTGCTCAGTGGAAGATGCTCATTTGGAAAAAACCATATTACTAGGAATCAATAGTTTAAGGAGTTACAAGATGTTTCATCCATAATCTTTGTATAGTTTTAAAATGAAAACTACATGCCTATGCTCATGGGACAGGTAAAAATTCTGAATTTAGCCAGCATGTGAATTCCATTTGAGTAAGTAGGTAATCACTCTGCATAAAAATTGTTAAGATGTGCATACTAGTTTAGTCCATTTGGAATTGCTGATTCTGATTGTATAATTTAAGAAAACTCAATGTTTACATGTAGACACCGGCAATTCCACTGATTATTATGACGGGCTTAAAATTTTTCCCTAGGGAGAATTTAGTATACATATTTTCTTTGCAACACATGGACCTTTCCATTACACACACACACATACATGCACCCACCCATAATTGGCAAATGAATAGATTATTAAGGTTTCTGTGATATTAATTACTGTCATGAATCATCTCAGAATTTGCATACCAGGGAGGACCTGTGGCATGAAGATTTCTATTCCCCTCAGCAATTAGGACAGATGATGTAGTCTCTCAGGGGCCCTATACCGAGCCATCTCCAAACCTCCAAGGACAATGAGACAAAGAGAGTGTTGCATAGTGTTGTACCATTATGGAGTACAATCAGGTCCAGTATTTCCTGGGAAAGAAATGTCATTGCTTGCAATTCTACTGATCTATCACCGAACTGCTCAGATGTTGTGGACACCTCATGAAAGGTCCATCATGATATGCTGTGATACTCTGCCTTTATTCATGAAAGATTGTGAAAAATAACACAGAATAGTTAATTAAAAAGAAATATCTTCATGCCAGAAAAGGTCTGAAAATGAAAATCGTGTCCTTTTTACTCAGCTATCTTTTCAGATAAGCCAAAGGCCAAGAGAGAAGTCCCTGAGAGCAAGTTGCAAGGGGAAGTCAGAAAACATTTTAGAAATAGCATGCACCAATTAATTCACACTGTAAAAGATGATTCTGTCCACACAGAGGAGGCCTAAACTCCCATTAATGCAGAAGAGTTTTAACTGGCCAATTATTGAGAAATCCGTATAATTATTTGCCAAAAAGAAACAGATAAGTAGCAGGGTAAGCAACAACAAACAATTAAACATGCAACACAACAAAAGACTCTTAAGTACTTCCCCAAGAAAGGATACCATCAAAACAAATGCATAATCCACTAGCTGAAGGTGGTTAAGAAGGAAAAAACAAGAGAATCCCAATGAAGGCAAATGTTACCATTGCAAATTACTTTGTTTTCTAAGCATTTAATCCCAATTAATGCCACCTAGGCTTAAAACATAGGTTTATAAGCTCTTTGAGGGGGAAGAGGGAAGGAGGAAGGAGAAATAGGGAGAGGAGCTAGAGAGAGGAACAGCAGAATGAGAGGAAAAGAGAAGAGGGGTGGAAGGTGAAGGGAATATTGGGGATATGGTGGGGGAAAGGGAATGAGAGAAAAATGCAGGAACCTTACGGAGGAAGATGGGGCATGCTGAGGGGAAGGACCCCTATCGAAACTTGTGTTCCAGCCCAAGATATAATGTAAAATCTTCCATTTGGTTGGAAGGTTCGATTGGAAACCTAAGGTTGGCTGGAAATTTTATGTCTAAATAGTTTTAGCATAACTTCCTCCTAGAATATTCGTACCTCTTACTTTTAAATTGAGTTCATGGAATCCCACCCTCAGAAGAAAATGTGTAACCTTCCCTCAAATATTCACCTTGCATTCCCTCATTGCTCAGAGAGACTCTCCCACTTTCTAACAGTGAGACATGGTGAGCCTCTGGTGGACAGGGATATTCGCCTCTTGCTTTCCTCAAGGCCTTGAACCTTTATGTGCTGAGTTTAGTCTGACTTGGATGAGCTCCTTCAGAATGTTTTCTATGAACAAGAGAAACCACCTTCAGCTAGTGGATTATGCATTTGTTTTGATGTTATCCTTTCTTGGGGAAGTACTTAAAAGAGTCTTTTGTTGTGCTGCATGTTTAATTGTTTGTTGTTGCTCTAAAGTCCAGGTCTGAGGCTAGCAGAAATCTAGAGTAGAAACAGAGATGAAATTTTATCAGAAAGACCTGGTATAAAGCACCCTGGAGACAGGCCCTAGTTGGTTTCATCTATCACACAGAAATCTGTGGGTGAAGTGAGATTACTGTACCCAAAAGGGCTTCAAAAAGGGAGCGATGCTTCAGAGATACAAGTTACTATTATTGCTAGGTTGTATGGAAGACATTGCTTTTCCATTTTAACCTGGGTTAGTACAGGGCATGTTTCATTCACTTTGATTCTCTGACTTTTGGGCCCAGTAATTGGCTCTTATAAACCATTCACAGGAAACATAGGAACTCCTATTCTTCCTGCTCTCCAATTTTGCTTCCTGCTCTCCATGGCATATTAGGAGTCAAAGTTTGACATTTCTGCTCATGTGGTCCTAACTAAGGAAACTGAGTTTGAAGCTCAGGAAACTGAAGTCCAGAGAGTTTAAGCAACCAGCACAAAGTAAGACTTTATCATGTCTCCTGCCAAGTTCTCCCTACATGATACTGCTGTGCTGCTCCACGGTGATGCTTGGGTGAATAAGACCCTTAACTTTGCAATGAGCACCACCGGCACGACACCCTATCTCTGCACTGCCATCGTGTCCAGGATGGGTCACAGGTGTACTCACCATTACGAACCACTTAGTGTTTGTTTCAGTTTGTTAAGCTGATGAAATGCAATATAACAGAAACGGACTGGTTTTTAAAATGGGAATTTGTTAACTTACAAGGTACAGTTCTGAGGCGATGAAAATGTCCAAATCAGGGCATCAACAGGTGAATGCTTTCTCTTCAAAGACAGGCTACCAGTGATCTGCAGCTCTTCTGTCACATGGCCAGGCACGTGGCAACATCTGCTTGTCTCTCCCTTCCCTCCTGTGTTTCATTGCTTCCAGCTTTGGGCTGCTTCTCTCCTTCCCTTTGGCTTTTCTTTCTTAGCTTCTCTGGCTTTTCTCTCTGAGCTTTTCTTATAAAGGATCCCATTAAGAGGATTAAAACCCACCCTAAATGAGAAGCATTGCATCTTAATATCTTACTCACCTAAAGATCCTACTTAAAATGGGTCTACACCCACAGGAATGGATTAAATTTAAGAACATGATCCTTTCTGGGGTACATAACAGCTTCAAACCATCACAATGCTCTTTGAAAGAGTGTGCTGCGAACAACAGATTCCTAAGGGATTTGGGAAAATGAGTTAAGCCAACATCTACATGAACCCAATGGGTTAAGGTCAAACTAAAAGGCAGGTTTTGAGGTCATTGACCATATTCACAGGCAGGTGACTACAGAGGGGAACTCTAAATAGTCCAGAGTGACCACAGAGCTGGGTGCCCATTTTTGTGCCTGAGGGAGCGAAAGTGGAGTTGGAAGGTTCTTAAAAGTCATATAACCAGAAATCTGGAGGAACATTCCTTGGGGAGAAGCAAAGAAAGAAGCTTAAAGAAGTGCCAGGAATTAAGGCAGGACTAATATTGAAGCAGAAGCCACAGTCTTGAGCAGTCACAATATTCAAACTTCTAGGCACAGGGTGCAGTGAGGCTCTTATGGAAACCCAAAGTCCCTTAGAGCCTTCATCTACAGGTTGCCCAGCTGCTCCCAGGAGACCAAGGTTTCTAGAGGTGCTCAAGAACTGCATGGACAGTGATAATGTGGCTACTGGCTAAATAAAGAGCAATGATTTCTCCTCAGCCTGGCCTAATCATGTTCTTTGGTTTCAGGCTGCTTTTCGATAGTTTTAGTGGAGTGAGAACATATCTGGTCAGTCTCATTTAAAAAATCCTGTGAAGACAGAGATAAGAAAGAGTTTAAGTTAAAGAAAGCATCACAATATTTCCTTGGCAGATTACATATGGAGACTGGAATTCCCACATAATCTCAGTCTTTGGAATATCATCCTGGATCATTTCTTGTGATTCACGTGGGGTAGGACGTTTTCTTAGTCTCCTGCCACACGTTGTCTGTCGTGTTCTCCTTCAGGCTCTGCAAAGGGATGGGTGCTTCCTGCCAGTCCTCTTGGTCTCACTGAGGACCCCGGTCTAGGGGACACTGGCTGGCAACTGAATATAATCAGTTCTACAGGCCATGGAGTCTGGACCCATGACATCTCCTCTGGCCTCGGAGCCCCAGCTTGGCCCTCTACCAGGATTCTACTCGGGTGCTTTTCCACTAGTTATTGGGTCTGTGCTCCTCCCTCCTCATCACATGCTGGCTCTTAGAGTCAGTGTGCCTCCTTCTTCACTTGCTAGCACTTCTGCCATCTCCTTTAATTTTCGGCTTCCTTCTTCATGAAGAAAAAATTAAAGTTAGCCTTTGTCCCCAGAAACAAACAAACAGATCTCCCTGCTTCTTTGGAGATTATCCTATTCCATAGTGTTTTTACTATACATCAGAAGGTCCAGAACATGAGAAAGGAGCTCCCTGACAATCCCTATTATCTACTCGTGAATAAGTTAAAATGGAGTGTCTGGACCAAATTCTCATCTCTTGTCCGTCTCATCCCGCGCACCGGTTTCCAGTTCCCTTCAGTTTTGAGTGGGTGGTTTGCCCTGAACTATGCCTTGGGGTTTTCCTCTCCTCACTTCTCCCATTCACTTCTTCCCCTCACTTCTTTCTTAACCAAGTGAGGCCCTTCCTTGTTCATGTCTTCTGATGAAATAAGAACAGAACTCTGAAATCTGAGGTTGGCTCCTGAGGAGGCTCAGACACGTTCCATTAGCCAATTCCATTTCCAGTTTACTGTCCTTGATAGACTAAGCAAGTTTGAAGTCAAGAGAGGTCAGAAAGACTGAGGACTGTTTTATCAGCAGATTAAACAGCGATCATGGTAGGTATTTTAAGAAGGGAGTATTCAATATAGAGAAGAAGTGCTTATAAAATCTCTGAAGACCATCATGAGTGGATACTGGACTGGATCCTCAGGAATAACTCCCCCCCAGATATGGAACTTACCTACCAGGGAGTTACCACCTCTGTAGCTACCACTGCTGGTACAGTTAAACTTATGATCCAGGAAGATGAAACTAAGAGGCTGCATCAGTGCTGCCACTGTGCAACTGCCACTCAATGCCCAGAAAGCTGGAGAATATATCCTTGAACACTGTTGCAGAAGAACCTCATATTTCCTGGGCAATTCTCACTAGGAAGAAAGTAGCCAAGAGGAGCAGGCAGGTGGTCTCCACCTTACTCCTTTAAAATAAGGAGTTTCCTTTGAAATCTCATACAAGTGCGTCTAAGTGCACACAATGCAGAACCCTCACTGCAGGAGAGCCTGGGAAATACAGTCTTTAGTTTTTAGCTTTTGCAGTTGTAAGGATGGTGACAGAGAGGTCTGGGGAGCCAATTCACAATATCAGCCTCAACTATTGATGGACTTTTATCATCTGCTGTACAAATTTCCAAAATTACACTACCACTGTGGAGAAATATGTTACAGAAAGGGATTTTGATAATGCTGTATATAAATGTCTCATTTTACAGGTTGATGAACTCAGGTGCAGAGAAGTAAAGTGACTACTCTAAAAGCCACACAGCTCATTCTTGGCAGAGTCATAGCAATAACATTGGTCTCTAGGTTCGTTATTATTTCCAATTCAGCCTTTTTCACATAGGGGTACATGGAGTGACACTATGAGTACACATCATCATAGCAAATGAGCTTTGCTGAGCATTACTTTTTTTTTTTCATTTTTATTGAGATTGTTCAGATACCATACAATTATCCAAAGATCCAAAGTGTACAATCACTTGCTCCTGGGTACCCTCATACAGCTGTGCATCCATCACCACACTTAATTTTTGTTCAATTTTTAGAAACTTTTCATTACTCCAGACAAGAAATAAAGTGAAAGATGAAAAAAGAAAAAAAGAAAAGGAAACTCTAATCCTCCCCTATCCCTACCCAACCCCCCTCAATTGTTGACTTGTAGTATTGGTATAGTACATTTGTTACTGTTTATGAAAAAATGTTGAAATACTACTAACTGTAGTATATAGTTTGCAATAGGTATATATTTCTTCCCTATATGCCCCTCTATTATTAACCTCTGATTGTATTGTTACATTTGTTCTGGTTCATGGAAGTGATTTCTAGTATTTGTACAGTTGATCATGGACATTGCCCACCAGAGGATTCAGTTTTATACATTCCCATCTTTTGACCTCCAACTTTCCTTCTGGTGACATATATGACTCTGAGCTTCCCCTTTCCACCTCATTCACACACCATTCGGTGCTGTTAGTTGTTCTCACATCTTGCTACCGACACCCCTGTTCATTTCCAAATGTTTAAGTTCATCCTAGTTGAACATTCTGCTCATACTAAGCAACCACTCCCCATTCTTAAGCCTCGTCCTATATCTTGGTACCTTATATTTCATGTCTATGAGTTCACATATTATAATAAGCTCCTATCAGTGAGACCCTGCAATAATTGTCCTTACGTGTCTGGCTTATTTCACTCAGTATATTGCCCTCGAGGTTTGTCATCAACCCATTTTTTTTTTAATATGGTTTTGTTCACTCACCATACATTCCAACCTAAGTAAATAATCGATGGTTCTCTGTATGGTCATATATTTATGTGTTCACCAGCTTCACCACTATCTATATAAGGACATCTACATTTCTTCCACAAGGCAGGAGGGAGAGTCAAAGAAGGTAGAGAGGCAAAAGAAAGAGGAAAAAAGATGACAGCTAGGAAACAGCAAAAGGAAAAATAAACTTAAATCAAGGTAGAGTAAAGAATCAGACAATACTACCAATGTCAAGTGTCTAACATGCCTTCCCATCCCCCCTCTTATCTGCATTTACCTTGTTATATCACCTTTGTTACATTAAAGGAAGCATAATACAATGATTCTATTAGTTATAGTCTCTAGTTTACGTTGATTGCATCCCTCCCCCAATGCCTCCCCATTTTTAACACCTTGCAAGTTTGACATTTGCTCGTTCTCCCTTGTAAAAGAACATATTTGTACATTTTATCACAATTGTTGAATACTCTAGATTTCACCAAGTTACACAGTCCCAGTCTTTATCTTTCCTCCTTTCTTGTGGTGTCTCACATGCTCCCCACCTTCCTCTCTCAACCATATTCATAGTTATCTTTGTTTAGTGTACTTACATTGTTGTGCTACCATCTCCGAAAATTGTGTTCCAAACCACACACTCCTGTCTTCTATCACTCTGTAGTGCTCCCTTTAGTATTTTCTGTAGGGTGGGTGTCTTGTTCACAAAGTCTCTCATTGTCTGTTTGTCAGAAAATATTTTGAGCTCTCCCTCATATTTGAAGGACAACTTTGCTGGATATAGGATTCTTGGTTGGCCGTTTTTCTCTTTCAGTATCTTAAATATATCACACCACTTCCTTCTTGCCTCCATGGTTTCTGCTGAGAGATCCGCACATAGTCTTATTAAGCTTCCTTTGTATGTAATAGATCGCTTTCTTGCTGCTTTCAGGATTCTCTCTTTGTCTTTGACATTTGATAATCTAATTATTAAGTGTCTTGGCGTAGGCCTATTCAGATCTCTTCTGTTTGGAGTATGCTGCGCTTCTTGGATCTGTAATTTTATGTCTTTCATAAGAGATGGGAAATTTTCATTAATTATTTCCTCTATTATTGCTTCTGCCCCTTTTCCCTTCTCTTCTCCTTCTGGGACACCAATGATACGTACATTATCGTACTTTGTTTCATCCTTGAGTTCCCGGAAATGTTGCTCATATTTTTTCATTCTTTTCTCCATCTGCTCCTTTGCATGTAGGCTTTCAGGTGTTTTTTTCTCCAGTTCCTGAGTGTTTTCTTCTGCCTCTTGAGATCTGCTGTTGTATGTTTTCATTGTGTCTTTCATCTCCTGTGTTGTGCCTTTCATTTCCATAGATTCTACTAGTTGTTTTTTTGAACTTTTAATTTCTGCCTTATATATGCCCAGTGTTTCCTTTACAGCCTCTATCTCTTTTGCAATATCTTCTCTAAACTTTTTGAACTGATTTAGCATTAGTTGTTTAAATTCCTGTATCTCGGTTGAAGTGTGCATTTGTTCCTTTGACTGGGCTGTAACTTTGTTTTTCTTAGTGTAGGTTGTAATTTTCTGTTGTCTAGGCATGGTTTCCTTGGTTATCCAAATCAGGTTTTCCCAGACCAGAATAGGCTCAGGTCCCAGAGGGAAGAAATATTCAGTATCTGGTTTCCCTGAGGGTGTGTCTTAGAAAATTGCTCCACCCTGTGATGCCTCAGGTCACTGTGCTTTTCTGCCCAGCAGGTGATACCTGTTAGCCTATAATTCTTGACTGGTGTGAGGAGGTGTGGCCGTGTTCCCCCAGGCTCTGGGATCTGGTTCTGAATGGAAAGGGCCCCACCCCTTTCCTCTTAGAGAAGATAGACCCCCTAGGGGGAGGTCATTAGCATTTCAATGGTCTCTCTCTTTGCTTGTGCTGTCTCCACCCTTCCCTGAGTCACAGCCCTGGAAACTGAAAATGACTGGGGCTTTCTCCACTGAGCCAAAAAAGAAACAGATAGTCCCCTTCAGACCTATTCCAAGGTGACCCTCCGGCTCTCCAAGGTCAGTCGTCACCCAAAGCCTCTGTCTGTTTTTTGGGGATTTGTACCTGTGCTGAGCATTACTTTTAATTGGAGATTATGGGGGAAAGGACATTCTTTGTATTGAAACAAAAACAGCTGTTATATGGAATAGAATGTAAAATATGAGCGTGTTGGTGTTATAAAAATGGAATTCACTGTGAGGGTAAGGTGGGAACAGGCAGTTTCAGGATTTTCTTCTGGTGTCTACTACTCACTTCCCTCTGCTGTGGGGACTCTGATGGCTGCCCAGGCTGTGGTGCCTAGTTGTTTGGCCAAACACTAGTCTAGATGTTGCCGTGAAGGTGTTTTGTAGATGTGCTGAACATCTACAATCAGTAGACTTTAAATAAAGAAGATTGCCCTTGATAATGTGGGTGGGCCTCATTCAGTTTGAAGACCTTAAGGGCAAAAACTGAGGGTTCCTAGAAGAAGTAATAATGTCTCAAGACCTTGATGTCAACTCCTGCTGCGTTTCCTGCCTGATGACCCACCCTATGGATTTTGGATTTGCCAGTCCCCACAATCACGTGAGCCAATTCTTAAAAACGAAACAAAACAAAACCTTTATATACCTATATATAACACATATTCAATATATGCATACATATATATGCACACACACACATATATAATCTCTCTATCATCTATCTATTATCCATATTTACATGCAAAATCTCCTATTGGTTCTATTTCTCTGGGGAACTCTGATACAGGGACCATTCCAGAATAGTTTTGAGAAGCCTCTGTATCACCCCAAGCTGCATTCTGTTCTCAGATATTGTCCTAATATACTTTTGTTGAGTCAGATGTAAAAATTAGTTTCATTTCCATTCAAATACCACTTCTTTTGCAAAATCTTCTTTTATGCCCCCTCTTGTAATTAACTGCCCCACCTTTTTTTGCACTCTCAAAGCTCCATATTTATTGCTGGATTCTAGTAAAAGTCACAGTGTGCCTTGTTTTTTAGGAAACTGTATCTATGCCTGTCTCCTCTATAAGGATGTGAGCCCTTCACGGGAGGGACTGAGTCTAATTTCTCCTTAAATTCCAGCCCCCAGCCTGGAGCCTTTTGCATATGGAATGATGTGGTGGTAGAGATGGGGATGCTCTCTTTGGTTGTCCCCTCCTCCTTGGATGGTGGAAGGGACTTCCCTGTCCCTTGCAGGTAAGCAGGGCCATGTGACTGGGTCCAGCTATTGTCATGTGAGTGGAAGTGACATGTGTCACTTCTAGTCTGAGTCAGTGAAAAGATCCTGCATGACCCTCCAGCTTTTTCTTTCCTGCTTTGTTGACTGTGGAGGTCTCATGTTGAGATGGCAGAACCACAAGAAGAAAACAGGACAGCTGCCCTGGAAAATTGCCCCAACCACTAGAGGACTTTGCATAAGCAAGAAATAAATGTTTGCTGTATGTAACCACTGAGACTCAGGGTATGGTTGCTTGCCCAGTAAAGCTTCATTTTTCCTGACTAAGGAGAGAGTCAGTAATTTGTGGAGTTGCATGAAGACTCCACATCCCTACAGATGTGTCTCCTAGAATGATATAATTTATTTATACCTTCCATTTTCTTCCTTGATATAACCTCACCAAAACCTTGAGAGAGTGAGAGTGTAATAAGTTGTTAAACTCTGCAGGGATTATGGGAACAACTGGGCTGACATTGTCAATTGTGCAGTTATTACCTAGCCTACAACTGACTAAGGCCATTTGGAAGATAATGAATATCCCCAGCAGATGGGAAGGTACCATATCTCACCCAGGAGTTGCTTCACCTTTGATACCTTGGGGAAATTTACAACCCCAATGGCTCATCTTCACCTTTTCCACCATGGCACATGCTAATCTTACTTAATTGGGCTCTATGGAGAATAGAGGGTCCCCACTTTACTCAATGACTTTTCACTGCCTACACACACAGTTTACTTTGTTTATGTGTGATTGGCAACTAGTACATTTATTATAGATAAGCGTTTATTTCAAAAAAATTTTGAAGACCATAGGTGTTTCTAACTGATCTTGTTTTTTTTTTGTTTTTTTTTTTTTTGTCAGTATCATCTCAGAGAATATTTTGCCATCATTGACAAGCGTTTTGACTCCAGCTACACCTTGGGCAAGTTATTTGTCCTTTCTGCACATCATTTCCTTTCCTGGAAAATGGAGATCATCCTTCTCTTTAGGTTTTGTGGGGATGGGAGAGAATGTTTTGAAAGGATATAGCTCAGTATTTAGCAATTTGTAGATTTTTAATAAGCAATAATTAACAGTAGTGATATACTATACACATGTAGACCTTTACTATTTAAAATACTTTATATACTTTTAAATTTGGATTGACTCTTGCAAGGGCCTTTGGGGTAGATTTTATTATCTCCATTGTGAGAATCAGAGACGGCACTGAGGTTGGCTCAAAGTCACAAACTGGGAAGTGTCAGAGCTGGGACTAAACCTGGGTTTCCACTCTAGTCCTGTTGTGATAACTGGAGAGGTGCCTTAAACCAGTGTGTTCCAGTTTGCTAATGCTGCCATTAAGCAAAATACCAGAAATGGATTGGCTTTTATAAAGGGAGTTTATTTAGTTACAAAGTTACAGTCTTAAGGCCATAAAGTGTCCAAGGTAAGGCATCAATAATAGGGTACCTTCACTGGAGAAAGGCCATTGGCATCTGGAAAACCTCTGTTAGCTGGGAAGGCATGTGGCTGGAGTCTGCTCCCAAGTTGCATTTCAGCTCCATGCTCAGCTCCTATGCATTCTTCAAAGTCTCTCTCGTGGCTGCAGCACCTTCTTCTGTCTGTGAACTTTCTTATAGGACTCCAGTGATTCAATTAAGACCCACCCTGAGTGGGTGGGGTAATACTTCCATGGAAATTATCCAATGAAAGATCTTGCCCACAGCTGATTGAGTCATATCTCCATGGAAACACTCAATCACAGGATTCCAACCTAATCAACACTAATACATCTGCCCCTACAAGATTGCATCAAAGAACATGGCATTTTGGGGGAGATAATACATCCAAACTGGCACACAGTGGTCAAGAGCAGAGGGAGGAGGAAAACAGCCTGGAGTCAGGGCCACTATTATTATATTATAGGTATGAATACTACTATTTTTGTCTATTTCTAAGTGACCCGTCAGAGATCCTTTGGCCTCGTCAAAGTGGCTTCTATAAATAAAGCTGATGTTTTGTTCAGGCCAAGCTATTTAGACTGCTATGAAAAAATCAAAGCACTTGAACAAAAGAGGAACAGATTGTTGAAAACTGTATACTTTGTTTTGTATAGTCACCCACTGGACCAGACAGCCATTCTCTCTCTATTAAAATGTTAGAAATGAAATATGGTCCTTCTCTGGAGTGTAATAAAAGAACCAGAAGTTTGTAACTGGAAGTTAAGATGCATCACAACTCATGTGCCTCTGTTCCTCCAAGATGCCAGAGAGTTGTTGACTTAGTTCAGGACCAAGAACAATGCATGCCAGTATTTATTCTTTTCCAACAATCAAATTAGCTCCTCTAATAATCAAGCTGAAAAACTCACTCCCCAGCCCCCCTCCCCCGAAGCTGCTCTCCTGCATACAGCATTCTTCTGATATAGTTATTTATTTCAATCACTGTGAAATCAGAGGGGTTCAAGCTGCCCATCCATTTGGTAAAAGATTTGGGAATGAGATCAAAGTTGGTTTTATTTTAGTAAGGTCCCTAGTGAGCTGTTAATTACTTTGGTTTCAAATCTGATGTCATTTGAAATAGAATATTGAATTACACCTGTGTTTGGGGGTCAGTTTATCTTCTGATATGAAACTAGATTTGTGGCAGGAAGGAACAGGAGGAAATGAAGTTAGTTTTCTTCCTGTGTTTGATGGGGGAAGGTCTTTGTTGCTGAAATATTCCTCAGAGCTTTGCATCCTGGTTTAAACCAATAGGGGAAATTATGTTTAAGGAACTTCGAGCAAGAGTAGACCTCCAATTATCCCTCAAGGAGATATAAAAATGTTATATTATACTTGTTAATGAACTATGACTTGCATACTTATATAATTTTTACTTTATTTTACTTTATTTTTTTGGGGGGGGTAGAGAACTTACGATGAATTGAAAACCAGTTTGGTAGAAAACTGAATAGTGGAATTGATATTCCTGACCTCAATATTTCAATCTATATCTTGAAAGTATTTAGATTTTTAACTTTGTTGAAAATAAACCATTTCATTGTTTATCAATTTGCACTTGTCAGAGGAAGGAATCTTATTCTGGAACATTTCACTTGCTCACTCCTCTCCAAATCCACCCACCTCTTTCCTGTTCCTCAAGCAGCCCAAGCCCCTTTCTTGCCTCAGGGTGTTTGCGCTCTCTGTTCCATCTGGCTGGGATGCTCATTTCCCGGCTCTGTGTATCTTACCCTTTGAGTTTAAACTCCAATTTCACTTCCTCTCAGATACTTTCCCTCCCATTGACTCTGCTTTATCACATTTTTTATGCCTTCAAATCCTTGGTTGCAATTTGCATGTTATATTATTTATCTATTGGTCATACACTTATGTTCTGTTTTGTGCAAGAGAACTCCCTTCCCCAGTATCTGCAGTATATATATCTGATAATATATTATCATTGTGTCTGGCATATTGTGAGGGTCCCATATTTATTTAGTGAATAAATGAAGACATGGATGAAGGAACCTACCACAGCCAACACTTCCCTTTCTACAGAACACTGATCACACCATTAGGAGAGTATGATCTTTAGGTTCAGTCCTTAGAATTTAAAATAGATTTTATGAAATTGAATAGTGATTGAAAAATGCATCAATAGTGAGACTGTATCCATAGAGTACACCAGTTTAGCTGGAGAACGTCTTGACAATGCCATGTGTTTAGGAGCCTAGCTGCTAATACAATAAAACTATCAGAGCTTCTCTCTGGGTTTCACTCTCCATGGGAACATCTTTGTTTCTCTCTCCTTGTGGGCCTCTCGTCTCTGACTCCGTCTTTTTATATCCTGCTTTTTGCCTCCATCTTGGTTTCACAAAAACAGCTGACAATTTTCTCATGGGTTAGCTAAGAAATAAATAAAAGCTATCTTCCCTTTATCGAATTCATACTGGCTATTACTAGTAGAAATGATTGAAACAAAATAAAACTAACAACGACTAAAATGGCTCATGGTAGAATTTGTTATTGGCTAAAAAAATTGATGGCGAAATTAAATCTTCTTGACAAAATTTAGACGTGCAAAATTTGATCTGGGAAAACTGAACTTTGTGGAAATAAAGACAACTCAAAATGGCAGAAGTCATAACTGTTAAAATTTGATATGGCTAGGAAAACCTGATTTAAGAGTATTTTTATAAAATTTCTTTAGGAAAGGATTGATGCGACTGAATAATATTAGTAAAATTAAAATAATTACAAGAGAAAAGCATTTACATTATTTAATCAAGACAAGATAAGACTGGGGAAAACTCGATCAATAAATCTTCAAGTACAAGAAAGGCTATTTATTGTACTGAAGAACAGACAGTTGTTCTCCTTTTCCGCCAATAAAAAAGAAAGGCCTGAGAAAACAGCAGGGAGATTAGGAAGAACTTCCTGTCCAAAGGGGTTGGGAGGCCTTGAAATGCATTACCACTGAGGGAGGGAGGGTGTGGGGTGAAGCGTGGGGGCGGGGAGGGAGGGCATTGGGGACCCCCCTCAGAAGTTTCTGCAAGAAAATGTAGTAAAGATTCATTCTAGGTGGTTTAAGTGCATTCTTTTCTGACTGAAGAGACAATGATGCATTAGTAGTTAGTGCCCTCTCAAGTATTCCTTAGGCCCCTATTTTTATGATTCTATGACATTTTGAATTCTAATTTGCTCTTTGGTAGGAGAGTGAAATCATGCTGTGTGGAAGACAGAATGATACAGACTTGTTGAGAAGTCACTTTGTATCTCAGTATCAAAGCTTTTGGTTTTGTTTAAATGTTTTAAAAGATGTTGTGTTCTTATAAGCTGGTTTTTGTCATTCCTAATATCTTTTAGGAATTAGTTTTATGTATGTGGGATCCTTTGACTATAATGGTCAATGTGATGGCCAGTACGGATTATTGGTTTAAATTTGGGATAACAGAAGTTTTCACCCTAAAAGGTAAAGATCTAGGGATTGAAGAAGTAAAAATGTAATCTTTACTTGTGATAGCAAAAATATAATTATTGGTTTTATAAGAGAAAATCATATGCAGGTCATGTAGACAAAGAATCTTTGATGTGAGCCTTGGATGTGGTGGAAGAAAGATGCAGAAACTCATCTGATTGATTATGACTGCCAGGGCTATGAGTTGGAAATAAAGGGTTGTGACTTCAAGGAGGATTGGCAGACTGAGTGGGAAGGGAGGCCCCAGGGAGCATCCCAAGAGAACAGGAAGTAACTCTGATTAAGACAGGAAAAGTCATTAGTTCTAATGAAATAAGATGGTGGCCCCCCAGTAATAGATTGAGGGAGCCATCTCTCTGAAGACTGGAGGAGAGACTCTGAATTTTATACCAAGGGAATATAGCATCCAGGAAAAATGAAGCAAAGATATCTAGTGTTTAGAAAGAGGTTATTGTAAAGAGGGCATGAAAGGGAATTTTAAGTTGTTTCCATGTAATTGTGCTCAGTGAAATCATGGGAATTGCTAGGAAACTGAATATAGCAGCAAGTGCACCCCAAACTAACCTCTCGGAAAAGTATGAAGCCATTATTGGTTGTGGGTGAGGTTAATGGATTTTTCAGACTGAGGCTCCAGGAATTCTCAGCTTCTGTGGCCATCTCCTGGGCTAATATTAGGTACAGATCATATAGCATATTTTGCTAATATTTCTTTGTGGTAAGAATATTTTTATGGTATTTCAATTACTCTGGGAGTGCAGGAGAATAGAATATATGCCACCTGTTGCTGTTTCATAAAACAAACTACTTGGAGGAAATCAAAAAACTTTGCACACATTATGGTACCATACCATGAAGACAATGAATTTTTCTCTCTTTGCTTAGCTTGGGAAATAGTCACATATCACATTAAAAAGGATATCAATTACTGTGGGGATGATGCTGGTAGATGAGGAAATCTGTAGGGCTGGATTAAGCTATTAGCTATTAGTTGAGGATTAGGAATTACTAAAGGAAGGAACCAAATGTATATATATGTATAGATGTATATATGCAATGTATAAAATATACACAATTGAATCAATTATACCTTTTATTTAATAACATTGCTATTTAGACCTCAAGGCCATAACCATGACTCTTATTCATCTGGTGGAGACCCTTATTTCTGGCAAAGCATCTAGGAGGGACAGCTAAATTCTAAATTTACAATTTATGCCATAACATCTCTTTTTCTTATACTCTTCGAATAACTAGCATTTAATTTTGAGGAAAAAATAGAGAACTGACCTTAAAATACTTTAGTATTGTATGTTCTTATATTAATTACGGGCCTTGCAGAGGCCAGAATCATCAGGCTAGTTTTGCACTACATTTGGAAAGTGGGCTGCTAAAAGGTTTTTAATAAAAACCTAAACCAGTCATGAATTTCCAATCTATCTACACTGATCAGATGAAATGGCTTTATCTGTACTTCTTGCTGAATAAACTTTTCTTTTCTTCATTTGAAAATTGTTTAAAGATAGTTTTTTGCATATGAAAAACAATGTTGACAAGTAAATCTAATATCCACAGGATTATAGTCTATGAATATTTATAACTACTAAGCACCGTTATATGGATTTCCTGTTGTCTCCCGAAGCATTCTACTCTCTGGGAAATTTCAGCATGGAGGGAAAAAAGTTTTACCACCAGTTTGTGCCTGAAACACAAGAAAAGATGAACAGACGTCTGCTGCATTAAAAAAGGACATAGGCATGCATTAAATCCCTTATGCCTTACTTTTTAATGATGCAATTGTGAATTATGTTCTTGTTGCATTTGTAATTAGAGGCTGCAGCAGATGGTGAAGACTTATTTTAAAGTGATGTGTCTATTAAAATAAGCCACACTGCCAAATAATTGTTCCCTGCAACGGCATCTTTACGCCCCTGAAACACTCCGATTCTTTGTTGCTGTGAGGTTGATTACCGCAGCTGATTACATATGTGCACATGTTTGCTTGGAAATGTATCAGTGATATTTGATATGTGCAATACTTTATTTTAAAGTGTGTGTTATCACAATTATAGATAATGAAGCTTTCAATGAATTATTCAGTCACACTGTCTACAAAGGGAATGCACTGATTTCCCTTTTCAATAAAATTAGGCATGGATCTTTCTAAACTATTGAGGTTGATTCTCCCCACACAGTGGGAGAAGACTTGAATGGGGACTTGGAGGTTTCTGAGTATTGGAAGATTTCCTTACGCACATTATTGAAAAGAGCAGGTTTTTTAGAGTCCATGTAGTCATGGCTTGTCATGTTGAGTGGGAATGGAGGGAGCTAGGCACTGAGTCAGACCAGGTAAAAGTGGAGTAGAGTAGGCAGTTAAATTGATGGCATGGGTTAGAATAGTTTCCATTGTGATAGCAACCCTCCCCCTTCCCCCCAAATCTTAGTGGCTTAAAATGACAACGATTTAGTCCTTTCTGTGTATGTGTCTATCATGGATCATAATAGGGACTCTGCTTATCATAGTGTATGAGGTATCAAGCTGATGGAGGCTACATGTCAACATTGGCTTCCAGTCACCTCACCAGTAAGAAAAGAAGGTGGCGACTGCATCCCAGCTCTTAAAACTTCTTCTTGGAAGAGTCACATGACACTCCCACTCGTATTTAATTGGCCAAAGCAAGTCATATTGCTAAACCTAACATTGAGGGGGCAGACAGGTACAATCCTACCATGTACTTGGGAATATTTTGTGAACCACACTCATGACCACCTTATGGTGGTGTTTTGTTAAGGGCTCTGTACTCTTAAGATAGCTCCTCTACCCATCTGCTGTGACTACTCTTTTTCTTTTACTCTGTTCTGAAATAACCTCATTAGATTGACTCTTTTAGGGTCAACGGTGTTTCTAAAGACTTTTAGAAAAGGGTCCAGGTTACCTGGAAGGACAGAGAAGTCCTCCAGTCTAGCAGTTTCCAAACCATTCTTTTAAGAGATGTTAGTATAGAAATAAGGCCATGGTCAACTGAGTTTGGGAAATGCAGGGTAAGCCAAGTTATCCAAATTTCTTTATTTTTCAGAGCCTTTCGAATGTTAATGCGAATCTCTGTGGGCCACTCCAGAGGGCAGGATTTCACAGAATCTCTTTCTCAGGGAGCTCGCTGTCTTAGTTTCCCAGGCTGCTATGGCAAATACCACACAACAGATTGGGCTTAAAGAACAAGCATTTATTGGCTCATGGTTTTGGAAGCTAGAAGTCCAGAATCAAGGCATTGACAAGACCATGCTTTCTCCCAAAATCCAGTAGTGCCCTGGTGCTGCCTCACCACAATCCTTGGGGTTTCTTGGCTTGCACCCCCGTCATGTGGCGATGTCCTCGGTCTCCACCCCTGACTGCTCTTCTGGTTTCTGCTGGCCTTTGGCTCCTTCCTGTCTTCTCAGACTGTCTGAACTTCTTCTCCTTATAAAGGACTCTAGCAGTATGAACTAAGGCCAGCTCTGATTCGGTTGTGCTACAACTTAACTAAAAATAGCATCGTCAAAAGGTCCTTTTTACACAAGCTCCCATCCACAGGAACGAGGATTAAGATTGAAAACATGTCTTTCACTGGGGCACTTAACTGAACCTCCCACACTCCCATGGGATGGTGTTCTGTGGAATCCACTTTGAATAATGCTGCTCAGTGCCTGATTGTGCGTTTGGGCAGCATTTTAGATGGTTTTCCCTTGGAACGCAGAGAGCGCTTCCATAGCCACACCCTCTCTCCAGCCCTCACTCTCTCCTTAACCTGGACAAGTAGGAACATGATACTGATGGATGTGGGAGTGGGGGCAAGTTTTGTGATACGGAGGCTAAATCATATGCCCTAAATCACATGAATCAGTATGAGAGGGCTGAGCTCAGGCTGGCAGCACCAGGGTGAGGAGAGCTCTGTGCCATGATTTCAAACCCAAGAGACAATTATAGTCCTTTGCCACCATTAAATGAATTCATCTATGTAAAGCATTTAGAACAGTGGCAGGCACATGGTAAGCACTATGAAAATGTTTATTATTATTAGGCTATTTAAATAGTAACAAGGATAAAAATAGTTAACAGTTTTGGATACTTTATATTCACCAAGCACTGTGCTGAGTTTTTATATGGATGATCTCATTTGACTCTTAAAAAACCTTATGACATTAGCTACTATTATTATTCCTGTTTTATAAATAAGGAAACTAAGGTTCAGGTAGATTAACTAATTTATCCAAAGTCACACAGCTAATAAGAGGTAAATTTAGGATTAGATGCACTCACATGGTTTGACATTTTTTTGATGTTTCGTGGTATTTAAAGCACTTCTATATAGACTATACCATTTGTCCTCATAACAAACCTATTCTTTAGATACCATGTTCTCCATTTAGGAAATGGAATTTCAAAGAGTTATTGAATCTTCTTTTAAAAACAGGCATCTTGAGTTCTGGTCCATTCTTTTTCTATTATATGGCTTGTTTCTTCCCACTTTTTTTCTCTCATCCTACCCCTTTTTCTCTGATTTTATGTTCCTTTATCCTTGTATCCTACAATCTGGGTTTTCAGCATATGACTAAATAGGAAATAATTTCTTGGGATAGTCATAAAAAAGTCCAGAGGAGTATAGGTATAATTTCAAATGATGAATCTGGTCATCTGAACCAAAAACAAGCTAATGTAAATCATATTGCATTCCACGTAGTTATACATTTTTGCCCGATATGTTCTGTGTGTCAGGTCTTTGGGGTAGTCTAAGAATGTCACACATACATACACACATGCATGCACACACACACACACAACAACAACAAAAGATCCAGGCTACACAATGCCCTTAGGTAAGTACTGGGGAAGGCTTGAACAGCCATGGTCACTGTACCCATGCATCCTCTGCTCTCCTTCGTAACTTCCTCTTCATCACTTTTCTCAAGAAATGAAAATGGAGGGGAAGAAGGGACTAAGGGGCAAAGGGGACTGAGAAAAGGGAACCAGAGACGAGGGAAAAAGTAGTGTGAAAAGAAAGGGCTGTTGACCTCAACACAGTTCACTGAGTGGAATCCTAGCCCCCTTTCACCTCTGCAGGCTGACAGCGACTCGAAGGGTCCGTCTGAAGCCAGAGGGGAATGGCTTCACCACATTGTCCCATAGATGAAGGGTACCTGCAGCGAAATGGCAGGCAGCTGTCTTTTTGCACAAATGACAACATGAAAGGCAGAGGCCTGGAATTTCATAATTTGACACTAACTTTTAATGCAGGGTTAAGTGGCAGTTGTTCCCTGTGCTGGTGAGGAAATGTGTGTGCAAGGGGCAGGGCAGCGCCAGTGAGCATAGTAAAGCTGGAATGTTTGGGAAACTGAAGAGCCCGAATGCCTTACAGCTATGGCTCTTCAGCTTTCCATTTTTTTTTCCACTTGAATAATGAAATTGTTCTTTTGTAATAGACTGAACTATCTAAAGACAGGGAAAGTATTTTGAAAATGCTGCAATTGGAGTCCTGATTGAGCAGATGATGAGTTGAAGACAGTCCATGCATGTGTGTTTTTTTGTTTTTTGTTTTTTTTTTTTAGTTGACTGATGTATGATGAAATTATGCCTAATTTTGCATGCATTCTCCAAGTAGCTTCTTGGTCCCAGAAGACAAATGATGTTGGCTGATGGCTGTCTTAAAGTCTGTGAGGGTTCCTTGGGGGATCTATTTGTGGGTTCTCAGAATATCAATGCTTAGAATAGGAATGAATTGGCTATGTTCTGGGCACCGATGAATAACTTTGGGTATTATAACCCTCTTGTACCTTCGTGAATAGAACCAGCCAAATCATTAATCCAACTGAGAATACTGGGGTTGGTGGGACTTTTGCAAGAATGGTGGTAGCCTTCAGCCAGCCAGTATTCAGTAGCCATTGTACTTTCCCCTACAGATGATATGCCAGGATGGGTTCTCAGCTGACAAAGGAAGAAGGCAACAGGATATAACTGAATATATACGTTGAGTCTGAAGACCTTTATTTTAATTCTGGCTTTGCCAAATACACTATATATACCCTTGTGACAATTACTGATTATCTCTGATTTTGGTTGCTTGTCTGGAAAATCTGGAAATTGGTGAGATGATCTCTAAGGTTCTGTCTGGCTTTAAAATTCTATGACCCTAGGAATATGGTTCACCCATCAGTGAAAAGTCATTGATCTGACCTTGGAAAACATTTCATGCCTATTCATCTCTCTCCTTTAGTGGAGAATGATCAGAAAAAATGGTTTCTTCTTATAAATATGAATACGTTTCCTTGGAACCCCTCCTCCACTGCCTATAAACACCAAGTGGCCGAAATCCATTTGTACCTGAGACAAGTGATAAAAAGAAATTCTTCCATAAAGTGAACTCTTGAGATTGAGGTTGCCTTGTGAGTCACCTGCTTCCCCTCATTACTAAGAGGTTGGGAGGATGAAGGGTTGGTGAGCTTGAGAACCTTTCTCAGTTTTGTGCTGCTTTCCAAAGCAGCCCTGCTGGGAAATCACTGATCAGCACACACACAAAAGGATAAGTTTTTGGCTAATCTATACATCGTAAATTCCCCAGTGGTGCTCTGGCATCTGTGAGAATGAGGGTTGCTAGCTGGACACTCCTCAGGCTGAGTTATACTCACCATCTTTGTCACCAACCTTCCACCTGTGCCATATTTATTTCCCTTCACTGAAGCACTGAGTTTGATTTGGTTAACCCCCTAGCTGGTTCTGATCCACTCTCAGTCAGTCCCAAACCTCACTGGGGTCTGGACTGGTTTTGATGGGGTGCCAGGAATCCATTCCAAAAGACTCACACACTCTCTTGTTTCTCTTTGGAGCAAAGGGGTTAAGTCAGGAGGCATAGAATAAACAAATCTATGAGTGTGTCTCTTACTAGCCTCAGAATCCTATTTACCATACAACAGGCTTATTTTCTAGTTGGCCAGGACTTCTATCCCTGAAAAAAAAATTACAGGGATTAAGCAGGATTTCTTTGCTAGAACATATAGTGACTGTGCCTTTGGTGATCACGTACGTGTTCTTGATTTTCCTCAGTTTTGAATTAATATAATTTTATTTTTATCCAGAAAGATGATAGATGATTTGCTCAAAGTAAAAATAAAGAGGACCTAATTTTATATCGTTAGGTTACAAATAGGAAAATTTCCTTTTTTCAGACTGTATCACTAGATTCTGGTTTCAGAATTTGGGGTCCCTGGAACTATAGGGCAATGATGTCCCAATAGCCCAGAAAAGAGTTTCAGGTGGAATTTAAAAAAACAATCAAGAAGTGGTGAGCTCTAGCAACATGGTTTATGTGTCTCCATCAGAAACAGACCAAGATCAACAATGATGAAAACTCAAGTCACTTTGCTTCACTTATGTTTGGATTAGTTGCTGAAATCAGATGGTGAGCTTGATTGTTTGTTGAGCCTGTTATTTATTGGATCAGCTTGTTTCTGTGTGTCTCTGATCTAAACACCTAGGCCCAGCCAACCAGGCAGGGCATTTATGGGTTTACAATGAGCCAACCACAGGCAATGTTGGAGGCTGAGGAACCTTACAGCACAGTAAAGACGTGACTCTGCCTTGATGGGGTGTATGTGGGGTTACCCCATGATGAGGCTCATGATAATTCCGAATAAGATGGTCAAACAACACATCACAACACAACTCAGAGCCCCATGAATGGGCAACCAGTCAGGGGAGCTGGGTAGAGTTACTGCAGTTAGAGTGTGATGGGATTTTTTTCTGGAAAGGCTTCTTCCTAGAGATGAACTAGGGGTAGGCTTTGGAAGAAGAAAGGCTGCATTGCAGATCCATGGGTAGCTTCAGGAAGTCAGGCAGAGAAGAAAGGGATACAGCCCAGGCTGGAGCAGCCAGATTGGAGTACCTAGGTGGAGAATGGGAGCATCCATTCTGAAAGAAGTGAGGGCATTCAGGAAAGATTTGGAAGGGTAGAGGAAGATTATGAAACCTTGTGAAGGAGACATTCTTGAGGATCTGAAATCTATGATCAATTAAGAACTTGCTGAATCACTTTCTTGACTAAAAGATGGAGGAAAGGAGGGGAAGATGGGAAAAATATCTCCCAGCCATGAGAAAAACCAGATAAACCTAATAAAATTGGGCTCCTATTGGCACATTTTCTGTTCCTTGCCTCCCGGGTATGGATTTTAGTGTAAGGTCCTACTTTCCAATACTAAAATACTAATTCCTCTCTTCCTTCCTCACTTCTTTTACTAAGCCCTGCTTGGGGACTGGAACCAGCAGCCAGAGGCTCATTCTCGCTATGTGGATGTTGGTGGCAGACCACGAGTGGTGGCGGCAGGTTCTCCCACAACCCTCTCATCTCGATGCGCAGACCATCAGACACAGCCCTGATGAGCCTGAAGTCAACTGCCTGTCCCAGGGGCACGGCTACCTGCATTGACTTGCTCTGGAAGATTTCCTTTGTGTCCAACAAACTGATTCCCATGCCTGAACCAAGTCATCTGACTTTCCCTGCCAGGGCGTGTTTCATTTGTACTGACACAGGGAATGTGATTCCTGCCCTTTTGAGTAAACAGTTCTGTACAGTAAAGGGTGGGGCACAAATTTAAACACAAATGCCTGGGATCATGTTGTTTTCTCTAGCATCTGCTTTCCTAGGGTGAGCGCACTGCTTCCAATCAAGTCCACCTTCTTTGGAATACAGGGTTGGGTTAACATCTTTTCTGCTTCGCTGCAGCTGGGAATTCATCTCTTTTGGATGCCGTTTGGAGTCAGATGGAATCCCTTTAAGATCCCCAGATAAGATGTGTGAAGATATGTCAATTGTTAACCTACATTCAATTGATGCACTGATTTAATTTCTGTTTGCTCAAGAGGTACAGATAAAACCACTACCTACACCTCAATAATGTTGGAGCTAGTAGCAAAGTATATACCCTGTTTTCTACTTTTATAGATGGTTTTAACATTCAAACTATGAATGTGAATTATTTTTCTGTCTGACTCCTCTGGTGTAGGTTATTGTTATGCTAATTCAGGCCTATGTTTTCCAGGGCCTTATAACTATATAAATCTTGTGTTCCTTTGAACAAATTGGGTGGTTAATCCTTTAATCAGTTACTGAGAGATTACAAACACAGAGCTGAGGCCATACCTCTAAGCTCAGCAGTCTGAAGGTCATCATTGTTATTCATTTGGTGTTTCTCCTTTGTTATTCCTTTTTTCTTCTATTAAATAAGAAAGTCAGCCTAATCCTAGAGCAAGTACCTTCCTTGAAAGTAGAAAGATGGAACCTGGGAGGAGAAAATGGTCCTAATGGGTCAAAAATAGGTAAATAAAAACCCTCTGTTTATGGTTTCAGCCACCCCCATCCCCCATCCCCCACCCCTCCTTCTTTCCCTATCCTCTCCCTCTCAGGTGATGGTTAATTTCATGTGTCAGTTCAACTAGGTTATGGTGTCCAGTTGTTTGGTCAAGCAAATGCTGGCATGATTGTTGCTGTGAGAATGTTTTGTAGATGGATTAACATGGATAGTCAGTTGATTACACCTGTGGCTGGTTGCATCTACAATCAACAAGGGAGATTGCCCTCAGCAATGAGGGGAGTCTCCTCATCCGATCTGTTGGAGGTCTTATAGCCAGACTGAGGAGTTCAGAAGTCAGAAGGAATTTCTGCCTCTTCTTTAGCCAGCTAGATTCTCCTGGGGAATACAACTTCTCTGTCATCAGAGTTTCCAGTTTAAGGCCTGCTCTCTGGAGTTCAGATGTGCCAGATTTCAGAATCACCTTTTTAGAAGTTTCCAGCCTGTGACCTGCCCTAAGAAATTGCCAATCCCCCACGGTTTTGCTAGCCAATTCCTACAATAAATCTCTCAGTATCTCTATCATTGATTTACACCTCTCTTTCTCTCTCCAGCCCTCTCTCTCAGTTCTATTTCTCTGGAGAACCCTGACTGATATATTTGTTTCTCTCATATGTTTTCTGAGAACAGATATCTATCTCCAACAGGCTAACTGTATTAATCATTTTAGCTTCTCTGTTTTCTTGACAATGCATTTATACTTATTTTGTAAATAACCTTTTGTTAGCATAAACTGTTTTTTCCCAGCTTTTCCTTGAAAATATTAGTTAAGACTCCATCAATTTATCAGAAATAATAAAAATATTTGATTATTAATATTTCAAAATAAATCTTAAAAATTATATAATTATAGTAATAAAAAATTAAAAAATAAATCTAAACACCTTGTCACATATTGACAGCTGTTTCTGACTGTAAAAAGAAGAGGAGGTTTAAATTCATATGAACAGATAATGCTGACAATAGAAGCACAACGAGAGAATTTGCCCTCGGCTCTTCTCTGTGTGTGTGGAGATGCTGGCTTGAACCCTGCCCTTTCTAGATTGATGATGGATCAATTGCCAGTCAGGCTCCTGAACACTTGTCTTACCTCATTCATAGAAGATGCATCCTGATTTTGTTTACATTTATAAGGACTGTGTCCCTCTTTCTGCTACTCCACCTGACCAGAGGCCCCATTTCTTCCCAGGCCTCATTCAATAGAGCCCAGGAAGGTCCTTCGTCATGTGCTTGTCTAGTATAAACCCATGTGGAAACAGCATCAATGTAGTGTGACTGCCATTGTCCATCTGGACAAATGAAAACAAGGTGCAGAAATTAGAGGGAGTGATAGAAATCGAGATCCTGACCTCAAAGCAGAAAACGTCTCTGTAAACCTTCTCCCATGGTGTAAGTTAATGGAGCCAAATCAGAATGTGAAGCACCTGTGCAAGTCACAGACAAATGATGTTGTGTATCTTTGGGGTCCTGAGGGCTTCTTTTGCTATCTGAAATCCAGTGGCTCTGGTCACTCACACTGGGCCACCTGCTGTGATAATGACCCTTCCTTTGCAGGACTGATATTGAGCAGATATGGTGTTTATTGGACCTCTGAAATTTACGAAGGGAGGAAACTTGCTTAGAAAACAAAAATAGAAGTTCCCTATCTGAAAACTTATGTCAATTCCTTTAGGAATACAAATTCCTAATGATGATAATAGTAGTTGCCAAGTAATGAGCATCCACAACATTTACTAGTGAAAACTGGGCATTATGATGTACATTTTATGGAGAACACTGAGATTGGGACAAATTCAGTAAGTTAGTAATAGAGCGGGGATTCAAGTCCATATCCATTGACCACAGTGATTGGTTCAGCAATGGTCACATGACTTTAGGCAGGGCAATTAAAATTTTGGGGAATAACTAGAAAGAGAAGCTTTCTCCTGGGAATACTGAAAAATGGATATAAACCTGAACCTGTTGAGATAAACTCCTAAACTTGTCTAAGAATGAAACCAAGCAGAGATAAGCAATGAAGAAAATTGGATCTTTGAGGACACTTTTTCAGCATCTGGATACAGCTATGCCTGAATCCAATTCCCCAGTATTGTTCAGTTTAGTTACACGAACCAAAATATTCCTGTTTGTTTGTTTGTTTAAGCCTCTTAAATACAGTTTTCTGTCTTGAAACAGAAAACCTAAAGGGTCTTGACTATTCTACTTCCTTTGCCAAACCTTCTCTGAGCCCCCCAGGTAGACCCAAACATTTCTTCTACTTTTCCCTCACAACCTGAATCTGCCACAATTACCGCACCATCCCATTGGATGCGAGTGGCTTTTGCTGGTTTTTGCTCGTTTTACATATCTGTCCTTCACTAGACTCTAAATCCTGCTGGGCTGGATCATGCCTCCGTGTGTATGTATTTATTTCCTGCCTCTAGGCCCAGATTAACTTCAAAAATGCAAAGTAATCTCCAGGACTTAACAGGAAATGCTTTGTATGCATCAAGGTGCAGGTCTCCAACTTGGCTTTACAAAGTTTAATGTTTAAACAAATCACATGCAGATCTTGTCAAAAAGTAGACTCTGATTCGAAAAGTCTGGGGTGGGGCCAGAGACTTCTCATTCCTAATAAACTCTCTGATACTTCCTAATAAGCCCCTTGTATGGCAAAATACTGACCTGTGTCACTAGTTCTTTCCAGGAAGACTTCAGGTCAGAGCTCATGGGAACATTCTGATAATCTCTGACTTGTTGGGTAGTAGGGATGTCTTTTTCAAGATCTAAACCCAAACCTTGACTTTATTTCCACAGAGATTAACTTAATAAAATAAATTTGGAGCACGCAGAGCCATTATCTCCTTAGTCAGCTTTAGTCAGTCAATCAACAAGTACTTATCAAGCACTGGTTTTGAGCCTCATTCTTGGCAGAATATTATGACACAGGAAAGAAACATAGGACTATTTCAGTGGGACCACCTTTAGATTGGAGAGGAATGAGAGCTGATGATTTTAGGAGTGTTACCAAGGCATGCCATACCCCTATGTATCTTTTTCCTTCCCTATTAACTTGACAGTTTTTTTTTTTTTTTAATTTAGTGACATTGTCAGACAAGAGAAGGTTCTGGGGTCCGTCATCCATTTGTACCTTAATGCGAATTCGTTTACTCTGCTTTCCTTTCTCTTACCAGAAAGAGACCCACTGAATAAGGGAATGGGAATGTTTGCTCTCCCAACTGAGCTAATCCAAGAGCAAGAGGATAATTCTGGGGAGGGCAGGGGGTAGCTGTATAGGGTGGAATTGTTATTGCTAGATATCCATAGGAGGATAACGTATATGCAACCATATTGCTCAGTACAAATGGCACTCAAGATAAAATGGAGTCTACTTACTTTGAAATTTTATATTTGGACCCCAAGAATCATTGAATGCTAGTGATTGCAGGGAACTTTGTGATCCTTTGGTCCAATCCTATCACTTCATATAGTAGGACACTGTTCTAGTTTGCTAATGCTGCGGAATGCAAAACACCAGAGATGGATAGGCCTTTATAAAACGGGGGTTTATTTCACTACACAATTACAGTCTTAAGGCCATAAAGTGTCCAAGGTAACACATCAATAATCGGGTACCTTCACTGGAGGATGGCAAATAGCGTCCAGAAAACCTCTGTTAGCTGGGAAGGCACATGGCTGGCGTCTGCTCCAAAGTTCTGGTTTCAAAATGGCTTCTCCCAGGACATTCCTCTCTAGCAAGCTTGCTCCTCTTCAAATAACATCACTCACAGCTGCACTGCCATTCTGTCTCTTTGAGTCAGCATGTTTTATATGGCTCCACTGATCAAGGCCCACCCTGAATGGGTGGGGTCACACCTCCATGGGAGTATCCCACCAGAGTCACCGCCCACAGCTGGGTGGGGCACATTGCAAGCAAATCTAACCAGCACCAAAACGTCTGTCCCACAAGACCACAAAGATAATGGCAGTTGGGGGACACAATACATTCAAACTGGCACAGACACTGTAACCCAGATGGGAGCTGGACTTGCCCCAATGTTCTTCTAGTGCAGTGAGCGGCCCAATCCTCCAGTCAGAGTTCTTTTTGTAGGATGAGGGCAGTGGTGGCTTAGCAGGTGGCTAAGACCACATGCTCTGCTCTGGGTCTGACCTTTTGGGTTTGAATCCTACATCTTCATTTGCAGGTGGGCCTACAACACATTTTCTGGTCTCTCTGTGCCCCAGTTTCCTTCATTTATAAATTAGTGGCAGTAACCATCTCAAAGAGCTGTTGTGAAGATGAAATGAGATGATATGTGTAAAGCATTTAGAGCAGTGCTTTACCTGCAGCAGGTACCCAGCCAACGTAGACAGTTGTCATTGTTGTCATGACTATGTTCCCTTTCATGATGTGATTTTAGGGCTATTGATAAGGAACCCTCTGCTACATCCTAGCCCTAAATCCTAGAGTCTCCCCTATTACTTGACATTGCCTCATATTCTATGTTAGCTGTGCCATTCCTCTCCTCAAATGACTCAGATTACACAGTTGACAAGGAGGCTTAAAATTCCAATATCCCTGAAAGAGGTATCATTCTGGTTTGCTTCCATCCTACATTATAAAGGACAAATAGTGGTCCTTTTCTCAGGAACATGTTAGCAAGGAAGGAAGATCATGCATCTTTTGGGAGCCTGGAATGTCAGTGTGGTGGGGAAAGGCATAGGGATCAAAGGGGAAAGGGAGAAAGGAAGAGGATCGAGGGTACTTGAGGATGTTTGCACAAGCAACTTTAGGATCCATGATCCATTCTCTATCTTGTCCTCCCCTAATTCTTGCCCTTTAGCCCCTCATGTGGGCATTCTATATGTGGCCTATTTAGCCCACCGACCTCTGAAAGGCTGTTGAAACCTTCCCCCCATTGTGTAGGAGGGAAGGGGAGCTGTTAGAGTGACCCAACCCTGAGCATCCCAGGGAGTGATTGGCCCAGGACAGGGCTTCTCAGCTTTGGCACTGTTGACATTTTGGGATGGAAAATTCTTTATTTGTAGGGCCTGAGCTGTGCATTGATGGGTGTTTAGCAGAATCCTCTTTTCTGGGGTGTATAAGAGCTCCAAACCTCTCTCATAATGTGATGTGTGATGACATTCTATAATGAAATGTGTCAACAATTCATTTGAACCAATATTTTCCAAATGACCAACATGGGATGTTACAAAGTCATTTCTAAGGTTCCAGATTCCTCATTGCAACTGACTTTTAAGAAACTACCACTCATAGAGTTTTGGTGTAGCATCAGAGACTATCCACAATTATCTGAAAAGACTACTAATGTATTCCTCTTTCTCCAATTACACATCTGTGTAAGCTGGATTTTCTTCGTCTACTTTAATGAAAACAACATATTATAACTGATCAGATGCTGAAACAGATATGAAAATCCAGATCCAGCTGATTCTATTAAGGCAGACAATAAAGAGCATTGCAAACATGTAAAACCAAAGCCACCCTCCTCACTAAATTATTTGTTTTTGAAAATATAGCTATTTTTCCTAAAATTATGTTATGCAGACATATAGCAGGTTTATTGTTATTTTAAAATGAATTAGTTTATAAATATTTTTCAACTTTTTTCAATTAATTTCTAATGAGGTAAATATTGATAGATATAACCCACATAAACAAAAGCTCTTTGGAGTCCTTGATAATTTTTAAGAACATAAGCGGGTCCTGGGACTAAAACTTTTGAGAACCACTACTTTAAAACAATTCATCTCTTTGTTTCCTATCTCAAATGTATTATAAAACTGGCTTAAAAGTTGCTTAAATTTTAATTGACTAAATTCTAAACATTTTATTAAGTGCTTTATATTAAACATAATTATTGTTAACTCGGGGTGCTAGGTACAATTGTTATTCTCATTAATAGTCAAGAAAACAGGTTTAGAGAGGTTTAGAAACTTTCCCAGCATCACACAGCTATGGAATAGTATAGGAAAGCTTTTAATTTAGGCAGGTGACCCCAGAAATCTCATCCTTAACAATTTCACAACCCAGCTCAGCTGAAAAAGGAAAAAAAAATACAGAAAAATATTCCTTTCCTTGAACATACACCACTTTCCTTAGAAAGCAGTGGGTGTTATAGGTTTATTTAAACATCTTCATTGTGGTTCTGGTTATACTCCTTTATCTTCTCTTACAAGCACTTCTTCAGCTCTTCCATGTGAGCTGAAGCGGACTCCAGTTCTGAGGCTGCATCCTGGGAGAGGAAGATCCCAAGTGCACTTTAGTCCTTAATCTGCAGGTGCTGATCGGCTTTGTTTACTGATTGCCCAGTGATCTTGCTCCTTGGTTCCTTCTCAGCACAGTCTCCCAATCTCTTCCAAATGCGTATTTCTGTGTTCACCAGGGGATGCTCTGTACTCAGTCATGGCTGAGCCTGAATAAGCTCTTGGAGTGCAGGGATTTGATGGAGTGTGCATCTGGCTGCTAAGCCAGGCTTCGCGTGGAACACTGTACATCTCTCACTCCGGAAGCTTAGGCAGGAGACGTCTCCTTTGGGTCTTTCTGGAGCCGTCAGTCACATCCTGGGAACAGTCACACCCCGCGAACAGGAGCCACTGATGTCACCTGATAATCGACGATCCCCTTATCACAGCACTTTTATGTTGCAAAGATGTTTGGGGATGCCTTCACTGGGGACTCAGTTTGTGTGAAGGCAATCAACATTTCCAGAAGCACCATCTGGAAACCTCTCTCATAATTTGAATACTGTAAATATTTATTTAAGCATCACTCATTCCACTTTCCCCACCCTCGCTGCTATTTCAGAAGCAAGCAAATTGTTCAAGAGGCCGGGTTTTTACACATAGTATACATAAAATATACTCTGGACAGTGAGAGTATAAACATCTCTGCCCTGTAACTTAACTCTTAGTAGAAGCCCCCTCCTTTGTGACTGAGATGGCATTTCAGATTAGAAATGGAGATTTATGGCCAAAGCCACACAGTTAATAAATGGCTTTGGGATCGGACAGAACATGTTTCAAATCCCAAGCCAGAGAGGAGTCGTTTGTGCAATTTCAACATGTCGCTTCATGTCATCAAGACTTGATTTCCCTATCTGTAAAATGGAGTTAGGATTGTTGTGATGATTCAATAAAATAAGGAATTCTAAGTCCTGGGCACAGTGTCTGGCACATAATATGTGCTCAATAAATTTAGCTATAATGGTAATGATGTGGCTACTTGATATGGTCCCATTGTTTTTTAGTTCTCATGTGTTCCCATGGCCATTCCTTTGCCTGCCAGCCCCAGTGGGTGGTGAACACTCTGAGTTCAGTCAGTGGCGAGCACAATGCTTGATATTTGGGATATTAAATAAATGTTTGGATAAATAAATGAACAAATGAATGAATGATGAGGTGATTACAGGAGTTTTTAAATGATCAATGGATCTGTAAATTGAAGTTTTCTATGAATCTCAGAGGCTCAGATTGCCCGCTAAGTGTGAACAGTGTGGAACCAGATTAATGGAGGTCCTTGAGAAGGAAAGCAGCCTGAGGGTAAGGTTGCTAACTGACCCATGTGGGCATCTGTACACACATATTTCTGTCTCCGACTGAAGGGAAGCTTGTGTTAGAGGTCTACTGAAATGTCTCTGTATGTAGGTTGCTTTTGAACTAGATGATTTGTAGGAAATTGGGAAAATTCTTTTTATCCCCCAAACTATCCCAGATTGTCTAAGTTTCTGTCATTAGAGAATAATTCTTTTAGATTAAGTAGTGTGTAAGGGTAGTATAATGCAGTTAAAAAAAAAAAAGATGCACCTGTGTATTTCTTGATATTTAACAACATCAGTAGAGAAAATAAATGCATGGGTTGGTCTTTTTCCATTTAGCCATTCAGGGACCCAGGCTAAAGGAGGTTTACCAAATCACACCAGAGGTTGTCTCCTTCCAGTCAGCAGAATGAGGAAAAAGAGCATGGAGAAGCTGCAGAGGAGGTTTTTATGGGCCAGACTTAACAGTGATGCTTATCCCTTCTGTCCTCATTTCATTGGCCAGGATCCTTCACATGGCCACTGCCAACCGCAAGGGTGGGGGTAACCACTTTCCAGTAACAACTGTATGATACATCGAGAAGGACGTAAACACTTGGTGAGCCAGAAACAGTCTTGGCCATACCTTTTAGGAGTCACTACTTCTGGGAAGGGTGGTTTAATATAAATTAGTTTGTCCCCAGCAGAGGAAGGAGATCCCCACTAAGAAGGTTTTATCCCAGAAAAGACTAGGGAGAAAGGTTTGGAGACGCTAAAGCTGAGCAGTTCAGGCTCTGAGAAAGATAACTGGGATGGACCTATGGCCCTCTCAGGGTGAGCAAAGCAGTGCTTTAGGAAAGGGTGGGAGAAATGTAGAGCAGAGACGAAAGTCACCTAAGTCACAGTTTTGCTGAGGGCAAGAAATGGCTGCCCTCCAGAGGAACAAAATGGTTCTTGTGGGCAGCCTTTGCAGTAAAACGCTTATAAGCCATTTGGGGGCTCTTGCTCAGGTGCCACAGGCTGTGGAAGGAGAATAAGGACATGCATCCCCCCTCACTGCTTTTCTTCCTCTAAGGAGAGTCAGGCTCATTATGTCTCTAGGTAGATTTTATGGGTCTGGATTTGAGCCCAAAAGTTGCATGTGGTTTTCGAATACTTATTTTATCACACTTCACGATTACTTCCACAATGTGTGGCTAACATTTGAGTCTTTTCAGATTTAGTAGGGATATAAAAGGTTTAAATAAGCCCAATATCTGATGTGTCTGGGATTCCATTTCTTGCATGCACACTGTAAATAAAGGCTGATGAAAAACATTTTAGTTCCAAATCCTGCCACCCCAAATCCTACAAATATGCACATTAAAGCCCCATAATCCCATGAAAGCCTTTTTACTTGTAAATAACACTATCTTGTTTTCCATCTCAAATTTCTTCTCCTGTAATTACACAATATTTGGTTTCCCCTTTCTAGGCAATTCAAATTAAAACTTATTTCATTTCATAATTACAAACATTCATTTTGAGTAAAGATTAATCTGACAGGAATTTAGTTCCAGTGATATTGTAACCCAGACTTGTAATAGCAAAGCAATCCATCTCCTGACTAATGTCTTGGAATCTTTTAAAAGTCTACCCTGGCAAAATATTTGCATTTGGAAAGTTTTATCCTTTTCCCTGATATAAGATTGCTTTATTAAGAACACTGTGTAATTTGATTTTTTTAAAAAATAATGATTTAAATCAAAGACTTCAAGATATAAAAAACTTAAAGGGTGAGCCATTTCGCCCTCTTAGTTTTGGGTTATTTTATAACTCTCATGAGTAGGATGTCGCTTGGAAAATGTTACTAACTTAGTTTTCAACCATTTCCTGAAAAAGAAGAAAGAAAACATTCTTTGTATGGATATCATAATAGGTGATAATTTTGAAATATTAGATAAAATATATGTTATTAGTATTCTGAGTATAAATAGAGTAGAAAAAGAGCATGGCTGACTGGACATTTAGGAGTGGATAATTAATATCTAAGGAGACATGGCATTTACTAACTAGAAAACACTCTGAGAAAATGCCAAATGAACTGTTTGCAGGGAGATCACTATTTATCCATTGCAGTTTAAAAAACACTCCAAAATGTAGTGGTTTAAACCATTATTTACTATGATCTGTCACAGTTCTGGTTGTTGACGGGCTCAGCTGGGCAGTTCTCTCTTGTTAGAGTCCCTCTGTGTTCGCAGTTGAATGGAAGCTGTCTTAGTTTGCCAGGGCTGCTATTACAAATATCATAGACCAGTTGGCTTAAACAACAGGAATTTATTGTTTCACAGTTTTGAAGGCCACAAGTCCAAAATCAAGAAGGCAGAAGAATCAGGCTTTCCCTGACATCTGTAGTGTTCTGGTGGTGGCTTGTGGGCAATCTATAACTTGTCTCTGCCTCCATCACATGGGCAGGTGTCTCCTTTTGTCTCTTATAAGGACTCCAGTCATATTGGATTAAGGCCCAGCTTGATTCAGGTTGGCCTCACCTTAATTAATAGCATCCTCCATGATCCTCTTTACAAATGAATTCACATCCACAGGACCAGGGGTTGGGATCTGAATGTGTCTTTGTAGGAGACTTGATTCAAGCCATAACAACAGCCAAGATTGACACCATCTGAAGGCTTCATAATTCACATTTTTGGCTCCTGGGCTGGACCAGCTGGGGGATGGTCAGGCATCTCTTTCTCCAGTGGTCTCAAAACCTGGCTAGTTTGGGCTTTATATGTGGTGGGTAGTTTTCACCCAGAGTGAATGCTCCAAGAGACCAAGGGAGAAGCTACAAGGCTTTCCCTGACTTGGCTTTGAAAGTCATGCAGTGTCATTTCTGCCCAATTCTGCTGGCAGTAAGTGAGTCACAGGGACAGACCAGGTTCCAGGGTGGGGGGAGGGACTACCCCAGGTCATGAGTAGAGGGAAGTTCGGGTCATTGGGGATGTCTTTGCAAACTGCTTCCCACAATCATCAAGCAGTTGATTAATTTGCTTACTCAGGTCATTTTAGTGGGTGAAATGACCATACCAAATCAGCTGAGTGTTTGTATTCTGGATGAATTTGAAGTTGGTAGGAGGTGGGAGGCAGCTGATGACTGCTCTTTGTTAGAGCAACCTCATACTGTGTATTAGTTCTCTGGGGCTGCTGTAATGAAGTACCATATACTGGGAGGCTTAAGACAACAGAAATTTATTGTCTCCCAGTTCTGGAGGGAGACAAGGTGTCAGCAGAGTCATGCTCCCTCCAAAGGCTGCAGTGAAGAATCTTTCTTTGTCTATTCCAGTTTTTGGAGGCTTCGGCGATCCTTAGCCTTCCTTGCCTTGTAGCTGCATCACTCCAGTCTTTGCCTCTGTCTTCTCATGGTGTACTTCATTATGCATTTCTGTGTGTGTCTTCAGACCCTCTCTCCTCATAAGGACACCAGTCTTTGGATTGAGGACCCACTCTGACCCAACAGGACTCATCTGAACTTGATCACAACTTCAAAGACCGTATTTCCAAATAAGGTCACATTCACAGGTACCGGGGGTTAGGATTTACATAGATTATTTTGGTGGACACGATTCAACCCACAACACACTGTATGACCTGTATGTGGGTGTATGTGTGAGTGTTTGGGTGATACTTTGGATTATCTTGATAACCCCTGCAGTTTGCTTAGGTTGGGGCCGGGAGAAAGAAAGAAATATTAAGTGCCTACTCTGTGCCATGTTCTGTGCCACACACAGAAATATTTAATATATCATTGGGAGGCTATTAGTGTAGTGGTCACACTCAAATCCCTTGTGGCTCTGCCACTCACAAGCTGTGGGAGTTTAAACCAGGGACAAGTTACTTAACTTTCCTGGGTGTCAGGTTTCTCAAGTAAAATGTGTGAGGTGCCTTTGTTCGTGGAGAGAAACACTCAGTTTTCTTTGTGTAGTACCCAATGTATTAATCTTATAAATTTATTAATCAGTGAGTATTTTAAAAATATACAAGTGTAACATTCCTTTAACACTTAATATATTACAGTATTTATACAACAAATAAATAAAAACTCATGAATTTAACAAATTACATTTTCCCAAACATGTTAACAGTGAATACTGGTTAAATCTAAGATTTCTAAAGTTTTGATTAGAATTATAACTCTAGCATCACATTCTTGTAAATGTTTTAAGTACTTTAGAAAGCAGAAAATGCTCATACAATATTAATGCACTTAGTGTTAATCAGGACTCTTACACCAAAACCTGGTATAAAAAAAATGGAAATAAATCTGTTTGTTTCTTCTTGATCTTTATTCTTTTTCTGTGTTTTTCCTCTTGGAAGAATGATTTTGTGCCTTGACTTACATGAAGCTTCAGAGTGATGCTCCCAGAGCTACTGTGGTTGTGGACACAGGCTGAGACCCTAGTCCCACTCTTCCCTATCCTAATAAGAGTTCTGGGTTCCCTGCCCTTGCTTTATTTTCCTGGATAGCACTTTTCATCAACTGATACATGTATTTTATTCATTTCTTTGCTTATTGTCCCTCTATCCATGCAAAACTGTAATCTCTACCAAGGCACCTATTTTTAATATATTTTGTTCTTATCTGGCATTCCCAGTGTTCAGAAGAGAATACAGCACATCCGAGTTGCTCACAAAGATTTTTTAAATGAACGGAAGATGAATTCCAAACCCTAATATCAATTAATCTGTGAGAATTGAGTGTGTCTTCCATAGAGATTCTGAGTCCACTTACTACCCAGCTGGGGAGGCTCTGATCTGTCAGGGGTTGTCCATTATGTGGTGAACCGTTCAAATTATTGGCATTGATCAGGGTGATAGTTTTGGCTTTTCTCGACCGAGCTTTTCTCCTTACTCACACTGGTTCACATCTTATCATTATAGACCCATTATAGTCTATTTTAGAACTGCTTGCTCTAAACTGGAGCCTGGTGCATGTCAATAACATCTAAAAGTTTGGGTTCATTTAGTGCCCAGAAATGGCAGGTTTCTTTCTCACTGACTATTAAGATCCGCAATATTAAACTGTCTCACAGGTTTAAAAGGATTAAGTGGGATAATCCATATAAGGTTATAGAACAGAGCCTGGCACAAAATAAGCTCTTAATTTTATTATTCTTATCAATACTATTATTTTAAATTATTATCCTAGCTAAAACAGAGCCATTTGTTCTCCCTCTAGGTGTTTATGAGGACTTCCTTTGCCCCACTCTGAATGACAAGGTATATGTCAGGATTGTTCTTCAATGGCAAGCTTGTCTATTGTATATTTGCACCTATAGAACCAAGTACCATATCTCCCATAGTGGAGGGGCCAGGTGAAAGTAGGAAAAGGACTAATGAGTGAACCTTAGGGCAGTGAAGGATTGTCTGTTCCCAACTTTCCCTGCCTCGCTGCCTAGTTGCTTGCTCTACAGTTTGTATGAGCACAAATGCGTAAGGGATTAATATTTGTTGAGCACATATTGTGTGCCATGAATTTTGCTGGGCAATGTACAATTATTACTTGTTTATTACAACCAACAGCCTGCTGAGCTATGTATTATTTAGATGCCTTTTATGGATACGGAAACTGAGGCTTAGAAAGATGAAGTATCCCAAAGTTGCAATAGCTAGCAAAGACTTGAGCTCATCCAGGACTGACTCCAAAATAATTGGTCTTCTCCATTACCTCCTTTCAAGGGGAGCATGGTACTCCTGTGGAAGATGATAATGGTTTCCCTGAATGTCTTTATGGATTCGTCAGTTTAATTATCTTTTCAGTCCCATTCAATCAGAATTTATTATTAAGCCTCTTCTCAATTTTTATTGAATGTCTTTTCTAAATGAAAACGCCTGTCCACTGTGACCAAATTCACGGATGCAAATGGAATTTATTTGTTGAATTGAATATAAAGTGTAGTTAAATGTAATAACAGGCTGTTATGCTAAGCATATAATTATCTTAGTGCTTCAAGAAGATATAGTCTTAGAAATGGAAATCACAAGGTATACACATTTAAAAACTAAATGGATATTGTAAAATTACTCTCCAAAATGATAGTAACAATGTACATCCCCAAACACTTTTGCTTACAGAGATGTTTTCAGTTTTTAAACTTTTTACAAATACTTGAGGCAAATACTCTTTAAATGTGCATTGATTTGTTAGTAAAATTGTATATCTTTTCAATGTTTATTAGCTATGCAATTTCATGTGTTCTGTGAATGGATGGGACAAGAATGGAAGTGGGGAAACTAAATAAGGAAAGCTGTTGCATTTAGTCAGGGAGAGAGGCTCTTTCTTTACACGTGACTAGCAGAATTTCTTAGGTACTCGGGCGGACACATAAACTCTTCATCTGTCTGACTGCATCTCATCTGCTGGGTTTCAGGGTTTGGAGGATGAGATATTATTTTACCCAGTTCCAGGACTGTAGTGCCCTTTATGTCAGTGGTTCTGAGAAGTGAATTGGAATAACCATGGTAAGCAAGCAATCATATTGCAGATTTATTCTGATTAACTTGCAGTAGATTTATCCATGCCCAACATTTACAGTTTGAGGTACTAAGATGAAATCTGTTTTTGAGGAATCAGGCATGCTAGTGAAAGTCAGGATATAGTTAAGTTATTTCTGGCATGTACTGAAATAGTTACATTTCTCCCAAGTCTTAAAGAACAAGACGTGGTTTCCTTTTATAATTAGTGCCAACTGTGATGACTTAAATGCATCCTCCAAGGATTATTTAGCACATTCACTAAGCCTTTTTTAGACCTCCAGGATACCTCTTGTTAATAGTCATGCTACTTATGCTCTCTTTAAGAGTAATATTTAACTTCTCTTCAACTAAGTAAATTTTGGGGAAAAATGCAATAAACACAAACATGAGCTATTGCGTTACTTTGCATTTGCAATCATTCTCTTTTCCCACCTTCTCTATGCTGTCTAATTGAGGGAGTCAATTTCCACGCACTTTCCGTAGCTGTGATGGTTGAATGCACTGCCTCCTTGACTGAAACAACCCGGGACCGAGGCGCAAGTTGTTCAGGAGGGATTAGCACTTCTCCCTGGGCACAGCATGAGCACACAGAAGGAAGAAGTTGTGGGGAAGAGGTGGTTGTTGAGAGAAGGGGCTCAGATCAGTGAAGGGGAGGGAAGCCGCAGCAGTCTTTCCCTGTGGGCACCTGCCTGGCCCACCGTTCACATGCTTGCTCATAGTTTAGCGGTTTGGGCTTTTCTTTCCCTTGCTGGGGAGACAGGTTCATCATTATATAAAGAATGTAATTGGCTTTTTGGTATTGTGCCAGTTTGGATGTATTATATCCCTCAAAATGCCATGTTCTTTAATGCAGTCTTGTGGGAGCAGATGTATTAATGTTGATTAGGGTGTGACCTCTTGATTGGATGTTTCCATGGAGATGTGAACCATCCAACTGTGGGTAATACCTTCGGTTAGATTATTTCCATGGAGGCGTGTCCTTCCCCATTCAGCATGGGTCTTTATTTAATCATTGGAGTCCTATATAAGAGCTCAGTCCTATAAAAAGGTGCAGCCAAGAGAGATATTTTGAAGACAGCCATTGAAAGTAGACTTTTGCTACTCCAGAGTTTGCCTGGGATAAACTAAGAGAACACCCCCAGATGCCTAGAGAGAAATGTCCTGGGAGAAAGCCATTTTGAAACACAACCTGGGAGCAAAGGAAGAAGACGCCAGCCACATGCCTTCTCAGACAACAGAGGTGTTCCAGACGCCATTGGCCATTCTTCTGTGAAGGTATCCTATTGTTGACGCCTTAGGTTGGACACTTTTATGGCCTTAAGACTGTAACTTTGTAACCAAATAAACCCCCTTTATAAAAGCCAGTCCATTTCTGGTAGTTTGCTTAATGGCAGCATTAGCAAACCAGAACAGGTATGAAAGTGTCTCATGTAAATTTTGGATGAGTTAGTTACAAGACTTTGAGACTAACCAGGTACATGTGTGTAGACCAGCTCTTGCACAATACGGAATTGCAGACTTTGGTAAAGCTCACTGCCCTTCATGTGAATGACCACTGTGCCAGAGAGTGCTTTTTGAATATTGGTCTTGAGCCATGGCCTTTGGCATTAGGGGAAATCCATAGATGAACAAGATCTGGCCGTTCCATCAGAGAACTTTTACCTGCTTAAATAAGTAACTTGGGCCTTTGGTGTCTACTGCCCTCAACTAAGCAGAAAGAGAACTGGCTTTGGACTTAGATGTTGGCTGGGTCACTATTAATTGAGTGACCTCTCTGAGCCTCAGTTTCCACACTTGAAAATAGTAATAATAACTCTTAAATGACTTGGTTCATAGAAGCTTCAATAACTACTTGTGGATTGAATGACTGCTTCCTTCCTCACTTCAGATCATCATCCCTCTGTTCTTTTCTTCATACCCTTTATCTCTGTCTTTATCAAAAGCATCTCTTAAAGATGTTTTATAAAAATTTATTTTATTGCAATATTTTTGAATAAATTTAAGACACTATTACCTGTCTTAGGCCTGGCTTTAAACATTGTCTCTAATTATGGAAAGCAAGTTCTCTGACCCTTTCAAAGAATTTTAAGCATAATTAGGTAGGAAGTGGGTGGAGAAGGTATTTTTCAGGTTAAGAAGGTACTGGTGGTTCCACTCAAAGTATACCCCACAGGTGACCATATAACTCTGCCTAAACTTGGGTTTGGCTGCTATAATCACTGGCATCATTGCAATTTCCACCATCATCATCATAATCATTATCTCTTCCTCTTTCTTCTTCTTGATCATGATCATCATTTGCAATCATAATTTCCCAAGTTGTTATTCTGTTAATAGGTCATTTGGAAAATGGTTACAAGGGCACAAGGGTAGCTGCTTTTATAACCTCAAATTTGTTGAGCTTATGGTCTTCCCCTTAAAAGGTTGTCACTGACACATTCCAGATCATATCTATCAGTTTTCCTTCCCCATTGTCTATGCCATCACTCAGCACTTGGAAATAGCATGGTCTTTGCATTCAGATAAAAACTCTATTCAAATGCTGACTCTGCTATTACAAAGCTGTGTGAACTTGGTCAAGTTCCTTAACTTCTCTGATCTTGTTTCCTCATCTGTGAGATAAGAATAATAGTAAATGAGAACATTGCAGAGATTTTGGATGATTGAATTTAAAAAAGTATATTTTAAGTCCTTAGTACAGTTCTAGGTGCATGTAAGTATTTAATGGATGGTCTTATTGTTATTGTTTTTATTATTGACTTTCTTATTGACTTCTTCCTTTTTCCCTGGCTTCTGCTGGGCTCTGGGCTCTCCAAGGGGACTTGAGCAAAATCCGTCTGTGATCTGAGTTTGGTCAGCAGGAAGTCCTTGATCAATCAAATTGCCTTCTTATTCATTATCTCAAAATGTATATTGGGCACTAAATTCTAGTTTTAATCCTAAATTCCATTCCTTAGATGATATCCCTTCCTCTGTTCTAGTTTATCTGGCTTGAGAAAGGATTCTAAGTTCAAGCCATCTTGTCCTCATGGTGAGAAAGCTGCTGGCTCTCTTCAAAACAAATATAATAATAAGACTAGCAATATTTTGTCCATTCTGACATTGATACTCTCTGGCACCTATTTTTATGACAGTTGCTCTTTAGGACCTAGCCCAGTGATTAGGCGACTCATTAGTCCAATGGGTAGAGCCCACTGAAACATATTTAGCATAATTGCCCTGGGTCAATACCAAAATGTCTAGAGAGCAGAGACCTCAGTTCTTGCCAAGGCCCCAAGTCCCAGAGCTGGCCCACGAGTCCTGTTAGTTAAAAGGTTTGGCTAGCTTTGATTTTAATCACAGGTTTGATGTATTTGATGTGTAGTTGCTTGATGCGTACACAATTTCTTACCAGGTGGAATTCAACAGACTTCCATAACCTATCATCAAGGGCTATTTAATATGCACATTTCAGTAAAACCTTACCAAATTAAACTCAGTAAGTAAATAGGCAATCTTAGCTTTCTAAACTGTGATCTTCTTATATGGAGGCTTTTCGATAACAATTAGTAAACCGTGATCATGTTGTTTGGGTCACTTGTGGCCTGAATAGATTTTTATTCTGTGCAGAGAGGCAGAGAGGTAGAAGTCTTCAAAAGAAAATACATACACACTCTTGAGTAAAAACAACCCAACATTTATTCCAGGGTCATTTCATCAGGTAAAAAAGCTGCCTTTTAGCTGCTTCGATGCTTGTTGAAACCTTTCAAGCTACAAGGAGAGTGATTTTGATTTGTGTGGCTAAAATGCTAGAGAGGATGATTGGTTTCATTAGCCAGGGAGGAGTGATAACATGCTGTAATACTTCTGCAGTTATTGGGCACTTTATATTAATAACTCATGATGGCTTGAGTGTTTAGGTGTATATTTCAAACTCAGGGTAAAATACCATGCTATTAAGAATTTAAACACATTCTAATTTAATTATGGCCAGGAGCTGGTTCCAAGCAATGCCATGTTTTTGTTGGCTAGTTTTAATATTGCAAATTTCATGTATGGAAAGATTTATTTTCTTTTTCTCTTTTCTCCTTTCATTTTGGATTGTTAAAAACCTTAATAATTTAAAAGAGCACACATTTGGAAAATGAAGTGCAATTGAAGTTTTGGAAAATTCTAGTTTTCTTCAATGCTATTTTGTTTTCCATTTTGAAATGGGCCTAATTTTTTTTCTTGCCCATGATATAGCAATTGCTCACAGGTTCTTTTTACTTTCTTTTTGTCCTTAAATGACTTTTCCACTCCTTCAACAGTTTTACTGTTGTGATGTAGTTTTTCTACCATGGCCTAAAATGGAAAAAAACTTTATCAGTTGAGAAATTCATTAAAGAGACTATCATTTAATTATCATCTAAGTCAACTTGGGATATGATGAATTGAGATGGTTTCTTGGGTCTGTCTTTGAGGGCCCCTGTGCACTGACTTAGCCTGGCAGCTGAAAGTGGGGAAGGAGTTAATCCTGGACAACCACTAATATATATTTGGGCTCATGTGTAAACTAAATCAAATAAAACAATTCCTGCAATGTCCTACAGCTCCAGTCTTACACACACTCTTCAAGTTAATCCCCCCTTTGGTGGCCTTTGACAATCAATTTAACTAGATAAAATATTCAAAAAATAAGGTGGGGGAGAGGGTCCCCATGGAGAGATTTCCCTAGAATCTGAACATCTTTAATTTGTTGGCCCTGACTCTTCAACTTCTAGGGATGAGCTCAGTCATCAGTCACATTTGGGGAATTGGTGAGAGATGTGAATCTAATACCTTTGCATAGCTTAAACACCTAATGGCAAATTTTTAGAGCAAATTCTCATTAATTTTTTGCCATCTTTAGTCAATGGCAACCTCGCAATCTCCAAATGCAATAGGTTCCCTAAGTGTAAATCTCAGTGTCTGAATCCCCTATAATTTTCAGTTAGGATGATGGACTCTCAGGGTGGGATAGGTTGTCTCAATAATTTTTATCAATTTAATTTGGAAAACATATATTTTTCAATCTGGACAGTGGAAAAAAAAACATGCACATACACCAATTCAGTTTTCTTATGTAAACTACAAAACTAAAAAAAAAAAGTTGTGTTGGAACACGAAGATGAAAGAACTGCAAGGATTTAGATATGAGTCTAGGGGAAGAGTGGATTTTTTTTTCCTATATGAAAAAGAGTCATGGTTTTGAGTGGCAAGAAGCTGTTTTCTGGATGCATGTATTGGAAAAAACTGTCCCTTTGAAAACAAGCACTCCTATCTCTATAGTTCTTTGCTGCTTCCTCAGTTCAGAAGTTCCCTTATCCCTTGCCTGTCATAGGGAGATTAGAATTGGGCACTTCCCTCATCGAAGGCCACCAGAGACTTCTTAAAAGATCTGCAACATTTTTTGTCAAATTATTTTTAAAAAATTCAAAAATAATAAGATGGCGGTATTAAATTTATACTTAAGGACTATTTAGGGACCTATCTCCCAAAACCACTAGATTGAGGGCCTTTCAAGAGCAGACAATTGTCTTGGTGTCTGTCACAGAGCAAGCTTTTAATCAATAATGAATAATGAAGTTACTTGTTTTTAATGGAGAGATGCATAAACCAGATGAAACTGCCCACACATGAAGTTGAAACTTTGGGGTTGAAGAGAGGTCAGTACAGGTGAGCAGACAAGTTGTATCTCTATAGGAAGCCACTCATCACTCATATATATTTTAGCTATCTGTATTGTTAAGGTATAGGATATTTTACCTTCTGGGTTTTTTTCTAGCTAATCATTTATTATAAATATCTTTCCATGTAGCTTTTTTTTTTTTTTTTTTTTTTTTTGTTTTAATAATATGTTTCTTTTTTTTTTTTTTAATCATCATTTTATTGAGATATATTCACATACCACGCAGTCATACAAAACAAATTGTACTTTCGATTGTTTACAGTACCATTACATAGTTGTACATTCATCACCTAAATCAATCCCTGACACCTTCATTAGCACACACACAAAAATAACAAGAATAATAATTAGAGTGAAAAAGAGCAATTGAAGTAAAAAAGAACACTGGGTACCTTTGTCTGTTTGTTTCCTTCCCCTACTTTTCTACACATCCATCCATAAACTAGACAAAGTGGAGTTTGGTCCTTATGGCATTCCCAATCCCACTGTCACCCCTCATAAGCTACATTTTTATACAACTGTCTTCGAGATTCATGGGTTCTGGGTTGTAGTTTAATAGTTTCAGGTATCCACCACCTTCCATGTAGCTTTAAAGCTTTCATGTTTCATGTTTTTAATAGATGACTACTGTTCCATTCAGTTGCTATAGGATGATTCTTAAACTTTTGTCCTGTTGAATAGCTGAGTAAAGGGTGATGGATATTGCGGTGAGTCTTGGTATTTATTGTGTTGTTGTGCACAAAAGTTTAGCATAACTTTACATGGCAATCAGCAGTTAAGAGTGAAAGGATTTCAATTTAATTTTACCAGTGTGTCTTCTACCCCTAGAAGCCACTTTCAGAATGTTACCTCCCACATTGCACACTCCCCGCACCACAAACGCCCAGAGCCACTTCCTGAGGCTTGCCTCGATAGGGCACCAAAACCTTCAGGTGGAAAGCAAAATGCCCCAAGTGTTTCCCAGATGTCTGAATGTGTGGCATAATTTGGCATCTAAATGATAGGAGTTTTCATTTTTCAACCAGCTGTTTTGGCAAATGCAAACACAACTTTCATGTAGTAAGTAAATTTCTTTTTTTTCCCAATAAAACTTAAATTCATAAAGCATTTAATGTACATATACAATGCTCCAGGGACAGTAGAAGAGATTAGAGAATACATGCTTTAGAAAGTTAAGGAGCTGATATGAAGAAGTTTACAATTTATATGAAGGATAAATGTAAGTATACGTTTGCTGTTTGGGGCAAAATGTTTTACAGCGAATACTCATACTTTCATGTAAGGAGGTTGTATTTCTCACACACACCCCTAATTTTCAATTTTAGAATAATAATTATATTCTGGATAACACATCAGTTGTCTACCAAAATGTCTTCACATGTCACATGGAGACACAGAAGGAGCTTGGCAGGGGTAAGCTCATAAGAGGGTGGGACAGGAATGTGCCATCCCCTTCCCAGGAGCTCACCCTGCATCCTCTGGGCTAGGAGAATGGAAAAGACACGTGTGTTGCTGGTGTGGACCAGTCTTGAGGAGACAAAAGAAAAATTGTACCCACCCAGTCTCTCAGTTAGGGGTTGACCTTCTGAAGTCTGATCATTTCAATCACACAATCTCAGTGGCAGGTGCCAACCTCTGAAAAATCAGTTCATAAGTACTTATTCAGTAGCTATTCTGAACAAGGCATGGTTCCAGATGCTGGAGAATACAAATGTCTCCAAATCAAAGTTTCAGGTAGGTGACTAACTGGACAGGTCTAGAGGAGGTAATCTGATTTGAGTATGGAAACTCTAAGGGATAAGAGGCCTTAAGATTACAGATCATCCTCGTTATTCATGGCCTCTGCATTTACAAATTTGCCCACTTTAAAAAATGTATTTGTAACTCTAAAACCAATAATTGTGATACTTTCGTGGTCATTCGTGGACATGCATAGAATGGCAAAAAATGTTTTACCTGACACGTGTGTTGCCAGCTGAGGTTGTACACGGTGACACTTTGCCTTCTTGTTTCAGTTCTCACAGTGTAAATGAGTGTCCTTTCCATGGTATATTTAGTGCCAGGTTTTTGCATTTTTGTGCTTTTTGTTAGTGATTTTGCTGGTTTTCATAGCCCTCAAGCACAGTGCTGAAGTGCTGTCTCGTGTTCCTAAGTGCAAGAGGGCTGTGATGTACCTTGCGGAGAACATATGTGCACTAGACACACTTCATTCAGGCCTGGATTATAGTGCTGTTGGCTGTAAGTCCAATGTTAGTGAATCAACGATATATGTTAAATAAGGTGTCTTTAAACAGAAATATACAGAATACAAGCTTATGTATTGATTGCTTGATAAAAATGTGGTGATCCTTGGCTTGGAGGAGCCTAACCCTATATTTCCCCCAGGAGCTAAGGTGCAATATGTGCTAATTCAGTTTTCACGGTGACTTTATAGAACATTACTGCAAATAACAAGAGTAGGCTGTACATAGTTGATCCCGCTTCTTTTCAGGAGGAGAAAACACAGCCTCAAAGAAGGAAACTGCTTGGTTCAAGGTGACACCGCTAGTGATGTCAGAGTGCCAGCCCAAACACAGTCCTATTGTTTGCTAGCCTCCCAGACTCTGGTTGTATTTTTTACCACCAATGCTCCGTGTTCACTCCCTAGTAAGGAAAAGGCAATGAATGGAGGGGAAGAAGAGAACAATTACTTGCAACTCATCCATTTATTGAGTGACCACTGTTTCCCAGATTTCAATCCTGTGGCAGATTGTTTGCAAAAATCGCCATGTTTCTTCACTCCTCCCTGTATCCATGCTCTTCATTATGCAGCACTGAGGCTCCTCCCACCAAGTGGTGGAGCCCATTTGCCCTCCCTTTGAATTTGTGCTGGTCTTGTAACTGGCTTTGACTAACAGAAAACGGTCAAAGTCACAGTGTGCTTCCGTTCTGTCTTAGAAACTTGCCATCACCTTGATAATAAACCTGGGCTAGCCTGTGGTAGTTTGGCAAGGACCAGATGACAGCTAGAGAACTTCTAGACCTGTGGGTGAGACTGTCCTCAACCAGACACACCTTGGCCCACCTGCCAGTGGACCGTAGTCATATGAGCAAAGCCCAGCAGAGGCCAGCCACCTCTGGCCCACATGGAGCATTGGTGGTGGAAAAGAGAACAGTCTAGGAGGCCAGGAAACAATGGGACTGTGTTTGGGTTGGCTGAACCGCCCAACTGAGCAATGATAAATGCTTACAGTTTTAAGCTACTGAGTTTTGAGGTGGATTTTTATTCAGCGATGACAGGTAGAACTCCAGTGGCATCTAGTTTTGTGGTCCTGACTTTGCTCTGGAATTCCAAGTTATGTGTTTCCCAAGTCTCTGCATTCTGAATGGCAGGAAGTATCTGATGCATATTTATCCTGGTTCAGCCAGTCTGGGTTTATGTTGAGCCCAGGGAAAGCTCTCTTCTTGAATGCATAGAGCCTGTGGCACTAGCATGGGTAGAGCCCTGATGTGGCCCCTACAAAGAGAAGCTCATAGGAGGATGGGTTAGCAGCAGTGAGGACTATGAATGAGCCAGGGGCTTGTAGTCTGGATCTCTGGTTCACTGAATCCACGCCTGTGGGTTTCTCATTTACAAAAAAGATCCAGCTTACTTAATGCTGGAGATGCAGCTGTTTTTAGTTAGAGAGATGCTTGGCATTGCTTTAGGGGAAAATAATCTGAATGATTAAATGCATTTTTCACTCCAGATGTTTTGGCAGTGTGAAGACATAGCCAGTATGTGCTTGTGGGAAAGCCCTATGGCTATCCTAGGGAGTAACTTCTGGGCAAAGGGGACATTCTGGGAGGGGCCAGAGGAGGCTCACTTCCCTACCATGCCAAGGAAACACAGGATCCCTTTTGGGAAGAGGGAAATAGAATTCCATATGCAAGCTTTAGGTCCATGGAGATTGATGAAATACACACAGCTCCCTGCTTTAGCTAGAAGACAGGCTGCAATACACAAGCTCAATGCCTGGCATGCCATTTTCCTCTTCCATTAAGGTTCTGGTAGGCCCTGTGGTTGAAGATGGCAAAAAGTAAGTCAGAGCAAGGTCAAGTGAGTGAGGAACAGGATGTAAAAGGGTAAAAGTGATTGCTAGTACTTGAACTGAAAAGGTTCTCCAGTTTCAACCATATAATAATAAAAGGCCTTAAGGTCTTTAGACATGGACAATTGTTCTCTTATTTAAATTGTCCCCCTCTTCTGAAAACTGATAATTATACTAATAATGATTTTGACTTTCTCACATGTGTATCGGAGAGTCAGATTTGCTGATCAGACAGGGGGGATTCCTCTGTTACACAGGTTGGCACATGTTTTCTAAAACAGCAGGTATTTTTGACTTTGCAAGCTGTAAGTTCTGTGTTGTAATTACTCAACTCTGATATTATCACACATGAAAGCGGCCATAGACAATATACAAATGCATGACTGTGGCTGTGATCCAATAAAACTTTATTTACAAAAAACAAGTGATGCATCCAATTTGGCCCATAACCGTAGTTTGTCAAGGCCTGCTCTACTGGTTTATATGAGCCAATGTTTATATTGTTCTCTAAGCATTGCCTGGAATATGGTAAGTTCTTTAGAACAGTTGGCTGTTGGTTTTCCTTGCCTGGCGTGGAGTAAGGCAGCAGGGGGCCTTGCCTTAAGGAGAAGTGGGTTAATGTAAGGTGAATTTAAGGCTCAGGCAAATGAAAATAAGGACAGGAGTTGAGTAGGGATTAGTACACATAGGTGCAGCAGTTGTCAGAGAATTGCCTTAAAGAACGTGACGTGCAGTGTCAGGAAATTAACATGTCATGTCCCATCATGGAGCGGGCCGTCCTCTATTTCTCTTCTACTTTAGCTTTATGAACTAATGGTCTTTAGGTAGTTCATATGTACAAGCTGCCTTCCTATTGTGCACCCCCATCCAGAGGCTGTCATTGTGACAAGAGACAGCAAATAAAACTCTAATCCCAAGGTAGTGTGCCATCTTGCATGATCCATATTATGTCCATACTAACAAAATTCCTGCATGATTTACAAATCTTTTCACTGAATTCTGGTTGCATGGGCCTTTCCATTGCTGTATTAGCTTTGTGCAGCTGTGTGAAAACATTTGAACATGATGAATTGTTTCTTCAAGAGCCAAAAGGTAAATGATGAAAGAATTGGATAGAAAATATGTTAACAAGATATTTTATATTAGTTCCAAGGAGCTAGATCAATTACTATGATGTGTTACATGTTCAGAAGTCAGGAAATTCTAAATTATGGTTCCCAGTATGAATGTAGCTTAGCCCGTTTGCACATGCAATATTTTATATGACTGTATATGGTGCTAACTTTAATGCTTTAACATCTATGCTTAATGTGGCAACTATAAATTTGAATTTCTTGACTTCAGAAGTTATAACATTTAACCATACAGCTGCATTGATATACTTATTGCATGCAGATATGTCTTGGTGGAATATTTTGAAAAATAAATCCTTTATATGAATAGGCCCGGTCTTTTTGTTATCATGCAGAAAAATAAAGAGTGTGGTCCTGCCACACTGTGAACAATTTCCACATTCTGGCAGATTCTATAACAAATCACACCTTGAGGAAGAAGCATTTTCTGAACATTGTTGTGTCATTTATTTTGAGAGGTTTGGTCAATCTGGCGATGGTGATGGAATGTGGAAGATAAGTTCAGAGTTTAATTTCAGGGAGCACTAGTCATAGTGTAATAGCTATACAGGGAACCCTCTTGAGTTTAAAATCTAACCTGAGTATCTGGAGATTTTTAAATGACATATTCCACGTACCTGGGGTATAACCATTCTCCATCAGGAAGCAATTATCAGAGCCACTTGTTCCTTTTGGATGTAGTTCTTTGCTACTATGTGCTCACTACTTCAGACAAACAGGTTTCTCTAGTTTCAGTACTGCCCTCTCCTCCAGTCCCCATTAATCATTGCTGCAACAGTCTCTGGTTTTGGCAAACAGATTGAGAAACAGCCATCCTGGTCACTGCTGGGAAGAAGCTGGGAAGAGCCAGGAGAGAGTCTGTTCTCAAACCCACTTTGCTGTTACAATTAGTTCTCAGCTCCTTGTTCTTGGGCCAGGTATTTACCACACACACACACACACACACACACACACACACACACACACACGTGTGTGTAGGTACCGTGAGTATGGATCTTATTTCATAAGCTCAGATGTGCAGGAAATGACACCTTTTTTATTTTATTTAAATCAACTTAATTTTAACTCCTGGCACCCATCCTGCCAGGCTAAATTATATCCTGCTCACAATAGCCATACTTTAAGTATAAAGACAGAGAAAAGTTGAAATGAAAATAATGGAAAAAGATACACTGTGCAAACACTAACCAAACATAAGCTCTTGCGTTTATACTGATATCAGACAAAGTAGTTCTAGTTTGCTAATGCTGCTGGAATGCAAAACACCAGAAATGGATTGGCTTTTATAAAAGGAGGTTTATTTGGCTACACAGTTACAGTCTTAGGTCATAAAGTGTCCAAGGAAATGCATCAACAATCAGGTACCTTCACTGGAGGATGGCCAATAGTGCCTGGAAAACCTCTGTTAGCTGGGAAGGCACATGGCTGGTGTCTGCTCCAAGTTCTGGTTTCAAAATGGCTTTCTCCTAGGACGTTCCTCTCTAGGCCACAGCTCCTCTTCAAAATGTCACTCTCAGTTGCCCTTGGGGTGTTTGTCCTCTCTTAGCTTCTCCGGAGCAAGAGTCTGCTTTCAACGGCCGTCTTCAAACTGTCTCTCTTCTGCAGCTCCTGTGCTTTCTTCAAAGTGTCCCTCTTGGCTGTAGCTCCTCTTCAAAATGTCACTCACAGCTGCACTGAGTTCCCTCTGCCTGTCAGCTCATTTATGTGGCTCCACTGATCAAGGCCCACCCTGAATGGGTGGGGCCACGCCTCCATGGAAATATCTAATCAGAGTTATCACCTACAGTTAGGTGGGGCACATTCCATAGAAACACTCAAAGAATTCCAATCTAATCAGCACTAAAATGTCTACCCCACAATATTGCATCAAAGATAATGGCATTTGGGGGACATAATACATTCAAACTGGCACAGTAGTGTTAAGGAGAGGAGGATTACCAGAGATAAATGGGGACATTTTATAATGTTGAAGGATCGATTCAACAAAAAATAACAATACTAAATTTTTATGAACCTAATAATATAGCCTCAAAATATATAATGTAAAATCTAGCTTTTGCTTATAAAGTAAAAGGAGATATTGACAAATCTACAGTCATAATTTGATTTGTTGGAATAAGCAGACAAAATTGTTAGACTTAGCAGTTATTCTAACAAGATTATGTTGTTAGATTATGTAAGAATATGCAGACAAAAATATTTAAAGATATAAACATTTGAATAATTATCTACCATCTTAATATACATTTATGAAACACTACATTCACTATATTCAACTAGTATATCAAATGCTGGGAATAAAGTAAGTCAACAAATTTTAAAAGGTTGAAATCATGTTCAGTAAATTATCTAATCATATTGGGAATTAGCTGGAAATAAGTGCCAAAAAGATAAATAGAAAACCATCAAATGTTTGAAAATTAAACAATGTACTTCTAAATAACCCAAGAGTCAAAGAAGAAATCACAATTAAAATTGAAACAAATTTTGCTGAATGGTAATAATATGACATGACAAAACTTGTGGGATAAAACTAAAGTACACTGAGGGAAATGCATGGTCTTAAATGAACAAATTTGAAAAGAGAAAAGGCTGAAAATCAAAGCTCTTATATTACATTACAAGAAGTTAGAAAAATAAGAGCAAATTAAAAGCAAAGTAGAATGAAGAAAATAATAAAAATAAGATGATAAATCAATGGAATAAAAACAAATACAAAATAGAATCAAGAAACCAAAAGCTGGTTCTTTGAATACACTAATGAAATTGATAACCTTCTAGGAAACTAATAATTTAAAAAAAAAATAGCAACCACAATTTACCAATATCAAGAATGAGAAAGGAGACATTATAGTGATCCTTCAGATATTACGCTGAACATGAGGGAATGACAAACAACCTAATGCCAATAAATTTGAAAATTAAAAAAAAATGAATTCCTAGAAAAAACTTAAAATTGAAAGAAAAATATAGGCACTCTGAATTTCCTATTTTAATTTTAAAAAATAGTGACATGATTAAAAATAGTGACATGATTAAAAATCTTCACACAAAGGGAATTCCAGGTCCTAATAGCTTGAAAGGCAATTTTTCTAAAAATTTAAGGAAGAATTTATATAACCTCTTACATACTCTTCCAGAAGATAGAAAAAGAGGCATTCATTCCAACTTACTTTATGAAGCTGGCATGATTTTTATGCCAAAACTTGATAAATATATGATAAATTTTGTAAAAATATCAAAACTCATTCATTTTTTTAAAAAAACAACACTTAGCAAAATAGCAGAAGGAAGATTTCTTAATCTGAAGGTTATCTAAAAAATATATACAGTGAACATCATATTTAAAAGTAAAATATTGAATGCTTTCTCCCTGAGATGGGGAATGAAATAAAGGTAATTCCTATTCTTATTGGATATTTTACTGGAGCTCCTAGCCAATGCAATAAGTCAAGAAATGAAAGAAAGATGTAAGGATTGGCTAGGAAGAGACGAAAATGTTATTTGTAGATGTTATGATTCATTCAGTTTGTAAAATACTTAAAATTATATATAAGCCATTATAATCAATAGGTGGAATTTGCAAAGTCATTAAATAAAATATCAATATAAAAATTAATTTTTTATGTACTAGCAACAAAGATCAGAAAATCACTTAAAAATAGTACTATTTTCACTAGCATGAAAACCATCTAATACCTAAACACAAAGTAATGCAAAATATGTCTGACCTCAACATAGGAAACTATAGGTGATTACTGAAAGAAGTATAAAAGATCCTAAAAATGGATGGATAGGTTTAATTTATGGATTGAATGATTTAAAATTATAACAGTTTTAATTTTCCTCAAATTGATCGATGGATTCAATGCAATGCCAATAAAAATCCCAGGAGGTTTTTATTTCTATGGAAATCAATAAGCTATTTCTAAAATTTATATGGAAATTCAAAGGGCCAAGAATACAACCAATAGTCTTGAAGAATAACAAAGCTAGAGGAATTATAATAGCAGATATCAAATTGTATTACAAGCTTGAATAAATTAAAATAGTGTGATGTTGGCACACAGATAGAGCAACGGAGCAGAATAGAGCCCGAACAGACTCACACACTTATGGTCACCTGATTTATAACATTGGTGTCACAGCTTCGCAATGGGGAAAGGGAGGCCTTTTCAAAAATCAGTTCAATTGGACAGCTGTTTGAAAGAAAATGAATCTTGACTCATACTTCACATAATACACACAAAAAATCAAATTCAGATGGAGCATAAACTTAAATGTGAAAGGTCAAACAATAGTCTGTAGAATATTACTTTGGAGAATGTCTTCATGATCTTGGGGTGGGCAGAATTTCCCAAACAGAACACAAAAAGTGCTAATCATAAAATGTAAGATTTATAAATTGTATTACATTAAAAATTAGCACTTCTGCCCATCAAAGGCACTACTAAAGTGAAGAGGAGAAGGTATTTGTAATATAAATAACCAAGGAAGGACTCATGTCTGCACTAAACAAACAAACAAAACAACTCTTCAAATTTATTTTCAAAAGACCATACAACATAGTTAAAAATGTGGGCAAAAGATGTGAACAGACACTTTGCCAAAAAGAATATCCAAAAGGCCAATACACATATGAAAAGGTCCTCACCACCACTGATCATCAAGAGAATTAAAATTAAAACTACAACATGATATCATTACACATCTGCCAGAATGACAAAAGCCCATATAAAATCCTAATAATACCAAGTGCTGTGAACTTGTGGAGCAAAGGATCACTCATATGGTGCTGTTTGGAGTGTAAATTGACAAAACTGATGGACAGTATCTACTAAAACATGACCCCACAATCCACTCTCCAGCAGGGAGGTGTAGATATATTCATCAAGAGACTTGGGGAAGATGCAGGATATAACTCCCGGGGATGGGAATCTGGACCTGACATCGTGGGATTGAGAACATCTTCTTGACCAGAAGAAGGATGTGAAACGAAATGAAATAAAGTTTCAGTGGCTGAGAGATTTAAATGGAGTCGAGAGGTCACTCTGGTGGACATTCCTATGCACTATGTAGATTAACACTTTTTAGGTTTTAATATATTGGAATAGCTACAAGTAAATACCTGAAACTATCAAACTCCAACCCAGTAGCCTTGACTCTTGAAGATGATTGCATAGCAATGTAGATTACAAGGGGTGACAGCGTGTTCTAGTTTGCTAATGCTGCCGGAATGCAAAACACCAGAGATGGATTGGCTTTTATAAAAGGGGATTTATTTGGTTACGCAGTTATGGTCTTAAGACCACAAAGTGTCCAAGGTAACACATCAGCAATCAGGTACCTTCACTGGAGAATGGCCAATGGTGTCCGGAAAACCTCTGTTAGCTGGGAAGGCATGTGGCTGGCGTCTGCTCCAAAGTTCTGGTTTTAGAATGGCTTTCTCCTAGGATGTTCCTCTCTAGGCTGCAGTTCCTCAAAAATGTCACTCTTAGTTGCACTTGGGATATTTGTCCTCTCTCAGCTTCTCCAGAGCAAGAGTCTGCTTTCAATGGCTGTCTTCAAACTGTCTCTCATCTTCAGCTCCTGTGCTTTCTTCAAAGTGTCCCTCTTGGCTGTAGCTCCTCTTCAAAATGTCACTCATAGCTGCACTGAGTTCCTTCTGTTATGTCAGCTCATTTATATGGCTCCACTGATCAAGGCCCACCCTTGAATGGGTGGGGCCATGCCTCCATGGGAATATCTCATCAGAGTATCACCTACAGTTGGGTGGGGCACATTCCCATAGAAACACTCAAAGAATTACAATCTAATCAACGCTGATAACATCTGCCCACACAAGATTACATCAAAGATAGTGGCGTTTGGGGGGACATAATACATTCAAACTGGCACATACCACCCCCTGGACCCCAAAATGACATTATCTTTCCATATACAAAATACATTCATCCCACAATATCACAGAAACTTAAATCATTTCAGTAACAATAGTTAAGCTCAAAATTCCATCAAAATCAATTATAGGCATGGTCAGTCCTGAGGCATAATTCCTTTAACTGTGGATCTGTGAACTTAGAACAACTTATGTGCTTCCAATATACAAAGGAGGGACATTCATAGGATAAACATTCCCATTGCCATAAGGAGAAACAGTAAGGAAAACAGGGTTAACAGGACCAAAACAGTTCCTAAAACCTGCAGGACAAACTCCATTAGATTTCAAAGTCTGAGAGTCATTTACAGAATGACGTTGCATTCTTGGGGCTTGAGAGAGTGGGAGTCTAACCCTTCCTGAGGGCCTTTGTGGCAGTCCTTTCCTCTCCAAACGCTTAGGTGAGTGCTCCAACATATCCACACATTGGGGAGACCACCTTCTCGGCCCCACCCTCCTCAAACATCAGGGCAGCTCCTGGATTCCCTTCCATTTCCAGGGCACATGCTAAACCCCTTCAGAACAGTGGGTGGCAGCCAGGCTCTCCCCATTCCCCTGGGAATGTGCTCCACCCTCTTTGGATCCTGGGGTGGCAAAACTCTTCTGGAGCATCAAGGTGGAAGGCCCACCCTCGACCTCCAGGGCAAACTCACCCTTTCCATGTGTGTGGGCTGCTCCGCTCTCCCAGCCCAAGGTTTCTTGACTCCAGACCTCAACATCCATGACTCTGTCTTTGAAGAAATTTTTCCTTCAATTTGCTCCTTGTCTGTCCCCTCCAGTCCAGACTGGCAGTGGCTTCGTCTATAAAGATCTCGCAAAAATTCTGTTGGCTTCGCATGAAGCACACAGAGGTCAAAGCCGTCAGACAATAGGACTTTCCACAAATCCTTTCTGCTTAGCAACTTTTCCAGTCTTGGCTTGTACTGAAATGGTGGCTGGGTTCCATGTTTGGTTACATCCTCATGTTGGGCTGTAGCTTCTGGGATTCCACCCCCTGGAAGCCGGTAATTTTCCAAGCCGTCAGCTTCTGGTTTCTTTGAACCTAGGAGTTCAGTTCTAAGTTTCTCTCTCTCCACTCGCATTTTACTATAAGCTGCAAGAAGAAGCCAGGGTACATCCTCCACATGTAGTCTGGAGATCTCCTCAGCTAAGTATTCCAGGTTGTCGCTTTCAAATTCTTCCTTCCATCTGACACCAGGACTCAATTTTGCCAAGTTCTCTGCCACTTTAAAACAAGGATCGCCTCTCTTCCAGTTCACAAGAACACAGTCATCATTTCTGTTCAAGGCCTCGTCAGAAGTATCTTTAGAGTCCATATTTCCACAAACAGTCTCTTCAAAGCAGTGTAGGCCTTTTCTATCAAGCTCCTCACAATTCTTCCAGAATCTTCCCCTTATCCATTTAAAAAGCTGTTACAACATGTTTGGTATTTGCAAACTCAGCAACAAAAGCACTGTACTTCTCTGGTACCAAAATCTGTTCTAGTTTGCTAATGCTACCAGAATGCAAAACACCAGGGATGGATTGGCTTTTATAAAAGGGAGTATATTTGGTTACACAGTTACAATCTTAAGGCCATAAAGTGTCCAAGGTAACACATCAGCAATTGGGTACCTTCACTGGAGGATGGCCAATGGTGTCTGGAAAACCTCTGTTAGCTGGGAAGGCACGTGGCTGGCGTCTGCTCCAAAGTTCTGGTTTCAAAATGGCTTTCTCCTAGGATGTTCCTCTCTAGGCTGCAGTTCCTCAAAAATGTCACTCTTAGTTGCACTTGGGATATTTGTCCTCTCTCAGCTTCTCTGGAGCAAGAGTCTGCTTTCAACATCTGTCTTCAAACTGTCTCTCATCTTCAGGTCCTGTGCTTTCTTCAGTGTCCCCCTTGGCTGTAGCTCCTCGTCAAAATGTCACTCATAGCTGCACTGAGTTCCTTCTGTTATGTCAGCTCATTTATGTGGCTCCACTGATCAAGGCCCACCCTGAATGGGTGGGGCCATGCCTCCATGGGAATATCTCATCAGAGTTATCACTTACAGTTGGGTGGGGCACATTCCCACAGAAACACTCAAAGAATTACAGTCTAATCAACACTGATAACATCTGCCCACACAAGATTATATCAAAGATAATGGCATTTGGGGGGACATAATACATTCAAACTGGCAAACAGAATGACCGTGAAAACCTTGTGGATCGCATTCCCTTTATTCAGTGTATGAATGGGTGATTTGAAAAATGAAGACAAAACCTAAATGAAAAATAGGTTGGGATGGGGAGGGTGATTTGGGTGTTCTTTTTTATTTTTATTTTTTATTCTTATTCTGATTCTTTCTGATGTAAGGAAAATGTTCAAAAATAGATTGGGGTGATGAATGCACAGCTATATGATGGTACTGTGAACAGTTGATTGCACACCATGGATGATTTTATGGTATGTGAATATATCTCAATAAAACTGAGTTTAAAAAAAAGATTTGGGGAAGAATGTTTAAATATCTATCAACGCTAGAATAGATAAATGAATTGTGGTATGTTTATACAATGGAATATTATGCAGCAATGAAAAAGCGAACTACAGCTAAACGTGACAGACATAATATTGAGTAAAAGCTGTCAGGAATAAAAGAGAACACATGGTGTGGGAATGACTCCATTTATATAACATTTAAAATCAGACAAATCCATTCTATGGTTATAGAAGTCACACTAGTGCTCTTTCTTGGCAAGAGGTATTGACTGAGATGGGGCACAAGGGAGGTGTCTAGGCTCTGGTAAGGTTCTATGTCTCGGATGGTAGCTCTGTGGGTATGTTTACTTTGACAAATTTCCTTGAGCTATGCAGATAAGGTTGTGTGCTTTACTGATGCATGTTAAGCTTCAGTACAATTTTTTTTAAATGTGCAAAAGCAAATCAATTTTTCCTGTTCCCTAAGCATTGAGAAGGGTAGGAAAGAAGGAAAACTAACTCTTCTCAATATCTGTTACATGCCAGGCACAGTTGCCCCTGATTTCCTGTAGTTTCTGTGGGCTTGGTGTGTCAGACAGTACAAGCTCTGAGGTGCTATAGTCCTAAAATTCTCTGAGTGGACAGAATTTGGTCATGTGATCATCCCTGAACCAATCGCCGAGGCAGGAGAACAATGTGCATATTAGCACAGGTCTGTGCGTCTTGGTCCACCCCTTGGGCCAGCAGTGGGCGCTGTCCTGACCACATCAAGTAGAGCAGGGAAGGGGAGGATCCCCAAAGCAAAATCAGGACTATTTCAGGAGGAAGGGGAACAAGATGCCAGGGCTGAAAATCACAAATATTCCCTGGAAGTGCATTGCTTTGTTGTATAATAAGGTAGTCAAACTTTCTGCCTGGCTCTCACTGTAAAAGCTACTCCTATGCTTAAGTACAGAATTAAAATCCACTCTTCAATGCCTATGGAGAAGCAGAATAAGCAAGATAGGGCAAGAGAATGAAAAGTGAACTGGAGAAAGACTGCAAACTTCAGAGACATGCAAATAGAGCAAGAAGCAATTTTCTTGGCAGTAAGGAGCCAGTCAATAAATATTCTGTACTTAAGTAAACTTTGAATAACAGTATGGACTAAGACTGAGTTTTTGTTTTGGCAACTAATAATAAAGACCTTGAAACACAAAAGTGGCCCATCTCCACAGCTGGGTGGAACATGAGCAGAACAGGGCCCAAAAAAGGGGATCCAGATGAATCCGTACAAAGACAGTTTCAGCAGCACCAACTTTAAGGGTTTCAACAACTGGGCAAAAATGGAAATTACTATTCGAACCTCATTATTATAGCAGTTAGTCATGTTTAATTTTACGTATCATGCATTGCATATTGTTCATTCCAATAGGAAGGTTAGGTCAATTTTAAATTGGCCTCAAATTTTTTATTCTTTTAAAGTCCTGGGTTAGAGACTTTCTCTGGGTTTGGCTATGTGTCAATATCTGATTTATGTAGATATGAAAGAATCTGGTACTTGAAGTGGAGATACAAAATATGTAGTGATTGTTACAATCTCTTTCAGGAACCCAAGCTCTAGATTAAGGGTTTATAACATGGAGGAATTCTTTCTGGATAAGTTTTATAATACACATTTACTAGTGTTATTTTGGTGGGGATATATCATTTCTAAAAATAAATAATAAAGGATATACGCCCGAAGAGCAAATGAGTGACACCAACTGCGAGTCTCAGGGAATTTGAAAGAGAAGAGTTCAGCAGACTCCACTGGAGAAGACTTCATAAATGGTAGGGAGCCTGGCCACGGACTTGAAGGAAAGGCAAGCTTTAGTTAAGAGGAGAGGGGAGAGGGCATTAAGATTGGAGCTGGCATCATGAAGACAGAGGTAGGGAGAAGGAGTATGGGGGACCCAAAGTTGATATGAGACAGCTTTTGGGGGTGGCTGCTCAGGTCCCAGAATTGCCTTTGGGACTCAGGAGGAGACCCTCAATGATGATGACCGTAACACAGGACTCTGCCCCTCTGCCCATGACTGACTGACCCACTCTGGGTCTTAAGAACTTAGAACTGAAAATCACAGAAATGGGAAATCCTTGAGCTGAGTCTCAATAGTGTTGTGTTTCTCAACCTTTTAAGGAGACTTTTATTTTTATATGTTCAAAACGACTTTATTATTTTTTAGTGAATGTTGTAAATTTGGGCAGAGAATGCTTCTGCTGATATACTTTTGGGATAAGTTAATAAAATACACTGATCCTTTGTGACATGCCTCTAGACTCCAAACCTTACATCTTCATCATGCTTATCCTTGACCAGAAAGAACAAAACCTTCCCTCCTTCATACTCTGCTTCAAGGCATGATTAAACACGTAACAACTAACTCCAAACAAAAACAAATAACCAGTATGAGAGAAAACAGCAGCATGTCAGTGTTTTGCTTTATAATTTAGGAGCAATAGACATTATATTTATATATCTTATTTTCTTAAGAATATTATTAAGAAGATAATTCATAATCTGTATAGTCTGTTTGTAAGCCAGTTGTCATTTGACTTTCAACTTAACCTTAGATTTAAATATACACCCTAGTTATTTTGGGAGGTTTTTAGTCTGACAAACTCACGTCTGAATTCTGATTCTAGACAAGGTAGAAAGTTTGTCAGTATCTGGACAACCAACACAATAAGGAAGAGGCTGCAATGTTTTGACAAAAGCCAGTGAAGACATTACTGTGTTTATTGTTCTACCAATACGACAGCCCATTATAAAGTAAGGTTTCCTGTCCTCTTTGTTTATTCATCTATTCCCTTCCTTGGTGGTCCACTTTCTGATTCATCCTTGAGCACCTACTAGGTGCCAGGTATTCTGGGTGCTAGGGAATTAATGGTATATAAATGGTAAGATTTTTTCTCCAACTCCCTCTTGGAGCTCATGAGCTATCGTAAGCAATGGGCAATAAGAAAACATTAACAAATAGTAGCAAGTGCTATCAGGAAAAAAAATGATAGAGTATTCCTGTGGGGCTATTTTATGTGGGGTGATCAGCATGGGCCACTCTGAGGAGGGGGCATTGGAGCAGAAACCAAGTGAGAGGAGGGACCAAACCATGGCAGGATGAACGAGTGCAAAGTTCCAAGTAGGGTAAGCATTCGGCTGATGTGATTGAGTGCACCTAAGAATTAATCATTTCCTTTCATTATCTCATGCTGGCTTTATAAGACCTGAATTCTAGGGCAGACTCCATTACCAGCTCTGAGACATAATCTCTCCACTCTGGAATTTCTTCACAGCTAAATAAAAGGATTTGACTAGATGAACTTTAAAGCTCTTTCATTTCCAAAACTAATTCCCAGCAATTATTTTGATGTTGCTTTCTGCTCCGTACCTCCCTGTGAAAATGTTGGGGGGAAAAAAAGTTGTACCCAAGCTCAATTGTTTTATTTATTTATTTGTTTGTTTTAACACTCCTTGTAATCTTTTTTTTTTTTTTTGCAATTTTATTGAGATATAATCATATAACATACATTCAAAGTGTACAATCAATTGTTCACAGTATCGTCATATTGTTGTGCTTTCATCACCACAATCAGACTTTGATCATTTTCATTACTCCAAAAAATAAAACTAAAATTAAAATAAAAAAGAACATCTAAAACATCCCATTCCCCTCCTCCTCCCATTGTTCATTTACTTTTTTTTTAATACAGTTTTATTGAGCTATATTCACACACCCTACAGTTATCCACAGTGTACAATCATTCACAGCACCATCATACAGTTGTGCATTCATCACCAGAATCAATTTTTGAACCTTTTCCTTACTCCAAAATAAAAATATAAGCAAAAAAGAACCCCTAACTCTTTCTAGCTCTTCCATCCCACTCTATTCTTCATCTAATTTTTGTCCCCATTTTTCCACTCATCCGTCCATACACTGTATAAAGGGAGTGTGAGACACAAGGTTTCCACAGTCAAACAGTCATACTGTGCAGTCTACATAGTTACACAGTCGTCTTCAAGGATCAAGGTCACTGGGTTGCAGTTTGACACTATATAGCTACTCCAACACACTAAAGACTAAAAGGTGGTATCTATGTAGTGCAAAAGAATACCCTCCAGAGTGACCTCTCAACTCCTTTGAGATCTCTCAGCCACTGGAACCTTATCTTGTTTCATCTCTCTTCCCTCTTTTGGTAAAGAAGATCCTCTCCATCTCACACTGCTGGATCCAGGCTCATCTCCAGGAGTCATTTCCTGCCTTGCCAGGGGGATTTACACCCCTGGGAGTTACGTTCCACATAGGGGGGAGGGCAGTGAGTTCACGTGCCGAGCTTAGTGAGAGAGGGGGCCACATCTGAGCAACAAAGAGGCTCTCTGGGGGGGACTCTCAGGCACAATTATAAGTGGGCTTAGCCTCTCCCTTGCAGCAATTAGCCTTATAGGAGAAAGCCTCCTGATTAAGGAGCCTTTTAAGACACTTTATTCCTTAATTGCTCCCTCTATCCACCATGTGAAATTTTCATATCACATATATATGTATCTGTATATATCTCTGCTTTACATATGAAAAAGTAAGATTCTCCTTCCCCCCTAATAAATTTTTGTTCTTGGAGAGAAAATTCCTGAACTCCTCTAGCAACCAAAATAATCTATAAAGAAAACCAAAAATATCTGCTAATAAAGGCTTTAAAGAAAGTTTGTCCTGTTAAAAACCCAGAAGATTACCTCATGGACTTGTTGCCACAACACTCATTATCAGATATGTTTTCATATCAGCACTTCCTTTTTGTGTGGAAAAAGGAAGGTACTGTTTTTTTAATTCAAACTGAAGACATTCTGAATACCACATTTAAAGCTACATGTGATAGAAAAGGCAATAGGAAATTGTTTTGAATAATGGAAAATACATCTGTGTCTGAATAAGTTAAAGATACTGAGCCTATTTTCATTTGCATTTCACACATGCATATCAGCCCTCCCACAAAATGCTGAACAAGTAATAGAATCTATAGCTGAATTTAATTTTGCGCAGAAATTTGAAAGCTAGTGAGAATAGAGGATTAGAAAGAGGATTTCATCTCATCTCATTTCATCTCATGCAATATTATACCAACAAATCAAATCTGAAATTGGCATGTGATCTGTTGTTTTCTTTTAAGAAACTTATTTTTAAAGAATATTTTCCCTCGAAAATTTACTTTATGTTTTCTTTGATAGGACTCAAGCTATGAGTTTTGGATTAGATTTTTATTTCTGATATTTGGTATATTATGTTCTTGTTTTTGCTTTTGTTAATAGTAGAATTTAGGACTATTTTATGGTCTTTATTAATCTGGTTCTTGATGATCTAGCTCTAGTTCTCTTTATGTTGTCATTCCCCTAGATTTGATGAATCTTTTACAACTGATAGCTGATATTTTATCTGTATCTCTAATTCTTTTCTTCACTGCTTTTGTAATTTTGATGATATCCATCTTGAAATCTTTAGATGATCTTCCCATTACTCTTGATTCTAAGTTGTGCATTTCTCAGTTTCAAGTGTTTCCTTTATGTTGCAATGGTATTATTTTCTCTAACCTATAATTATTAGCAATAATAAAATAGAAAGTAGAATCAAACATTTCTCCTCTGCATGCCTAGTTTTGGGGGCTTCATAATATTCCACCTTCATTCTAATAGATGAACATCAATCCTTTATTAGCGCATTTCAAGAAATGTAGCTTGTGTTTTTTTGGAGGTGAGGCCAGTTTTATAGGTAATGTTTAGTAATCTGATAGGTTAAAATCAAAGCCTTGAGAGTTCAGGGAAGATGGTGGATTCGGAGAGACAGAGCAAAATCCTCCTCCATGAAAACACTAGATAAAATACAGAGCGCCCTCCAGACCAGCAGTTCCAGTGTTCCACTGGCTGGGCAGGGACTTCCACTCCTGTAGTGAGTGTGTACTTGGAGAAGCCAAGGGGCTGCGTTTAAAACTGGTGAGAGTTCAACCTGGAATGCCGCTGGGGAATGGGTGGTTGGAGATCAGATGAGCACAGAGGGGAGCAGCCAGGCATCCTCCTCAGCACTTGGCTTGGGTGATAACCCCTCAGAGACCTGTGCCCACGAGCCCCAGTGCCAGGGACTGGCAGTTGGAGGAGACAGACAATCACAGGAAGGGGCAGCTTTCCATGCCACATACAGCCATCGTTGCAGTTGGCTGGGGAGATGCCCCTTCACAACCCTGTGCCAAGAGCTTCCTTGAGGGAATTTGGGATCCAGTGGGCTTGTGACAGTGTCCACTCTTCCTCCATGGAAGCCTGTGGTGTGCACAGCCTAGAGGACCCACACTCAGTGCGCTGATGAATTTTGGGGGAGAACTGGCTTGAGGGGAAGCGGTGGCTCAAGAGCACCATCTGCCGGTAGGTCAGGGAAAGTGCAGTCCACCAAGCTGTAGCTCTGTCAAATTATAGACAAATGTTCAAATAATCCTGCATATCCCTAAAGAACGCCATCAGGATAAGCAAATTTCAAGAGGCTAAAAACAACAGGAAAGTATAAAGCATATGAAGAAACCAGAAGATATGGGTAACCCAAATGTCCAAATTAAAAAGCCAGAGGAGACACAGAACTTGGCGCAATTAACCGGAAAAGTACATACAAACATCAGTTTTGTGGCTCAGGATATAAAGGACATGACAAAGACCCTAGAAGAGCATAAAGAAGAATTTGCGAGTGTAAAAAAAAAAAAATAGAGGATCTTATGGAAATAAAAGATACTGTCAATGAAGTTAAAATATTCTTGAGACACATAACACCAGATTTGAAGAGGTAGAGGAACGAATTAGTGAACTCAAAGAAAGGAGGATGGAATGTGAATACACAAAAGAACGAATGGTGAAACAAACTGAAAAATTTGAAAGATCTCAGGGAAATGATGGATATCATGAAGTGCAGAAATATAAGAATCACTGGTGTTCCAGAAGGTGAAGAGAGGAGAAAAGGGCTGGGAAGAGAATTCAAAGACATTGTTGGGGAAAAACTTTCCAACCCTTCTAAACAACATAAATATGTAAATCAAAGATGCCCAATGAATCCCAAATAGAATAAATCCAAATAAACCCACTCCAAGACATATCGTGATCAGATTGTCAAATACTGAAGAGAAGGAGAACATTCTGAAAGCAGCAAGAGAGAAGCAATTCACCACATGCAAGGGAAATAACATAAAAGTAAGCACTGACTACTCAGCAGGCACCATGGAGGCAAGAAGACGGTGGTATGACGTATTTAAAATTCTGAAAGGGAAAAATTGCCAGCCAAGAATTCTCTATCCAGCAAAGCTTTCCTTCAAAATTGAAGGGGTGCTTAAAATTTTTACAGACAAACAAATGATGAGAGAATTTGTTAACAAGAGACCTGCCCTACAAGAAATACTAAAGAGAGCTCTCTCTGCTGAGATAAAAAGACAGGAGAGAGACATCTGGAGAAGGGCACAGAATTAAAGAGCATTAGTAAGGGTAACTTGAAATAAAGAGTGAGAGGGAAAAAATAGATCTGACAAATAAAAACCAAAGGATAAGATGGTTGATTCAAGAACTACCTTCAGAATGATAACATTGAATGTGAATGGATTAAACTCCCCAATTAAAAGTTATAGATTGGCAGAATGGATTAAAAAATATGAACCATCAATAGGCTGTTTACAAGAGACTCATCAGCAACACAAAGAGATTGAAAGTGAAAGGATGGAAAAATATATTCCATATAAGCTACAGCCAAAAGAAAGCAAGGGTATTGGACAAAATAGACTTTAAATGCAGGGGTGTCATGAGAGACAAACAGGGAGACTATATACAAATAAAAGGAACAATGCACCAAGAAGAAATAACAAGCATAAATGTTTATGCACCCAATCAAGGTGCTCCAAAGCACATGAGACAAACATTGGAAAAACTGAAAGAAGTGATAGATGTTTCCACAATAATTGTGAGAGACTTCAATACATCACTCTCTCCTATAGGTAGATCTACCAGACAGAGGACCAATAAGGAAACTGAGAACTTAAACAATGTGATAAACAAACTATACTTAACTCACATAAACAGGACATTACATCCCAAATTACCAGGATATACGTTCTTCTCTAGTGCTCATGGAATGTTTTCCAGCATAGATCATATACTGGGGCACAAAACATGCCTCAGTAAATTTAAAAAGATTGAAATTGTTCAAAGCATATTCTCTGACCACAATGGAATGCAACTAGAAGTCAATAACCATCAAAAATCTAGAACATTCACAAATATCTGGAGGTTAAGCAACATACTCCTGAACAATCAGTGGGTCAAAGAAGAAATTTCAAGAGAAATTGCTAAATTTCTAGAGATGAATGAAAATGAGAACACAACATATTAAAACTTATAGGATGTAGCTAAGGTAGTATTGAGGGTGAAATTTATAGCTCTGAATGCATAAATTAAAAAGGACAAAAGAGCTAAAATCAAACAACTAATGGACCAACTGAAGAAGCTGGAAAATGAACAGCAAACTAACCCTAAAGCAAGTAGAAAAAAAGAAATAACATGGATTAAGGCAGAAATAAATGGAGAACAACAACAACAACAACAACAACAAAACCCCAAAACAATAGAGAAAATAAACAAAACCAAAACTTGTTTCTTTGAGATCAACAAGATTGACAAACCCTTAGCTAGACTGACAAAGTCAAAAAGAGAGAAGACCCAAATAAACAAAATAATAAATGAGAAGGGGGACATTACAGTGGATCCTGAAGAAATTTAAAAAATCATAAGAGGATACTATAAACAATTGAACACCAACAAACTAGACAATTTAGAGGAAATGGATAATATCCTGGAAACACATGAACAACCTAGACCGACCAGAGAAGCGATAGAAGATCTCAGTAAACCAATCACAAGTAAAGAGATCCAATCAGTCATCAAAAAGCTTCCTACAAATAAAAACCCAGGGCCAGATGGCTTCACAGGGGAATTCTACCAAACTTTCCAAAAGGAACTGACACCATTCCTACTCAAACTCTTTCAAAAAATTGAAGAAAATGGAACCCTACCTAACTCATTTTATGAAGCCAACATCACTCTAATACCAAAACCAGATAAATATGCTACAAGAAAGGAACACTACAGGTCAATCTCCCAAATGAATACGGATGCAAAAATTCTTAACAAAATCCTTGCAAATCAAACCCAAAGACACATTAAAAAAATCATACAACATGACCAAGTCGGGTTCATCCCAGGCATGCAAGGGTGGTTCAACATAAGAAAATTAATGTAATAGAATACATAAACAAATCAAAAGGGAAAAATCAAATGATCATCTCAATAGATGTTGAAAAAGCATTCAACAAAATTCAGCATCCTTTTTTGCTAAAAGCACTTCAAAATGTAGGAATTGAAGGAAACTTCCTCAATATGATAACGGGCATATATGAAAAACCACAGCCAGCAGAGGACTCAATGGTGAGAGACTGAAAGCCTTCCCTCTAAGATCAGGAACAAGACAAGGATGCCCGCTGTCACCACTGCTATTCAACATTGTGCTAGAAGTTCTAGCCAGAGCAATACGGCAAGACAAAGAAATAAAAGGTATCCAAATTGGAAAGGAAATAAAACTGTCATTATTTGCAGATGATATGAGCTTATAGTTGGAAAATCCTGAAAAATAGATGACACAGCTCCCTGAGCTAAGGAACAAATTCAGCAAAGTGGTGGGATACAAGGTTAATCCACATAAGTCAGTAATGTTCTTATACACTAGAAATGACCTAACTGAAGAGACACTCAAGAAAAAGATTCCATTCATAGCAGCAACTAAAAAAATCAAGTATGTAGGAATAAACTTAACCAAGGATGTAAAAGACCTCTACACAGAAAATTACATAACTTTACAAAAAGAAATAGAAGGGGACCTAAAAAGATGAAAAGATAGTCCGTGTTCATGGATATGAAGGCTAAACATTGTTAAGATGTCAATCCTACCCAAGCTGATCTACAGATTCAATGCAATTCCAATCAAAATTCCAGCAATCCATTTTGTAGACTTGGAAAAGCTAGTTATCAAATTTATTTGGAAGGGAAGGGTCCTCAAATTGTTAAAAACATTCTAAAAAAGAAAAATGAAGTGGGAGGACTTACACTTCCTGATGTTGAAGCCTACTATAAAACCACAGCAGTCAAAACAGCATGGTATTGGCACAAAGATAGACATACTCATCAATGGAATTGAATTGAGAATTTGGAAATAGACCCCCAGATCTATGGTCAACTGATTTTTGATAAGGCCCCCAAAACCACCAAACTGGGACAGAACAGTCAAAAAATGGGGATGGGAGAACTGGATAGCCATATCTAAAAGAATGAAAGAGGACCCCTACCTCATACCCTATACAAAAATTAAAGTAGATCAAAGGCCTCAATATGAGAGAGCACAATAAAACTTGTAGAAGATAATGTAGGGAACAACTCCAAGGCCTAGTATTAAGAGGTCACTTCTTAGACCTTATACTCAAAGCACAAGCAATGAAAGAAAAAAATAAATAAATGGGAACTCCTCAAAATAAAACCTTCTGTATCTCAAAGGAATTTGTCAAAAAGGTGAAAAGGCAGCGAATGCAATGGGAGAAAATATTTGGAAACCGTATGTTTGAAAAGAGACCAATATCTTGCATATATAAAGAAATCTTACAACTCAACCACAATAGTACAAACAGCACAATTATAAACTAGGTGAAAGACATGGAAAGACATTTTTTCAAAGAGGAAATACAAATGGCTAAAAAACACATGAACAAATGTTCATCTTCACTAGCTATTAGGGAGATGCAAATCAAGACCACAATGAGATAACATCTCACACCAATAAGAATGGCTGCCACCCAATAAACAGGAAAATCCAAATGCTGGAGAGAATGTGGAGAAATTGGAACTCTTATTCATTGCTGGTGGGACTGTATAACGGTACAGCCACTCTGGAAAACAGTTTGATGTTTCCTCAGAAAATCGAGTTATGTTACGATCCAGCAATTTCACTTCTTGGTATATACCCAGAAGATCTGAAAGCTGTGATACAAACAGATATTTGCACACTGATATTCATAGGGGCATTGTTCACATTTGCCAAGAGATGGAAAAAATCCAAATGTCTTTCCACAGATGAGTGGATAAACAAAATGTGGTGTATACATACCATGGAATACTATGCAGCAGTAAGAAGGAACAAGGTCGTGAAACATGGATGAACCTTGAAGACATAATGCTGAGTGAAATAAGCCAAACACAAAACCACTAATATGAAACCACTAATATGAACTCTGGGAAAAATGTAAAATAAGTGTCTTATAATGTAGAATATAGGGCCCTAGAGATAGACAGAAGCTAGTGAAGGAAGAATGATAATCTAATATATATAGATATGATCATGAAGGTGAACTTAATGGTATGGGAATGGTCAGGTATGACTATGGTTCATTAATGGGATTATAAGTATTAGTGACTCATTGAAGGTGAACATGTTCTTAAATGGTTGTTTAAAGGCATGTAACCCACAGAGTAGCACCACAGACCTAAATAAGTGTGAGCGTGGTATACTTATAAGGTACGACACTAGTGCAGAGGGTTAACAACTGACTGGTATATGGAAAAACTACCCATTACATATTAAAGACTATGTTTAATAGAAATATCTTACCAACACACACTAATACTAGGGATGAATAATTAGCAGCTGATAAGAGCTCTGGGATATATTATGTTATGATAATTGTTTAAAGTTGAGAGTGATGAGGATTGTACAAGTAAGTGAAGATGATGTAAGAAACTGACTGTTTAGCTTGGGATAGAATACATATTAAGTGAGATTAGGAACCCACTAGTTAATAAATCAGGCCCTCAATTTGAAGCTTGCTCTTGTGAAACGGTTGTAAATGGAAGGCTGAGCCCTCCTATAATTATGCCTAAGAGGTACCACCTCCAGGGAACCTATTTGTTGCTCAGATGTGGCCTTTCTCTCTCTAAGCCCAACTCAGCAAATAAATTCATTAATCTCGCCCCCCATGAGGGGCATGACTCCCAGGGGAATGAATCTCCCTGGTGATGTGGGAGATGACACCCAGGAATGAGCCTGGTCCCTGGCAGCGAGGGATTGACCAAAAGGGGGTAAAAGGTAACAAGTTGAGGTCCCAGTGGCTGAGAGATTCCAAATAGAGTTGAGAGGCTATCCTGGAGGTTTCTCTTCTGCAAACTCCAGATAGACATCCCAAATGGCCACAGTATGCCATGCCCTTACCAACATAGTCCCCAAATACCTAGGTCCCTACTTGGGGATTCTATAAAATATTCACTCACTAAGTTTCATCTCTCAGAAACTTAAATCCACCGGAGTGTTCCTATGCCAGACAAGTCCTAAAACCCAGAGGCCATAGCCTCCTTAAGAACAAATCAGTTGCAGTCCCCTTCCCCATACTGTCAACACCCTCTTTCAATATGAACAAGTTAGAGTGCTCACTGCCAAGACAACCCTGAAGATGGAGAAAGAGATTAGGTGAGAGGAAGGGGTAGGGGTAGCAACAAACAAGATAAGATTTAACAAAGGTCTGTGAATACTGAAACTATATATATATATATATATATATATATATATATATATATATATTTATTTATTTATTATATATTTATTTATTTATTTAGATGCTGGGGTGTTGGAATGGCTGGAAGGAGGTAAATGACATGGTGGAACCTATAACATCCTTTGAAACTTGCTCTGTAGCTATTTGTTGAATTGTGCTTTGAAAGTCTTCACCTTTTTGTACATACCCTATATTGCATAATAAGGAGAGAACTGAAACTATGAAACTGCAACCCTTAACAGTTTTTGAAATTACCTATATAACTGCTGGTTGAGCTGTACATAGAAAGTTAACACCTTTCTGTATGTATGTTATATTTTACAATAATGGAAATAGTTGAAGTTGTAGAACTGTGACCCATGATATTCTTTGAAATTTGCTCTCTAACTGCTTGTGAAATCATACTTTGATAGTTATCACTGTTATGTATATATGTTAAAGTTCACAATAAAAAATGCATTAAAAATCAAAGCCTCTACTTAATGAGTGCTTTTCTGGATATGAAACGTCTCATAGGCCTTTTAACATCCATGATCTAACTTATTCTCAGGATGATGCTAGGATGTGCGGTTATTATTATACCATCTCAGAGGGTTGCTTAAAGAAACTGAACATGATAGAGGTTGTCAGTGCACAAATACCACAGGACTAGAGAATGGTTTAAAGGAATGAAATTAAAATAAAAAAACATAGTTCTATATAATTCCAAAGCCCAAAGTCTTTCACTGAGGTAAATATGTTTTTGAAAAGCTTATAATACTTGATCTGAAGGGATAACAGATCCATGATGATTTATTAAAGAACTTGGGGGTGTTAAGGAATATACATGTGACTGCAACACATGAGGTCCTCGCTCCTTTTTTATTTTGAATGGATAAATGAATGAAGTGACTAATAAGTCAATGATTTAGAAGATACTTTGTTTCTTGGAGTGTTTCTCAAGCCAGGTAACCAGCCAGGTTGACTTCTTTTTCTCATGTACTTTTCATGTGAATGCAATCAGTACTGCAGAGACATTCCAGCTCTGTGAGATCACCCATGGTTTGCACAGGTGACTGTGACTTGACTGAAGAAAGATTTTGTGCCATCCTTCTGTGTGCCCTGCTTTGGCTCCCACACCGACTGTGCTAACGGCCAGGGCACCTGCAGTTTGCGGGCTCAGCATTTGCTTGGGTAGCTGACAGAAGCTTTCAGCTGAGGGTTTAGGGGCTTTTGCTCTACCACTGATCAGATGGTTTCATCACCAAGAGAGGTTGGAACTTTGTCTACTTCCTGGGCAAAGGAGACCTCTCTTCTTGTCTGGGAGTAATCAGGCATCCTCTTTTAACCAAATTTCATGTGGGTCCTCCCAGTTGCTTTGGGTTGGTATCACTGCATGCACCAGCACATTGAATGGTAGAGTTCCAAGGGGAAGGGGCTGGCATTTCCTATGGAAGGGAGCAGGACTGTCTTCTAGGAAACATAGAAGCTGTTTTCATTTTTTTAATTTCATCTATCAGATTTTGCGATTCTGAGGCCATGGGGAAGATTGGCTGGTTGGAGGCAGGAGAGAGGCCTGGGAGTGTGTAGACATCTCAGCAGGTATGGTGAGTCAGATAGGCAAGTGCTTGCCATGGAGGAGCAGACAGGAGGCAGATGGGTGCATCTGGCCTCTAGCCAAATACCCCAGTGAATGGAAGTTTGTCTCTCTTCCTCTACTGTTCTTCCTGTTCTGTGTTCATTTTTATTTGGATCGGTGATATTCATACAGCGCCTACAAGGTGCTGGATGATGTTTCAGGGAACGTAAGAGAAGAAAAATTCATGAACTTACTAGACTTTACAGGCAGAAAATTCATAACATGAATGAAAATTAGAAGGCAATGTGAGATGGTATAAAATCAAATGATTAATGCTGATACAGGCGGCCAGTTAGACTCCCTGAGGACAACCACTTTGAATCTTCACTGCTCTAACCTCAGCACCCAGATCAGTGCAAGGCTTATACTGGGGGCTCACAAATTTGTAAAATGAATGAGTGAATCAGAGCATAGAGGAAGATGAGGCAGGAGATGGTGGTTAAGAGACTGGCCTCTGGAATTTGAATCATGGACCTGCCCCTCACCGTGTGACACTGGGCTGGTTTCCTATCACTTCAAGCCTCAGTGTCCTTATCTGTAAAATGAGATTCATGGATAAATATGAAGACCAAATGCATAGCATTGTTATGAGAATGAAATGAAGTCTCATATAAAATAAGATTAGCACAGTGCCAGGTTTATAGTATGTGTTCAATACATTTTAGCTATTCTAAATTTTAATGGCTAGAGTGATAGTTGGAGTTGATTTATTTGGAGATCAAATTAGTAGATTAGGAGAAGACCTGGATTCCACTCCCAGCTGTGCACTAGGAAGATGGGTAATTTGAAACAAGTCAGTTCCCTTCTCCCCACCTGAGATTCCTCATTTATAGAAGATGGTCTCTGAGATTGCATCCAGCTTTTATGTTTAGGTTGGGGTTGCAAAACCAAATGTCTACAGGTGCCAGGTAATATTAACAAGCCATGTGAACCAGATGTAAGAAAAGCTGACCCTTGACCTCAGCATTCAGGGACAATTGAGGAGGATAGAGACCCAGAGCTGCTGTTGACGCTGCTGAGGGGAATGTGGGCAGAGTGCTGTCATTGTCTGCATTTGTCAGAGAAGTTGGCAATCTGCATTTTCCGTGAATTCTCACAATTTTTGAAGGCTAGAAACTCATTCAGTTTTTTGCTAATTTGTTTTAAATATTGTTTGGGCCACTACAAAATACATTTGTGTGCCAGACAAAATACATGTGTGTGCCATTGCTTTGTTGCTTCTCGTGCATCTAGGAGGAGAAGAAACCAGGGTCTGAAAGACGAGAGTCTTTAGGAAAAGTTTTAAGAAAAGCAGAGTTACTTACTGACCTTGGGATGTGGTGGCCAGCCCTCTGCTTTGCTTCTGGAGGTTTTTAGGAGTGGGTGGCCCTATGATCACCAACTCAGAAAATTACCTGTAGGTAGAATGAGAAGTATCACTTAATTCTGATCCTAGTTGGGTCAGAAATGCCAAAGTCCTTCGTTCTGTGATATTCCCAGCCACTTTCAAGCTGTTTGTACTTACTTAAGGGAATGGAGAAGGACCTAGGTTTCCTTAGAGGGAACCAAAGCTAACATACCAATGTGACACTTTTCATGGGCATTTTAATGCTGCCTCTGAATAGGGGATTCTCAGTCTGGGAAGGGGGTGGACTGCTCAGGATTTCTATGTTGGGGGGAAGGTAGGGTATGAAGAAGCCCCCACCCCCAGGTGGTTTTGATAGGTCCTTTGTAGTAGGAGACCTGGGATGTCCCCACATTGTGAGAATCACCGTTGTAGAGTCAGAGGTATTGGGAAAGACAGGAAATCCCACTGAGTCCCTCGGTCAAGACTGAGCCAATCAGAGGTTCTGGGAGACCCGGGCTGCTGATCCAATAAGAACTCCCTCTGGATGGGCGGCAGGCAGTTCCTACAGATGGAAAATCCATCTTCATTCAAATGACTGGCTCTAAGTTGGCATCAGCAGAAGTCAAACTGAGCATGATGTGGTCTTTAGATCATCCAGCAGCTGGCTAAGTAAATTGATTTTTTTTATAACTGTAGCTTTTCATTTGACATCATAAAGACACAACCTAAACAAAGCATTAGCCTCTAAAATGTGTTTAAATTGAATTTCTGGATACTTTGGCATGCATCCAGTTTTAAATAAGTTCTGATCTAACTGTATCTAATCTCTAATCAAAGGATTCTAGTATATGGGACATTCCCGTTAATAATGATTACCTTAAATATCCATTAAGTCCGGACATTAATTTTATGGAAATTTTCCAATACATCTCCATTAGAATTTTTTTCTGAGCAAAATTAGTAGTAAAAGCTTTTAATAAATGTCATAAATATCTATGTTCAATCAGACTACTACCCAAATTAAAGCCAGACCAAAATAGAAAATAGTTACCTCTGCTAAGGGTCGTGACCCTTAGAAGACATTTTGAAGAAAGAAATTATGTGCTCTGTTATTACTCCAAATGTGTTTTGTTCCAAAGAATAATTAGCTAGTGGGAACAAATTACCAGTTACTTGACTTGTATGTGAATTCTCTAGTTTCTCACCGTGCACCTTGTGGTGCATAATAAACTCTATGGCCTATTCACATTGTAAAAGCATTTTGCAGCCAAAGGTCTAGGTTTGAGTCCTGGATTCTTCTCTGACTAGTACTGGGACCCTGACCAATTTATTTACATTTTCTGAGTCTCAGATTCATCATCTTTAAAATAAGTCACTCAGACCTGGTGCGATTATGGCAAGAATCAAATGTATGGGAAGCACCTAGTACTGCACTTGATGCATTGGTGGTATTAAATGAGTGCAAGTCATCATTTTCATTATCCCCAGATGGAGGGGGTGTTCAGTGTACCTGTTTCCCATGGGAGTGAGGGTCGGGGTGGCGGAGCAGGTTAATAAAGAGTGAGTATCGGCTTTTCTTTTATTCTCATCGCTAACGCTGAGCAAATGCAGACCCTTTCCTGCCCTTCTTTGACTCTTCGTTTCCCATATGCTTGGTAATTAAGCCAGAAGTGATAGTGGCCTTGAAATATGTATGTGCTCTGCTCCTTTTCATTCCACCTAAAGCTTTGGGTTATGATACAGTTATAAGCCTAATATTTACCCCTGGCCTATATAACCACGATAAAGCAAATCAAGCACTTAAGAAATGTATAGAGCAGGAGTTTACCTGGAACAGCGTGGAAAGACAGGTCACAGAACCAGACCCACTAGCTTTCTAATTGGCCATCCTACAGGTATTCACGTCATTTAGCCTTTGTTATATGGCCCACACCTTAATCTTTAAGCTTGGAGCATCTGGCCCCAGAATCCTTTGTTTCCTGACTTTTTGGCCATAGCCTAAAGTAATTTGGAAATACATTGGAAGTCATCTAGTCAAGGAATTTCCAAACAATATCTTAAAGACAGCAGAGCCCTTTCTTTAAACAAAATCTTATGAGGAAGTGTAAATGAATAAGACAAAAATTAGAATTGCTTTAGTTTTAAGCAAGAGTGTCAGGTGTGTGTTTTTTCCCCCCATTCATCTCTTGCTCAATCCTCCTGATTCCATGAAGAATTGTTAGAAAACCGTTGATTCCAATTTGATCTTCTCTGGATTAAATTCTGAGAGGATAATTGTTCTGCTCAAGGTCACACAGTTAATTAAAGGAATATCGGGTCTAGAGCACAGGTGTACTTATTTGAGCTGCAGCGTGAGGAAGATCATGTTACTTGCAGCTCCTTTGTTGGGCTGTAACAACAGATAATTCTTTCTCCTTTATCTCCTGAATCCCTGCATACCTTCCCTGACATAATGAGTAATGGGCAATAACATAATCTCAGATCAATGCTTTTGAATGAAACAAAAAGTACAGGTTTACATGTGTAAATACAGGTGCGGAGAATGAATGATAATATCAACCATGGCAATATGTAGAACAGGTAGCCAAGGCTTTTATCCAAAGACCCATTTATTTTTAGATGCCTCTACCCAACCAATCAAGTTCTGACTGCACAATCAAGATGATTTTTGTTTTTTGTTTTTTGGTATTTTTGATTATCCAAGACCTCTCTAGACTTCCTCTGGTTCTTGCTTGCTTCTATGTTCAGCTCCAATGTAGCCCATGGACACCTGAGAACGGGAAAGTTTATCTCTTGCTTGACTCTCGATTTCTAGAACTAACTTTGGCTCAAGTGTGGCCACAGCCTAGTTCAGGCAGGTCCTAACTGAACTTGCTCATTCCATGTTGTAATGTAAAACCAACAAACTCTACAGACAAACTAACAAGATTGGATTTGGTTTACTACTAAGTAGAAAATTGTAGAACATTTGGAACATAAAGCTAAGCAAATGGAAAAGAAAATTAAAATCACCCACAGTTCACAATTCAACTTTTGTGGCTTTTGTTGTCTTCCTTCTCTTTTTTCTTGTGTTACTTCTCATTGTCTCTTCTTTTTCTTCTTCTTTATTATTTTCTTTTTAGCAAATGTAGCTTAATTTATTAAAATAGTACCCTACTGTAAAACAATTAGATTGTTTACATACTTTTATAAATATTGTAGTCCCAAGTACTCATGAATGATCCCACAGGTAGAGATTATTATTCTAATTTTGCAAATGGGAAACCAATGCTCCGAGAATTTAAGTAACTTTTACAGGATCCTGTGATTAGTGCAACTGTCACCCAGAATAGGTGTTATTTGAGCCAAAACTGCTGCTTAAAACAAAATTCTGCACTCTTCCCTTGGGTGCAACTGGTTTGGATAGAAAGACTTTGCTACCCACTCCAGTGGAAGTTGATCTATTCTTTAGAAATGAATTTAACTATCAAGGGGAGTGGGTATATAGCAATCAAGCCAGCTTTCTGATATGACAAGTAGATAAGATTGGCATTTGGTGTCTTCCTGGTGGATTTTAATTGTTCTTTTGTTTGGACTGATTAAAACTTTTGTTCTAAAGTTGATAATGATAGGCTTCTATTGCCCCTTTTATTTCCATGAGGGATGTATCTACCTAAAAAAAAATTCCATTACATATCCATCTGTGGTTACTCTCTTATTTTTCTAAATGCAATTATCCAGCCAGGCTAAATTATGGAAAAGAAATTACAAAAATCTTTCCTTGCCAACAATCTGAATCTGGCCAGCACATTCTTGGTGGTTTGAATGTTGGGTATAGTTTCTTTTTATTCTTTCTTCTCCTCCCTGTCTCCAGAATCATTTTAAACTTCATCCTGCTTTTTAGTGCAACTAAGATATTTTCAGGTGGTTCCTTGAGCAGAACACTATTGTCAAGTAGTACATTTGGACATATTTTGTAGGATGGGTAAATTTTAACTTTCATATTAATTTTGAGTTATTGTTATATAAAAGACAAAAATACACATGGTACCTTTTATACATTATGAGTTATTCACAGAACAAAGACATATTTCAAGTCATAACTAGGATTTTAGGATGTGGTATTTACTAGGCTGTGTAATACATAATCAAACTATTTTTAGTGAGAATAAAAACAATAATTGCAATTCTTAAGAAAGTTGGCTTAAGCTAAAAAGGGTTTAGACAGAACCATAGCAGTGAAAGAGTAAGAAAATCTAAACTGTTTTTAGTTATTCATTTTTGCGGGGTCACAGACCCTGTGCCATGCTATTCATACTCATGTCCCACTGGCAGGACAGTAAACTGGTCTAATGATTTTTCAGAGTAAATTGGCAAGGATTATAAACTAAAATGTGCCTCTACCTTACACCTCAGAAATTTCACTCCTGGGTAGACAGCCCAGAAACTTTTGGAAATTCCACAAGGGACAAATGCAAGGGTGTTCCCTAATGTCAGAGCAAGAGACAAATGCAAGAGTTGGAAGCAATCTGGGTGTCCATCACTGACGGAATGGCTTTGTAAAATATGCTCCAGGCTTATGATGGAACCCAATGATCAGGAGCAGCATTCTATATTTCCCTATATAGCAACATGGATAGGTCTTAAAAATAATTCTGGGTGGAAAAGTAAGCAACATATTGGGAAGTATGTGGATCGAGAGAAGACACACTTGACAGCAAGGTTAAGGCCTCATCATTCCCTTATGCTTTGTAAAGAAGCAACCTCTGGAGCCACCCAGCCTGGCTTGGAATCTTGACTCTCCTACTTTCTGCCTCTGTGACTCTGAGCAAATGATTTAACCTCTCTGTTCTCCAATGCCCTGATCTGTAGAATGGGCCTAATTTAGTACTGATCTTGTAGGGTTGCTGTGAGGCTTAAGTGAGCTAATGTATGCAAAGTGCTTAGAACAGTTCCTGGCCCATAGTAAATGCCATATTAATAATAGCTATGGTTATTATTTATCTATTCAACAAATGTTTGTGAAGTTTCAAATATAAAGTGCTATAAGCCACACACACTGTGTACATCATCCAAACAGGGAGGGAGGAGGCAGAAGAATTGAAGAGTGGATTCAGAGCTAGTAACTAGGGTCGTGTAGTATATAGGAATCTAAAGACCCTGGGAATGTCATTAAATACTAAGGCATTAAAGCACATTTGTTAATCATTTTCTTCTAACTGTGTGGTTAAGTTTAATATTGAGACTGAATCTTATCATCAGGCTGGAATATATGGCAGAGTATTTATTTGAGTTTCAGAGAAAATAGCAGCCACCCATTTGTGCATCTTGGCCTCACACACATACCTGGGGGTCAGAAGTAAAAGCTTGTTTGTCACCATGACCGTGCTCCCAAATGCCTGGTACCCCCAAAAAAGCATGAAATGGGCACCAATGGAGGGTGAGCACTTGGGAGGGCTTAGAAAAACTGGAAAAGGCCATGCTAACTTTGGACTCTTGTCTCATACCCTAAAGGAGGTTTCACGGACCTTGATCAATGGCAGCCTAAAGAGAATAGTTTTCCACTTGGGTGCAGAGAACCACAGAGGGATCCCTGCTTGAATTTTCTCTCTATGCAGTGTCTTTTCTAGACTTGGCAAGAAAGGCTCACTCAACTGTGTTCCACCCACAGAGCAGAGTATGCTATCCTTCAAAGACAAATTGTAGCTGTAAGTGGGCTTCTATGCAAGCTGTAGAGGGTTCTCGTATCTCCTCCCTAATTTTGGGGGTAACTGACTATTTTACTCAAGAGTCATTGGGGGTTAGCTTTGTTCCATTCTAACCAAGTTACAGCTGAACTTAGATTTTTTTTTTTCTTCCCCTTTTCTTTACTCCAAATAAGCAGTTCTCAAACTTGGCAGCACATTTGCGTTACCAGGGGCGCTTTAAAAAAATACTGACACCTGGGTCGCATAAGCAGACTTAAATGGTCTGGGGTGAGACCTGGCATCAGGAGTTTATAAAGACCTTCTGGTAATGCTAACTTAGGGCAAAATTGAGAGCCACTGCCTTAAACCATGACCCACTGGGTTTCTCAATGGAGGTGGTCTTGGTCTCACATCCTAATTTAAATGGAAATATACCCTTGGAAACAGGCCTTTGAGTGTGAGCATGCAGTCTAGTTTATGTGGGGGTCTTGGGAGCCAGCTTCCAAGACCCCCACATAAACCCTCCAAGTGCTTCTGTAAACATCAGCAGTTTTTACAAAGTTCAATGTTCCCAACGCTGGAGACTGAGGAGATAGACTGGCTCACAGCATCCTTTTTATGGTATAGATAACAGCAGCTGAAACTGAGCCTGTGACTGCCAAGCATGTCCATCATTCCATTACTTATTTTTCCCACTAAAACTCTTTCAAGAAAGGCTTTAAGGAGGTTTTCCCAGAGGGGTAAAATATTCTTTAGCCTTTTGTTAGCAGATAAAAATTACAATGGTTGTAAAGATATGCATTATATATGCAAATATATGTATATGTAAATGTATTTGTATATATGCATGTATATATTCTTGTGTTATGTATATGTGTATGTGTATAAGTCTATCTATCTATTTGTCTATCCAAAAGCAGAGATCAGGAAACAAGGCCTGATATAGGAGGTGGGAAAGTACATTTTCATTTGAGACTTGTACTACCTATTTTTAAGAAAGAAGTTAAAAAAAAATTAAATAAAGAGGTCTGGTGGTATCTGCTGGAGTTGTGGAGGTGCTTAAAAACCTCCTGGGTGATCCTCATGGGTTCTGATGAACTGTTACAGGCAGTTCATTTCATGTAGATTCCATTTAGCAAATTGCCTTTCATTGTTTTTATTTTCCTGATTTGCTATATTCAAATACTACTCCATCCACCCAGGCACCAGCACAGCATCCCCTCAAGGAACCGAGTTATTGATGCCCTCTGTGGGGGGTGCCCTGCCTCTGATGTTCAAAGTCAATTGCTGGAACTAACACCACCACTATTCTGTCATTCGGCGGGCCATGAATACGGTTCCAACTTCCAAAAATTCTTTGGAGTCTTCCTAGGATACTGGTAACCCTGTGTGGTCTCTGATACTCATCTTATTCCAAGTGTACACCCCAGGCAATCCTGGGATGTGGGGTGGGGAAGCTTTGTGCCTCAGCATGTGCTGTTTAAACATTTTCAGTGTTATCCAAACTCCTATCTTACAGATGCTTACCAGAATGTGTAACCGAATAACCATTCAGATGTGTGATTTTGAGCATCACTAAACAGATCTGCAAGACAAGTGTTCTCAATACACAGATATTTCATAAAAATCAGAGCCCATGCTCTGATATGAGCAGATATACTATTAGAGAAATGGGACTGATTATCTGAAACCAGGAAGTTTCTTCCAATCTGAAATGCATATTCTTCCCATGTGTATAAACTCGTTTCTTCCTAAATACTGTTTCTATGCTTTTGATAGCGTTCAAAAGGTGAATGGCAGTCCCCACGTGGTGGTCTGTGGGTGGACAATTGAGAGACTGAATAGAGCTGTCATTGAATGGCTCAATTCCATTTAAAAAAATATAAATTATTAAAATACACCAATATTTGTTATTTCAAACACAAATCAATCTTTTGCTTAAAATAAAATACCATTTCAAACAAGGTTTCATAAAATTATAGAGCTATTCCTATATCTGACTTGCTTAATTCCTTTAAAAATCTGCCCTGGCAATGAATTCTCTAAGCCTGTGCCTAAATGAAGCAGAATTATGGGAGATCTATGGTCCAGGAGTTAGCTTCACAGCTATCCCATGTCACCTGCTCATACATTTATGTATCATTTCTTTTGTGCCAATGCTTTCTATTTGTTTCCTGGCTCATTTTCTCAGAGCTCCAGCTTTACACATTGACTCTCTACCTTCCAGTTGCTTCCAGCCTGGGGTCCCTTTTCTGGCTTCTAAGCTAATTACTTACCCTTGGAGTTAATTATTTTCTTCATGGTGAGAAAGAAAAGGGCAACCCCTAACTGCTGTCCACTTGGAGCTGTCTGGCTCTAACAACTAGGCCATGGAGTTCTGTACAACATAAACACTTTCACAGAACATCAATATCAGACAATGTCACTCTCTGACATGATGGAGCAAGAACAAAGCAAAACCACTCTATAAACAGGTCTGAGCACAGTCAAAATCAAGAATGCTGCCCAGTCCAGAAATGACTAGATGTTCCCGTTTCTGGGCTAACATGAGTGATTATTGCTTCTTAACTAATGTAGCTTCAGCCCCACTCTGTTCTTCCCATCTATTAGAAAAAAAAATCAAGATACCTAATGATAGAATTGCTCCCATTTGCTGAGAGCACCAAATTAGGAACAAAACCATGCTTCCTTGAAAAAGGTACAGAGTTTCTATTTGGGACTATGGAAAAGTTTTGGTAATGGAGGTGGTGATAGTAGCACAACATTGTGTACTTAATTAACAGCACTGAATCATATATTTGAATGTGGTTAAAAGAGGAAATTTTAGGTTTTATGTTTGTTACCAGAATAATTTTTTTTAAAAATCCATGAAACTGCACAACAAAATAGTTAATCCTAGTTTAAACTGTGTACAATTATCGTTCAAAGTACAATTATAAAAATGTGCTTTCATCAATTATAATGAGTGTACTAAACCAGTGCAAGATGTTAATAATAGGGTGTTTCTTTGAACCTTCCTTAAAATTACCTAACAAGCCCAAATCCTAATAAAAGCCCATTCCAAAATCCTTTCACTGAGACACTGGTCCCACTGTTCTCTAGTGAGCTCTCTTTCAAATTGCAATGAGCCACAAAGCCTGACTTTGTGGAATGTAGGTGTATTTCTGGTGGTCTTTGGCTGGGGGTATCTCCAATGGACACTCCATCTCCATGAAATACTCATTCAATGACAACAACCCTTTCTGATGTGATCTAAAACCTTCCAAACACTGGGTACAAGCTTTCTGGGCAGCTCTACCAGGAACGGGTCTATCCTATGAAGAGATGGGCAATCTAATCTAATTTCTTTAATTTTCAGGGGAGAAAAATCAAGTAAATATTATTTGGCTTTTACCAAAGCCATCAGGTAGTTAGTGGCAGAGCCCTGATTAGCACCCAATCTTCTTTTGCCTGGTTTAATGTTTTTCTGCTCTACCATGCTGACTATTTAAAGTACAACTCCCAAATATAATGCACCTTTGAGCACTAAATTCAATTTACTGTCCATCTCTAGTTAATTGAGTTTGGTTTCCATTCCGTCCTAAGAAAGCACTTTAACCTTCAAATCCTGGGCCCTTCAAATACTGGGCCCTGTCCAATGCATGGCTACCCACAACTCACTTTTAGCTCTGACTTTAAAAGCTCCCATGGGTGCTTTCAGTGGGGGCATTTGTTTCTTAGGTGTGACAATCTTATTTAGTTGTTAACTCTTGTCCAGGCTGCTGTTTTCTGCTCAGATTTGGCAGTATGTTCCGTAGACGAGCTAACCAACGAGACCTGTTGTTTTTTTTTAAACTATCACCTTCCACACTTAAGAGAGACACCTTCAGAAAACGAAAAACTAAAACAAAGCCCCCCAAAATCCTACCACTTAGCTTCCCTATGTTGTTCTTTGCTTTGTTGAAGAAATGGTTACTGGTGAGAAGGGTTTCTCTCACACACTATTCTTCACTATAGCCTTTATAGCCCTTAATTCTCTCCTTTGAGAGAGAATTCTTCAAGAACATTGTATGTTTGTCATCTGAATTCATATCATAGCCAATTGCCTCTTGAAAAGACTTCCTTAAAAAAATACACATTTATAGAGACTGAATAGTTCCTTTGTTTATTAAAATCACAAAAACAATAAAAGGAGGTTTTTTTTTTGTTGTTGTTTTTTTTTTTTTATGCCTCTCCTAACCACTTTATTTAAAGCAGCTTTCACACCCCTCTCCTCACCACCATCACTCTCTTCTTCCTTAGTTTGCCTTTTTTTCTTTATGATAATCATTACAATAACGTACTTGCTTATTCTTGCTTCCGCATGAAAATGTGAGTTCCATAAAAACAGGATCTTTGCCTCCTAGCTGCATTCACAACACCTAGAACAATGCCTGGCACATAGCTGATACTGAATAGATATTAGTTAGGCGAAATTTTTCACTTTATTCACCTGCCATCATCTAGCATTAAGAAAGATTGCAAAATAAAGTAGAAGAAAAAGCACTGGACTTAGAATCAGTAAACCTGGAGTCCAGGCCTGGTGTGGCCCAGTCATCAACTGTTTGGCCTTGTAAAGTTACCTGTTTCTGAGCCTTAATTTTCTTATCTGAGAAATGGGAATAGTAATATCCTTTACTCTCCCATTTTACAAAACACAGAATTGTGGAATTTAATGGGGGGTCTCATCTAGCATTTTATTAGTGGGGTATGTTTCTGTCTTTACTGTTAACTGGACCTTGTTTTTTACTCATCTAATCATTACTTGGCACAAGGCCTGGATCTATAAATAATTGCCAAATGAAGAGCAAAGGTTAAAAATTTTCATTTGTGAAAGAACTGAGCTTCAAATGTTCATGCTACAGATTATTTCTAAATAGTCACTGTAAGTGTCATTTCATTTTTTTTTAAAAGGAGGTTTTAAACAAGGAAAAAAAAAAACTGAACTCCACTATCCAAATAAACTATATTATTTTCACATAGCATTCAAACATTTTCATGCATATGTAACAGAGGGTAGGTATATATCAATATCCTATTGTTCCATTTAATGAAGCCCCATGTTTTCATATGATCTGCATTATAAGTATTTCCAAGGAAGCAGAATATTATATTATGTAAATGTGTCATAAACCTATCTTGGACATTTAATGGTTTCCAATTTTTGAATTTTTCATTTAGTTTGGTGGTATAGACAAAATTGCAGCTAATATCTTTGTGCGTATAGTGATTTGCTTTTCCTGATTTTTTTTGTTTTAGGTTAATTCTCAGAACTTGGATAATAGTGTTGCTATTTAAAGACTGGAAACATCTTTACAGTTGGGGTTATATATCACCATGTTACTCACCCAACGGTTGTAGGGTCCCAGAATCAGTGAAACCTCATTGGAATTGCTTATTATCATTAAAAACATTATTGATTTTGAAACTGTAAAATAGCGCCTCTGTTTTACTTTATTTTGGAATTTTTCCATTACAAGAGAAAATTTTCTTTTTTCATGTTTGCTATTTTTTTGCATGCTGATTTCAGTTTTTTCATGCTGACCTATGGTAAACAGAAGGTTATTTATTTTTTTCTCTATCTCTAGTCTTATGTACTATGGTACAGAAAACTTATTCCCAGGCTGGATAAAAGCTGGGCTCCTTTGGAATTGGGAACTATTTGAGAAGTGGAAGGCAGTGGATGATGAAGTCTTGGATTTGCAGAGGTATGGGGCCCCTCTACTATGCTTCTTGGTACCAAGAATTGGCATTTTAAGACTTATTCTGCCCTCTTGACCTTTGTAGGCATTTCTATTTTTGATCCTGTAGCAATTTTCTCTCTCTCGGGTGTTCTTTGGCTATAATATTTGTATTGGAACTTGCCTTCTTGTCATTAGTTGGAAATAGTGTCGTGCAATATAGCAGTTCTTTAAAAAAATTTTAATTTGAAAGAGGGCCAAAAGGAAAGTTTCCTTTCTCCAAGTGGTAGGAGTAAACATTTTTTGGAAGAAAAAAATTTGTTGTGAGAAGCAAACATTATAGGCTTTTTGCATATTGACCAATCTTTCCTTTTAGTTGAGAACAGCATGATTTTTTCCTTTAAAAAATTTAACAATTTCTGGAATGACAATACTTTTGATGGTAATGAGATCTGTCTTTCAACTGAAAATCAGCATTATGGGAGAAATGGGGTAGACTTTCTAATGAATACTGGCTGCTCTAGAAAATCTGGGTCCCTGGGTCAAGATCGGGGGTATCTAAGTGTAGCCTTTTAAATAAATATGTAATTTTATTTTCCGCAGTTAGCCTCATCTTGCTCTCCTCTGTTTTGCTCATGGTGGAGTGGGGAACTTAATCTTATCAGTTAAAGATGATTCAATCTTGGTGATTTCAAAGTTATTTGAAAGCTTAAAGTTCCTATCACAGCCATTTTTCCCCTTTTTTAAGAGCTCTCCCCTACGCTCTTCTTTCCAATGGCATCTACATGCGAGAGGAAGTTTGTATGGGTTGGGGGTGGGGTGGGCACCTTCGTTGGGCCCTTGATGGAGTCATCTTAGAGGTTCCCTCTTGTCACTGATGCTAGTGTTTGCTGAGACTCGCTTGGTTTGGGGGCATCCCATTGACCCCCATTGTTGAAGCACACATTCCATGCCATTCGTGGTTTACCTAAGAACTCAGTAATCCCATGTTAGGGATTCTGTTGGCCCACCAGTTGCCATAGTACTTCTCCTCAACAAAGCCCCCTGAGATTTCTGGACTCCTTGGTGGCATACCCGGTTACGGAGAACAGCCTGGTGCCCACCTCGCCCATTTGGCTCCATGCCCAAATCTCTTCTCAAAGAGGCTGATCTTTAATGTGCATGCTCAGAAAAGCAACGAGCAGTCTCCCTCCTCTTTCAGAATCATCCAGACCAGTCTGGGGGCTTCCACTACTTCCTCCTCACCCCAAGGTTTGACACCAAGGTGGGAGGGAGAGCAAAAACACCTGGGTCTCGGGGATGAATGTGGACCCGGCATCGTGGGACTGAGAGTATCTTCTTGACCAAAAGGGGGATGCAAAATGAGACGAAATGGTTTCAGTGGCTGAGAGATTCCAAATGGAGTCGAGAGGTCACTCTGGTGGACATTCTTATGCACTATATAGACAACACCTCTTAGGCTTTAATGTATTGGAATAGCTAGAAGTAAATACCTGAAACTACCAAACTCCAACCCAGCAGTCTGGACTCCTGAAGACAATTATATAATAATGTAGATTGCAAGGGGTGACAGTGTGATTGTGAAGACCTTGTGGATCACACCCCCTTTATCTAGTGTATGGATGAGTGGAGGAATGGGGATAAAAACTGAAGGACAAATGGGGTGGGATGGGGGGATGATTTGGGTGTTCTTTTTTTACTTTTATTTTTTATTCTTGTTCTGGTTCTTTCTGATGTAAGGAAAATGTTCAGAGATAGATTGTGGTGATGAACGCATAACTATGTTATCATACTGTGGACAGTGGATTGTATATCATGGATGATTGTATGGTGTGTGAATGTATTTCAATAAAACTGAATTTAATTAAAACAAAACAAAACAAAACAAAAAAAAAAACACCTGGGTCTCACCTCTCAAGTCTCCCTTTCTCTCCCTCCTTACAGGTTCTTCTCCTTGGTGTTGGAAGAGCATTAAATTTTCCCTTCTTACCTGACAGAAACTGTCCCTATGCCAGAACCTTCCCTTTTCCTAGGGGTTATGCATTCCCTTTCTGTAGGCAATAATAATGAGGGAGCTCTAGGGGGAGGAATCAGATTATTGAAAAGGGAAATATATCAGAAGACATGTCCAAAATATCACCCCCATTTTAGAGTTTTAGACTAAGAAGGGAATGCAGAAGAGCCTGATGAAGATGAGAATGGATGGGAGAAATGAAGAGATAAATATCTTCCTTATACAATTTGGAGGTGTGCCGGTTTGAATGTATTGTGTCCCCCAAACGCCATTATCTTTGATGTAGTCTTGTGGGGCAGACGTTTTGGTGCTGATCAGATTTGCTTGGAATGTGCCCCACCCAGCTGTGGGTGGTGACTGTGGTGGGATACTCCCATGGAGGCATGGCCCCGCCCATTCAGGGTGGGCCTTGATCAGTGGAGCCATATAAATGAGCTGACTCAAAGAGAAGGAACTCAGTGCAGCTGTGAGTGACGTTTTGAAGAGGAGCAAGCTTGCTAGAGAGGAGCGTCCTGGGAGAAAGCCATTTTGAAACCAAAACTTTGGAGCAGATGCCAGCCATGTGCTTTCCGAGCTAACAGAGGTTTTCCGAACACCATTGGCCATCCTCCAGTGAAGGTACCCGATTGCTGATGCCTTACCTTGGACACTTTATGGCCTTAAGACTGTAACTGTGTAGCCAAATAAACCCCCTTTTTATAAAAGCCAATCCATCTCTGGTGTTTTGCATTCCAGCAGTATTAGCAAACTAGAACAGGAGGAAACTGTCCATAATAAAAAAGATGCTTGATGGCTGCTTTCATAGGCCTGTTTCAAATAGTTGGTGTGCACACACATGTGACATCAGCCGTTCTATACAACTAGGAGGGCAAAACTCTCTGTTTTTATAATAGGTATATAAACATGGTTTTGAGTTTTTTGAAAGTTTGGATTTGCAGCCAATTGAATGCTTTCCCCATGTCTCAAGTCCAGTCAATTAACTGATTTCCCCATTCTTTTCTTGCTTGCTAGTGATTTGAAAAGCAATTGCCTGACATTTGGACTGGCTACTAAATAACAACAACAACAATAAATAATAGTAATAGCTATTCCTTACATGGTACTTCCATGGCAGGATGTTCTAAACCCGATAATTTGTTAACTCATTTAATCCTCCCAGCACAACTGCAGGGTAGACACTAATAAGTGGCCAGAGAATCTTTCAGTTCTTCAGAAACTCTGTGAGTCTGGCACAGACTAAGAACTTGGGGCCATCTCTGGGATGGGGAGCAGAAGACCCTCATGTCATCCCATGGTCAGGGCACTGATCCTGAGCTCCCCTTTGACCTGAACTCTACTACACATCAGTACAAGACACGGCTGAAGCCATCCTGATTGGGTCCTATCTCTGCTTGGTAGAGACTGATCCTACTGCAGTGTGTGTACTTTTTGATAAGAGTAACAGAGAGATTCTTGTTTAAGTGACAGGTATTTGGTATTAATACTTTTGTTTACAGCAAACCCCTAAGAGTTTTAGGAAGGATCATATATGATTTGGAAAGGGTCATGTATAAACCTGGTGGACCAGTCCCTTAGTCATCCATCATCATGGTACCAGGTGAGATCCACTCTGCAACAACTCTTTATCCTTTTGGTGATGGCATCTCAGGAGGACCAAAATGTGACCTCTTGATTCCCACTCAGATGGACTTCTTCCCCAACTTAAAACATAAACTCTTTCAGAGGCTGGACTATATACCCTAGTAAGCATTACTGAGCACTTGGCCAACACTCAAAATATGAAAACTCTTTCTTTCTGGTGGTAGTACTAATTGCTCTTAGTTTGTGTACTGATTCCTTTTGTAGCCTTGTCACCATGCGTTATAGCCTTTGTTTTGTGTCTGTATTTCCTGAATGACTCTGAGTTTTTTGTGGACAGGAATGTGTGTCTTAATAATTTCTGCAAGTCCCAAGCATCATACGGTGTCAAGCACAGAGCAGAGGCCCTCAGCATACGTTTGTTGAAATTAAATAAAATGAAGGCATGCCAATCTGATCCTTTGGCTGGCCTTCAGAGAAATCATCCAGTGCAGGAGTAGAGAAAATAAATAAAGGGATCAAGGGTTACCTTCCCCAAGAGTGATAGACTGAGAAGGGAATTACAAGGCTGGATTGCATTTAAAAGGAAATTGGCAAGAAATATGGGCCACGAGCACATTTCTCGAAGTCTATGTCATTCCTTTCTCCTTGGTGAAGTTTCAGAGGCTGCCCTAGCCTGGGGTGATTTCTTCCTTCCCTGACCTTCTGTATCTCCTGTTAACGTTTTTAGTTTATTGGTTTCCTGTCCTATGCTGTTAACTGCATCTTCATAGGTTTATGTCTTATCTTTCCAGCTTGATCATGAGCTCTTTGAGGGAGATTGTTTCTTGGGTCTTCTTGTATGTTTCCCTTTCACCCAGCTCTGGGATCCTGCTCAGCCCCTTCTAGGTATCTCTCTCCCTACCTTGGGCCCTGGTGTGTCCTGGAGGAGAATTTCACTAAAGGAAAGCACTGCGTAAATATTTGTTAACCGATGAAGCATTCTTTCCATGACTCCATTCCCATTAACGAAAGCTGTTATTGATATTTTTTAACCAGAGGAAGTTCATCAATATTCTTATATCTTTTTGATATAAACATTTATCATATTAATTTAATTCAGTCTGGCTGTCAGGAGAGCATGGATTACTGAAGTTTATACATGGTGCAAAATTTTGCTGCCTTTTTATTAAATGTGACATGGAAAAATAAATGCATAAAGTCAGCTGGCTGACCCTGACGGTGTCATCCTGGGCAGGTTGTTTACTTCTCTGAACTTGGTTCTTTTCTGTAAAATGAGAATAGACACTTAGGTCGGAGAAATGGTATAGAAGTTTTGTGGGGGTCAATTGACCTAACACTTGTGAAAGAATTGATAGACAGTATTATGCACATGTAAAGCATTATTATTATAATATGTGATTTAAACCTGAGCCAAGGGCTCTAAAAGGAAAATTTTCCACTTGCCAAAAAGAAATCAGAACTGAATGCCGTCTTTTACTATGACACACTAAGACTGTTAAATGGCAATGAACCTGAGTGACTATCACGTAACAGTCCTTACTGAACCAAACCGAAAACTGTTTCTTTATCCATGAACAGTAGGATGTCTTTGAACAATCATGCACACTGCACAGTCCTATTTACTCATTCCACACTGTCTAGAGAGCTAGTTTGACATAACCACTATCAACCCCCCAACTTTTGCACCTCAGCTAATTCAGTACATTTCGTTACTGGTGTGTGTTCCCTTACATGGCAGCTAAATAAACTCATGTTTAAAAAAATTGTTATTATTATTATTATTTAGCTCTGGTAGACTTTGTTTTACTCTTTGACAGTGTGATCTACTGCTTCCTAGCCTCGACTCTTGGTGCATTAGTCTTGGATTTTCATCTTGTCTTTTACACCCTCTCTTCTCTGCTCTGTCTAATTAAGAGCAGTGAACACTCCTAGACCAACCCCAAGTCCCACCTCCTCCCTGATTCCTCCCTGATTAATAAACAACACATAGTACTCTCTGCTGAAGTCCCCTCATAGGAATTGGTAGAGAGCATCTGCAATCTTTCATTGGTCCTTCATCTACTCTTCCTTCCTGACAGCATCACAGCGTGTTTTGGGGAATTACATGTAGTCACAGTGGGATGATAAATCAAGGGACTCTGCCTTCCCACAGGCTGACAGGTCTGTAGGGGCTTTTTCTCACCAGATCCTTCCTACTGTTACCCCAATACAGCTAGGGGACAGCCCTTGTCCTGAGCTCAGCCAGTTGACCTCTCTCTACTGGGACTTTGAATCTTGAATAGAATCATCGAAAGACAGAAAAAATGGTTGGCAATTGTTTTTTCACAAGACACTGGGCCTGCCTGACAATTGCAGCCTCCCTATTCTCTGCTCCACAGATGCTTACACTGAAGGCCCTTGTGTGTCAGCTGCCCCATCTCTGTTGCACCTAATAAAAGAACTCTAAATGATACATCATCTTTTCCATGCAATTGCACTTGTCATTTAATGCTGTGCATTTTTGATTGTTTGTTTTACATCCTCAACTAGATTCTTCACTCTGTGAGGACAGGACCATATCTTATTGTTCTTTGGCTACCCCTCACTGTCAAACTCCTAGGTGTTGCTCAGGCTTCGTAAACTTCTGTTGATTGATGGATTATAGACAGCTGGAGTTTCTTAATGCCAGACTTGCCCTTCTCACTCTTCTTATGTCAGGGAAGCAATGTGTTCTAAAGAGATATGGAGAGGAAACTGGATCCATTACTATATCTTTTTTGTATGCCTTTGGGTAAGTCATTAGATCTTTTCCCTTAATTTGCCTTTGCTTTCTCCGAGGGGCAAATGAGGCTAAAAAATGTTGCTTATGCATTTATCACAGGGATGGTTTGATGGGAAATTTCATGTGCTAAATATGATTTACTTCAAGGGGGCCATACAAAGGCTATATGGGTATAACCAAGAATAGGCTTTTTTTTTTTTTTTTAATCTTCTGAGGATTTCTTTTTCAAGAAATATACTCTTCACTCCCTTCATAAATTTGCATTAAAGCATGCCCTTGTCAATCTTTCCTAGGGATATGTTTCAATGAGAAGGGTGAAGTAGTAACTCCGTATTCCCTTATATCCCTATTTCTTCTCTCTTCTCTCCTCCTTTCTCTTTCACACACCTGTACACCTTACTACATGCAGACCCACTACCTGATAAAGTCTTTTTATGCCCTCAAAATATCTTTATTGATCTCATCCTCTGTGTGAAGCATTGTACTGGGCTCTGAGGACATCATTTATAAACTGTCCCTGGTCACTAGGGGAGACATTCATTCATTTATTCAACAAATATTTATGGAGTCAACTATGTGCCGTGCACTCTTCTAGGTTCCAGGAAACAGTGGGGAATAAGTCATATAAATAAGTCCCCACAATTCTCTGGGACAGATGCTGCAATAGAAGCATATCCAGGGTTCAGTGAGAACGATTTCCCAGGGGAGCAGTGCTGGAACAGTCTTGAAGGGCATATAGGACAGGAATTAGTAGAAGTGGAGAAGGAAACAGATGAACTTGTGTGGGCTGCATGGATTGGAATTCCATATAATTCTAGAAGAGTAGAGAGATGTGAAACAGGAACAGATTAAGGACAAGGATTAAGTAATTTATGAATATAATACATGTTCCTGATAACCTGAAAAGGCATTTGTCGGGTCTGGTTGAAACTTCCTACTCATAGCTCTGGCCCCCTGCTGGGTGTGAGAAAATGGTTCTTGCCCAGGTTGCAAGATGCATTTGATGTTTATTATTTAGTCTTTTTCTGGGAGCAACTCATTGCAGGACTGGAAAACTCTTTGCATCAAAAGCAGCAGCTGCACTGCACGGTATTCCTGTATTTCTTTCATAGGCAGAGGGCGTTTTATAATTTCAAACTGCAAGCCAAGTGTTATCAGAAGACATAGAAGCTTAGGAGTTAACCAAAATTTCAGATGATTTTCAGGCAGGCTGCTACAGACTGTGACATCTTGATTTAACATTCCCCTAGTTAAAAAACAAACACAGCAATTTTACAAACTGTACCCATGACTATGTCCAGGTCACTTTTGAACCATTTGATATAACTTAGTATTTACTGGACCGTATTTGAACATTTGTATGTAATTCCAGGCTTAACAGTTGCTCTGCAAACTATCAAATATTTATATTGTTTTTTTTCCAAATGTATTTACTATTTACTGTGTAGTCTAAGAAATATTTACATTGATTTCTAAAGAAAATATATACATTATTTACATTGTCTTGAATTTTCCCTTGATGCAGGTAAAATGAACAACACAGAAGGCTGAAAGATTCCCAGGGTTGCCTCTTGGGTTTGTCAGTAACCACACAGAGGCTCTGTCCCTCAGGAAAACACCTGGCAACAGAGTTATGTAATTAAAACCTTTGCTGGAGACCACCCGGGTTTCCTTGGAGCCCCTACTTCCTTTTCATTCGTGGATCTGGAATAGCAGGAGGAAAGTTGGATCAGTTCTTACTGTCTCCTCTCATTTTCCCAGGTGTCCAGGTGTCTTTGTATCTAGGACAGGCAATACCTTGATTTTCTCTCCAGGAACTGGAACATCCTGAGCTGCAGAAAGAATGATTCTTTTCTAGGACAATAAAGCCAAGGTCTCCAGAACCAAGTGATGATCTGGTGATATTGTTAAAAATACATATTCCCCGTCTCTACCTTATCCTTGGAGATTCTGAGTAAATCTGAGATGGTGCCTGCTGATACGTATTCTTAAAATTGTGCCTGTTGATTCTGATAATCAACAAAGTATGGGAACCTTTGGAGGTTTTATTCATTTGAAACATACTTGGACAATCCTCAGGCTCCTTCCATCTGGCTGTCAACCTTCTCTTACTTTGTTGGCAAATATCTGAAATCCCCCACTAACTCTTGGTATATGATTTCTGATTCCCATTCAGGATTTACATTTGATAGTTTGAACATTTCCAGGCTCACCATTGGCACATAATTCAGCAAAACAAAGTGGACTGTGCTCCAGGTTATCTGAATTGCCCTACTTTTCCCATAATTGTTCTGCAATTTTCTCCAGGAGGGCCATGCTATTTTGAGGGTATCAGAATTCATTTCACAGAATGATGTCTTAACATTTGTGTCCCTGCCACTACTCAAAACCTTTTTTTCCTAGTACTAAGATCTTAGGCCCATGCTTCCCTCAGTCATTTCTCATATGACCTACATCAGCTGCTATTTCAGCTTGGCCATATCTGGTTTTGGGGATTTGACATAGATACTCTTTAGGGTCTGCTTTGAAAGAAACCTGAATATTGGCCTTCGGTCCTACTCAAATATTTTTTCCCCTGAATATTTAGTTTAACACATTTCCACTTGAATGATTAAAAATTTGTGTCTGGGAACATTTCACCTCTTGGACTTCAGATGCAATATTGAAACTATTAGGTTGGCACAAATCAAGCTCTTACTATGTGTGTGGGCCTGTAATAGGTGCTAGAAGCATAAGACTTATCTCCTTTTCCTAAGAGGGTTTACAGTCTAGTCAAGAAGATAAAATCCTCAAAGCGTATTTGTCAGGATCAGTTGTAGTAACAAACAACCCCTATCCCCAATCTCAGAAACTGAAAATAACAAGATTTGTTTCTTCTTAAATTATAGATCCAGACTGGCTCATCAAGGACACTCTACTCATTGTAGTCACTCAGCTGACAGGGGTCTAACTCAAAAAAATGCTTCCATGATTTATGACAAGAAGGCTCTAGAGGTCTCTCATCAGCAATTAAATGCTGTAGCCTGAAAGTTATACATCACTTCTGTCCTCAACTCATTGGCCAGATCTAATCATGTTGGCTCCTCCACAACCCAGGCTGCAAGGCGGTGGGGTGGGGAGGTAAAATTCTCCTCCGTGCCAAAAATTATGAAGCATTACATATATATTTAGTTGATTAACAGATAATATAGTGTTGAGTTCAATGGTACAGATTTTTGAAGTCTCTGAAGTGCATACTATAGGGTATACTGTGAAGTACATACTATGGGAGCAGACCAGTGAAGAGAGAAACAATCTGGGGAAGGGAAGGAGTAAAATGGGCCTTTATTGGTGTGGAATACAAAAAGACAGAATAACTGCAGCACTATCTATTTGCCATTTAATAGTGATAATGCCAGGCATTAGGCTAAATGAAATCACTATCCAATTTAATCATTTTAACAACTCTCTGAGATAGAAGCTATTTTTATTCCCATTTTATAGATGAGGAAATTGAGGTTTAGAGGGAATTAAGTAAATTTTCCAAGGTTGCAGAACTAATAAATGGTGGAGCTGGAATTTGGACCAAGAGAGTGGAAGGATATTATAGAGGATGGAGAAAGTGTGAGTAAATGCAAGAAGAGGGAAATGGGTATAGCATATTTGTGGTGCAAGGAGACCGCCCTGACTTTAGCACCAGGGTGGTCTGCAATTAGTAGAGTGCTAAAGTTAGTTTTATTTCCAATTCTACTTACACTACAAGCAAATCTCCAGGTCCATTAGGGAAATAGGCCTGCTTGTGGTCTTAGGAGAAGTAAAATAAGATCACTGCCCTTGGTAAACAGCTTTTGACTTTTGGGGATTTGACTTTCAGTTTTTTAAAGTGCTTTAAGGCATTGCCGACCTTTGGGATTATTCTGAATTCACTGCCTCCATGAACACATAAACCTCCCCTTCCCTTGTCAAAACTTAACTGGAGAGAGAGTGAATAGCACTGATGTGTATAGAAATTTGGATTTGTGGTTCCTTTTTTTCAAGAATAACATCATGAAGCTTATTTGTGAATGAAACAGATTTGAGTGATGGACACATATGGTAATTTGGAATAGTGGAAACAGCCATGTCCATCAAATTTTGAAATATTTACAGAAGATGATGTCTGCTGATGTGGTTCTAAATTGGAGTCCCTGCTGACTCAACATATGTGTGAGTTACCCAGCCTGAAATTACTGGGCACCTGAATTACTGGCTACTTCTTCTCACACAGAGAGAATGAAAATTGGGGGAAGCACCAGCATAATTCAGATAAAAGAGTAAAACAACGCAACCAAACCCTCAAAAGGGTACCAAAATCCCTACCATAAGCAAACATCAAAAAAACCTGAAAAGTTAACTCTTGAAAAATATGGATGTAGAAGTCAAAGGGTTGAATTTGCTTTAATTATTTGGTTAATGATAATAACTAACATTCATTTAATTCTTATTATATATCAGAAACTCTGCTAACCACTTTCCAAGCATTTTCTTCTCTAATTGTCACAATGTCTCTATAGGGTGGGTGGTATTAGGCCCATTGTATAGATGAGAAAACTAAGTGTTAGAAGGTAACAGAACAAGAGAAGTAATTAGGTAATTCTATATATATTTCTTTTTTTCCCCTTTGACTGATACTTGAAGACATAGTCATCATAAGTAGGAATTGCAACCTCTAAAGTTAATTCACTTATTCAACTAATATTTGTTAAGCTCTGTTCTAGTTTGCTAATGCTGCCAGAATGCAAAACACCAGAAATGGATTGGTGTTTATTAAGAGGGTTTATTTGGTTACACAGTTACAGTCTTAAGGCATAAAGTGTCCAAGGTAATGTATCAACAATTGGGTACCTTCACTGGAGGATGGCCAATGGTGTCTGGAAAACTTCTGTTAGCTGGGAAGGCACGTGGCTGGCATCTGCTCTAAGTTCTGGTTTCAAAATGTCTTTCTCCCAGGACGTTCCTCTCTAGGCTTTAGCTTCTCTCCAAAATGGCACTCTCAATTGCTCTTGGGGATTTGTTCTCTTTTAGCTTCTCCGGAGCAAAAGTCTGCTTTCGAAGGCCATGTCCAAAATGTCTCTGTAAACTGCAGCTCCTCTTTCAGCTCCTGTGCTTTCTTCAAAGTGTCCCTCTTGGCTGTAGCAAGCTCGTTCCTTCTGTATGAGCTTATACAGTACTCTAGTAAACTAATCAAGACCCATGCTGAATGGGTGGGGCCACACCTCCATGGAAATTATCCAATGAAAGATCTCACCTACAATTGAGCGATCACAGCTCCACAGAAACATCCAATCAAATGTCTCCAACCCAATCAACACCAACACATTTCCTGCCCACTCAAGACTGCATCAAAGGCAAGGGCATTTTGGGGGACATAATACATCTAAACCAGCGCAAGCTCCTAGTATGTGCCAGGGGTCATGCAGGGCTTAGGATACGTAGAGGGATAAGACACAGTCTCTACCTTAAAAGACCCCACAGTGCAGCAGGGGAACATACACATAAGAAGGGAATGATAATAAATCAAGTTAACTGGAGTGAGAGTCTGTTTGCAAGGTATTATGGGAGCAAAGAGAAGGAGAAGGAAGTCTTCCTGGAGGCAATGCTGCCAGGGCTTAGTATTATAGCATTAGAATATAGGGGAAGGAGGGGCCAGGGATTCTAGGCAGATGAGAGAACCTAAGTCAAGGTCCTCTCTTGGAAGCGGAAACAGCTTGGTTTGTGTGTACCCACCCCCCTCCCCCGCCCCACCCTGGAGTTTACTTTTGCTGTAGTGCACAAAGGGTCAAGGAGTGACAAGTAATAAAGTTAGAGTTTAGCCCAGATCACAGATGCCACCGTGTGCTGTGTTAAGGTCTTTGGCGTTTAACCTGTGTGTGAAGGGTTTTAAACAGGGGTGACATCACAGTGGGTTTCACAGAGTTCAAAGTCAAGGGCTATAGAGCTTGAGCTCATGAGATAATATTTAGAATTTGCTTACCGCCATCTTCAACAATCTGTTTTTCTCATGTTCTGTGATGTTAGAATAAAATCAGTGTGATGGTTTGTTCATGTGTCAACTTGGCCAGGTAATGGTGCCCAGTTGTTTGGTCAAGCAAGCACTGCCCTAACTGTTATTGTGAGGACATTGCATGTTACTTAAATCATCAGTAAGATGATTGCATCTAGGGCTGATTACATCTACAGTCAACTGAGAAGAGTGCCTTCAGCAATGAGGGATGTTTCACCCAATCAGTCGAAATCTTTAGAAGGAGAAGTGATGATTTAAGCAGTCAGAAGAGAGAATTTTCATCTCTACTTCAGCCAGCCAGCTTCTCCTGGGGAATTCATCAAAAACCTTCATTGGAGTTTCCAGCTTGCAAGCTGCCCTGTGGAATTTGGACCCGTGCATCCCCACAGTTTGTGAGACACTTTTATAAACTCTCATATTATTTATAGATATCTCTTGTTGGTTCTGTTTCCCTAGAGAACCCTGACTAATACAATCAGTATTGACACACCCCTGCTTCCTTATTCCAAAAGATGTGCATTCATCTGCCTTTTGTTCTTGCCACAGCTCATGAGAACATGCCTGTGGGAAAGCACTACATTTGCTTATAAAATAACAGCATGATTGAGAAGAGTGAGTTGAGTTATGGGGCCGGGCATAAAGGAGGAAGCTTGGTTGTAGTTACGCCATCATGACCAGCAATGTCAGCTTTTTTAGTGACAGCAAAGTACTCACGTCTATTGGCACAATAAAATTCAACAAGGGGTTAACAGCAGAATTGAAAATAAGTGGTCATCACTAAAACCAAAATACATACTACCTTTACACTTTCTGTTGGGATTTAAGGGCTGTAGAGTACAGCATGTTCAAGAAAGACAGAAACCATTCACATGTTTAATAACATCATCTGAGGTAGGGTTCCTTATCTTTTTTATGAGAGAATGTGGATTTTTATCCCTAAATGTGCCTTTTTTTCTCTGTATGCAAGTGTATTAAAAGGTTTAGTAAGTTTGCAAAGAAAAGTCATTGTCCTATAGTTGCCTCCCCAGGTAATAAAATCCTCTCTAGAAACTAATTCTGAGTGACCTTAGGATAATCAATTGCAAATTTGATAGAATATATGGTAAAATCTATTACTATAGCAAAGCTGTCTAGCAAAAAAATAAATAAATAAATTTAAAAACCAGAAAGAGATATCACACCTGTGTGCTGAGAATTGTGGGCACTGTGGATTGTAACTGAGAAGAAATTCTAACACAAACAGTGTGAGGACAAGGTGAAATTTCGTTTTTCGAACTCACATTTGCAAAAGCAAATAATCATCACTTAGTCAAACATTGGATGCTAGGTCTTGATCATAAAACAAATAGTTTCCTGTTTATCTAGTCCATGGAAAACATGAAAAAATCCCCCTCTTCTTCATTTCTCTTCATGCAAAGTTGGTTGTTCTACTAATCATGCTCGGTGCTATTTGCAGAACAAACCCATTGTCTTTACATGCTGAGTTGGTCCAAAACCTGCCAAGTTTGGTGGTTGTGTGAAGACAAATTCAGAGGCTATGTGCCAAAAACCTGGGCTGCTCTGAATACCAGAAAGGCTGCCTGGTTGAGTGACAGGTCTCAATTTAAGGCCACGAATCTACTGCTCTGAATTAGAAGTCACAAAATTGTCGATAGCAAATCACAACCATAGCCACATAATTCCTGAGGAGGCCTGAAATTGTGCTGCCACGGCACTGGTGCCATATGTTTCTTCCTGCTCTGCTGCCTTGGAATACAGAGAGAGTTCAAGGGCAGTCATATCATTTAATCAAACTGCAACAGTAATGACCATCAGAGGCAAAATGAAACCAACAAAAATGAAAACACCCTTTATATATTTTTAAGTGAAAATATATTATGGGACATTAAGAAATACATAAATTCAATCTGTGCTGTAAAAGCAGCCATTCATGTTTTATAGAGAGCTAGCTTGAACACATTATCTGACCTAGCATTCATGTTTCTGACTAATTTTGCCCTTTGCAAATATTGTTGTCTTACTGCATGGATTTTTAGGTTGAAGCAACTTAAATCATGCCTTAAACTTTTATCAAATGTGTGAGTTTGGACAAATTGCTTAATCTTTCAAAGCCTCAGTTGCTCCATTTGCAAAATGGGGAAAATAAAAATAGTAATCCCCTGCAGTTGTAAGGACTAAATGTGACAACACATTTCTACAGCCTGGTATGTGGCATAGACTGAAGGATGTTATCTACTTGACTATTGTAGAACGCATCCTAATTGGTTATGGGTAATGGCTGGTTTGAAAATGCTTTACGTGATTATAGAAGAAAGTAACCAGTTGTGGATCCTTTTATAATTATGACATCAGTCAATCTTGACCAAATGATCCTGAGATGAGACCTCTTCTAATTCTGGGATGTTCTTCTCTACTAGACTGTAAGTTATGTGAGAGCTCTTCACTCACTTCTGAATCCCCAGAGTCTAGCATGAGTTGGTGCTCAATAAAAATCTATCAAGTTGCCTATTTTTATTCTTTGACAATTAAAAAAATAAGCATATATTTTCCTTACAGGTTTATGGGTTTTTTTTTTTTTAAATGTATTAAACTTATTAACCCTTGACTGCCTCTTGTTGCAGATGGTTTTTCATTTTGTTTTGTTTTCGTCTTGCCTTTTTATCATACTTCAAAAATCCTTCCCCAGTGATTATCAGTTAAATATTCCTTTATAGTTTCTTACAGTTTTGTTTTAGTTTTTGCATTTATGTCTTTATCTATCTGGAATTTATTTTGATATGAGGTGAGAAATCTAGCTGGATTTGTTTTCTAATTTTCCCAGCAAAATTCGTTAGCTAACTTATTATTTACTACTTTGGTTTGTGATACTTCCTTAATTATGCACACACACTCACATATGCACAAATGTCTACTTGACTCGGTTAAGAAATATGTATTTATATGTGTATATATGTATACACGTATATGCTTATGTGTATATTTTCCTTGAACTTACTGATTTTATTTTTGTCAAAGTATTAATAAATATACAAAAGGAAATATAAAGAAAAGTAAGCCATTCTTCAACTCTAGAACACTAGTCTTCCAACTTGGAAGCATCACCTTGAACACTTTCTTCTGCATACCTTAACAACTTTCCTTGCCTATACAATGTGTGCGTGTGCGTGTGTGTGTGTGCGCAAGTCTGCACTGATCACTCATATCATAACCCCTTGGAACTTGACATGCTCCTTTAATCTACAGAATCTATAGATTTTCATCCTGTTATATTTTAGGTATATTTTCTTCTCTTTGGTCTTTGGACAATAGATGTTTCAGTTCCATATTTTCTATCCTCTTTAAGTACCAAATATGCATATGTTTGATCTTTTGCCTGTTTTCTGAACTTATCATTTTCTGTCTAATCCCATTTTCTTTTCCATTTCATTTACTTGATTTTTCTCATTTCCTCATTGATTTTCCTCCATGTCCTTGATCATTTTAGCAATATTCCTTGAAAGTTTGAAGGGATTTGCTCTTAGAACCTCTTGGGCGTGGGCTCTTTTTTTTTTTAGTAGTCGTTGCATTTTTGTGTCTAGTAATAATTGCATTTTGGTGTCTAGATTTGAGTATCATGTAAATCTATGAAGGAGAAAAAAAACCACCTGAAATATTTGGCTTTGCTCGTTCCTCCATCCAGAGTTGCTTCATTTACTACTATCTCTGCTTTCCATGTAGACATGATGTGTAATTTCTATCTGCTGAATATTAACGGAAGTGTTAAACATCTGTTTAATGAAAACTAGCCAAGTGATGCCAGTGACCAACTCCTTTCTCTGTATCCCAGTATATAGAACAATTTCTGCTCATTTAATATTCATTAACAGAGCATCAGTGCAGTCTCTATATCCTACATGATTAAACATTGATTAAAAATGACCAGTTTAACAGTGCAGGTTCTCATTTACTCTTCAATAGATAATGGGGAGGGAGGTAAGTCTTTTCTTGCCATTGTTCTTATAAATTATTTAATAGAACTTACAAAAGCCTCATTCCCTTTGAAAGCAGATATATTAATGTTTCCTATTCTTGTACATACAATGAACTTAAAGAAAAGTTTCAATTTTTTCTTAGAGATGATGGGTTGTCTCTTAAATAATATTAATTATTGGAAATTAATATTCTTTAAGAATGCTTAAGTTCATTAAATGACAAATTTCCTAGGCAGCTTTTGATTTAAAAAGTGGTAACTGGCCCAAATACTAGCCCAATTTTATTAAGTATTAGAGTAGCTAAACCAAACAACAAATTGTTATTGAATGACTACTTTGTAGATGATATCATGTCATGTGTTGAGGTAGCATACCTAAAACTGCTGTGTTTCAGAACCTATTTCTATCTCTGAAAGGGGTCATCAGCTCATTCTTAAACAATTGATTGGCTTGGCTGTGCAGTTGATCTAACTTAGTCAATAAGACAACAAAAAAGGCAACAAATACATTGCAATGAATCTGACATACAAAGGCATACAAAAAACTCCCCTAAATTATACATATATATAGGTTTAGCTATATCTTGGATTGTTTACTTTATTTAGAGGGGGGCAGGTTTAAATTTAGAATCAAGCTTCTTTTGTTACTTCTTCCCTCTCTCCCATCTTTCTTCCTACATCATTTTGTCTTGTTTTCTGTATCATTCTAGGCTGTATTATGATGTTCTTGATCATCAGTAAAATACATATATGACAACTATAATTCAGTGTGACTGATGGGTTAATCCTGATAATCAAAAAGTCTAATGTAGGTGTATTTTTTATTTAATGAGTTCATAATCTTTATCAGTCTTTTTCTGCTGAACTTCACGCCTGATGGGTGCATTTTATCCAGGTATTTTCAATTGGAAACCAGCAATCAGGGGGCCGTAGCATTCAATGTGTTGGATGCATCCTGGCTTGAGTCTGGCTGAGATCTGAGGATGTGAGTTGATATTGCCCTATTCTGGAGACATCTGTATCTGATGTAGCACTCTGGCCAGTTTCAAGTTCTTCTTGGGATTTAGGGTTTGGCCCAATATTCCAAGTGTTCAATTTGAATTCACTGCTGGTGAAGTCAAACTTTTGAGGATATTCTATGAATAACTCAGTTTTTTATAGCAACAGGCACATCTTAGGCCATTTAAAAAACAAACAAACAAACAAACAAAAACTCAACTCCAAAAGTGGCTGCCAATAGAAACACTCTTCCCAGGGTCTATCTTAATAAACCCAACTTTTCAGACATGATCGAATCAGGTGTGTAGGCTCCATATAGACTCCCCAGCTTGAGTCTGCATTTGGATTCCTTATGAACCATTTTGAAGAAAGTATTTCTTATATAGGTATAAATGATCTCTGAACCATAAATAGACATAGAAGTGGAATTGAAACCAGATGTTATTATGGGGTAATGGAAGCTGGTCTTTTATTCATCTATCTTCCCCTTGCTGTATCTTTATTTATCTTCATGTCCTCTCTCTTTTTTCCATCAAATACCTTTTTAAAATAAAACTATTTTCAATAAACTGATTAATGAGTAAATTTATTTATAATATAGTATGGATTCACACAGGTGCATTATTGCTCTCCTTTTATATAAAAAAGGGATTTTGACATCAGCAAGTGGCATATATTTGCTTTGTACCAAAAAGACCTTCCCCATAACTCCATAAATCAGTCTACTGTGGCAGGTCTGCCTCTGACCACATGTGTGGTAGATTCTGCAGAGAAAATATCTTCTCCCTTTACTAGATGCACAATACACATATCGGGAATCATCTGTTGCATGTTTACTATGTAGCAGGTATTATAACAAGTACTTTCAATAGAGTACTTAATCTTAGTAACTCTATGAGATATAGGTACTATTATTACCCCCATTTTACAGATGAAAAGGTTGAGGCACAGAGAGCTTAAGTAACTTGACCAGAGACACACAGCTAAGTGGTAGACACTGAGCCTTGGTGGTCTGATACTAGAGCTCATACTCTTAACCATTCCTCTCTCACTGTAAATCCACCACACATTAGCAATGGCCCCTGAGCACTCCTCCAGGAAGGAGGAAGGAAATTTGAGAAGAATGATAGAGCCAGAAGGCCAGAGTGGAAGGGACCTTGGTCTAATCCAGACCTCTTACGTTACACATGAAGCAAAAGAGCATTAAGGATGCTCATTTGTCTGTTCAAGTCCACCAGCTTTCATGGGTGACTAAAAACAAAATCTGCTTCTGCAAGTCTCTACTATAAGAGTTATAGGAATGAAGGCTTATTAAAGATTCATGTTCTATAGATAAATTTCCCTGCAGTCCTTTATTTAATTTGGCCCAGTGCATCTAGCGAATTGACTAATGTCACTGTAAACATAGAAGGCTTAGGACTCCAATTATGGGAAAGAAGGAAATCGTTATTGATGAGAAGTTGGAAGAACCAAGCCCTGAGTTGCATAGTGAGACCCCAATGTCCCTAGCTTCTATACTTCAGCTAAATTCGTGACAAGCTTTAAAAGCAAAGGCATCCTTGATGAAGATGCAGATTTCCTGGGTTGAGTTATAGAAGCAGCTAATATTCCAGATGCCAGGATACAGCCAGCAATGTGAATAAAGCAGTTCAACAGAGACCCAGAATCCTGTATTTTCTCTGAGATCTCCCATAGTACAAAGACGTGGGCTTCCTTTTTTTTTTTTTTTTTTTTTTTTCCTATCTAAAGGTTCTTATGATGGGCATTTTTAATTAGGACACTTCTGATGCACAAATGGGATCTACTACTGACAGCTTCCTTCTCAACGTATGTTTTCCCTCTCATTCATCTATCTTACTTGTCAGGCTCTTTTTTCCTCCGTGACTGTGTTTGAAATGCTGTTCCACACATCCTTCCATTATAGAAAGGAAATTTGACACCTGGGGAGGTAATATTTCCTCTTACTCTCTAACTGTGTGAGGGTATGCTGGCTATTTCTCAAAATAGCACACTCAGCAGTATGGAGAACATTAGTGCTTTGTAGAGGAAACTAAGAATTTTTTTTCTTGATGAGATGCAAATTGTACATTCTATATCTCCCATCAGTGAGAACATCATTTTGCCTTGAATAGTTATGCAAGCACCTTCAAATCAATTAAGGGGCTGTGATGACATTGCTTTGACATCCCATTAGCCCTTGCCTTTAGTTATGTGTATATTAGAAGCAGAAATAAGAAGTGAATTTGCCAGTCACAGGTAGAATTTGTAATATCCTGGCGTTCCAAGTCAGGTCATGAATTTAGGTACTTTGCTCCATGGCTGTTTGTCATCACAGCTAACATTGGGTTAAAGTTTGAGTTCTGTGAAAGTAGAGACCATATTTTAGTCATTACTGTAACCCATGGTTCTTAAGGAAATGTCTTGCCCATAGTAGAATCAGGGATAACTAGACTTTTCAGCTGTTTATTTATGCATTCATCAAATATTTACTGAATGGCTGTGACATGCAGGCTCTGTGTTAGACATTCCCCTAACTGAGAAGGACTTTGGAGTTTATTTAACATAATTCTTCACCATAGAACCATTTTTTCAACAAATATTTATTGAACACTTACATGCTACACACTGTGGTGGTGCAGAGATGAAAAAGGCATAGTTTCTGATTTCAAGGAGGTTATACACCAGCAGAAGAAATTGAGTTCCTGAAATGTCAAGTGACTTGCCTAAAGTTATATACCTCATTACTGAAAAGACAGGTCAGATTTGGGTCTCCTTGCTCAAATACTTGATGCTCATGTGAAGCTTATCATGGGAGCAAGAGGGCCCTCTCACCCATCTGGGGTTCAAACTATTCAACAACTGCTACAATATATATTTGCCAAATGGAATATCCATGGAGTATTGGGCAAGGGATATACTGGTTGGAAAATTTATGCTGATAAGTTTCTTCTGATGAATATCTCTTAATTTTATGCTTACTAAAGAGAATTGAACCTATTTTAGTGTATGTTTAAGTGTAGTAGAGATCTTAAATAATGACAGAATCAGATAATTTATGCATTGCAATTTGGGAGAAATGGAAAGGTCCTTTGAGTTTACAAAACATCTCCCTTACCAGTGTGCCAATGTTCCTAAACTTCTAGCACTAATAGATTGCTGTGTTGTCACTTTGAGGAGGACAGGGTTGAAGGTACATTTTAAAATGTAGGTGCAGTAGGGAGGGAAAGGGCAGTAGACAAAGGGTAGAGATTGTTCACAATTGGAACATAGTAGACACTCAATGACCGCTGCCCAAGTGATTGAATATTTCAAATGTAGATAGAGATATAATAAAAGTGCAATGGAAGTTCATAGGAGCAAAGAATTCTTACTGGAGATGGAGGGAAGTTTGATAAAGAAATGGTACCCTGAGCATTGATGAATGGGTTAGGTTTTAATAGGAAGAAATCAGTGGGGAAGGGCATTCCAGAGAGAGGAAATTCACAAGCCTAGGATGAGTTGGTATAAAAGCAAAAAGTAGTTTATCTAAAGCAGAGCTTCTCAAAGTATGGTCCAGGGATCCCTGGGGATACCGATGAGCTTTTCACAGCTCTATGGGATCAAAACCCTTTTCATTGATAATACTAAGATGTTATTTTCCTTTTTAATTCTCAATTGTTCATAAGTGTACAGTGGAGTGTTCTGAAGGCAACATGATATATGATATTGCAAGAGATTGAACCCAGACTAAGATATGAAAATCCAGCTATCCTCTATCAAGCCTCACATTAGAGAAATTTGTAAAAAAAAAATGTAAAACAATGCCTCTGTTTCCACTTAATTTTTTGGAAAAAATACTTATTTTTGTAAGTGTTATTTATGCTAATATGTCATTGATTTATTGTAATTTAAAAATTAGTGCTTCAATATTTCAAAATTTTCTCAGTTTAATATATATTATGGCAAATACTGATAAATATAACCTCTCAAACACCTACTGTGGGAAGTGTAATGTGCTGGCTATTTCTTAAAATAGCACAGTCTGCAGAACACGGAATGTTGTACTTTGCAGAGGAAACCCCAAATTTGAGGTCTTCGATAATTTTTATATGTGAAAAGGGGTCCTGAGACAAAAGTCTTGAATGCCATTAGCAGAATATAGACTTTATTTTGTAAGCAAAGAAGAGCCCCCCGAGATTTCTGTGGAAGAGATTGGCATGAGCAGAATTGTGCTTCAGAGGACAAACCTGGCAAGAGCAGTGGAGTGGGTTTCAGGTCCACCAGAACTTCAGCATGTGATTTGATTTGGAAATAGGGTCTATGCAGAAGTAATAAGTTGAGGATCTCAAGAAGAAATAATCCTGGATTTGGGATGGGGCCAGGACCCAATGACTAGTGTCCTTATAGGAAGTGGAGAGGACACAGAGAGTCATCCAGGGAAGAAGTCCTAGTGATGACAGAGGCAGAGACTGGAGTGATGTAGCTACAAGCCAACAGAGACCAAGGATTGCCAGGGGCTGCCAGAAGCTGGAAGTGGCAAGGAAGGATTCTTCCCTAGACTCTCGAGTGGGAGCATGGCCCTGCCCACACCTTCATTTCAGATTTCTAGCCTCCAGAACTGTGAGAGAACTTCTGTTGTTTTAGGCTGCCGAGTTTGTGATAATTTGCTGTGGCAGCCCTTTAGGAATCAAGTACAAATATGAAGGAAAGATCGGAAGATGGGAGGAATTGATATCCAGAAATGCAGGTAAGAAGCTCTGGCAGTGTCCACCTGAGAAAGGATGAAGACCTGACCTGAGGCAGTAGCAGTGGGCATTGGAAGAAGTGAAATGAACTGCTCAAAGTATTAGTGAAGTTGGTGATTGCTTGAATACAAAGCAGAAAAAGACATCAAAGACGAATCCAGATTTCCTTGCTATAGCAAGACAATTGTCAAATACATTATCTGAGATCTTACTAACTGCAAGGGCCTGGTCTGGGGACTATAGTCTTGGGTTCAAATACCAGCTCTAGTGGTTGCTAGTGTGGACAAGGCATGTGTGCTGGTTTGGATATATTATGCCCCCCACAAAAAGCCATGGTGGTTCAAATACCAGCTCTAGTGGTTGCTAGTGTGGACAAGGCATGTGTGCCGGTTTGGATATATTATGCCCCCCACAAAAAGCCATGGTCTTTAATCCAATCTTGTGGGATATTTGGATTAGGTTGTTTCCATGGACATGTGATCCACCCAACTGTAGGTGATAACTCTGATTAGATTATTTCCATGGAGGTGTGGCTCCACTCATTCAGCATAGGTTGTGATTAGTTTACTGGAGCCCTATAAGAGCTCAGAGAGAAGGAGTTCAGTGCTGCAGCTAAGAGAGACATTTTGAAGATGGCCATTGAAAAGCAGACTTTTGCTAGCCCAGAGTTTGCCTGGGAGAAACTAAGAGAATACCCCCAGATGTCTAGAGAGAAACGTCCTGGGAGAAAGCCATTTTGAAACCAGAGCCCCAGAGCAGATGCCAGCCATGTGACTTCAGAGCTAATAGAAGTTTTCCGGATGCCAATGACCTTTCTCTAGTGAAGGTATACTCAGGTTTCTGCCTTGGTTTGGACACTTTCATGGCTTTAGGAATATAACTTTGTAACCAAATAAAACCCCTTTATCAAAGCCAATCCATTTCTGGTATTTTGCATAAAGGCAGCCTTAGTAAACTGGAACATCATATGACTCTTCCTGCTTTACTTTCCTTATCTGTAAAGTGGTGATAACATTATCTACTTTATAGGATTGAAGTGAAATGAATTATCACTAATAAAGTGCTTGGAAAGGTGTCTGGTTCACAGGAAGTCCTTTTTAAATGTTTATAAAAGAAAGTCAGGGTATAGAGAGAGTAGAGAATGTGAACACCGAGAACAAGAGGAGTCAAAGTGTGGACGCAAAGAAAGGTAAATTACATTTACTGAACTGTATTATTAGAAATGTGTAGGCTTCCATACACCCAGTCTTTCATTCTCATACTTACATTTATCTGACACTGAGTGGGGTTAGAGAGATTGGCTGTTAGAATTGAATTGGCTGGTGGATTGAATTCCGTATCCCAATAAAGACCTGTTTTTTTTTTTTTTTAATGCAATTTTATTGAGATATATTCACATAGCATACAATCATCCAAAGTGTACAATCAGTTGTTCACAATACCATCACATAGTTGTGCATTCATCACCACAATTTTTTTGAACATTTTAATTACTCCAAAAAATAAGAATAATAAGAATAAAAATAAAAGTAAAAAAGAACACCCAAAACATCTCATACTCCTTTTTCCCCCTCTCTTATTCATTTACTTTTTGTCCCTCCTTTTCCTACTCATTTGTCTATGCACTGAATAAAGTGGGTGTCAGCCACAAGGTTTTCACAATCACACAGTCATCCCATATAAGCTATATAGCTATACAATCATCTTCAAGAATCAAGGATACTGGATTGCAGTTCAACAGCTTCAGGTATACATTCTAGTTATTCCAGTAAACTAAAAACTAAAAAGGGATATCTAAATAATGTATAAGAATAACCTCCAGAATGATCTCTCAACTCCATTTGAGATCTCTCAGCCACTGAAACTTTATTTCGTTTAATTTCTCTTCCCCCTTTCAGTCAGGGAGGATTTCTCAATCCAGTGATGCCAGGTCCAGGCTCCTCTCTGGGAATCATGTTCACATTGCCAGGGAGATTTACATCCCTGGCAGTCAGGTCCCACTTAGTGGGGTGGGGGTGGCGAGGACAGTGAGTTTACCTGCTGAGTGGGCTTAGAGAGAGATGGGAGGTTCTGGGGGTGACTCTTGGGCACCATTATAAGTAGACTTATCCTCTCCTTTGCAGTAACAAGCTTCGTAAGGGCAAGCCCCAAGACTGAGGACTTGGCATACTACAGTGGTAGTCCCCACTGCTTGTGAGACTATCAGAAATTCCCCAGGTGGGGAAGTTTAATGTTTCCACATTTTCTCCCAGGCCCTCAAAGGGGCCCTGCAAATATGCCTTATTCTCTGCCCCAATTACTCTGGGATGTATTGGGGTTTCATGCTAACCTATACAAACCAACCAGCTCTCACCTCCTACTCAAGGTTCCATGTAATTATGGTATTTGAATAAACTGATCATGCAAGTTAAATTACATAGCATGCTACAGACAGTATAGATTTTTCACCAAAGAAACATCTCTTCCTTTGGTCACACACAGAAGTTGAGGTTTTAAAACACAATCAATATCATCCTTTTCCTTTAGTCTGGTTTACCTTAGTTCTAATCAAGTCCATTTCATTTATATCTCTAATTGAAGTCTGATCTCTTTTTCAGCTTTTTTAACATTTGCTGTATGGGTTAATGCTGACATTCATAGCTGCTGGCTCTGAGTCTTGGGTGTCACACAGATACCCAAAGTTGTAGGGACAGACCAGATTATATAACCAGCTCAGCATCTCAGAATTTAGAGATGACTACTACAGCTCATGAATAGACATGACTGCTGTAAAATCTCACAATCTAGGAATTTTACTGTAAGTCTTCTTCTGATAACCTACGCTCTCAGATTCAATTCTCAGAGTGTGCACATTATAGTTATCCATACTAGTGAAACGTTATAATGTTTGTCTTTTTGATTTTGGCTTATTTCGCTCAACATACTGTCCTCAAGGTTCATTCACCTAAGTGTATACCTCACAACTTCATTTCTTCTTGCCACCACTTGGTATTCCATTGTATGTATACACCACAGTTCGCTATTCCATTTATCAGTCGATGTACCCTTAGGCTACCTCCATCCATTGTGAATCATGAATGTGGCTGCCATAAACACCAGTGTGTGATGTCCACTCATGTCACTGCTCTCAGTTCTTCCCAGTATATACTCAATAACGGGGTTGCAGGACCATATGGCAACCCTATAGTTAGCTTCCTATAGGACCACAACATTGCCCTCCAGCTAGGCTGTGCCATTCTACTTCCAGCAGAGAATAAGTACATCCCTCTCTCCACATTTTCGCCAGCACTTGTATCCCTCTGTTTATTTTTTTACATTTTTAATTCACACGCCATACAATCCACCCTAAGCAAACCAACCAATGATTCCCAGTATAATCACTATAATCATATAATCATGCATTCACCACCAGAATCTACATGAGGACATTTTCATCTCTTCCCTAAAGAAAGAGGAAAATGAGAAAATAAAATGAAGAATAAAAATACAAAAGATAGAACGAAAATAAAAATAAAATACAATGAAAATGTCAGATAATATCACCACCACCAAGAATCCCATATCACTCCCTTATATACCCCTCTTAAAGACATTTAGCTTTGATATATTGCCTTTGTTACAATTAATGGAAGCATCTTACAATGTTACCGTAACTATAGACTCTAGTTTGCATTGATTGTATTTTTCCCCTATACCATCCAATTTTCAACACCTTGCAATGTTGATGTTCATTTGTTCTCCCTTATTAAAAACATTCTTATATTTGTACATTTAATCACCATCATTGAACACTCTAGGTTTTGCTAAGTTATACAATCTGAGTCTTTATCTTCTATCTTCCCTTCTGGTGTCATACATGCCCTTAGCCTTCCTCTTTCAACCATACTCACACTCATCTTTGTTCAGAGTACTTACAATATTGTATTGCCATCACACACTATTATGCTATCCATTCCATTTCTGGATCTATACAATCAATCTTGTTGAACCATCTGGACTCCTTCAGCATCAAATGTGTGATCTCTAACCTCTTTCTATCTGCTGATAACCTGTGTTTTCAACTCTCAAATTTCGCTCATCAATGTTAGTCCAATTAGTGAGACCACAGAGAATCCGTTGTTTTGTTTCTGGCTAATTTCACTCAGTGTTATGTCTACTGTCTACCATTTTGTCTTTTGGATTTTATATATCATATCTTATTTTAATTTTATTTTTTCCTCTCTATCTTTTTACCCTTACTGATAGTCTTCATTTCTACACTATTCTCCTGTCTTTTCCTATCAGCCTATAGCACTCCCTTTAGTATTTTTTGTAGAGCAGATGCCTTGTTCACAAACTTGCTCAATGTCTGTCTGAATATATTTTAAGCTCTCCCTCATTTTTGAAGGGCATTTTTGCCAGATATAGAATTTTTGGTTGGAAGTTTTCCTCTTTCGGTATCTTAAATATATCATACCATTGCCTTCTCACCTGCATGGTTTCTCCTGAGAAATATACACAGTCTTATTGAGTTTCTTTTGTATGTGATGGATCACTTTTCTCTTGCTGCTTTCAGAATTCTCTCTTTGCTTTTGTCATTTGATAATCTGATTATTAAGTGTCTTGGAGTCAGTCTACTTGGATCGATTCTGTTTGGGGTAGGCTGTGCTTCTTGAATCTGTAATTTTATGTCTTTCATAATGGATGGAAGATTTTCAGTGATTAATTCCCCCATTATTCTTTCTGCCCCTTTTCTCTTCTCTTCTCCTTCTGGGACACCCATGACACATATATTCATTTGCTTCTTGTTGTCATTCAGTTCCCTGAGCCCCTGCTCATATTTTTTCATTCTTTTCCCTATCTGCTCATTGGTGTGTAGGATTTCAGATGTCCTGTTCTCCAGTTCATGAATCCTTTCTTCTGCCTCTTCAAATCTGCTGTTGCATGCCTGCATTGTGTTTTTTATCTGTTCTACTGTGACTTTCATTCCCATAAGTTCTGCCAATTGTTTTTACAAACTTTAGAGTTCTTCCTTATGCTTGCCCAATGTCTTCTTTATCCTTCAACTCTTCTGCCATATCTTCCCTCAACTCACTGATTTGATTTTTGGATTGATTTTTGAATTGACTTAGGAGATTTGTTTGATTAATAATTAGTTGTTTCAATTCCTGTATCTCAGTTGGAGTGCAAATTTGTTCCTTCGACTGGACCATATCTTTGCTCTTCCTAGTCTGATCTGTAATTTTCTGTTGTCTAGGCATCTTGTTTCCTTGATTACTGCAATCAGATTTTCCCAGACCCGATGGGTTCAGGTCTCAGGAGGAGGTTGTATTCAGTGTCAGGTTTCTCTGAGGGTGACCCAGCAGAATGTCAGACTTTCCTGTGAGGCCTCTAGACTCTGTGCTTTTCCTATCCTGCCCAGCAGGTGGTGCCTGTCATCCTGCAGCTCCCCACTGGCATAAAGAGGTGCAGTGTATTTAATTCTCAGTGGACCTCATCTGGACCAGAGACCAAGAGTTTCAGAAGCCAAGCTTACGCTGTCTCTGTTCCCCCCACCCCAAGGCCCTGGGGTCTGAGTTCTCTGAGGGACAGCCACCACTTGAGCTGGGCCCTGCCCCCTTTCTTTTCTTAGGGAAGATTAGCCTTTTAGGGAATTGTCTCCTACACTTGAGTTTTTCCTTTGATTCTCTATCTTTACTCCACCCTTGCGTGAGTCAGTGATGACAACTGAAAATTTCTGAGGCTTTCTCTAATGAGCTACTTATAATGAGAGAGAAAAAAAAGGAAGAGAGCAAGAAGTCCCCTTTTCAGAGCCAGTCCCTAGCCCTCCAGTTCACCAGGCAAGAATTACAGTTGGTTACCCAGTTCTGTGTGTCGCTTTTCTTGGGACACAGCCCTTTTCCAGTATTCAGCACTTAGCAGACTCCAAAAGCCTCTGTTTATATTTATTTATGTATTTTTTTTCCATCAGCCCAGCCTCCTCTCTGCCAGGATAAACCTCTGGGTTCCTTTCCTGCTTGCTCTGGGTTTATCTGTGCTTGTAGCACGTATTCAGGAGTCCAAATTTGTTTATTAAAACCACAGTTGGAGCTTGGTTGAACTACATTCCCTTGCTCCCGGAAGGGACTGCTGCTTCTTTTATAGTGAAGTTTTGTAACTTAGCCTGCCATGCTGGTGGGGGAGGGGCACCAGCTCCACAGTTTGGGGAGCTTTACTTACAGTTACATACTGCGGTCTTGGCCGTTCCACCCATTCCTGACTGGTGTATGATGCTGTCCAATCATGGATGTCCCCCCATCATTTGTTACAGACTATTTTCTAGTTGTTCCTCGCTATTTACTAGTTGCTCTAGGGGACAAAATTCCACACCTCCCTATGCCACCATCTTTTTTTAAAGAAGACTTGTTTTTAATTTAATCCAAAGACTTGTTTTTAATTTAATCTGCATTCCTGAGGGCATGAGCTCATTTGTAAATAGGGCCTTTTGAAGAGGTTATTTTTTAGTCAAAGTATAGCCCAACTGAATCAAGTGAGTCTTAATCTGTATTACTGGAGTTCTTTATGAACAGAAGAAACTTGGATTCAGAGAATCTCAGAAGGCCACAGAGGGAGAAGTCAGAAGTTAGAAGAAACTGAAGAGTGGATCCAAGGAAAGGGAAATCACCATGTGACAGGAGGCAGAGATGCAAGTCAAGGAACCTGAAGGATTGTGACAAGCCAGCAGAACACTGCAGACTTTGGGGAGAAAGCCTGGCCTTGCCCACACCTTGATTTTGGACTTCTAGCCACCAAAACCATGAAACAAGAAGTTCCTGTTGTTTAAGCCAACCTATTGTGTGGTTGCCATAGCTGCCTTGCAAACTAAGAAAGAGCCCTTAGGTAAATTTTTCAAAAGAAGTTTGATTTATTGATTTAAATTTTTGCTGACGATTTAGCCAGCTGCTTAAATTAACCAGGTTCTTCAAAGAGCAAGAGAAGAGTGATCACCTGTGGGTTGGGTGTGTGTAGTATGTGTGTGTGTGTGTGTGTGTGTGTGTGTGTACAGACCTGGGGAGCAGCAGGGAGTACAGCGGGTCCTTCCTGGTGGTTTACTCAGAGTAGCTTTATGTTTTGTCTTGAAATTCATGTGAAACTGCATTTTATTCTGTAATGCATCTTTTTTGGGGGTATATAAAAATGTCTTAAATTACTTACCATTAAGAAAAACTGATGCTTCAGAAAGAGGCTTCATGTTTATGGAGTTCCCACAACACTCTGCTGCATACTCCCAGCGGCACCCTGGTCTGAGTAGCACTAATTTAACCCAAATATTCAGCTCCAGTAGGAAAAAAGAAACCCAAAAACAACAACAAAAAAGCCCTCAACTCTGTGTATGCTTTAGTTCTTTGTAGGAGAAACAATGAATCTTAAAGATTGATCATATCTTTTCTTGTAAGTTTAATAAATAATATCTGTTTACTGGAAGGATGAAAAGTTGGTATATGTAATTAATATGAGGGAAATGCTATAATCAAAGATTTGTAGAAAATACTGTCCTGCTAAATAAATGGGAGGAGGGCTACTTTTGTTTTAAAATCCATAGACTTGAGTTTAAACTCAGTAACATTTTCTCCAGAGGTAATCGAATTCCCCTCCCAGAAAAGAAAAGTGATAAAGAAATTCTACTAATTAATTAAGACTTTTTAATTGTATTAAGTTCTAGGGAAAGGAATTTAACTTAGATTTTAGTTACAGATACATTTTTTGAAAATGTGCTGAATGATCACTTCCTAATGCAAAGGGGACAATGCACCCATACATTGGATAGATCAAGTGGTCAGCATCTTAATCATGTGATTAACCTTAGCATCCTGAAAAGTTGACAGGCTGGCATCATGTACCTCCTGAGATAATGCAATACAAAGTAAGAAGCATTGCCTACCAGTTATTTTGGAATCTCATATTGAACCTGAATCTAATCAAGCCTTTATGCCTAACTTTTGGTTTCCAGGACATACAGGAGCTAGAGGAACAAGTTAAATGACACCACACTGAAATAAGAGGAATCCAGGACATAGAACATTCTGCAATGCAATTGACTTGGTTCTTCAAAAGTCAGTGCATTAAATAAAAGTGTGTATGTTGGGAAGGCAGTTCTAGATGTAGAGAGTCTAAAAGATATATAACAAACACAAAATTTGCATCTTGATTATATACTGGTTTGAAAATAAAAGAGCTTTAAACATCAGTTGGGGAAACTTGAATATTGTCTGGATACGGGAGGAAGGGAGGGAATTGTTGCTAATCTTCTTAGGCTGGCTGATGGTATTGTGGTTATGTAGGGCATTGATCTTAATTTTAGGAGTTGTGTTGAAATATTTAAGTAAGGAAGTATCATGTCATCAGCCACTTTCAAATGATTTAGCAATAAAATCTAAAAAGATTAAAAAATGAAAGATTTGGCAAAAGTGAAAAAAGTATTAAAGATAGTTAAATCTAGGTAATGAATATATAGTTGTACATGGCACAATTTTTTAAAATTTTCTGTACGCTTTAATTTTTCATAAGTAAGAGTTGGTTCATGGTGCAATTTTAAAAATTTTCTGTATGCTTGACTTTTTCATAACTTAGAGTTGGTTAAACTTTTCCATAGCAAAAACAGTGATATATGTGTATGTAGTTATTCAAATGTTCACTAATTGTGATTTGTGTACTCTTTATTTGCAAAGCACTGTGTTATATGTTGGGGAGACAATGGTGAGCGCAAGAAATATGACCTCCACCCGATCTCATGTAATTTTAAGGTGAGAATATTATTAAACAGTGAGACATAACTAAGTTAATAATTATGTATTGAAATATGTGTTATAAAGGAATAAAAGAATAAAGTGCCTTGAGAGAGAGTGATAGGACAGAATTTGGATGAGGGTGGGTTGAGTGGCTGGATGGGCCTTTCTGGAGATGCAGTTTCTTTCTAAGAGGCTCCATCACATCCTCTAGTCCTTAGCGACTCTCTGACCAATGTGCTCCTCTGTCTTCATACCTCCCTTCAGCACTTGCTCAGGCAGCTTAGTAGCTCTCCAGTTTCCATGAATTTAATCTTGGCACCTCAATTAGATGGTAAGCTCCTTGAGGGAAAGTCTTTTGATTTAGTCATCTTGATGATTCCTAAAGCCCCATGTGACATTGGAACTCAATGTTTATGAAATAACTTATATTTATGCACTGTTTATCTTTGAAAGCCCTTTCTTATGTATGGCCTCTGATGTGAAATTAAAAATAACCCTGAGAGAGAAAGACAGTTACTATCCCCATTTTGCAGATGGCTAAAGAGAGGCCTAAAGAGATTAAGCATTTAACCCAAGGCCTGCTAAATTTGTGAGACTAGAAGGACACAAAATCCCTGGCCTGCTAGCTCAAAGCTTTTAAATTGGTGGCAGCTGCTTGATAACATGTCCATGCTACAGCTGAGAGAGTGGCATTTTAACAACATTTTCTCTCTCTGGCACTGTGCTGGGTCTGGATGCTAAGTTGCATGACACTGATGAGCTCATAGATCCACACACATTTAACAACCGTGCTTTCAATGGGCTTGCTTCAGAGGATGTGTAAGCCTTCACCTGAAAAAAAAGTCACCTCACTGTAAATGTGCATGAGGACAGCAAGCCATCAAAAAGCTGAAAGATTTTAATCCCTTGCAGTCAGTAATGAAAGCTTGGAGAGGATTTCTCTTGAGATGTTCTGTTTTTGATGGATTTTCTTTGTTTACAGTGAACTTGGGTCTTAAATATTGCAACCTGTCCTTGCGCCACTTCAATATCTGAGCACAATATCTGGAACAATAACTTGGGTGTTATTTGAAGTACACTGGCTTGAACCTTAGCTCTGTTCACACTTGGTGGAAAACTGAATGAGAAACTATTTACAGTCTGGGGACTCCTCTTTATGGTGGGCTTCTGAATCTCACAGATGAGCGAGGGGGTGTGCTCTACCAAATCCCTGGGTGGGAAGGGCCTATGGAGATGGTTTGGGCAAAGACTTATCAGGATTAAGTTTCTCTTTGATGACTGGACTCTGCTATCCCCTCCTGCCAAGGGTAGGATTAGGACTCCACATCCCAAGGGTAGATTTAACTGCACCACTTCTCTGCTCGTATATCAGAAAACCACAGGAGACTAAAACTCTCCATAGAGGCTTCAATATACTAGGGAGCCAGGATGCTACAGAACCTAGCTCAGGGGTCGGGGCTGGTGCTCTGCCTTCCCAAAGCACGTGTGATCTTGCACAAGCTCCTTTATCTTTGGAGCCTCATTGTGCTCATCTTGGAAATGGGAATAACACCTGCTTCACAGGATTATGGAGAAGATTAAAGGTCACTGATAATGCTCACCAGTGACTTTTACTGAACACAAAGCGTGTGCCAGTGCTGGGCCAATCACTTCACATTCCTCATCTCACTTAAAGATCACGACAATTCCACGCAGAGGGATGCAGTTATGGGTCCAATTTGAAAGATGAGAAAATGACAGGCAGATGAAACTCCTTTCTGGTGGTGACTTAGTGAGTCATTGGCAGCTACTACACACTCAATTAAAGAGTTAGGAGAACCTACCAGCCAGTGGGTACTCAGGAGAGGGTGGTTTCCTCCTCCTTTTTGATGGTCCCCACCCCTTTCCTTCCTTTTTTGTTCCTTTTAGGGTTTTTAAAATGGAATTCCAACCAGAAGTAGCAGAAGGGATGCAAAGTTTCTGCTGCACCTAACAGACCGTCCCTGAGATGGGGGTGGGGTGGGCAATGGGGTGGGGGTGGGGTGAGAGGATGTCTAACACATAGAGAAATATAGTCATTTAGTTCTCTAAGTGTCACTGTTGCTCTGAGTTCCTAAGAAAATATAAGCTGCTGTTGGTATGGGAGCAGGTCTGTTAGCTTGCAGTTGACTTGGGGGTTTTATGTTAAACAAATGATTTTTGATGAGGAAGTTGCAGTTTCCTCTCACAATAGTCGGCCCTGTGCATTGCTTGTCTCATTGTCAAACTGAACTTGCAGGGCTTTGTGAATTCTCATGAAAAGCTTTATTTCCAGGCAGCGAGAAAATTTAAGGTCAGAAGAAGGACACAGTGCCGAGAATGTAAAAGCTCATGGGGTTTGTTGAGTGATGAGAACTTTTCTAGCTCATAGAAAAATAAAAAGCCCTTGCTTGCTGTCAAACTTAGGATCTATTGAGACAAGTGGAAAACAAACATAGGAAAAATTTTTCAAAAGCATTAACACTCAGGCTTCCCATGCTGTGAAAAAAAGCACGATCTCCTGCAGCAGGGGTTAGGAGACCATGAATCCTTCAGCTATGGAAGGAAGAAAGGAGCAAACCTTGCACGTAGAACGAGAAGATTGGACCAGAATGTAAATTTAAGGCACACGGCATCATTATTGTCCTTGTTAAGCCCACTGTACTGAAGAAGTATCTACATAACAAGCAGTAAGCCCCACTCTGGATCTAAACATCCTATATATGGAGTAACAGTTTCCCAAGGGCCTGGCTGTCTAATTGTCTGGAGCGTGGATGAAGAGAGAGAGGATTATGTTACATGCGCCGGCATATTACACTAAGCTGGGTCCTGATTCAGGGCCAATGTTTTTGTTCAGGGATACTTGTTGCCTCAGATCTCTCGCTGGCAGAGATTTTCCCTCTGAGGAAACACAGTGATAACTCCAAAGAGCAGTCCACAGACTATGAGACAACACTGCAGTACTTTTCTGTCCCAGGATGGAGCCTCTGCCAGGCAGAGGAGCACTGGACTGGGAGTCCCACGTGCTGGATTCTAGATCAAGTGCTACCATCCAGCAGGCATGTGACTCAGGGCAAGTCAGTTGCTCTCTCAAAAAACTCCAGTTTCTAATCTATAAAATGAGGGGAAATGAGAGCATCTTCAAATTAAAGCAACCAGAACACCCGTTATGGACGACACATGAATCTGGAGAAAATCTGAATAACAGCCGAGCACTCAAAGACCCATGTCCTCTGCTCTTTCCCACCATCCCTTGAGGGGCATCACCACATCTTTAAGGATTCATGGTCACCAAATCTTTAGGGATTCATGGTTTCCAAAATAGCTTCCCTTGCTAATCCTCCTTGAGATCACGTAGAAATGTCAGGCTTTTTCTAATCATCATTTTTAGATTTGTGTGCTTTTGCCTAAAATTTCAGTAGAAGTATGATCCCTAAAGGCATTTTTAAAAAAGAGGCTAGAAATTTACAAGGGGACATCAGGGTTCTGCAAAATCCAGCCGTTAAAAAAAAATCAGTCCCAATCTATTGTGGGGAAGACTGTATTGATTTTTGTTCAAATTACGCTGTATTGATAAAATGTTAGCGTGTGAGTCAAGGTTGTATATTTTTGGCTAATTAAAGCAATTCACTATGTTGGTCAGTTTCAAAACGGGCAGTGTGTGATGACAGAGACTTATCTGATAAGTATTCCACCCTGACTCAGGGAAGGAAAGGAGCTGTGGGAAAATAACCGACATCAGAGTTTTGTGGAAGGAGTTGTCTATCTGTTCTTGAGTTAAGGCTCTTGCTCACCTAAACTACCAGGTGAAAAAGTAGGAAGCAGGGAGAGGGACCCTTTTAAATGACTGGTTTTTGGTTTAAAGAATGTGTCTAAGTTATGAATGGATTTTATAGAATCATAAAGTATTGAAAGTTTAAAGCTACAAGGAATCGAAATGATTTTTCTCCCAAGAGTGGCATTGCTTTTGAGAGAGGAGCTCTTCCTTTTTTCTTTTAATGGCTGGTCATTGGTAAACAAAGGATTTTGATCTTTTGCCTAGCCTCTTAGGGAATGTCCTTCTCTGCAGGGTGCATGAGGTTCTGGAATGATTATAAAAGACATTCAGAGAAAGAGCGTATTTTAGCATATTGGGGTAGAATGAGGAACCTAAATAATTACCCTAAATTTATCAAGATAATTTCATTAATACTGGTCATTATCAAAAATTGTTTTGAGGTCACTGAAACAGTCTTCAGTTGAACTGCAATTACTTATGTACTTTAGCACTGATATTTTTATTACCTTTTTATTTGAATAACAGAATACAATCAATTAAAACCACATGTCTTAAAAAGGTCATATTTTAGCAATTATTTGAGCATAAAGAGGTGTTACATATAGAATCACTGTCAATTACTAGACATAATTACATATTTTCTAGGGTAATTTCTTGGTGATTAAAGTGTCACTGAAGCATAAGATGCTTTGTTAATGAAACAATTAAAAAAACTCACATGAGTTTATCATATTTTGTTGAAATGTGGTTCAGTGTTTATTATCATAATTTCTGATTGTTATTGCATAACCTTGAATAGTATTAATGCACAAATTGTGAGTATAAGCCAAATAATAGCTCACTGAGTTAAAAATACAGCACTTGAGGTGGTGAAATAGCAATCAAAATTATGATAATAAACATTAAACCATGTTTCAACAAAAAGAGAACAAAAACACTCAAAATATTTTTTCTCTTGAATTTGAAAGAATTCATGACACCAATTACAAAAGAACTACTGAAGAGAAAAAGAAAACAAATACTGCACTATTTGTTTCCAAACATTCCATACTGAACAGAAAAACATACAAAACAGTAAGCAGAATTTTTATGAATAAAGGGGATTTCCAGGATGGGCTTTTTGGAGTCAATTTTTCACATCAGGGGTGCTATAGAAAAAACAACACACTATCTTCTGTTCAAAACTAATAATATTTCCCCCCTCCCCTTTGCTAGGCAAGGGCTTTCAGTTGTTACTTTAGAAGGAGGAAATGGGTTTAAATTGATTCATGGTTTCATTTCCCAACCTCTTTGTGACCAGTGAGGATGGGGAAGGAGAAGGTCAATGTGCCCTTCTTTTCTCCAGATTTACAGATGTTTCCTGGGATGAAAAGGAAAAACTCTAGAGATCTCTTGGAACAGAAAAGTTCATCCCATTAAACTGTATTCATGTTGGGATATCCAAGGAGTCCGAACCTAAGGAGATAGGTTATAAGATACGTACATGTCAAAGATGGACAAAAATTAGGAGCTGGTGCAATGGTGTGCCTGAGCTGGCTCTTACCAGCTTGTGAGAGATGATTTTCTGCATCTCTTTCCAGCTCTACTTTCAGTGACCTCATGTTGGAAGCTTCAAATTGGCAGCAGGAGTACTTATACCATGGAAATTGGCAAATATTACAAATCAGGGAATTTTGTTCAGAGAGCCAGTTTTCCAGCACACTACTGGTGGGAAGAACAGTGGATCATGGATTTGAAAGCCACAACATTCAGTACAGTGACTTCTATAGGAGTCACTTAGATCATGTCAAGTAGAGACAAGGATTTATATTTATTGTCCTTGTTAAAAATGATCCCTTGTCTGATCTATAAGCCTGAATAAATGGGGAGAATCTGGTCCAGTGCTTTTGACTTGACTTTTTACTATTCACATTAAACTTTCAATAATCATATGGATTTAGTACCCCCTCCACATACATGCTCCCATTAATCTTTTCTTCCAGAAACCCAATTGAAATAGATGGTCTGCTAAGGCACTTTTGTAGGAGAGGCCCTGTGCTCATTATAACTTGGCATTTCTGTTGTAATGAGCTCTGGCAGTCCTTTGCTTTTCCAAGGAGTCATCACCACCATGAAATCTTATAGACTCTGTGATACCTAAAACATCCCACAACCTGAACTCCTTGCCTCTTTCCCTTCCCACCCCCAATACTCCACCACACTCGTGCCTTGCTCTGATCAGACACCCCTCACACTGTTTTGTGCATCTGGGTGTGTGCTTGTGTAAGTGTCTTTGCCAAGAATGCTCCTTCTTCTTCAACATCTCTCTTGTCCTTCAAGACTCAATTGATGTCCCCATTCTCAGAGAAACCTTTCCCCAGAGTAGCCCATCCCACTGATTTACATGTCATACTGCCAAGCACAGGGCCCTTTACTTAGTGGACATTTGTTAAATATTTTTCAACGATTTGGAATGGTAGTCCGAAGTGTACACCTCCTTCTATGGCCAAGCATTCCTATTAAACTTGGTGCAAGTCTGGGGATTCAAGGTTTCCATAAATGAAAGTATGAGGGGAAAGTAAAGGAGAAAGGACATCTATTGAGGAGCAGATTGTGCTTGAAGTTCTTGGAACTCATTAATTTGGGATTAATATTTATGCCTAGGTGAGTTTAAATTTTAATGTTCTGCTATGGAGAGTATGGGTCTAAGATCATCAACAAACTCTGGTTTATAGTCAAGAATTGAGTTGTGGAAGGCCAAATTTGTTTTTAGTCGAGTTGTTGAGTTTGAAAATTTAATTGGCTCAGCTGGGAGAAAGAGTTAAGAGCATTTTAGTGGATGTGCAATCCTAGTTCCTTCTTTTCCCCCTTCCTGTGTTTTTTTTTAAATCTTCAAACAACCACATTATAATTTATTCATAAACATTTACATTTTCAAAGTGGGATATTTAAATCAAGTTTTCTATGAGATGTCATTGTCCTAAAATTTGCTTTTGGGTTAAATTATTTTTTCTTTAGAAGTTACCTGATTTTTATTGTCACTGTAGCTTTAAATTTATCTTTTAAAAGAAAATGATCTAACTCTGGTCAGAGGATTTTAGAGAGATTTACTTAGAGTTTTGAAGTGGTGAGACCCACATCGGAACATCCAAATCACTTCCTTCTCATCTCCTTGTGTTGTCAAGCCTTTCTGAAAGCCGATTTGTGTCCCTGGATAAAGGTCTTGTTTTCATTTTGCTGGGGGACAGCATTGTTTTAAACATTTCTGTCTTCTGGCTTTCCTCAAGTGTGTTTCTCTTGGCAGGAATCCTAACTTGCTTGGATTCACTTTGGTGTGGGGGTGACCTCGGTTTTCCTTCAGCCAATATTGTGCATGTCCATGCCAGTTTGGAGAGCCACACTCTCTCTCCTGACTGAAGATCATAAAACGGAAAAGACAAGTGCTCAAGGCACTTTCCTGAGATGATGATTTAAATTATCATGCTCTCCTGGGGTCCTTGAGAAATAGGCCACTCTCTGATCATTTTTGAGCACTTGCCAGCATGCCTGAAATATGAGGAGAGGGAGAAGCTGTGTCTGCTTTTCTAATTAGTTTTTTCCTCCAGTAAGTCATACTCCTTTCCTTTTAAGTGACAGAAAACATTAGAGTTCTTAAGAGATGTCTATTTTCCGCTGGGGTTTACATCATTGTTTTATCTAATTATTCCACAATTACGAATAATAATTAAACCAAATGGTGATGCAAACTGGAGCAGTAACAATATATCTTTTTTGAAGAGCTCCCCAAAGGAGTCATGGAACACCAGGACTGAAAAGTCTTTGTTTAGTCTCAACAGTGTTCAAGGATGGACAAGAAACGAGTTTTGGTTTTCAAACCATGCCTGATGCCCCTTGACTGTGACTTTTGAAAGAAGATTGAAGAGTTCAGTCTTCAACTGTTTTTGATACCTTGATACTGTTTTAGTAATTGCAATAAACAAGCATTGCTACAGAAGTTGACCCTTGTTGACTAGGTCACTTCTAATGGAAAATATCTAAGGATATCACACAGGAGATCTGAATGTAGAGTAGCCATATATCTGAGTTTGCAGGGACAGTTCTATGGTTTATGCCACCTGTCTTGGTATCATTGTTGATAGTGCCCCTTTTAACTGTCAAAAGTGTCCTAGCTCAAACTCTTTTATAACTTTCTAGGTGGACAAACAAAGGGAGATTAGGCTTAGACACTATTGATTCTTACAGCTTTAATAAATAACTAATTGTAACATTCCAAGTCTTAAGTCAAGTTGCCCAAATAGCATTTCTCAAACTCACTCATCTAACTGATGATCAAATAAGAAACTAATGAAAATATACCACTTCTTATCATAGACCTAAATTTGAAATCTAAACCTGTAAAGTTTCTAGAAGAAAATATAAGGGAATATCTTTAAAACCATAAAAATTAAAAACATTATGTTCTTCAAAGACATCATTAAGAAAGTGAAAATCAACAGACAGGGAGAATATATATATATCTCATAAAGACTCATTCAGAATATAAGAAGAACCGTTAAAAATAACTGGTAAAAAGACAAACCAATTTTTAAAAATTGGTTAAAAAAAAAACTTGAGAAAACACTCTAAAAAAGAAGACATTAGAATGACTTTTATGCACAAGAAAAGGTATGTAACATCAGGGAAATGCAAATTAAAACCACAATGAGATATTTTGAACCATTAAAATTATTAAAATTAAAAATACTGACAACACCAAGAGCTGGTGGGGATATGAACAATAGGAATTCTCATACTTCTCTGGTGGGAATATAAAATGGTACAACCACTTTGGGGAACTGGTGGGCAGTTTCTTATGAATTTTAAACATGTTCTTACCCTATAACCTAGCATTTCCACTCCTATATATTTATCCAGGAGAAATGAAAACATATGACCACCAAGGGACTTGAGCATGCTTGTGGACAACAGCTTTATTCATAATAACTCCAAACTGGAAACAGCTCAAATGGCCATCAACATGTGAATGAATAAACAAATTGTGGTTTATTCATACAATGGAACTCTATACAGCATTGAAAACAATTAACTTCAATTATACTCAACAACATGAAAGAGTATCAGAGATATTATGCTGAGAGAAAGAAGCCAGACACAAAAACAAACAAGCAAACAAACAAAAACAGCATATAGTGTGTGATTCTATTTATAAGAAGCTCTAGAATAGGCACAACTAATCTTTGCTGATAGAAATCAGATCAATGATTGCCTAGGGCAAATGTATGCACATGTAAGGGGAAAGGAATAGACTGGAAAGAGGAATGAAGGAACTTTCTGGGAAAATGTACTTACAAGTAAGGAGCTACCTCTCATCAGAGGACAGATAACCCTTCAGGTCATTTCAGCAATTCCAACAATCAGGTTTTTGTTGTCTTTTGTTTGCCCAGTGGTTGTTCTCCTCATGTATTCTTAGTAGGAGAAAGACACTGGAGACAGTCAACCAAGGTTATCCTAAATTTCTTTGCACTAACTAGTTTTGGCAAATCTTCTATACCAAGCTTTGAGTTTTCATTATGATGTGGTCCTCACCAAATATCGCTGAAACAAAACCCCTCATTTTTTTCAATTACATTAGAGTCACGCCAGAACCACTGAATGTGTATTTTTGGATCAGCTGATGCTGAGCTTTCCTACCTCATAAAAGTCCTACCCGCCCATTTCTGCATTTCCCACCCATAGCAGCTGTTTTTATTCCTTTATTTACTTTAAATTTCATTTTCTGATGCAGTTAGAAGAGACTGTCAGCAAGGGAGAGCAGAAGAGAAAGTTTATTTTTTTTTCCCAGCAGGGAAAAGCTGGAGGAGAAAGGGGACTTCTGGCAGGGGGCTTATTGAATTTATTTGCTTTATTTTTGTCTAAAAGTCCTTCCCTCTGAGAGGAAAATATTCTTTTTTTCTCTCTAACTGCAAAGCCCAAAGTAGGATAATTTAAATTTTTGATTTAATTTTTTTGATGTGGAACTGCCTAAAGGAAACAGTGATGTTGCCTGTGAATTTTCTTCTCTTTCAATTGGGAGAGAGGTTGGAATTCCAACAGGTGATAGATCGTTTACAAATTTATTGATTTATCGTTGGGGAGGTAACTGATTTTTAATTGATACATAGTCCAGGAGACAGGATAAGCACTCATGAGAGGAGCACAAAGAACATACATTTAGGACCAGGCCGTGGAAGGCAGGAGAATCTGAAACCAATAAAGGCCCCACAAGCAGCGTGAGGATGTTTCATGAGACTATGAGAAAAAACCCTGCCTCAGTTATTGCCCTTGCTGGCCCTCTATGGGACTTTAATTACCCTACACTAGAAATATTTCCTGATCTGGGTATGAGTTATGCAAAAAACAAACAAAACCAAAAATGAAACCATAAAAGCAAAAGCAAACAAACAGAAAAAACAAGCAAGGGAACCAAACAGACTTCCATGGTCAAAAAAGTGTGGGAAAACTGGAATAAATAAAGAAAGAAAATAGAAGTTTTTTTTTGTAAGATTTTCTGAGAACTTTAATGGACTCATGTACATTATGTAACCAGGTAAGTAGGCCCAAGATTAGCTAGACAAGGGATCTTACCCGTTCAACTCCCACCAACATCTATAGGGCCTGTCCTCAATGAAACTTTATTGGAGAAATGCTGTACCAAAGCACTGAAAAATTCTGGTTAAAATGCATGTCTAATGGGAAGTGATAATACCAACCTCAGTTCAAATTAGCTTATCCAACTAATGTCAAGGGCCTTGTAAAAGTCCAGTGGGAGAGTCTGGACTGAAATAAAATATGATGGGGCCAGAGGATCTCAAGGACACCAAAGAGGAGGCCTGGAAGAGATTTGATAAAAGAGAGAACATTTCTGAATTTTAAATATTTACCCTATCAACTTCAATCCACGTAGCAAATATCAGCCTAAAAATAAATTGAGACGAGATGTTCAATCCATCGACTTAAACAAAAGAATAATCACACCCATCATATTCTAACCTTTCTATATTTAAAGCTTAGGGTCAAATAAATGATTGTCAGCAGTAAGTGGAGATGTTAAAAGTTTCCCCAGCATATAAATGTCTCTCTTGGTATGTGAGGAACTGACACAGAAACTCAATATGCAGGTGGTTTACAGTGACACTATTTGTGGCACCAAACTCAATTCCTTTTCTTTCTGGGTGCGTAGTAATATTTCCCGATCTCTCCTCCAGCAGGTAGAGTCACATGAAGTGATCTGGCCATGCAATGTGGGCAGACGTGATGAACCCCACTTCCGGTCCTGGCCAACACAGAAAGTCCTGCAGGATCCTGCATTTTCTCAACCCTCTCATCTACGTGTTGAATGCCACCAAGGATACAAGATGCTGGAGCCACATGACTGAAGCTGCCTGGTTTCCCGAGTTACTACTTGGAGGAGAGTCACACAAACGTTCATACTGGTCTTTATGTAGGTGAGAAATACATTTCTCTTTTGTTAAGCCACTGAGAGTTTGCTTTTTGGCGAGTGCAGTTAGCATTTATTATCTTGCCCAACACAAATTCAGAGAATAAGAGCGGATTTAGCTGTGGAAGCTAAATCTAGTGTAAGTTTCTCTTAGTAACTCATTCTTTTCATATTGATAGCAACAGGATGCGCCTTGTCTTGCTCCTGCCTCGTCCCATAAAAATCTGTCTTTAAATCGGATTATGTAAGATTAGCTCTGAAGTGTTCCAGCTTTCTAATATCTCCCCTTGGTATCCTCTTCTTCTCTTCCATCTGCTGCACTAAGAAGTGACCACTCTAAACTCAAGAGCCCAAATCCCACTGCGGTGTGTTTTTCTGGTCCTCTCTATTCTTTGTGGCTGTGGGAGGCGGTTTCCCTAGTGATGAAGTGTAGACCTGCCCCTCAGAGGACATGCCCTGAGCAAAATCCAGCCAGGATTCTGCTGACCCAGCGACCTTCCACGTATTTGCACACATTGGCCCTCAGCCCAGCCCTGCACAGCTGGCCTCAGCAGCCCTGAAAACTTTAGGAACTTCTCCCCAGAGAATTCCTGGTAGGAAGACAAAGATGAAATTAATGTAAACCTTGCCGAGGAATTAAATGAATTCTCAAGGAACAGGAACTCTGCCAGGCATAGAGTGGTTATTCAGTGTTCTGACAGTCAGAACGAAGAGGTTAAGGATTATTTGTGAGTTACGTTTACATCTGGTGAAAGTCTCTTTTGATAAGAATATACATATTTATTTGATGCTGAGTGTGAACGGTTCCTTTTGGGGAGTAAATATCGCAGTTCCTACCCCAGAGGAACACATAAATTCACGTGTCTTTTTTATAGCCTATGACATACTTTAACTGACAAGTCAGCTATTTCGAAGTGTGTAAGATGTCCTTATAAATAGGGATGGATTTGGTTTTGTGAGCTCTAAAGCATATGCCATTTTTAGGGTCCTCTTTTTAAAAATTAGACATGAAAGTAAATATTCACTTAGAATGAGAAGAGAAATCACAGTAAGTTACATATTGAAAAAGGTGATAAATGCCATAAACATCACAAATCCAGAACGTGTAATAGATTTATTAATGGACTGACTCACATACCTCTTTAATACTTTATATGAATTTTTCATTGCATACTCTTTTGGCTCAATGTGTGACAGTGATTTTGTAATATTTTATGTATAGAAAATAAGATACTGCAGTCTTTCCTTTAGCATGATTATTCTATACTCATTTCTTATTGTGTATAGAAGTTTCTTTGGTTTCATATGTTGTTAGTGATGATTTCATACAAATTGTAAAGATTGTCGTCAACTTTGGGAAAACTTCTATCATGTGTCTTTTGTAAATGAGATGTTAAGATTGAAAGAATTTTCTACAGACTAACTTCTGGCTCCATGTTTTCAAACCTTATTTGTCCTCCACTACCCGCATTCTTCTGGAGTAAGTGTCATATCATCACAAGGCCTCTGGCCCACACTTTTGTATCATGGTGCTGGGTGAGTTGACACAGTGGACACATTTGTACATTGGGATGGCTAGTGGTAACTTAATTATGCATGGAAGTGACTGCAAACCAGATAATCATAGTTCACTAAACCCTAACTAAATGTATCCTCCAAGTCAACATCCCCTAACTGCATATTAAAAATGCATGCAGCTAGTATGGTCCTTAAACTCTGGCAAGCAGGATCCCCACTCTGGACCTTGTAGCTCAGGGGATTTGCACTTTGGAATAACTTCCTACAAATTGTCTTGCTTCCTTCTGGTACCTGCGACTGGACAGGGCCAACAGTCCTATCTGGATGGGACACCCCAACACTGCACCTGGACCTCCATAGGCCTTAGTCCTTATTTCAACCATTAGGATGCTTTCTGACCTTTAACCTCATGTGTGGAGTTGACCAGAGGCCTCAAGGTTTTGTGGGGCTCAGGTTTAGGATGGCCCGTGACACTGGGCCACCAGAATGGCACTGACAGGCTGATTTGGGATGACTCTTACTCGTACCCAACATGCAACACAGTTCAGGGATCTGAACCCTTGGGCTTGAGCTGTGGGTGTGGGCCTAAGCATTAGCTTTTGCCAGTTCTTGTTCTTGTTCTAACCACAGTGCTGACTCCCATCTACAGCACCTGAGGGCAGTGGGAGGCAGCAGGCAATTTCACGCTGTGAGACCCCTGCTGTCTGCACCTAGTGCTGTCCCTCTAACCCCTCTGTAAGCTCCACACCACGTCAGGTGGTGTTCCAGGTATAGCTATGCCTATCTCCTCCAAGGGCTTTCAAGACCATTGCTCCACAATGTCAGTGGGCTCTTCCAATTGACATTTTTTCTTCTCTCCTACGCACGTGGCACGGTGAGATATGGTGATAGCATCCCATCCCAGGTCATTTTTAAGCCATGCCAGATGAGGGTCAGACATTTCTTGAATAAATAGAATCTATTCTGCCTCTTCCTATGGAGACCCCTTCCTCTCCTCCCCAGCATGTGGAAGGCAGGGTGCAGTCAAAATGGCAAGCGATCATATGCTAGGAATGCTGTGACTATGGCCTAAGGAATTCACAAGGAGACACAGTTGGCAGGTGTGTGGTTTTGCACTTAAGCTATAAATTAACAATAAATTCCACATGACCCGAAAACAAATTATTGTGCACAGTTTCCTACATTCTTAGGGTAAGACTTGAGTTTTCAGTCATTATCAGTGCAACACAGTAACAACTTTTGAGAGAGTCACTGGAAGTCAGAATTCCTGGGAGGCCCCACGGATGACGCAGTATTACAAGTAATCCTGTAAACAGCACTAAATAAATGGTTATTAGGGAACTGCAGAGGCTAGGAGATGAACTTTGTTTTGATATAACAGTTTTCAAAAAGCCGTTGTATTGGGTACAATAGCAGCATTGCCACTTTTTTCCCCTGATGGGAGTCATGAAGTTAGAAGGAATCACACATTTGACTCTAAAGAACATGAAGAGATTGTTCATGGGCCTGAAAAGTAAGAGAAGGTGCCGGGATACTGCAAAGAATTTTCATGTGCCTGGATTTGACAACCAACAAATGCCTAAATTCCTCTTTCCTGTTATTCTAAAACTTTACTGATAAATCACTATACCTCATTTGGGCCCACAAATTTTGTTATATATTTTAAATAAGATTGTTCATATAGACAGGGGACCCACAAAAAAATATTTTCTGGGGACACTGCATGCCATATTGGGGGCTGGGGGCCCTGGCTGTGGCCACTCCATTACCAGTTGACCAAAAAAAAAAAAAAAAATGTGAAAGAGGAGATGTTTGTTGGAAAAAGACATCAGTCTCAACTGATTAAGGCAAAAAATGTTTTTGCCAATTTTACAAAACCATATAGCCACTGAATACCTTGGTGAGTCCCCTCCTAGCACCTTACATGGGGGCCCATACAAGAGAAGGGCCCTGAAGTTTAAGCTTCATTAGCTTCACCATAAATCTACCTCTGCCAATAAACCTGATTCTGAAAAATGATGATATTCCTGTAGACTATTAGTGACACTTCATCAAGACAATAGGCTTAGGATTTATTAAAAAGTAAAATCACTTCAAGTACTTTTCTTTCTTCTTGTACATTCCTCTTTGCTGCATCCTCCTCCAAACCCTGCAGAGTATGACTTTTTTTCCCCACACAGTTGACCCTAATAGGAAATACAGCAGAATTTGATTAATTCATCTTATGTGTCCATAATTAATGTAAAAGGGCCAAGAATCTCTCAACTCTCTTCTCAGAAAAGACCTACTGATGAAGTTCAAGTGCAGTTTAATATGACCTAATTTGAAGAAACATAATAGCTGGAGAATTACTTTGAAAAGTTTTAAGTGCTATGCAAATGCAAAGTATCATTATTATTGCTATTAGTGGAGTATCTATAAGCTAACATTCACTTATTTGCTGCCTGACAAAAATTAAAAGTAAAATAGTCTTTCGACATCTATCTCTCTGGGTTCCTGGAAGGATTGGATCTGTTTTGTTCACTCTAGTGTCCCTGCCACCTTACCCTCTGACTGGTGCTTAGTGGGCACACAATACATATTTGTTGAATTAATGAAGGAATAGTCTCTAATTGTATATTTGTTATTGCCTTTTTTCACATTTTATGCTATGAAAGAACTATTCTGCAGATAATTTTTACTCAAATAGACCTACTTTCAAAGCATAAATTTCTAGAGGTGAAATTTCTAGGCAATAGGCTTTTCACATTTTTAAGACTTTCAATTCACATTGCCAAACTGCCTTCCAGAAATGTTCATTCATTCAAAAGTATTTATGAAGTGCATTTATGGGGCAGGAATTGCTGAAAGCACTGGGGATACAGTGATGAATGGGACAGCCAGTCCTCATGGAGCTTACATTTTAATCAAGAAGATAGAAGATAATAAAATAAATTAATGTCTGATATAATTTCAGGTGGTGATAAGTGCTGTGAAGAAAAATAAGGGAGGCAGAGAGTTTAGTAAATTGTAATTTTGTTTTTAAATGTTCACTTAATGCTTCTATTGACCAGGGTGACTATGCGGAAGGGTAAAGGGGAGAGGGAAATACTGAAAAAGGGAACTATTCAGACAATGGACAATGAATGGACACTGCACTGATGCTAATTCCTGGGGGCCCAAAACAATAAACAATTCTATGATCCACGAGTCAATTGAGGGCTTATGGTGGCCAAGCAATACATGGAATTTGGGCCCAAGTCTCTCTCACAATTGGACCAGTGGGTCAATGGACCCTACTATGGCTATATCCCCAGTTGCCAAAGATATACTTGGAATAGAAATACCCAGGCACATGGTTGCAGTCCCCAGAGAGTGAGATCCATTATGGAAGGAAGGGGAATTGAGGAGATTAGCTCCATCAACAAAGACTTGAAAGACATAGGGTAATGATACCTATCACATTTACATTTAATTTACCTATTTCACAATGGAAGAAGACAGATGAACTTGGAGAATGACTATGGACTGCTGTAAACCCAATCAAAGGCTAACCCCAATTGCAGCTGCCATTTCAAATGTTTTATCATTACTGTAACAAATTAATATTGCTATTGGCACCTGGTATGCTGCTATTCATTTGACAACTTTTTTCTCCTCTATACCAACTGGCAAGCACCACCAGAGGTAGTTTGTTTTACCAGGCAGGACAGTTAGTATAGTGTTGCCCTGGGGAGATGTCAACCCTTCTTTTCTCCATAATACTGTCCATTTTAACAGAGACCTTGACCATTTTGACAACTCACAGAACCTGGCAGTGATCCATGACATTGAAGATATAGTGCTGATTGGATCTGAAGAACAGAAAGTAATGGGTGCCTTATTAGATGGTTAGTAAGACACATGCAAGCTGGAGGGTGGGAGCTAAATCCCATGAATATTCAAGGCCTTGCCCTTGAGAAAGTTTCTGGAGATCCAATGTTCTGGAGAATGTCAGGATATTTTCCCCCCAAAAACTGACAAACGATTACAGATTATATCACCTACTCTGAAAAAAAAAGAGACATGGCTCTGGTTGGCATTTTGGATTTGGGAGTCAAATTACACCAATTTGAATGTGCTGCTCTGATCTACATACTGAGTAACTCATTAGTATTCTTGTTGTGAGTGCGGCCCATAGCAAGAGAAGACTCTGCGGCATATCCAGGCTAGAGTGCAAACTCCTGTCACTTGGGCCCTACGACCAGCAGATCCAATGACAACTTGAAACGTCGATGACAAATAGAGTTGCTGTTTGGAGCCTCTGATAAGCCCCAATAAGAGAATCGGGGGATAGACCCCTTGGTTTGGGATTGAAGCCATGCCCTTTTCTCAAGATAACCATTCTCCTTTGGAGAACAGTTCCTGGCTTGTTACTGAGTCCTTGCAGAGACAGAATGAGACATCAAGTGACTAAGTGACCTGAGCTGTTCAACATAAATTGTGTGTTATATGATCTACCAGCCAAAAATTTGGGCCCATGCAGCAGCAATCTATCATCAAGCAGAAATGTTATCTAAGAGCTAAAAGTGGAGCAGGCACAGAAGGCACAGGTAAGTTGCAAGAGTCTGTGGCTTGGTCTACTACAACATCCATACTTGCTGCAATGCCTTTTCTTTCCATCCACAGCTATGGACTCATGAGGAGTTCCTTATGACCAAGTCACTGAGGAGGAGAAAAAACCTGGATCTTGTTATGAATGAATCAACAATATGTTGGTTCCAATGGAAGTGGACAGGTGCAGCGTAACAGTCTTATTGGCAGCATCTCTGAGAGATAGGGGTAAAGGGACATTCTCACAGTAGGCAGAACATACAGGAGTACATTTGGTTATAAATTTTCTTTCTATCTAAAGACGGCCAGGTGAATGAATCTTCACTGATACACTAATGGCTTGTCTAATGAATCGCCTTGTTCAGGAACTTGGAAAGAACGTGATCAAAACAACTGGTGAAAAGAAGGTCTGTGGATGGGTATCTTAGAATAGGTACAGAGTGTGAAGATATTTTTGTTTCATGTGAAGACTCTCCAAAGGGCATCCACTGCATGGGAGATTCTCAATCAGGTAGATAAGATAATTGTATTCTGGGGGTAAAAATCAGCCATTTTCCCTGGCCACCCATGACCTTGCTCAATGGATAAATGTCAAAAGCTGACATGAGAGCAGAAATAGAGGCTACACACAAGCTCAAAAGCCTGGGCTTCCATTTACCAGAGCTGATTTTGCTGTTGCCATTGCTGTGTTCCTGTCCCAGTGCTGTTGTGTGTAATTACTATTTCTTGTTAACTCCATGTTCTCTCTCCGCTGTTTTCGCTCTCTGAGAATGCTTTCAATATAACAATTCATCATGTTAAATTCTCTCTGTTGACAAATCTAATGTGGTTTTCCATCCAGAATCCTGGCTGTTACAAGAACTGTAAAACCTCATCCATAGCCATGTGTCTTACAGCACTTCCTTTGAGTAGAGTGTATTTCCCTTCCTGTCCAAGTGACTCTAGTTGGCCAATGGAACATGAGTAGATGAGATACATACCACATCTGAGTAGGACAGATACCTTTTTATTAATTAAACATTCTATTTGGAGATAGGTAGGTTCACAAGCAGTTGTAAGAAATAGCACAGAGAGAACCTAAGATGGTGGCTAGGAGAGACAGGGCAAAAAAATACGTCCATGAAAAATACTAGACAGAAGTCAGAAAGTGACCGAGAACACCAGTTCCAGCAATGCTCCAGCTGGACAAGGTCTGCTAAATCCACAGTGACCATGCACTTGGTGAAAGTGGGAGTCTGTGTTCTGAAACAAGTGAGTAAGCCTGCTGAATGTCCAGCATCCACGTTGTGGTGTGGGGAAACCATGGGTTGGAGTCTGGAAGTGGACTAGCTCTTTTTTAAAAAAAACTCAAAAGCGGCTGCAGATACGGCAGCAAGAACCACACAGTGAAGCGCGGCAGGAGAAGGTCTGTGTGAACGCCTCAGTATCTGGCGTAGAAGATAGCCTTTCATGCAGCCACTGCTAGTTTTCTTGGAGCGAGGAGGGCAGAGGTGAGCCAAAAGGGGAAAAAAAACCACGCCACCTGTGGCCGTCTTCCTGGTGGGCTGGGAACGCTCTTGCCCTGTGCCAGAGCCACAGCCCAGAGCTGCACCAAGGGACCCAGTGTGACGGGAAGTGTTTCCGGCAACACCGCGCACACGCCACAATATCAGGCGTAGACAATAACCTTTTGCTCACCCACAGCTAATTGTCCCAGAGCTGGGAAGGTGTAGCTGTGTGAAAAGGGGAAAATTAACACACCCCATGCAGCCATCTTTTCAGCAGGCTGGAAAACCCCTGCATTGCCCGGAGGCCCAGGGCTTCCCTTGAGGGACGGCATGCATTTGTGGCATAGCAAAACGTTCCCTCAGCAGAGGCCCTACAAGGGCACGGCTGGGAAGAGAACCCACCTGGAAATCCCAGGGACCCTATGCCAATACCAAGAACTTGTGGGTCAGCGGTAGAGACAATCTGTGGTGAGGCTGAAATGAAGGTTTATACTCTTGCAACAGCCTTAAATCTCCAGAAACACCTGGGAGATTTGATTATTAAAGCTGCCCTGCTTCCCTAACTGCTCAGACACATGCCCCACATTCAGGGCAGACAGCACCAACAACACACCCAAACTTGGTGCACCAATTTGACTCCACAAGAACCAGACCCCCACACACCACAAAGACAAAGTTGGGGAGAACTGACTTGAGGGGAATAGGTGACTCGCAGATGCCATCTGCTGGTTAGTTAGAGAAAGTGTATGCCACCAAACTGTACATCTGACAAATTAGAGATTGGTGTCTGAATAATCCTTCATATCCTAAAAGAACCCTATCAAGTAAAGCAAATGCCAAGAGGCCAAAAACAACAGAAAATTTTAAAGCATATGAAAAAACCAGATAATATGGATAGCTCAAACCCAAACATCCAAATCAAAAGATCAGAGGAAACACAGTACTTGGAGCAATTAATCAAAGAACTAAAGACAAATGAGAGCATGGCACAGGATATAAAGGACAAGAAGAAGAGCATGGCACAGGATACAAAGGACATGAAGAAGACCCTAGAAGAGCATAAAGAAGAAATTGCAAGAATAAATAAAAAAAATAGATGATCTTATGGAAATAAAAGAAATTATTGGCCAAATAAAAAGATTCTGGATACTCATAGTATAAGACTAGGGGAAGCTGAAAAATGACTCAGTGACTTCAAGAACCACAGAATGGAAAATGAAAGAATAAAAGAAAGAATGGGGAAAAAAATCAAAATGGATCTTAGGGATTTGATAGATAAAATAAAATGTCCAAATATAAGACTCATTGGTGTCCCAGAAGGGGAAGAGAAGGGTAAAGGTCTAGAAAGAGTATTCAAAGAAATTGTTGGGAAAACTTCCCAAACCTTCTACACAATATAAATACACAAAGCATAAATGCCCAGTGAACTCCAAATAGAATAAATCCAAATAAACCCAATCCAAGACATATTCTGATCAGACTGTCAAATATTGAAGAGAAGGAACAAGTTCTGAAAGCAGCAAGAGAAAAGCAACTCACCACATACAAAGGAAACAATATAAGACAAGTAGTGACTACTCAGCGGCCATCATGGAGGTGAGAAGGCAGTGGCATGACATATTTAAAATTCTGAGAGAGAAAAATTTCCAACCAAGAATACTTTATCCAGCAAAACTCCTTTAAATTTGAAGGAGAGCTTAAATTTTTCACAAATAAGTGCTGAGAGATTTTGGTAATAAAAGACCTGCCCTACTTCAGATACTAAAGGGATCCCTACTGACAGAGAAACAGAGAAAGGAGGGAGAGACATAGAGAAATTTAAAAGACATATATAGAACATTACATCCCAAATCACCAGGACACACATCCTTCTCTCGTGATCACGGAACTTTCTCCAGAATAGACCATAGGCTGGGACATGAAACAAGCCTCAATAAATTTAAGAAAATTGAAGCTATTCAAAGCACATTCTCTGACCACAATGGAGTACAATTAGAAGTCAATAACCATCAGAGACTTAGAAAATTCACAAACACCTGGAGGTTAAAAATGAGGGGGAGATGAAAATATTCCCAGATAATCAAAAGCTGAGGGACTTCATCACCAGTAAGTATATCAGTCCTATAAGAAATGCTAAAGGGAATTGTGCAGGCTGAAAGGAAGGGACACTAAAAATTGACTGAAACCACATGAAGAAATAAAGATTTCCAGTAAAGATCACACAGTAAATATAAATACCAATACTACTGTATTTTTTGATTTGTAACTCCACTATTTACTTCCTATAGGATCTAAAATACATAAAGTGTAATGATAAATCAGTGGTTTTGGACTCAATGTAAAATATGTAATTTTTGACAAGAACTACATAAAGGTTGAGGAATGGAGGAGTATAGAAACATAGTTTATGTGTCCTATTGAGGTTAAGTTGGAATCAAAGAAAACAAGATTGTTATAGACTTAAATTTAAGCTCCACGGTAAACACAAAGAAAGTATCAGAGAATATGATCATTGAGATGAAAAGCAGAGTATGGGTTACAAGAAGTGGGGGAAGGGGCAATAGGGAGTTAATAAGAAATGAGTTGTAGGGTTTCTGTTTGGGGTGAAGGGAAATTTCTAGTAATGGATGATGGGAAGGTGATGGCATTGCAACATGGTGAATGTGATTAATCCCACTAAATGGAATGCTTGGGAAGGGTTAGAATGGGAAGATTTATGCTGTATATATGTTTCCACAATAGAAAGGAAAGACAGTCTAAATAGATAATGACAATTAAATGCCATAGGTGATCCTGGATGAGATCTAAGAATAGAGGAGAAAAGGCTCAAAAGGGCACAATTGGGACATAAGAAAAAAAAAATATAGAATGTAAGCTTTATATCAATGTTAAATTTCTTGAACTTCTTAACTACACTTAATGTGATTACATAAATGAATATTCTTGTTCATAGGAAATGTATATGTGAATTATATTATTTGTTCAAGGATGTGTGCAACTTGCTCTAACATGCACAGAAGACAGAGCAATAGATGATGGATGATAGACGGGGAGGGAGGGAAGGAGGGAGAGAAAGAAAGAAATGATAAAGTGACAAAATATTAAAGTTGGTAGATCGGGGTATCGGTGGAGGCGAGTTGGGGTAGGCTGGAGTTCTGTGTATGGGGTTTGTATTATTTTTGTAACTTACTGTAAGTTTGAATTTATTTCAAAATAAAAATTAAAAAAAAAATAGCATAGAGAGATCCCATGAGCTCTTTATCCAGTTTTCCCCACTGATAACATCTTGCAAAACTATAGTATAATATCACATACAGTGACACTGATATCCACTGCTTTTACTCAGATTTCTCCAGTGTTGGACAGAAACTTTACAAATGATCATGTGATTTAGCTCAGACTCTTACTCTTCCACTGTGCATTTGAACAAACCCATGGACCAGAGCCACAGCCTTAAGCAGAGCCACAGCCACCCCGCAGCCAATCAGGAGCCGACATACATGAGCAAGCAGTAATTCTCAGTTTTTGTAAGAATTGAGAAATCAAGGTTGCGTGCTATCTCAGAATAGCTGATTAATATAGAGATGAGGGGGAGATGGATTATTTAAATAGAGGGGTCAGCAATGTCCTCATTGAAGAAAGAAAGACGTGCTTGGAATGGGGATGCCCATAGGGCAAATGGCTGGGGTGACCATTCAGACTGATGGGGCAGGACATGCAGAGCCCCTTGGTGGAATAAGCTTGGTGTGCATGGGAGAGGAGGGCAGTGGGAGGCTAATGTGATGGGGTGTAGTGAGTGAGGATGCAGAGGCCTGATGCAGGCCATGGAAAGATGAATGATTTTATTCTCAAAGCATTTTGGATAATAATTTTCAAAGCAGCATATTCAATACCAAGGATATTTCTAACTGTCAAGAATTTCTTCCTTCAGTGAAGCCCCCCTGTCACATCTTTTTTTTTTGCCTTATTTCTGTCTTTACATGTTTGAGGATGGCAGTTATGGCTTCTCAATTCTCTTTATTTCTGTCTAAACATTTCTGTTTTGTTAAAAATGATCAATTTGTGTTTCATGTATATTTTGAGAACATTTTAGATTTTAATTCTGGTATGTTTTAATTCATATAATAATTATATCAGTGGTTCCAACCCTGAGAATATCTGGAAACTTAGAGGTAACCACATATAATGATGGAATTATTTATATATGTTGATTTCATTCACTACATTATTCCGAAGATATGGCTCTAGGGATTGGTATCTCCAAATGGGTATTTGCCTCACCTGACATGATTTTCTTATTCAGTAAAGAGATGGGAAGGAGTAAATTGCTGTAAGTCAAAGAAGGGTGTCCTTTAAAGTAGTACTACTCAAACTTCATTGTGCATATGAAGCACTCAGGCATCTTGTTAAAATGCAGGTTTTGAATAAGTAGGTCTGGGATTGGACACCAGGTGCTGGATTTCAGCAGATGCTTCTGGTCTACAGACCACTCTTCAGAATGTCAAGGTTCAAATAACTTGACTCAGGAGGGAATTATCTGACTGCTGAAGTAGTGAGATTCTCTTCACTGGACTCTTAATTTAAGTGGATCTGTTCAATCATTTCAAGGTGTTCCCAAATGCCAGCAGAACCATATAGGACACCCCAGAAAAATTGTCTTTCAGCCATGTTTAGGTTTAATACCTAGAGTCTTCTCCAAAAATGATTCATTATCAAACCGTTATTGCTCAATTTCCTGTGTAACTGTACCTGCGTCTCCATGAGACAGTGATGTGATAGAAGGTTAAGAGGCCAATAGACCCTGTCATAGAATGCAATGTTTCTTTAAGGGCCAAGAAAGTGGATGATTGTCACAGAAATCAGGAGACAATAAGGTGTGCTCCCAAATGAAGGTGAAGGCTCCCCAGATCGCCATGTCTCTATAGGAACATTTAGTGGCTGTTGCTATCACTGGCACAGAGTTAGAGTTTCTGCATGTATGAGAAGTGCACCTTTGCCACTCTCAGGGTGCAGCTATATTCTCATGTCCCTCACTCATGGCATAGAGACTCGGCTGACTTGTCTGCTGGCTCATGATGCAAAACCAATTGGGGTACTTTCTTCAGTGTTCACTGTAAGACCAGCTAAATAGAAGATCAATTTCCCAGGAGTAGCATCTCACAGCAGTCCCATACATCAGCAGTTCCGTTTCTGCACTTACGGGGACAAAAAAGGGCAGATCATATGATATGATGAAAAATGTCTGCTTTCTAATATGGATAAGGGGGTCAAAGTTGGTGCCAGAAATAGCATTGCACAACCTTATGCTTTCCCTTTATTTCATCATGTTTTCCCTGCTAAGTCACCAATATTGCAAATAATGAATACTTAATTGTGTTTTATTAGAAAAATTCATGTGTACAAAAAATATTTCTTAAGCACATTTTTTCCTCTGAGAAATGTTTTTTTAAAAATGGAAAGAATTCATAAGATCATAGAATGTCAGAATTGGAGGTAAACTTAGAGTTATCTTAATTCATAAACTCAGTGATAAAGTTACTATGACTTATGATTACTCTGAAGGCAAAAAATAAGAATTGGCCTCTCTGTAAGTTTCACCTATGGCCATTTCTAAATCAAAATGACTATAGTGGACAATTTGGTTGACTCTCCTAAACTCATTCTACCTAGATAATTCAGCAGGTCCAGTCCACTTTTGTCACTCTCCTGGTAGCTCATATTAGTCTAGGGTTGGATATGTGCCTGAAATTGATCCAGACTTAAATGGAGACATATTACAAAGAATTTGGGGGACCAAGTTTCCTCTCTCTTCTTCTAATGCAAATGAGACAACTGTATCCACAAGGGGAAACTATTTTAGGGGGAAACCAACAATGCAGGTGGCAGAGGAGTCAGATAAAAAGAACTTGTGGAGAACGTAAGATGGCTGCTAGGAGAGACAGGGCAAAAAAAACACCTCCATGAAAAATGCTAGATAAAAGCCTGAAAGTGACCCAGAACACCAGTTCCAGCAATGTACCAGTTGTACAAGGTCTGCTAAATCCACAGGGATCATGCACTTGGTGAAACCGGGAGTCTGTGTTCTGAAACAAGTGAGTAAGCCTGCTGAATATCCCTCAGCCACACTGCAGTGTGGGGAAACCATGGGTTGGCATTTGGAAGAGGACTAGTTCTTTTTTAAAAAACCCAGGAGCGGCTGCAGATACATCAGTGAGAACCTCACAGTGAAGTGCGTCAGGAACGGGCTGTATGAACACCTCATTATCTGCCATGGAAGGTAGCCTTTTGCACACCTGCTGCTAATTGTCTCGGAGTGAGGAAGGCAGAGGTGGGCCGAAAGGGGAAAAAACCGTGCCCCTTGCAGCCATCTTCCCGGAGGGCTGGGAACTCTTCTGCCTGGCACAGACGCCACAGTCCAGCACTGCGCCAAAAACCCAGTGTGACAGGAAGTGTTTCCAGCAACACATGCACATGCCATGATATCAGGCATGGGCAATAGCCTTTCATGCACCCACAGCTAATTGTCCCGGAGCTGTGTGAAAAGGGGAAAATTAACACTCCCCATTCAGCCATCATTACAGCAGGCTGGGAATGCCCCTACACAGCCTGGCAGCCCAGAACTTCCCTTGAGAGATGGTACACACTTGTGATATAGCACAACCTTCCCTCAGCAGATGCCCTAGAAGGGCACGGCTTGGAAGAGGGACCTACTCAGAAATCCCAGGGACCATACACTAATACCAAGGACTTGTGGGTCAGCGGCAGAGACAATCTGTGGCAAGACTGAAATGAAGGTTTTATACTCTTGCAACAGACTTAAATCTCCAGGAACATCTGGGAGATTTGATTATTAAAGCTGCCCTGCATCTCTAACAGCTCAGACACATGCCCCACATTCAGGGCAGACAGCACCAACAACACACCCAAACTTGATGCACCAATTTGACCCCACAAGAATCAGACCCCCACAAGCCACAAAGACAAAGTTGGGAAAAACTGACTTGAGGGGAATGGGTGACTCGCAGATGCCATCTGCTGGCTAGTTAGAGAAAGTGTACTCCACCAAGCTGTACATCTGACAAATTAGATATTGGTCTTTGAAAAATTCTACATATCCTAAAAGAACCCTATCAAGTAAAGCAAATGCCAAGATCCAAAAAGAACAGAAAATTTTAAAGCATATGAAAAAGCCAGACATATTGATAACCCAAACCCAAACACCCAAATCAAAAGATCAGAGAAGACATAGTACTTGGAGCAATTATTCAAAGAACTGAAGACAAACAATGAGAGCAAGGCACAGGATATAAAGGACATGAAGAAACTGTAGAAGAGCATAAAGAAGAAATTGCAAGAGTAAATAAAAAAATAGATGATCTTATGGAAATAAAAGAAACTTGATGAATTAAAAAGATTCTGGATACTCATAGTACAAGACTAGAGGAAGCTGAACAATGACTCAGCGATCTCAATGACCAGAGAACAGAAAATGAAAGAACAAAAGAAAGAATGGGGAAAAATATTGAAAAAATTGAAATGGATCTCAGGGATATGGTAGATAAAATAAAACATCCAGATATAAGACTCATTGGTATCCCAGAAGGGGAAGAGAAGGGTAAAGGTCTAGAAAGAGTATTCAAAGAAATTGTTAGAGAAAACTTCCCAAACCTTCTACACAATATAAATACACAAAGCATAAATGCCCAGTGAACTCCAGATAGAATAAATCCAAATAAACCCACTCCAAGACATATCCTGATCAGACTGTCAAATACTGAAGAGAAGGAGCAAGTTCTGAAAGCAGCAAGAGAAAAGCAACTCACCACATACAAAGAAAACAATGTAAGACTAAGTAGTGACTACTCAGCGGCCACCATGGAGGTGAGAAGGCAGTAGCATGACATATTTAAAAATCCGAGAGAGAAAGATTTCCAACCAAGAATACTTTATCCAGTAAAGCTCTCCTTCAAATTTGAGGGAGCGCTTAAATTTTTCACAGACAAACAAATGCTGAGAGATTTTGCTAATAAAAGACCTACCCTACTTCAGATACTAAAGGGAGCCCTACAGACAGAGAAACAAAGAAAGGAGAGAGATATATATATAGAAAGGTTCAGTACTAAAGAGATTCAATACTGGTTCATTAAAGGACAATAAGTGAGACAGGAAAAAATATATCTGCAAAACTAAAGGAAGTGATGGATGGTTCCATGGTGATTGTGGGAGGTATCAACACATCACTCTATCCTATGGATCCATCAACCAGACAGAAGACCAATGAGGTTAATTGATAACCTAAACAATTTGATAATGAATTGGATTTAACAGACATATATAGAACATTACATCCTAAATCACCAGGATACACATTCTTCTCTAGTGATCATGGAACTTTCTCCAGAATAGACCATAGGCTGGAACATAAAACAAGCCTCAATAAATTAAAAAAAAAATTGAAGTTATTCAAAGCACATTCTCTGACCACAATGGAGTACAATTAGAAGTCAATAACCATTAGAGACTTAGAAAATTCACAAACACCTGGAGGTTAATAATGGGGGGGGGGGCGGGGAGATGAAAACATTCCTGGATAATCAAAAGCTGAGGGACTTCATCACCAGTAGATCAGTTCTATAAGAAATGCTAAAGGGAATTCTGCAGGCTGAAAGGAAGGGACACTAAACAATTGACTGAAACCACATGAAGAAATAAAGATTTCCAGTATAGATCGCATGGTAAATATAAATACCAATATTACTGTAATTTTGATTTGTAACTCCACTATTTACTTTCTATAGGATCTAAAATACATAAAGCATAATGATAAATCAGTGGTTTTGGACTCAGTGTAAAATATGTAATTTTTGACAAGAACTACATAAAGGTTGGGGAATGGAGGAGTATAGGAACATAGTTTATGTGTCCTATTGAGGTTAAGTTGGAATAAAAGAAAACAAGATTGTTACAGACTTAAATTTAAGCCCCACGGTAAACACAAAGAAAATATCAGAGAATATGATCATTGAGATGAAAAGTAGAGTATGGGTTATGAGAAGTGGGGGAAGGGGCAATGGGGAGTTAGTAAGAAATGAGTGTAGGGTTTCCGTTTGGGGTAAAGGAATATTTCTAGTAATGGATGGTGGGAAGGTAATGGCATTGCAACATGGTGAATGTGATTAATCCCACTAAATGGAATGCTTGGGAGGGGTTGGAATGGGAAGACTTATGCTATATATATGTTTCCACAATAGAAAGAAAGACAGTCTAAATAAATAATGACAATTAAATGCCATAGATGATCCTGGATGGGATCTAAGAATAGAGGAGAAAAGGCTCAAAAGGACACAATTGGGACATAAGAAAAAATGAATTATAGAATGCAAGTTTTATATCAATGTTAAAATAATTGAATTTCTTAACTACACTTAATGTGATTACATAAATGAATATTCTTGTTCATAGGAAATGTATATGTGAATTATATTATTTGTTTACGGATGTGCACAACTTGCCCTTATATGCTCAGAAGACAGAGCAATAGATGATGGATGATAGGGAGGGAGGGAGGGAAAGAAAGAAATGGTAAAATGACAAAATATTAAAGTTGGTAGATCTGGATATTGGTGGAGGGGGGTTGGGGTAGGCTGGAGTTCTGTGTATGGGGGTTTGTATTATTTTTACAACTGTCCTGTTTGAATTTATTTCAAAATAAAAATTAAAAAAAAAAGAAAAAGAACTTGGGTCAATTTGAGGTGACTATATTGGTCACTGATCATTCCACCCCTGGAATTTATTCTCCCTCTGGACTTCCAACCATGTGAACTAATTCTTCATTGCTTACGTCAGTTGGAAGTGGGTTTTCTGAAAACATAGTGGTGAGTGCATGAATCCTGGAGCAGACACTTGGGTTCAAATCTTAGCTCTGTCACTTACTAGCCTTGTGGCCTTTGGCAAGGTACTTAGCTTCTCTGTGTCTCAGTTTCCATGTTTGTAAATAGTACCCTACCTCATGTGGTTACTCTGAGGATCAAATGAGTTGACAGAGGCAAAGTGCATGGAATAGTCCCTATCTAGTAATGCAGCCACAACAATGTGTTGGTTATTATTATTATCATTACTATAACTGCTATTACTACTACCACTACTACTAATATTAATTGATTAGAATTGGAAACTTTTCATTCACTTACACATTCATTCATTAAGTATATTTTGAGTGACCACAGTATATATAGCTTTTTGATTGAGCTGAGATTTTAATACACATTTTTGCCTACCATTTTAACTCTTCCGTCCTTCCTTCCCTCCTTCCTCCCTCCGTCCCTCCCTCCCTCCTCCCTCCCTCTCACCTTCCTTCCTTCCTTCCTACCTTCCTTCCTACCTTCCTTCTTTCCTTCTTTCTATGGGATTATGATGTATATGCGTTCGTTGGGGGGATAATCAAGATAGATGGGAATTTTATGATTGATTTGTTTTCTATTGTTTATTAATTTTACAGAAGCATAGATTTTCTTTTTGGCCAAGTGGATCTAGTACAGATCAATAAAGACTTCATGAATATGATTGATTCCCAAACCGGTCATATGAAAATGCATTCTTTACCATTTAGAGCAAGTGAAGCCCCACAAATAAAAAAGCAGACGGTCTGGCTCTAAAGAACATTGAAAGGAATGGCAGAGGGAATTTTGGTTAATGAAATACATTTTGTGCTGATGTAATGTGTTATAAATGCAGGTAAGCTCACTCTCTTCCTTGGTAGGTGATCTTACTCCAAATGTACTTCCTATAGAGGGTCCCACAAAATATGCGGTTCCTTTTATCTGTAGCATCATCAAAGTGTCACTTTTTGGAGGCCTGGTGATTGACCACCTTGGAAGAAGCAGGGATGCTCCATGAATAGAAGCTTCCCCACCTTAACCAAAAACTCATTTTATCAGGGAATTCGAGCATTTAGCGTAAATGGTGCTAGGTAACTTAGTTTCAGTCGCTATCATATGACTTGCCAAATTTCCATGTTTTAAAGAAAATAATATAAGTTTTGTAAAGAAACTTCCTCTAGATTCCCATAAGAGATGTGGAAAACCATTATTGGACTAAGATTGCTCAATAGTAGGTGTGTTTGGTTTTGGGGGGCTGTGATGAAGCCATCTGAGTCCTGTGTACATGGTTTACACACCCTCTGCCTTTGTGAATAAGTTATTTGAACTGGATTTTCACATGCCTTAGCAGAAAGAGAATGTTATTTTTAGGGGGGAAAAGTGTTGCATTAGAACCTGGAAATCATGATCTCCTAAGCTCTGATTCCAGCTTCAGGATTTTTCATTATTCCTAAATGCCTGCCTATAGCCACTAAAGTGTTTGTGGCTAAGGTGGGTGCTGCAGTAATTGAATTCTTCCTTTATTTTCTGTGATGCTGGCGCAGTGGGTACACTATTAGGAAAACTGAATGAGATACCATCTGTTGCAGTGGCTACTACTGGGCAATTGGGACTCAATAATGGAAACCAAGAAATTCTTTCTTTTAAATTTACATTTATCAAGGAATTTTCTGTCTTCGAATGTAAAAATCTCATATTATGTTACAACTTTCTCACATTATGCTAGAGAAGCTAGATAAACCATTTATATGGAATTTCCTTTTTCTTTTTTTCCATGGGAAAGAAAGATTTCCCATTTCCTATCTTCCATTCAAATGGTTGAAAATAACCCTTAGGAAAACATGAATCTGTGGTGGTCCTTTTTTCCCTCAGATTCCTTGGAAACAGAAAGCATGTTTAATATTTGTCATACATTTTGTTGATCAGGTTTCTTTGCCTGGGAATAACTTGTTAGAGAGCTCCAAAAATGACTTTTAGGAATCAGGGACAATGCTGAAACTGATTAATTGATTCTGTTGATATGACCTGATGTTTAGCATCTTCTATCACATTCTGGGGGGGAAAAGCCATAAAATGATATTTTTAAGCAGCCAATTATTTAGTGCTTGCCATTTCCCCCTCATTGTGCTGAGCTTCTATCAGATGATATTTCATCCATGCCTCAAACAACTCTATGAGTTTTACTATTATTATTGGCTATTATTAACTACGATTAACTATTGTCACTACTATTATCATTAACATTTTAGAGATGAGGAAACTGAGACTTAGAGAGACAACCTGACTTACCCAAGTCTCTTAGCGACTAAATATTGGAGCCTGGATTTCCAAAGTCTATGAGGTCTTTAAAACAGTTTGAAGCTCCACTCCCCGTAATGTAAACAGTTAGTTATTTCTCTGGCCAATGTAAAACACTAAGGAAATGAACATACAGGGTTTTCCTTTTCCATTGGTTCTCTATCCTGGTTTCTTCTTATTCTACTTTGAGACTTGTTTTCTTTTTGAATAACTTGAACAACCTAAAGGAATCATCAGCACACATCTCCATACAGGGATGTGACTTAAATCTATAGCCTTTATATAATTGGGTTTATCTGCTTTGAAATTTTCAACCTCCCCAATGAATGTTTTGGAGATAAGTGATATTTTCATTCTTTGAAAATTAGTTCTAAATAAGTCAGGTAGGATTTCAATTATCCAATCAGCCCATTTTATCTGCAGATAAAGCAGATGCTTAAAGCTTAGCAGAGAAGATTTGAAATGGGAGTGAAGAGAGCTGTAGCAGCTTTGCTTCTCTTATAGGAGCCTGTGGGTGGTTTAAGAAAACATTAAGCAATGACAGAAGAGCAACGGACTTAAATGAGAAGACCTGGGTTCCAGTCATGACTTAACTACTGTATACCTAGCTGTGTAACTCTAGGCGTATTTCTTATCCTCCGTGAACCTGAATGTCATCATCTATAATATGCAATAATAGTAATTATTCAATAGAATTGTTCTGAGGGCTTAGTGAGGTACCCTAGGGTACAGTGGCTATTAGCAAGTATCTGGAACTTAATAAATACAATTGGATTCTGCACCTTGACACTTATATAAATTTGTGGGAAGATAACTGGTAACGCTTCTTCTCAAGATGCCATTTCTGGTCATTCCATTCAATTTGCCTATGTTTACCCTGAGTTATAGAGGAGAGGTGAAATGGGAGATGAAATGTGTTGTTGGTATTTAGTTGTGTTAAACTCACATTGCAGAAATTAGTTCTTCTTTAAGCACAGTGGTTAATAATAGTAACAACATCATCATCAACAGTATTATTGTTAATAAGGCCCAGATTACAAATTTTGACAGCCTGACAGGCTATTCTTATGATTTATGATTGGACCCATTATTCTCAGAGCAACAAACAGCTTTACCAGGTACCAGCAGAATCCTCTGAAAATCTATAGTCAAAGGAGCTAATTTTGCTTGATTTTAAGAAGATGGGGAATTGTGGAATTCCACCGTGTCTGTGGAATTCTCTTTGCAAAACTGTTCACTGCATCAGGTGTCTGATGGATGCTTGGTGATGACGGTGAACAAGTTGTCCCTTTGCACATGACAAATCAGATGGTGGGAGAGGAGCCCCACTTGCCACTTCCAAAGTACACAATGTGCAGTGGCTGGTCCATTTCCTTTACAAAAGAGGGAACTACTGTTTTTTAAATTATTTCCTTGAAGATTAAACAGGAACATCACACCTCAGGAAATTGGATATGGTTCATTCCAGAATAAAAATTATAAAACAAGCCCTACTGAGCCCAAACTTTTTCATTAATTCAGCAAGAACTGAATTCCCTAGAGACTTAAGTCTATATTCCAGCATTATAAGATCAGTGTTTTGTCAGCACCTTCTCCTGATCCTTTCTCTCACAACCTGGTAGATTACTTTAGAGTTCATGAATTGAAACTTCAAATTTTCCTTAATTAAATGAGATGCATGTGAAAACACTTAACACGGTCTGGATAGAACAGAGCTAATTAACTGTTAGTCTCCTTCCTTATTTTCATGTTTCCATCCTGTCTTCCTTGGATGTGGAAATTACATCAATATGCAACTGATTTTGAAAATGATTTGAAGATAAATTTTTAAAACAATGCTTTGAGCAAAGGCTAACGTAAAAACAACAAACAACTTCTTCCAGTCTATGAGCTATTTTAGTGAACCCACAAGATGCATTGGGTCACTTACGGCTTCCCAGTGAGTTGTCCTTAATTGGATCTCAATGAGGTTCCATTTTGTTCAATCAACACCTTAGAGAGAAAATTATTTATATCAATTTGTAGTCTATTTTTGCTGTTTGTTTTGATCATCCTGAGCTATACACAATTAGAAAATGTGTCTTTGATTGATGTAGAACATTCATAAAATCTAAGATTTAATTATACAACCTGACAAAACATATTTACTTTTATTTTTCTTCTCCTGAGAAGAATATTATGAGATATTTCTTTTCTTTTTATATCCAGGCTGGGAGCATCTTTTAGAATGAACAGAAAATATAAAAATGAAAATTGATAAATTTGTTTAAATTCCCTTCTTTCCTTCTTTCTTTTGTTCTTTTCTCCCTTCCTTCAGCTTGGTTCACTGTATGCTAAGAACCTGCAATAAAAAGGTAAAAATATATTAACTTTCAGTCTACTAGCAAAGATAAGGCAAGTTCTCACAGAGCAGTGACTAAAGAACTAATGTGTTAAAGGCCATAAGGAAAGGAAAAGATTATAAAGAAATAATTAAAGATTAACTGAGTGTCTGTTATGTGCCAATCACACTATTTTAGAAATTAAAAATATAAAAAATTGTAATTTAATATTACAACAACTGCACAATGTAATCATCTTTCCTCACATTTTATAGGCAAGGAAACTGAGGTACAATGCAGTTAAAAAAATTATCCAGAGTCCCATGGTTATGTGAATATAAACCCAGCTCTACTGTACCCCAAATTTATACTCCTTCTGCCACACTATGATACCTCCTGTATTAGTTTCCTATTGCTGCTATAACAAATTACTGCATACTGAATGGCTTAAAATGACACAGATTTATTATGTTAGTTCTAAAGGTCAGAAGTCTGAAATGATTCATTGGACTAAAACCAAGGAGTAGGCAGGGTTGCATTCTTCAAGCAATAGGGTTTGGGGCAATTTTCTTCTTTGGCTTATCTGAGTTTTTGAAATCTTCTAAACCCTTAGTAAGTACATATAACTATTTAAATTAGAAAAGAGTTACTAGAAATAAATCAATGCTGAAGGTTAAGAAGAGGCAGCTGTAAAACAGAACACTGCCTATGTGATGGGAAATAATCATGAAATCCTAACTGTAATAGTTATATATATTTCAACTTAGGGTTTCCCCAAATATCAATTAAAATTTTAGGGCCATGTGGACAGTGGTTGAGATAAACTGTAATGCAGTAAGGAGATGAATGCCTGGGAGCCAAACAAGTCTGGGAATGTTTATCCTTGTCCAGGTGATGGGCTAATTTCCAACTGAAGAATCTGAAAAGCATTCCCGAATCAGAACTCTTAGAATAAATCAGAAGGGATATGAGAGGTCATGAACCATATTCTTGGGGGGAGGGTACTGAAACCCTTAGCCAGAAGGGATTTATTACATTTTCAGAGACTTAAGAGATTCCCATATTAGTACCCATTTCCTATTTTAACTTTCACTTTTCCCAGGCATTGTTTCACACACACACATATATATATGAATTAAAGCCCATTTTAAAGGAAGTCCCACTCTAAGTAAATGAAAAATAGTGGGCAACCTCCATTAGACCACTATAAGATTGCTCTTTAGTCAGAAAAATCCCAGTTATTTTATCTTTTCAGTTAAGGTCTTACCTTTTAACCTTGTTTGTTCTGTGCCTGTCTCCTGACACTCTTCAAACTTTTCACACTTCCTCCATAGTTGAGGAGAAACTTCCTGGTTCTAGTCCCTTGGAAAACCTGTTCCACTATTATAAAAACATGGTTTATTGGAAAGATAGAGTAATAGCACCTAAATTTACATATCTCAGCATCACTGGGACTGGCCTGGAGTGGGTGCTTATAAATAGCATACAATTCATAAATGAATGGTTTATTTTAAAATCAGAGCACACTTATTGGTCCAAGGTCATCATGTCTTCAAATCAGATTCTTTATACCTTTTGGTTGTTACACTTTTCAAGACTGGTCCTTTCTCCTTCTGTGTTTCTTAGTTGATTGTTCTTCTTGCTGCTTCTCACCAATGAAACTCTCCTTCACTTATCCTTTTCACATTCAGTTCTCTTTATTTGTAGACATTCTTTCAATACACAGGGGCATTTAATCTTCCACTTCAAAATGCCAGCCACTCTAGATTTGTGTCATCTGTAAAGCCTAACGTTGTGCTAACTAACCCATCCTGTAGATCACGGGAGGAAACATGGAATACCAATAGGCTCAATTCAAAGTCGAGAAGAAATCCACGAGAGATGCTCCCACTCCGCCCCTTACATTGACACCAATCTATTGATTATCCTTCCGAGTACAGCCTCTGCAATAACACAGTGGATTACTCCTGCTATCTATCAAGTATTGTGGTCTCCCAAGGAACCACATGTGATGCATTAAAGTAGTTTATTGGCATAGAACCCCTCCAGTCTCAGGAAAACAGGACATTTTACACAATAAATAGGTGGTAAATCACATTTTAAAAAATTGAATTATTTTCAAATTCTCTTAGGTACTGTTTAGAAGAGACTTATAAAAAAGCCTATTGTCAAATGAAAAATCTGTAAGAAAAGTTAATAATTAGCCTCTAGTGTATTTCTTTGAGACTGACTGTTTTGCAGCATATTTTCTCAAAGGAGATTGCCTTTACTCATTTCTCCCTTCCCATAAGTTTTATAAATTCTGTTTGGGTTAGTAGCTCTTGGAGCCTTATATGGGTATCTGAAGATTAATGACTCAACTGTAGTGCTCCTTTGCTGGTGCCCTGGGCTAGCCCCTTTGAGCTCACAGAGTTGAGTGCCTTGAAGAAAAATGGTCGTCTATCCAAATCATTCATTACCAAACCTGGTGCTTTCCAGTTTGCTTCGGTTTCTCATATGATGATGGTTTAAATATAGTATGGCATGAGAAGTTGCTTGTAAGATTAGTTCTAATTCTGTGCACTGCTTCTGAAAAACAGAAACTGTCTGGGCGTGTTCCAGTGAAGCGGGGTGGAAGCATGATGGATTTATAGTTCTTATTTGACACTTATTTAAGGAAGCCATCTTTGTGCACATTGGTAAGCCCAGGGATAGACTTTGGGAAACTTATGAATCCCTGAGATTGCGGTCAACATTTTTTGAGTATGTGTCCCCCACCCAAAAGTTTTCTCAGACCCTGAAAGGGTCAAATAACTAAGTAACATTAAGAACTATGTTATCAATATCTTTAGTCTTTTGCCCCTTACTCTTAGACTTTCTATTTGATATGCCTTTTAAAAATAACATAATTTTGAAAGTTTAAATTTTTTAGTAATCAGAGGGATGCAAAAATATTGATGAGGTATTATATTTTAGTTTTCACACTGACGAAAATTGTAAGAATGAAATTCCTCAGTGTTGACAAAGACGTAGGAAAACAGCCACTCATATTCTGCTGGTGGGAGTTTATACTCTGGGTGGCAATTTGGCAAAAGTCCTAAAATCTGCATATGATTGGACTAGCAATTCTATTTTGAGGAATTTATCCTAAGGGAAAGAATTGGACTAAGATGTTTATCTAAAGATGTTTTAGACAGTCTTTTTTTATAATAGTAGGAAGTTTATAATTGTGCATTAAGAAGGATTCAAGTCAGTTATGGTACCCTCATAAAGCGGATTTCTAAAAAATAATATACTTGTACATTTATCAATTTGGAAAGATATTTATACTATGGTAAGGGCTGGTTACACAATAATGTGGAGTATTGACTAGAAACTATATTTGTGAGGCACAAATGGGAAAATAGTCTAAAAAATACATGCTGAAAAGCTAGACACTAAAATATGTGTGTTTACACTTGAATAATTAGATTTTAGGTGATTTTTCTTTTTGCCTATTTTCCAAATATTTTATCAACAAACATATTAACATAAATTATAAATGTATATGAATTGCTTTGGTGAATTGTATCCCTCAAAAAAAAAAAAAAAAACAAAATCCTAACCCCTTGACCTGTGAATGTGACCCTATTTAGAAATAGGGTCTTTGAAAATGTTATTAATGAAGATGAGGTCAAACTGGTTTAGGGTGAGTCCCAATCCGATATGACTGGTGTCCTTTGAAGAAGAGAAAATTTGGACATGGGGACAGAAAGGATGGCCAAGTGAAAACTGAGCAGAGAATGAAGCCCAAGGATTGCCAGCAAAGCACCAGAAACCAGAAGATGCACAGAACAGATTCTTCCCTAAAGCCTTCAGAGAAGCATGGCCCTGCCAACACCTTAATTTTGGACCTGTAGCCTCCAGAACTGTGAGAGAAGAGATTCCTATTGTTTTAAGAGACCTAGTTGCCTACTTTGTTATGGCAGCCATAGAAAACTAAGGCAGTAATAAAATAATATACATTTATAAAAACCTCAATGAAAGAACGTAAGTATTTTGCGAACAGCCGGGAAGCATACGATGACATAATGGGTACAATTTTGTCTTCTCATGGTAGTCACTAATCAGCCACTTACTTAGCTATTGATTTGTAGAAAGAAGAACATTTCTTTCTGAAGAGATTGATTCATGTGTGTATTTGTGTTTGGGTGTAGAAATGTCACCTTCTCTATGCTGTGAATAAGATCTCTATATGCTTCACTAAAGGTGAGGAGGACAAGTGTTTTTTGTTTGTTTGTTTGTTAGTTTGTTTTTTATAGGTCATTTTCCTCCTGTCTGTGACCCCCAGACCAAGGCTGAGAACTTGTGTAACTGAGTTAACGCTTGATTGACCTGGGCAAATAATAAGAGTCAAGGATTTACTTTTTCCTTCATTCAATGATTTTATGGCACTTACTAGGTTCCAGGCACTGCTCTAACAACTTTAAAATATGAACTCTTCAATCCTCTACACCACCCTAAGAATGAAGGATCATTATTATCTCTGTTTTACAGATGAAGGAACAAATGACTCACAGGTCAATTAACTTGCCCAAGGTCACATAGCTGGTGAGTATGAGTGAACACTTACCCTCAAAGTTGACAACTACAGTGACATATGTAACGGGAAACCAGAAAGAACTTGGGTGTCTTCCAGTAGGGAAGGGTTAAAACAAATGATGATGGATCTTCATAGTGAAATTCCATGCCGCCACCAAAATGTTTTGGATCAACTTTTAATGATGTGGGAAAATGTTTCCAATAAAATATACATCAAAGAAGTAAGATATATAGCAGAACATATTAGTGCCATGATTTTATGCAAAAATAGCTAAATATATGGCAAAGGAAAAAAATAAGGCAAATGAGTAAATATAACCAAATGTTAATGGCAACTACTTCAGGAGGGGTAAGATTGGTCATGATTTTATTTTCAGTCACTTTCTGTTTTTCCAAAATGAGTAGAGTGAACAATATTGCTTTAAATCTAAGAGTTAGGAAACTTGTGATTTTTCTTCTTCCTGCTACTATCTAGCAAGAGAAGTAAAACACCTAAGGAGAAATGGCACTAGAACTTGAAATTAGTAGGCATGATCTCTGATTCAGTGATGGTACCAATATGTGTGATCCTGAGCAAAAATCTTGGGGACACTGACTACCAGTGAACTTATGATTGGTCAACAAGTCCTGCCAGAACTCCAGTTTCTGGGGAACATGCATTCTTTCCTTCCTCCAGTGCTGAGAGTCTCTGCTAGGCTTCTCACTTTGTAGAACTGTCAAAATCAAAAGGTACTAAGAAGGGTGTATTAATTGAAAAGGGCTGGAGTGAAGAGTAAATGACCATGTAAACAGAGTGCTTTGGGCTTTGCTGGGAAAATTTCAATCAACAAAAGTGTACAGTTCTACACTCTGTAAAATATTAAATATTAATTCATCTCATTGCCTTTCTTATCTGTCCAAAACTCTTATGCCTACAAGTAAAGCACAATGTTTTAGAGTGAAGTGCAACACATTCAAGAAATTTCCAGTAAGACATTCGAGGTACTTTTCTTTAGCCAGAAGCACAGACAGCTGAAAATAGCAAAACAAAAAGTGTGTCTTTTGCCTAAAAGACAGGAAATGGAAGCTGACCTGGGGACTGAGATGTGGGGAGATTGCTCTGCTCTCCAGCTGTGATGGGGAATTTGGAAGGGATATTTTAGGCACACTGCATGGTTAAAAGACACAGCCAAGATTGTATATGTGTATGTGCATGTGTGAGCTCACTATGAAAGCTGACTAATGAGAACATGATAACACTGGAACACTGGACCCAGGGGATGAATGGAACTGGGATAGCCAGTGTAACCCTGCAGGGAAGGGTGACTCCTTGTTTGTCCCCAGGTGGAGAGGAAACTATTGGCAGGGCAGTGGCAGTGAGCTCAGGTGATGAGTCCATCTCATTTCTAGAGAGGGAAAGAACCAGGTTTCTGGGTTGGCAGGTTTTGCTGACATTGCATAGGGCACATGCATAATCCATCAGCCCATGAAGGCCATTCCGACAGGTTCAACAGCAACACTCTAAGGCACCTATTTCCCTTGCCTGGCACTTGTCTCTTTTTAATCCTGTCTACACTGATTTGTCTCTCCAATTTTCCTTACTCTCAGGCATACTGGATTAATCGTCATTCATGAACTCTTTAATTCTGTCCCTTTCAAGTTGAAAACGAATTGGCTTCTTGGCTAATCAAGCAGGTTTTTTGACTTGCTCTTCTCACGGCACTAGCAACCACAATGGATCCCTTGGATTGAGTAGGCATTCCTTAAAGTCTTGGATTTATCATGAAAGAAAGACTGGCGAGGAAGGAACAGGACACTTGTAGAGTGATTTGGTGTGAGAGCTATTAAAGGAAAGTGGCTTCATTTTGTAGCTTAAGTTCTTGAAATGGTGCCAGCTGCCATTGTGGGACATTGTGGGCTACCCCTTCATGCATTCTTCCAGTTTAATTTAAACTTGTTGATGCTTTGTAAAGATTATTCTTTCTCCTTTCCCTCCCGTCTTTTCCTGCAAGAACCCCTCCCACAAATTGATAGCCTCAGCTAAGCAGAAGATGTTAAAACTTTGGCCTCAGTTTCAATATTCAGTACTCAACATTAACACCCTGATAAGTATTTACTCTTAGAAGTTCTGCTGACTTTGAATTAATAACAATTACCACAAAGTTTGACAATACCCTCTGTTGGGGATTTAATCATGTCCCCCACAAGACATGTTCAAGTCTCCCCCCAGATCTGTGACTGTGAACTCCTGTAAATAGGATCTTCAAAGACCCTATTAGGACGAGGCCACATAGAATCAGGGTGGGCCTTAATACTATATGACTGGAGTCCTTGTAAGTAAAGGAATCTGAGATATGGGAATAGAAGCCACAGAAGATGGAAGAAGATAGATCTCCATGTGACAGAGGCAGAGTTTGATTGCCAGCAAGCCACCACCAGAATGCTACAGCCCGCAGAGAAAGTGTAGTCTGCCGACATCTCAACTTTGGTTTTTTAGCCTCCAGAAGTCTGAGACAATAAATTCCTCTTGTTTAAGCCAACTAGTCTGTGCTATTTGTCATGGCAGCCCTGATAAACTAAGATACCCTTCCACCTCCATCAAATGTTCTCAGACTCATTCTGCAGTTCATTCTCCCAGGAATCCAGACATGAGGACCCAGAATTGCCTTCATCTCTTCTTTCCTTTTCCTTCTGATAAGGCTTTTATACTCTTCTTTTGACATACTTCATTTCTGCATTAATGTAACATAGTCTACCTAAACCAATAATTAAGGTACTTATAAGAGTCCTTGTCTTATTAATTTTCACATGTATATGTGTCATTTAGGTATTATGAAGTTATATTAATTAACCTTTTTTAATACAATGTACCAGAATCTCTGATATTTTCTCATTCCTTCTTGAAACATATTCATTGCTACCAATGGCCTGCAAATGTTCATAGTTGATTGTTTTCCACTAGCAACTTGTATTTGTTCCCAAGCCTATTGATGCCTCTTATGCTTGCTATTATGATTATGTTGACCAGTGAAATATGAGTGTTCCAGTTTGCTAATGCTGCCATTATGCAAAATACCAGAAATGGATTGGCTTTCATAAAGGGGATTTATTCGGTTACAAATAACCTAAGTTCTAAGGCCATACAGGTGTCCAAACTAAGGCACTAAGAAGAGGACGTCTTCAGTGAAGGAAGGCTGATGGTGTCAGAATACCTCTGTTTGCTGGGAAGGCATGTGGCCGGCATCTGCTGATCCTTTGCTACTGGGTTCTGGTTTCAAAATGGCTTTCTCCAAAAAGTCTCTAGGCTTGTCTCTCTTAGCTTCTTTAGCTCCTGTGCATCTAAGTGTCTAGGTTCTTTTCTTAGCTTCTCTGGAACAAACTCTGGGCTGTCATCTCCAAACGTCTCCAAACATCTCTCAGCATCTCTGTATGCTCCAGCTCCAGAGCTTTCTTAATTACTCAAGTGAACTAATTAAGACCCACTCTGAATGGAAGGGTCCACACCTCCATGGAAATAATTTAATCAGAGTTTCCACCCTAATCAACAGAATAATCAGTCTGGCCCCACAAGATTGCATTAAAGAATATGGCTTTTCTGGGGGATGTAATATATACAAACCGGCACAATAAACCACCACCAAAAAATGAGCTGTTATTTTGAAAACTCAGTTGAATAGTTTTGAAAAACTTGAAAACAATGAGTTGCTGAAAAAAAATGCTCTTTTGACTTGAAATGAATGTATAAGATAAAAGTTGGTATGTATCTCTTTAATGATTCACTGCTTTAGCTAACTTTTTCAATTAATTAAACAACTATTCACTCTGACCATATGGATCAGAAGGCTTCTAGTGTGTGCCTTGTTTCTGTGACCTTGAGATGGCATGTAGTACAATGAGTGATTCAGAGCATGGTTTCTGGCATTGCCTACATTCAAATCCTGTCTCTACTTCTAACTGTGCTTGAGTTTCTTCATCTGTAAAATGGTGATAATGATAATTTCACTTATTATGAGGATGATATGAATTAATTAAAATAATGTACTGAAATAGTGCCTGACATACAGTAAACACTCAGTAAGTGCTATTTTTGTGTTAAAGTGAGAAATGAGGACCATTAAGACTGAAAACTTATCTGGAAGGGAATTTAAGTTTATTACTTTCCTATGGTTGTCATACTATTCAACCCACTAAAGTTCACACTCTGTCTCACAAAATTCATGCCTGAGCCATGTGCAGAATATCTTTATCCCAACCCAACATCCCCAAAGTCTTAACCCATTCCAGCATTAACTCTAAACTTAAAATTTTATATAAATATCATCACTTCAAAAAGTTCCAAATCTCATCTAAATCATCCATTCAGGGGCAAAACTCTGCTTTATCGGTGGACCTGTGAAACTGGAAACAAGTTATAGGCTTCCAGAATACCATGGTGGGACAGGCAATGGAGTGACGTTCCCATTCCAAGAGAGAAAATGGAAGTAGAAAAGGGACTGCTGGTCTAGGGCAAATCCGAAATCCAGAGGGACAAATCACAGCCTCCACCCTCCGGGCCCTTCTGCGTGGTGCGTACTCCAGGCATGCAGGGACAGCTGCGTCCTCTCCATGCACTTACTGCCTGTAGAATGTTGGAAGCCTGACACCCTTCCTTCATTTTGTTCCATCTCTGAACCTGCAGTCCAAGCTAGTAGTGTTTCATTTGGTACACCATTCTCAAAAATCTTGTTGGTCTCCCATGCCATTTGTGGGGATCCAAGCCATCTTACAAGAGACTCCTCCACAGGTCTTTCCTGGACAACATCATCTATATCCTTGGCTTTTGCTGACCAGGTTGATTGAATCTATTAGTTACAAGCCTAGTCTCTCCAACAAAGGTTGTCCAGACACAACGTTGGTGTTCTCTCCAGAGCATGTTTTCTTAACTCTTGTTATCTGGATAGGCTGAGAATAATCCAAACAATCAAGTGCTGGTTTCTTCTTGCTTAAAAGTTCCTTCCTCAATTTATCTCTTTCATCTTGCATTTTATCACAAGCAGCAAGGAGAAACCAGGTTGTACCCTCCACAGTTTGTTTGGAATTGTCCTCAGATTAAAATCCAATTTCATCACTTACAGGTTCTACCTTTCAGCTAAGTATCTGTCATTTTCTAGCAAGGATCACCTTTCTTCCAGTATCTGAAAACATGCTTGTCATTTCCTACTGAGGCCTCACCAGAAGCACCTTTAACATACATATTCTACCAACAGTTTCTTTAAGGCAATTTAGGCTTTTCTATCATGCACCACAAAATTCTTCTAGCCTCTGACAATTACCCAATCTCACAACCACATCCACAGTTTTAGGTGTTTTTTACAGCAGTACCCTACCTCCCGGTACCAAAATTTGAATTAGTTTCCTAGGGCTACCATAACAAATCACCACAACCTAGGTAATTTAAAACAACAGACATTTATTCTCTTCCAGTTCTGGAGACAAGGAATCCAAAGTTAAAATGGAGGCAGGGCCATGCTCCTTCCACATGCCTCAGGGAAGAACTCGTCCTTGCTTCTCCAGCTTCTTGTGGCTCCTGGTGTTCTTAGCTTGTAGCTGCATCACTTCACTCTGTGCCTCTCTCTTCACATGGTGTTCTCTCTATGTTTCCTTTCTGTTTCTGTATCACCAAATCCCTCTCCTTAAAAGTACACCAGTCATTGGATTTAGGAACCACTCTAATCCATTATGACTTCATCTTAAATTGATTACAGTTCCAAAGACCCTCCAAATAAGGTCACATTCACAGGTGCCAGCTGGATGTGAATTTGTTGGGAACACTACTAAACCCACTACATTAAGTAATACCCTTGATGTCATACGATTTGCAAAGTAAAGAGCCACGTCAGCCACTTTTCTGAAAAAAGACAAAAAGAGAAGATAATTCTAGTTGTTGGAATTAATAATAATATCTATAATATTGTCTATATTATAATATTATAGATACTATAATAATAATACTGTCCATATAAATAAGACCACTATCCCTGAATGGATAATTTAGATGAGATTTGGAACTTTTTGAGTTGATGATAATAATTCAATAGTAATACTATATAAATACTAATAGTATCTAAAATACTATCTATATAATTAATGATAGGAGTATTGATTTTAATGGTGCATTAATAACTCTTGAGCATTTGACTTTTTTATTTAATCCATTAGAATTAGAATCAGGTCCTCAGATCTAGACCTAGCTTTGCCACAAACTATTGAATGACCCCTGGCCAGTCACATTCTCTTTCTGGATCATCACAGGTTCCTCTTTTGTCATCTGAAGGTAATAGTATCCACCTGTTTGCTTCATAGAGTATAGGGTAGTGAGGGTACAGAGAGGTAAGTAAGAGAAAATAGATCAGGGAGAGGCCGGGGACTTGGAGTTAGAATCAAGTGAATATGTAACGTATGTAAAAGAGTTTTCTGTATGGAGGCTTTTTGGATGGCAAAAATTTAAGACATTCATTTTTTTAGAGGCCACGTACCTGTTCATGACTTGAGCTCTGTGTGTTCTGCGATTCACATTTATTGTATGAAAAGGAATGGTTTGGGGCTTAATGACAGGATACGTGGCAGGAAAAAAGATAGGGGTGGTCAGCATGGGATCCGGACTTGTTCTGCAACTCTCTGTGGAAAAGTTTATGCACAGAATGGCTCTTCAGCTACCCTGGGCTGGAATTGCTTCGGATTTAAAGGTGTTGAGAAGCTTGGCTGCCCATTGTTCAAATAAGGTACATGTCAGTGATGTCAACACAGTGTGTTGAGGAGATGTCACATCTGTCTGCAATTGGCTACTTCTCAATAGGAGAAACACTGCTGGAAGCCTGGAGACCAGATGTTGCTTTCAATCAAATAGAGGTCAAGCAGTTTTAGATGAAGAATGTCTGCACCTCCTCGTGCAATGTGATTTCAGTGGAATCATAATTGTTTTAGCTCATGTTCCCATTTGTCCTAGTGTATGACATTGCAGTCACCAGAATAGAGCAACCAAAACAGTGGTCCTTGGTCCAAGGTGTGTGAAGGCATCAGAGTAGTGAGATTTCTATTCTTGTGGTCACATGACTCATATCACGACCTGAACTTTTCTACTGTAGGCATTGCAGGAGTCTGGAAACATCACTTATCCTCGCTAGGCTTCAGTTTCTTAAACTGAGTAATGAGAGCAGTTTCCTATGATGGTTTTTGTTATTTCTTCCAGGATGAACTTTCTGTAATTATTTAGATATAAGGGAAGCCTGGCCTTGACTAAGCCTTGGGACAGCCACCTGGAAAATCAGTACATGGATGTTTCCGAGGTGGAAAGATTTTTGGGTATTTCCTACTAGTTCATATGGGGAAAAGAGGTTAAAGCAGCTGGTCGGAAGCATGTCCTGGGCCAGAGCAAAAAATGACTGATTGTAAACTTGATTTCAAAGGGCTCTCTAATTAAATCTCTTAGGTACAGTAAAATATCTCATCCCTTGGCTAACCCTGTATGCTGGGGGGATGTAAGGAATTAGTGTACATTTCAGGTGGGCTTGCTTCTTTCATACTTTTAAAGGTTTTATGTTAGGGTGACAGTAAAACAGTTTCTTGCCAATTCAGTTTCATGCCGGTAAATACGTATAAATTGAGCACCTACTCAATTTCAAAGAACTTCTTTTCTAAGAGCTGCTATTCAGGGATGGATAGGGTACTCTGAAGGGGGAATGGTTTGACCTACTCCTGAAGTACTCTTTCGTGTTGAGTGCATCTCCTGGCTTCTCTCTAAGTTGTAACTCAATCTCCATCAGTGAAGGTAAACTTGGGAAGAATAACTGACTGATTATTACTATGTAGAAGAACTGTGTTTCTCCCTAGAAGTCTGCCTCCCTGCAGAGAGCATTTGCTCTGAGTTGCATTGTTCTGCATGGCCTTTTGATGCTAGCTGACAACAGGAGGAGATGGGCTAAAGTTTTCAGGGCATAATTTCAAAATCCTCCAAAATTTTTTGCTTTGGCAAGAAGTGACCCTGAGAAACTGAAACAAGAGAATGGAATTTGGGGAGCAAATTATAGTGGTGGCAAGGCTTTTGGCCCTGGATTTTAATGTGAGGGCTGAGCCTTTTGACTTTGGCTATTTGTGGAGGTTTATAATAATCCAGGTGAGTTTTTATAGTTACGGAGTTGGAGTTAACTGCTGTGACCCAGGCGATAGTCTTTAAGACAGCCATGCAGTTTTTTGACCTTGGTGAACAACAGTGGTTTCTGGAGGTTTTGTCCACAGGCAAGAGGCTATTTTTATGGGGGTGAACAGCATGTGTGGGGAACATTAACCAGGGCCCCCAGGTCCTTGTGAGCACTAAGATCTGGTTGATACAGGCAAAACTGACACAAACATCTCATTGTAGAGAGAAGGGAATCTTCCCCAGGCTCTTAGGCATTGGTGGGAGGAACAATATTAGCAGCACTTAAGGGACAAGGCAACTGAGTTCCTTGCGTTCTACAAAACACTGGGGAAGTTCTCGATTCAAATTCTTAGTTCTAGGCCAGGGAAGATGGTACGAGGCTGGGGACTTTAAATTCCATTTTGTTGTCAGGAGTAAGGAGGAAACTGTGGAGAGACCAGTATTTGAATTCATGCAAATAGTCCAAAGGCTGGAAAGTAGACATTTTTCAAAGAACTCCTGGGTGAATTTCAAGGTGTTTCAGCTTTCATAGGGGGACATGTATCCTGAAAGAACATGCCAGAAAAATGTATGTAATTCACATCAGAAGAAGCTGGTGTCTTGAGAAAAACATGACAGAAGGGATGGACTTTGCTAGGGTCCAGAAAGCCCAGGCATGAAAGTAGCAGTAGAGTTTCAGTTTAGGAATCTGCTGAGAGGAATGTTTCAGCTGGAACAAATATGAGAATGAGGTCAAAATCTACCCTGGGAGGCAGATTTCTAGGGGCAAAGCAATTCCTTCAAAAAAAAGGCATAAAAGTGACTCATGTTGCAAAGACTGCACATCCCTGGTCACCAGAGGCTGGCCACTGTGATTAGATAGAATTCAAAGGCAGCCCAGCACTGGGATGCCAGAGTGAAGGAGGAAATCAAGAGTTGTGGGGAACAGGGTGAAAAATATCACCCCTTCATGGGTAGGTATCTCTTAACTGAGTTAGTGTCACAGGTCATGGACTTAGGGCAACTGATATAGCCACACATTGGCTAAAACCCAGAATGTTCTGCTATGTCCTTCTTCACTCAGATACCAAAGAGTTACTGCCCTCGTCTTTGACAACACCAAGTGCTGGTTCTCTGGACATAATTTTGTCTGGGGCAATTACTTTAGGGTCTTGGTATTGGCTTTCTCCAACTTTGGTGGGTGGATTTTCTTGTCAGTCCTATTAACTCTTTGGATGTTTTAAAACATGAGGCTTATCAAAGCTTAGCATTGAGCTAATACGACTGCGAAGGTCTCAAATAAACCACTCCCATTCCCACAGTCAGGCAGCAGCTGCTAATGGGAACTAGTGGGTCCCCAGGGGTGGAGACAGAGCAGAAAGAGAAGTGAGCTTTAATTCTGTTGGACTTAACTTAAGAATATTAAATTTGGACATTAATTCCTTTGGACTTTAACTAACTTGGGGATTTAATCTTTAAGCCTCATTGTCTTCCTGGAAATTTAAAAATGCACAGAGGCTTCTCAAATTTTAGGCCTCTCCATAATAGCATTAATAATGTTAATAATTAATGATCTTGGAATGCTATTAATGGAATGCATTCTTGTATTTCATTATTGGTGTACCCTAATATGGTCATTTAATATTATTGTTGGGCCACTGAATACTATGTTGAATGAGGTGGCTGCATGCCATTTGGGTGGGAAGTAGAAAATAGAAAGCAAATTTTTAGTCTTAAGAAGAATGTGACTTTGGAGTTGATTTTTTTTTTTTATTAGAGATGTTGTGGGTTATAGAACAATCATGCATAAATACAGGATTCCCATATACCATCCTAACATTAAAACCTGGCATTGGTGTGGAACATTTGTTACAACTGATAAAAGCACATTTTTATAATTGTGCTATTAATTATAGTCTAGGATTTAACCTAAGGTTTATGGTTGTGATATGTAGATCCATGGATTTTTAAATTTTTTTTTGTTCTAGTACCATGCATGCAGTCTAAAATCTCCCCTTTTAAGCACATTCAAATATATAATTCAGTGCTGTTAATTACATTCACAATGTTGTACTTCCATCACATCACCACCATCTAATATCAAAATGTTTTCATTGTCCCAAATAAAAACTCTGTACAATTTAAGCAATAACTCCCTTTTCCTTATCCTAACCTGGTCCCTGGTAACCTATATTCTAGATTCAGATTTTATGACTTTGCTTTTTCTAATCATTTCATATCGATGAGACCATACAATATTTTCATTTTGTGTTTGGCTTATTTCACTCAGCATGATATATTCAAGGTTCATCCATGTTGTCTCATGCATCAGCACTTCATTTCTATTTACAGCTGAATAATATTCCATTGTGTGGGTATACCGCATTTTGTTTATCCATTCATTGGTTGATCAACACCTGGGTTACATCCGTCTTTTGGCAACTGTGAATAATGCTACTATGAACATCAATGTGCAAACATTTGTGTGAGTCCCTGCTTTCAGTTTTTTGGGTGTATACCTAGTAGTGGGATTGCCAGGTCATATGATAATTCTATAATTTGCTTTCTGAGAAACTACTAAACTGTCTTCCATTGCAGCTGCAACATTTTACATTCCCACCAATAATGAATGAGTATTCCTGTTTCTCCCACATCCTTTCCGACACTTGCAATTTCCCATTTTTTAAATAGTAGCCACTCTAGGGTGTGTGTGAAATGGTATCTCATTGTGGTTTTGATTTGCATTTCTTTAATGACTAACAAAGTTGAGCATCTTTTCATGTGCTTTTTGGCTATTCATGTATCTTCTTTGGAGAAATATCTATTCAAGTTTCTGCCCATTTTTTAATTGGGTTGTTTATTTTTTACTTGTTGAGTTGAAAGATTTCTTTATATATTCTGGATATCAAACCCTTATCAGATTTGTAGTTTCCAAGTATTATCTCCCACTGTGTAGGTTGTTGTTTTACTTCCATGATAAAGTCCTTTGAGGCACAAGAGTTTTTGATTTTGATGAGGTCCATTTATCTATTTTTGTTGTTGTTGTTGCTTGTGCTTTGGGTTTACAGTCTAAGAGACCATTACCTAACACAAGGTCCTGAAGATGCTTGCCTACATTTTCTTCTGGGACTTTTATAGTTCTGGCTCTTATATTTAGGTCTTTGGTCCATTTTTAGTTTATTTTTGTATATGGTGTGAGATAGGGGTCCAGCTTCATTCTTTTGCCTATGGAGATACAATTTTCTCAGCAACATTTGTTGAAGAGTCTTTGCCCACTGTCAGATATCAGTTGGCCATAAATGTGAGGGTTGATTTCTGAGCTCTCAATTCAATTCCATTGGTTTATATGTCTGTTCTTGTGCCAGTATCTTGCTGCTTTGATTACTATTGCTTTGTAATAAGTTTTGAGATTGGGAAGTTTGGTTCTTCCAAACTTGTTCTTCTTTTTCAAGATGGCTTTGGCTATTCAGGGCCCCTACCCTTCCATATAAATTTAATGATTGGCTTTACCATTTCTGCAAAGAAGTTTGTTGGAATTTTTAAAGCGCTTTATTGAGATATAGTCACATACCACACAATTCATTTGAAGTGTATAATCAATAGCTTTTAGTATAACCACAGAGTTGTGCATTTACCACCACAATCAATTTTAGAGCATTTTCATTACTCCAAAAAGAAAAACCCCATTCACCTTTACAGACACCCCTCAATCTCTCTATCCTGACCCAGCCTTACATAACCACTAATCTATTTCTGTCTCTATAGATTTATTTACATTTTATATAAATGGAATCATACTACATGCAGTATTTTGTTTCTTGTTTCTTTCACTTAGCATTTTTAAAAATTATTATCATTTTTTAGTTAGAGAAGTTGTAGGTTTATGGAAAAGTCATGTGAAAATACAATGCTCCCATACACCCCCCCCATTATTGACACTTTGCATTAGTGTGGTACCTTTGTTACAAATGATGAAAGAATATTGAAATAGTACTATTAACTATAGTCCATAGTTTACATTAGATGTGTTTTTCCCATACATCTTCCCATTAGTAACACCTTGTAATAGTGTCATAAGTTTGTTATAAAGCATAAAAGAACATTCTTATACTTGTACTATTAACCCCAGTCCATTGTCCACACAGTGTTCACTGTTTTAAACAGTCCCTTCTTTTATCTTCTAACTTTCATCCTAGTTACATACAAGACCCAAAACTTCCCCTTTCAAACAAATTCACATACATAGTTCACCACTATTAATTACACTTACAGTAATGTGCTACTATCATCACCATCCATTTCCAAACCGTTACAAGCAGCCTAAATGGAAATTCTTTCCAAATTAAGCATCATCTCCCTATTCTTTTGATTGGCATTGTGTTAAATCTGTAAATTACTTTGGGTAGAATTGACATCTTAATGATATTTAGTCTTCCAATCCATGGACACGTAATATGGTTCCATTTATTTAGGTCTTCTTTGATTTCTTGCAGCAGTTTTTTGCAGTTTTCTTTGTACAAGTCATTTACATCCTTGGTTAGGTTTATTCATAAATATTTGATTCTTTTAGTTGCTATTGTAAATGAATATTTTTTCCTGATTTCTTCTTCAGATTGTTCATTGATTATGTATAGAAACAGTACCTATTTTTGAGTATTGTTCTCGTACCCTGCCACTTTGCTGAATTCATGTATTAGCTTTAGGAACTTTGTTGTGGATTTTTCAGGATTTTCTGTATATAGGATCATGTCATCTGCCAATAGGTAACATTTTACTTCTTACTTTCCAATTTAGATGCTCTTTATTTATTTTTATTTTTTTTCCCCTAATTTCTCTGGCAAGACCCTCCAGTACAATGTAGAAAACAGTGATAACAGTAGGCATCTTTGTCTTGTTCCTGAACTTAGAAGGAAAGTTTTCAGTCTTTCACCATTAAGTATGATGCTTGCTGTGGGTTTTTCATGTATGCCATTTATCATGTTGAAGAAGTTTCCTTCTATGCCTTGTTTTCTAAGTGTTTTTATCAACGAATGGTATTATATTTTGTCAAATGCCTTTTCTGCATCAATTGATAAGATCATGTGTTTTTTTTCCTTCATTTTATTAATGTGGTGTATTACTTAACTGATTTTCTTGTGTTGAGCCATCATTGCATAGCTGGGATAAATCCCATTTGGTTATGGCATATCATTCTAATGTGCTGTTGGATTCGGTTTGCTAGTATTTTGTTGAGGATTTTTGCATCTATATTCATAAGGGATATTGGTCTGTAATTTTCTTTTCTTATGGTATCTTTTTCTGGCTTTGGTATGAGGGTGATCTTGGCCTTGTAAAATGAATTAGGGAGTGTTCCTCCTCTTCTATTTCTTGGATGAGTTTGAACAGAATTGGTATTATTTCTTCTTGGAATTCTCCTGTGAAGCCATCTAGTCCTGGGCTTTTCTTTATTGGAGAATGTTTGATAACTGATTCACTCTCTTTACCAGGTATTGATTTGCTGAGATCTTCTATTTCTTCTTGTGTCAATGTAGCTAGTTTGTGTGTCTCTAGGAATTTGCCCATTTTATCTAGGTTATGTAGTTTTTGGTGTACAGTCATACATAGCATCCTCTTCTAGTCCTTTTTATTTCAGTGGGATTAGTGGTAATGTCCCTCTTTTAAATTCTGATTTTAGTTATTTGTGTCCTTTCTCTTTTTTTCTTCATCAGTCTAGCTAAAGGTTTGTTGATTTTATTAATCTTTTCAAAGAACCAACTTTTTGTTTTATTGAGTCTATATATTTTTTGTTCTTTATTTCATTTATCTATGCTCTATTCTTTGTTATTTCCTTCCTTCTGCTCATTTTGGGTTTAGTTTGCTGTTCTTTTTCTACTTCTACCAGCTTTGAGTTTAGGCCTCTGATCTGAAATATTTCTTCTTTTTTAATGTAAGTATTTAGGGCTATAAATTTCCCTCTCATCTCTGCCTTGGCTATATCTCATATGTTTTGGTAAGTTGTGTTTCATTTTCATTTGCTTCAAGATATTTCTTAATTTCCCATGTGATTTATTTTTTGACCCATTGGTTGTTTAAGGGTATGTTGTTAATTTCCATATATTTGAGAATTTTTCATTGCTCCCTCTGTTATTGATTTTCAGCTCTATTCCATTGTGGTAGAAGATACATTGTTTGACTTCAATATTTTGTAATTTATTAAGGCTAATGTTTTGTGATCTAACATATGGTCTATCCTGGAGAATGACCCATGTGCAGTAGAGAAGAATGTGTATTCTGCTGCTCTTGGGTGAATTGTTCTATATATATCTGTTAGGTCTAGTTGGCTTAGAGTATCATTCAAGTCTTGTATTTACATATTGAACTTCTGATTAGCTATTCTATGCCTTATTGATAGTGGTGTACTAAGGTTTCCTACTATTAATGTAGAACCATCTCTTTCTCCCTTTAAACTGTCAGCATTTCTTTCTTATATTGTGGGGCTCTGATGTTAAGTGAATATATATTTATAACTGTCAAGTCTTCTTATTGAACTGATCCCTTTATTAGTATATAGTAACATTCTTTGTCTTTTGTAACAAATTTTTAATTAAAGTACATTTTATCTGATATTAGTACAGTTACCTAAGTTCTCTAGTTACTACTTGCATGATATATATTTCCATCCTTTCACTTTTAACCTACTTATGTATTTGAATTTAATTGAGTCTCTTGTAAACAGCATATAGTAGGGTCATGCTTTTTTATCCATTTTGCCAATCTCTCTGTCTTTTGACTACAAAGTTTAATCCATTTACATTTAAAGACACTACTGATAATGCAGAAATTTATTTTGTCGTTTTGCTTTTTAGTCTTTGTAGGTCTTATACATTTTTGATGCCCGATTCTTCCATTATTGTCTACTTTCATATTTATTTGCTTTTTTGTACTGTGCTCTAGTGAGCCCCTTTTCATTTCTTTCTGAATATGTTTTTCATTTATTTTCATTGTGGTTACCATGGGGCTAAAATTTCACATTCTAAGTATAAAACATATTACTTATTATTCACACGAATCCAAAACCATTGATTTCTCATTGCATTTTACGTATTTACTTTTTAGATTCTGTAGGAAGTAAACAGGGGAGTTATAAATAAAAAATAACATCGTACTTGTATTTATATTTACCCATGATGTTATCTTTACTGGAGTTATTTATTTTCATGTCGTTTCAGTCAGTTATCCAGTGTCTTTTCCCTTCAACCTATAGAACTCCCATTAACATTTCTTGTAGGGCTAGCCTAGTGGTGATGAACTTCCTCAGCTTTTGTTTATCTGGAAATACCTTAATTTCTCCTTCCATTTTTGAAGATAGCTTTGCAGATATAGAATTCTTGGTTGGCGTTTTTTTTTTTCTCTTTTTTGCTTTTAGTGGTTAAGTATGTCTTTTTGCCTCCAAGGTTTCCAATGAGGAACAGGCATTTAATCTTATTGAGACTCCCTTGTATGTGACACATTGCTTGATTATATTGTAGCAATGTGGCATGGTGTGGATCTATTTGGTATAATCTTATTTGGAATTTGTTGAACATCTTTGATGTGAATGGTCATTTCTTTTGTTAAATTTGGGAAGTTTTCAGCTGTTATTTCTTTGAATATTCCCCTTTCTCTCTTCTCCAATGTATAGATTGGTGTGCTTGGTAGTGTCCCACAAGTTCTCAGATTTTTTCAATTTTCTTCACTATTTCCTCGTTCTGCTGCTCAGCCTGGAGAATTTCACTTGTCTTCAACTTCACTGATTCTTTTTTTCTGCCAGCTCCAATCTGCTGTTGAATCTCTCTATAGAATTTTTAATTTCTGATACTGTGGTCTTCAGCTATGTTTGGCTCCTTTTCATAATTTACATCTATCGATGTTCTCTTTGTATTCGTCTGTCATTTTCCTGATTTCCTTTAAGTCTTTGTCCATGTTCTCCTTCAGCTCTTTGAGCATATTTAGGACCATGTTTTTAAAATATTTGAAATGTCCCCGACAGATCCTCCTCACTGATAGCTTCTAATGCTTTAATTTTCTCCTTTGCCTGGGTCATCACTTCCTGTTTCTTTGTATGTTTTGAAATATTTTGCTGAAGCCTGGATATTTTGACATTTTCGTGTGTTATTACTGGAATTTAGACTCTGAGGCATCTATTCTTTAAGCTTGTATCTAGCTAGCGTTATGACAGAGCTTTTCTTGAGTGCCAGGAGTTAAAAAAAAAAAAAAAAAATAAAACAACTTCTCAGTCTTTGCAGATTGGCCTGTGCAAATGCTTTCTTCAGAGATTATCTGTACTATGAGTTTGCAGAATAGCTCCAAGACAAACATAGGGGCTCCCTGATTCTCGCATGCAATTTGTCTCAGGCATGCACATGTGGCTCTAGGAATTCCTCCCGTTTACAAGGTTACAAATCTGTCTTTTTCTTTAAGAAACAGTTTCCTCATGATCCCAGGCACTGCACTGTATGTCCTACAGCCAGCAATTCGTTGCCCCAGCAGCACAGTTTGACTGCTCTCCCACAGCCTTCTGTAGGAGAGCTCTGTGGGCTGCCTTCTACATACAGCACAGGTTCTGAGTCAGAGAGTCCCTCAAATCACCACCAGACAGACTGGGCTGGACATACATATGCTTAGTATGTGCACGAGGGTTACTCCGCTTCCTTTGGAACTAGGACCAGGGATCCACAGTGGAAGAATAAGCCAGTTTCACACAGAGCCAGTGGGGATGGAGAAGGGGCCAGGCAGGTGCCATGAGAACCTATGGCTTTTAAGTAGCCTTTTCTTGATAAGGTGCTCTCCTTGCTACGGCAGTCCTTTTACTGTTCTGGAGCTTTTAGAAAGATGTTTCTGCCAGTTCTTGCTAGATGCTCAAAGCTTGTGTGGGGGATGGAGTCTTGAATTTTCTGTCTGCCACCTTGATCAGGGCAGGGCCCATAATCCAGATGGAGAAAAATAGTGCTGTTTGGTGGGACATCTTTGGAAAACCCCTAAGACTCTTTTTTTCCTTATACTTATTGGAGTCAATTCACAGGGTTTGAGGGGTTAGAGATGAAGCACTGACCAATAGGCAAAGGACACTGATACTTAATATGCCTAAGGATCAGGTACAGTGATAGATACATTGTGCCAGGGTATAATCTGTGGTTAAAGAAAGGGATAATGAGAATTATCAGAAGATGTTAAGGTTAGGTAATCAAGGCAGAGTTCATGGAGCAGTTAGTATTTGAGATGGACCTGAAAAAGTAGTAGAGATTTTTAAGCTTCCTGTTCCAGAAGAGTTTGGCTATGTCAGATGCAGAGGGAGGAGTCTTGGAGCCTTGGAGTTCTTAGCATGCTCTCTGATTTCTAGTTTCCTCCTCAATCTGTGTGGGTCCTGTCAAATTGTGCTTTTTTGGCAGAAGAGCTTTTAAAACAGAATCACATTAATGGTAGACAGCAACCCTAAAAGGTAACATGGTGGAAATCTTCCCTTCTACCTCTTTCTCCCCTACCCTCCTCCTGTACCCTTTTGTCTTAGGAATTCGAGACTTCTCAGGCATGAGCTCTACTAAAACACAGACAAGATGCAAGGAATTGAGCTATTCTTGGCCCTTTTGAGATGACTGGCTTATTCCCCATTGTTATTTGTCAAAATCAGGGTCGAATCTCAGTATGTATGTCTGGGACCAACAGAGAAGCCCCCTTTTCAGTGGCCCAGCCCCACCTGGCATGGCATGAAAGTTTTATTTCCTCAATGATCTGATTTCTGATGCTAGAGATGGAGACAGGTATAAATCCTCTGACGTTTTTATCTCTGAAAAGTCTTTATTCTTGTAAGGTTTATCTGAGAACCCCTCTGTTCCTATCCACTCCTAATACAGACTCTTGGACTTTTACTATGTTTGTCTATGACGGGGCTTTGAACACGCTCTTTGATGTACAGCACCCTAGGGTATTTTGATATGCAATGGTCAACTTTTCATACATGCTACCTAGGTTGCACTCAAATATAAAATATCTTAGATCTGTTGAATAAAAAGATATATCCTTGCCAGCAGTAAGGGATAAAAGAGCAGGTCATCTTGTTCTATGACATGAAGATTAAAAAAAAAAAAATGGGGAGGAAAGAGTGACTGCATAAGTGAAGAAAAGCATTTGGGAAACACAGAGAAGTCAATTTTGGCTAAAGAGTTGGTTCTGAGTAGATATAAAGTAGAGAAAAAACTGCAAGAGTAGCAGAAATAGAATTTTTGAGCTGGAAGGGTCCTTCGTGGCCATGTGGTCAGAGCTTGAAATCAAATATATGCCAATTAGTAACTATGTAACTTTATATAAGCCAACATCATTTGCCTTCAGTTTGCTCATTATTAGAGTAAGATTTAAATAAAATATATATTGTTCTGTAAAAAAATGCCTTGTGGAATTCAGATACCTATAAGGTCTTTAAGGAATATTTCTTAAATAGGTTGAATCCGTATCTATCACCTCTCCTAATTTAATATATGACATAAATGGGGCTCAGATAAGTTAACTTACTTAAATATCCAGTGTTAATAGTGGCAGAGTTGCAATTGAAATCTATTTTTTCCTTTTGTCCCTGTCCAGTGGGCATTTCGCTGCACCATGTTTAAAGTGGCATGATTATTTCGATAATAGCCTTAAATATAGCTAATTAGATTAGGATCACACCAGGACCTTTGAAAGATAAGAACTATGCTGTCTCTGTCAATTCACTGAAGATTTTGGAGCTCAAGGGTAACATGAGCCCGGTGATGTGCAGGAAAGGAGGTTTTCTGGAAGACATTTGGAGCTCCAAAAATATGGGGTGGGTTGTCCTGTTAACACTCTATTCTCAGCCTCAGGCAGTGTACGGCTTATAGATGTACAAATAAATAATATTGAATGAGTACATAACTGGAAAGAATTAATTAAATAAATCAAATGAATAAATGAAATAAATGCATGCATGAATGAAATGATGTTTGGATTATATACTGGCTTTTCACTAATTTTTCTTAGTTTAATAGTTGAATATCTAATTTAAGACCTAAGAAACATATAAGGATGTGGTCAACATCTTCTGGATCATCTCTGTTAGAAATGCATTAATTTAACCAAAACCCATTCTTTCTTAGGAGTAGATAAAGAGAATCCAGTCTGTTTTAGAGCATTAACTTCAGAATCAGGCAAGATTGGATTTGAATCTTGGCTTAGTTCTACCACTTAGCTGTGTGATTTGAGTAAGAACTCAATAGAAGGAAGCAGAGAAGAAGAGGGATAAAATGGCCAAAATGTGGTGACTGACAGGGAGTTTTGGCAAACATGTATTTGCCAGCTCTGGGGGATTCCTGGAAATACTTGTAAGACTCTTTGTTCTGGGCTGCACCCTACTTTAGCTGATGGGACAAAACCCAGTAAAATACAACTTGTTCACAGGTACAGAGCCATTGGGATGTGAGCATAGCAATACATTTATTTGTCCTCATACATTGGGAAGCAGGAATGTAGTCAGTTCCACACTCTTCAGTTTGTTTTTAATAATTTTTAATGTGAATTATTCATTTACTTTGCTTGACCTTTTACACCTTCCATTTGTTGAGACAAAGCAGAAGCAACACCCAAATTGCACTGAGTTCTCTATTTATTACCAAATTCTGAAAAAAAAAAAAAAAATAAACATTCAGCAAAGGGAGGTTTTCTCTCCTTTGAATTCTCAGGGTGAATTGCAACTCCCTTGTGACACCACACCTTCCGCCTGGCTGTGAGATGGTTTCTTTTTTTGTTTATTCTCTTGTTTTACCCTCATCCTTCTGCTTCTCATACTACCTCAATCACAGTAGGCATTCACATGAGTTCCATTACTGAAAATTGTTTCTACTTGCATTCATTTTACTCATTTTTACAGATAATAAGAGCCGATGGTATTTGCCTGGCACACCTAAATTTCTCCTTGTGGTGGAGGATTTGAGCTTCTAAGTATCTGGCTCAGGGCAAGAGCCACTGAGAGCCTTGTGTAAGTCAAAATCCTTTTGTAGATCACCCACACCATGAAGATGATATGCCCCTTCTTTTTAGAACTTGGCTGCCAACATTGAAGAATTTTCCATCCATGGAGGGATGGGTTGAGCTAGGCTTCTGGAAATAGGATGCCTTGTCCCCTCTTGGAAATGTCCCAAATGACCTTAGATCTGGGGTTCTCTAGACCCAGAACCACATTATAATATCCATTCAATATCACTACATTGGAGCAGGATGTAGAGGAGAAGGAACTTTTCCTACTGCTGAGGGACTCCCTGTGACTATAAACCCTCCTTCCTGGCAGAGATTTGTGCTATTTAGCCATGAGAAACCCTGAGTTACCAGAGTAATGGCTATTGTAACTTAAGTCAAGCTGATTTACCCCATATAGGGAGAGAATCTATGTTTTAACCATTGATTCCAGCAATGGTAATTAATTAGCAGAGCAAAGAGGAAGCAGCATAGCCCCATGGAGCGGGGAGAAAAGGGGTGCATCCATCCCTTCTCCATGCCGAAAACATTCCAAGGAAGGAGAGGGAAAATTCTGCAAGTATTCCACGCTGCTTAATAGATTTACTTCAAATTCTAGATAATGGTTTTCCAGATATTGTTCTTATGTAATTTTATTGCCTTCTTCTCATAGGAATTCTTTCCTTTTGCATCCTAAGTACATTACACTATTCATCACTTCTCTAATTCTTCCAGCTTTCTCCATGCAATGCCTTACATGCATGTTTCCCTCTGCCTGGCATCCCCTCTGGGCAAATTACTCACTTTTCTGAGCCCTTTCATCATCTATGAGATGAAAATAACAAGAACATCCTCCTCATTGGGGCTATTGTGAGGATTAAATAAAATAAACCATGTAAAGGGCTTAGCACTGTCTTTGGCACAGACTAGCTCAATAATTGTTATTTGACATTATTTTTATTTCTCTTCTGTCTGCCCGATAAATGTCTGTTCATTCCCCAATAACAATCTCAAAAAACAATCTCAAAAATATCAATTTGCTTTGATATCTCCCCTGTCTGTTCAGGCAAATCATTGAATTTTCATCTATGCTTCCATATAATTTTGTACATATTTACATTATACTCATCTGGAATTTATTTAGATGTCTGTCTTCCCCCAAAAGACTGTGACCTTTCGAAGATGGGGGCTGTGTCTTGTTCATTTTTTTTCAGCCTCTAATAGAGTTCTGCAAATGAAAACTTACATTTGTCAAATGAATTTTGAGTGAGTGAGTGGATGAATAAGTGAATGTAACTTTCTTAAAAATATGTACCATAGCAGAATACATTAAGACGTCTTAAAAGTGTAACTAAGAGACAGCAAGTTTTGGCTAACTGGTTCATTTTGTTAATTTCACTTTGCTGATAAAAGATTGGTGTTCTACAATTATTTCTTTTTATAACTAGTATAATATATGAGAATATAAATGGGGTAAGTTAAGAGAATTAATTTAGTTGAGCTCAGTTTTCTATATAAGAAATGGAAGCCCTGGGAGAATCTGAGCTTCTTTGATTGTGGGAAGGAGTAAAAGAGCAGAGAAAACAGCTAGAGAAAAGGAGACAATAGGTAAGAAGCAAGTTAAGTTTTGAGAGAGAGGTAAGTGGAGTAGCTGCTGAAAGAGGAGGAGATTCGGGAGAAAGTTGAGAGAGAATTTGAAGATAATTTTTAGGAAACTTGGATTCAGCTCTCTCTTCCATCTTTCCAGAGAAACCACTTTTAACTTAGGCTTCAAATTTAACTGAGTTCCCAGATGAATCAGTGCTTTGCATTCTCTCTGTACAGCATGAATACTTACTGCTGGTGGTTGAATATTTTTCTGCCATTTCCTCTAATATCCCCAGATCACAGATTAGAGAGCCTGATCTTTCCTCATTTGCCTCTTGTCTGCCATGGATTTGGTCTCTGGAAATCCCTTGTAGCACTGAGCTTGGACTTCCCTGGCTAATGAACAGATATTCATACATCTGGCTAGGCTAACTGCCTCTATCCCAATCTCTGGCAATGCACCCTTTCCCAAAAAGGACACTTTCCTCACTGATGCAGGTCTGTATTTGTTCTAGTTTGCTAATGCTGCTGGGAATGCAAAACACCAGAGATGGATTGGCTTTTACCAAAGGGGGTTTATTTGGTTACACAGTTACAGTCTTAAGGCCATAAAGTGTCCAAGGTAACACATCAGCAATTGGGTACGTCACTGGAGGATGGCCAATGGGTCCGGAAAACCTCTGTTAGCTGGGAAGGCACGTGGCTGGCCTCTGCTCCAAAGTTGTGGTTTCAAAATGGCTTTCTCCCAGGATGTTCCTCTCTAGGCTGCAGTTCCCCAAAAATGTCACTCTTAGTTGCACTTGGGGTATTTGTACCCTCTTAGCTTCTCTGGAGCAAGACTCTGCTTTCAGTGGCCATCTTCAAAATGTCTCTCATCTGCAGCTCCTGTGTTTTCTTCAAAGTGTCCCTCTTGACTGTAGCAAGCTCGCTCCTTCTATCTGATCTTACATAGTGTGCCAGTAATTTAATTCAGACCCACCCTGAATGGGTGGGCCAACACCTCCATGGAAATTATCCAATCAGAGACATCACCCACAGTTGGGTGGGGCGCATTTCCTTGCAAATAACCTAATCCAAACATTCAACTTAATCCCCACTAATATGTCTGCCCCACAAGATTGCATCAAAGAATATGGCTTTTTCTGGGGGACACACTACATTCAAGCTGGCAGTGTTGAACTTCAACTTAACTGTGTGCCCTCAAAATGGTTTCTCCCTGAGAAGAGCCACCTCTTCTGCCTTGCATTTTCCATATTCCATATGATTGATTGCTTATTGCAGATCATTGCTCACTGAGCATGCTGAGTGGCTGGGGACATGGTCTCCACCTTCCTTAGAACACGTCAAAACATTAACATCAGTCAGCCTCTCACATAAGGCAACAGTGTGAACATTTCTTTGCTTCTAGACTATCTTTGCTCCATGACATGGAAAGTTAAAAAAAAAATGTTAAGGTGAGCTTTGGAGGAGATAACTAAAATGTGATGTACCTGGATAGAAACTGATTCTGGAAATTAATCATACGAGAGTAAGCCCAATAAAATGGGTGATTTCCTCATGAGCAGGAAAAGAATAGCTACAGAAATATCAAAGGGCAGGCAAAGTCACAGAATTAACAGCTATAAGCTCTGTTGAGTTTATCTGAGAATGGATTTGTTCAGGGAGTTGTGATAGAATCACTGATTTAGTGGATTACTTTATAAAAATTACAAAGTCAGCTTCACATCATGCTGGAATGTTTAAAGCTGATATTTATGGGCCAAAAGTATCAACGTAGCAGTGAGAATATGAAAATGAATGAATCATATTTATACCACATTGCCTGACTTCTCAAAGGCTGTCTTGACACATGACACATATTTTCATAGCATTGTTTGCTAGAGAGGAAGAATTTGATGTGCTGTTGGCTTTCTCTTCCTATTGGTACAGTAAATAGAGGATCCCTACGCTCTAGCTCGTGTGAATCCATGGTTCATGGAAGATCCCTCTTCCTATGGCATCTGAACCTGATGTATTAATCATTCATCCCTTTGGAGTCAAGCTCGAACTTCTTTGTATAGCCAGTTTAAAACACCCTTTTAAAGGCATTAACTTCCTAGCCCCTTATTCCATTTATAAAAGGACTTCTGTCTCCAATGCTAGAACATAAAGGCTTTAGGCATATAATAGTAAAGGTGAAATTAATCTCTGAAAAGGATAGATAATTGAATAAAAACATTGCAATTTTATCAAAATGTAAAGTTATTGTCAACATTGATTCTTAAAAGTAATATTTGGACTGCCAGCCCTAATCATCTAGGATTTGACTGACAAATTTAATCTCATGAAACTGTTGGAGACCATGTGAAATCAAAGATAGCTTTAAGCCTAAAGGAAAGACCAGCCTCTAAATACCCTTTGTTAGTTATTTAATATCTTTTTTGCCCTTGGGCAAGCCACTCCACTCAAATGGAACTCTGAACTATACCTAGAAATGGAAGTTGGGTAGGAAAAGAAAGGGGGTTGGATTAGGAGATCTTGGGTCATGTCAAATGACAGCTTATTCCCAATGGGTGGCTGCCAAAGGCCTGACCTTAACATTCAGTGGAAACATCTGCAGAAAATATGACAAAAACACACCCACATACCTACTCAAAGGAGGACCCTTCACATGCTGCCTTTGGAATTGTTAACAAGAGAATCAAGGCAAAGTCACAGACCAAAGGACCATTACAAACATGCAACAGCAGATCTGAGGCACAGTCTTGTAACAATCCATGATTTGTTTCAGTGTTAAATAATCCCCATGAGTACCAAAAATAACAACTTATTGTTTTGGGTATTTTGGAGTTTGCAAATAACTCATGCTTTCAGGAGAGTTAGGCTACGGATGACGATCTTCATTTAGCAGACAGAGAAACTGAAGGCTTCATGAAGCTGGATCTTTTTCCAAAGTCATATAGGAGAGTCTGGTCTCAGATGCAAATGTTCTGATCACAAATACTGACTACATTAAATTTTGAAATGTGATTAAGCATTCTAATGGTATTTCACATTTTTGAAAATTATTTCCTAGAGTCATAAAGGGCCTTTTAGAAGAGGTCAAAACCTGACTTAGCTAATCCAAATACCATTGTGGTGGATTGAAGAACTAAGCCAGACTCGCCCTCCCCATCTGTCAGTTCCACTGTTGGTAGGAATAGGGCAGGGGCTTTAATGTCCATCTGGAAGATATTTATTTTACAACATTGCTGCCCCTCACCATATGGGTCAGAGAACTAGGCTCATCATCTAAATAAATATCATTGTTAAATTATTTCCCATTGTGAAGGTTTGAGCCTTATTAGATCCAGAGTAGAAAGATCACCATTAGCTCAATGTTTACAGCTAACTACTGTTTTTCCATTTTAGATTTGATGTGATAAATTTAGCAAATGACACTGAAAACAACTCTTATTTGCTTAAAAGATGTAATTGAATTGCATTACAGCATTAAAATATTACGACTGGTTACAGTCTTTATCTGTTACCAGTTCAATTTTATTTTAAAGCTTCTGGATTGAAAGACCCAAAGGGTGCAGCCTGGGAAATAAAAGGAATGAAAGAAATCGTTAAGTATGCCAGTAGTAATTTTTTGTTTTGTTTTTTGTTTGTGCTTTCTAAAAGAGAGTTGAAAGGGTTGAAGAGTCTGAGAAAATTGTGAAGTCAGTTTTTAAAGGCCAGCATCTGCCACTTGTAATATTTATCTTACAACTGGGTACTAAATATAATATGCTGGAGATCTGTTGATTGCACAAGGAATGGGCCACTTGCATTTGCAATTAGCCACTCACACTCTTGTATTTCCTCACAACGCAAGAGGTTGATTATGTGATTGTAGATATAATAATTAGCACGCATGAAAAACAAAACCCAGCAGAAGTCTCCTAAGAGTGTCCTTTTAGTGAAAGTCTAAAATATGGACTAACTAGGTTAGAAGGTATAGGAGACACCCCCCAACATGTGCTCTATGCAAAACCCTTTGCCTGTCATTTAGTCGCTCTTATTGTATAATAGCAATTGCTCCCCAATCAGTCCTATGTGTGGATGGCTGTCTGTCCCTATGTAGAAGGGGAGAAGTGACATATGTGGGATGGGGTCCTCTAAACTGTCAGTTATATCATCCTTACTCTAGGCAGATGCTGTGGAATATTTAAAAGACCTAGACAAAAGAGAGCCCAGAGAAATATACAGAAACCTACCCATGCCTTCTCTCTTTTTTCTTACTTTCTTTCCTTCTCTCCTTCCTTCCTTTCTTCCTTCCTTTTTCCTTTTAAGCACATTGGTCCTGACAATATGGAAGAAAACAAACAAACAAACTTGAAAACCTTTTGGTATAACCACTGTAAAAAGTTAGATAAAATAGATAAATATATATTATAAATGTAAGGTTGAGCTCACAGGAAATAAAGGGTGACATTTATGCAATTGTCAGCAGTAATAAGTTGTTAAGCATATGAACCAATTTGGATGCTTGAATTTGGCATGGAGAGCAGAATAGGGAGCAAGAGATGAAACTTTGGACTCACTCAAAATATACAGACAAAAATCAGCAGAGTTATGAATAGAGTTTGACAAATACTTTAACACATATAAGATTTTAATACACTTTTAAAAATTCAGAACTGAAATACCCACTGGTGCTAATTAGGAATAATATAGAATTTTCAAATAATACAATTTCTAAAATTGATCTAATGGGCAATATAAATGGAACATGGCATTCTGCATTCAGGAATATACATTCTTCAGAAACATACGTGGGACTTTAATGAAAATTGACGATATACTGGGTTAACAAATATCAAATATCATTTCATAGACAATTTACTCTGATAATGCAAAATAAAAGAGAGAGAAAGAGAAAAATCAACCCTCCCTTTTATAAATTTAGAAATAAAATAACCCATTTCTAAATAATTCTTAAGTGAAATAAAAAATAAAATTAGAGATCAGAAAATGTGAAAATATTGAGAACCAAATGGCATTGGAAATGTATAGTATTAAATGACCATATGAGAAGAAAGACTAAAAATTGATCATCTAATATTCAAATAAAAGATAGAGAAAACAAAAACAAAATAAATTAAAAAGAAGTAGAATGGAGGGAACTATAAAATAGGAAAAGAAAATAATAACACTGAGCAAAGGAATAAAAGGGAATATTGATGAAAAAACTGGTTCTTTGAAAGAATAGCAATAGACAAGAAACACAATGAACAAAGCAAATATGAAAGATAGCAAAAAATAAACAATATTAATAATGAAAAGGGGACAAAATTATAGAGATTAAAGAAATCATAAGATAATACTATAGGATGACTTCATGATAATAAATTTGAAAATGTAGACCAAATGGACAATGTCACAGGAAAATACAATTTACCGTAATTGACTAAAAATGAAATAGAAAGCTTAACTAAATATGTAATTATTAAATAAATCAAATCAGTAGGAAAACTTCTAGATCCCAAACGCTTTAGTTCCAGATGGTTTGGGGGTGAGTTTTAGTAAAATATCAAGGAAAGTAATACTTAAATGAACTCTTTCAGAAAATATAAAGAAAGGGAAACCTCATTTAAGAAGCTAATATTGCCTTGTTACCAAACCAGTCAAAAAAGAAACAAGAAAAAATATAGATCACTCTCACCTATGAATGTAGAGGCACAAATAATAAGTAAAGTCTAGCAAATTAAATTCATTGGTACTTGTTGAAAATTAAATCATTGTTACTAAGAAGGTTTTAGCTAATGAATATAAAGAGGTTTCAACCTCAATAAAATCTATCATTACAATATAACAAAATAACACTTTAAAAGAGAAAATGCTGTGATCCTACCGATAAAAATTTTTTGATAAATTCAGTCTGTTTATTAGAAAATACTCTCAGCAAATTTTTAATAGAAGTGAAACTTCATATCTTGATTAAGGGTATCTTTCAAAAATCTAATGCAAATGTCATTGTTAATAGTGAATTGTGAGAAGCATCCTATTAAATTCAAGAAAAGAAAAATATGCTTGCTATCACTGGATCTATTCTACACAGAATGATTGGTCCCAGACAGTGTGATAAGTTTAAGAAAAATAAAATAGATTATTATTGGAGAGGAAGAAACCATTATTATTTTTCATTTTTAATATTCTTGTTTGTGTGGGAGATCTAAGAGGTTCTATGAACTATTTGAGCCCTTAAGAGATTTGAGATCAATATACAAAGACCAATGAAATTTCTATGTATGAACAACAAATAAGTAGGAAATATAATTTTAAAAGAAGTTGCCATTAACAATAGTAACAAAAAGAATACATGTGAAAGAATAAACCTAACAAAAGTTGAGAAAACCCTTGTGGAAAAAATTATGAAACTAAAGCTTCATGTTAACTTAAAAGAAGACCGAAATAAATGGAAACAATATACCTTATATTTATAGCAAAAGAATCACTACTGTAAGGATAGAATTTCCTCCTCCCATATTATTCTATAATTACAATGAAATTACAACCAAAGTTGAAACAGAACTTTATAAACTCATCTTAAAATACTTTCCTGTTTTGTTTTGTTTTTTGTTTTTTTTTTTTTAAAGTAGCCTTCAGAATCTTAGGAAGAAGGCTATTGGAAGGATTTTCCTTATCTGGAGAACAAATTAAAGTCTAGAAATTTAAACTGTGATGATGGCACAAAAATAGACAAACAGAACAAGAACAGAAAAAAAAGACCCAGGAACAGACTCACATATACATGGCATAATGTCATTGACCAGGTCATACTAATCAGTGGAGGAAAAAATAGGCTACTCACAAACAAAAACAAAAACAAAAAAACAAAAAACGATACCATCCATATAGAAAAAATAAAGTTAGGCCCCTTTCTAACACATAGAAATAAATTCCAGATGGATTAAACACCAAAATGTGAGAAGAAAAGCTGTTAAGCATTTAGTAGGAAATATATGCAAGTATTTTTGTAATATTATGGTAGGGAGGAAATTCTTAAATAAGATTAAAAAAACACACCATTAAAAAAAAAGACTACATTCAAACCAAAAGTTCTGTTAAATAAATGAAACCATAAACAGAAAAGATACTGATTTAATAGTGACGGTGGGTGTCTACGTATCTGTTACTTTATTTTCTATTAACTTTAAATGTTTGAAAAGACTCAAATAAAAATTAAAAACAGTGACGACTAAAAATTTTTAAAGAATGTAAAATAGAGAACAAGGCAGTAGAGCTGAAGTCGATAAGCTTAGTTTTCAAAAAGAAGAAATTGTTTCTCTCCCCTCTCTCTCCCGGCCACCCTCCATCCCAGCTTCAGTGTTAGGATTATTTATAATCTGCTTATAAGACCTTGCCTCCAGCCTCTTTCTAGTTCAGTGAAGAACGCGTGCAGCCACCAAGCTCTCAGTATGCGAGGCTGACTGTAGGCAGAATTATCACTAAGAGGTATCTCTGTTCCAAGCCCCTGGAGGCACTTTCTCTCCCAGATACAACGGAGTGTTTATTAGTTCTGTGAAAAAATCTATCTTATGTGGTGGACCTATATCCATTTCCCTAAGTTGGCACCCAATCACAGCTGGCTGATTTGCTTATCTATTTGTAAATTCAGTGGTAATCCAGCTTGTAAATTTGCACAGACAATTCGTGGAATGGGTCGGTTGGAGCTCACATGCTGTTTTCGTCTCATTTGGCCTCACCCTGTTTTGTAATTGTCCAAAGCTGTCAGTCCACCAATCCACATTGATGGCGAGTAGGTGAGGACCTCACTCCACCAATGTGGTTTTATTATCTGAGGGCCCTTCCCTAGCACAGTTGACTTCCCATGGGGGTTTATTCTTTACATAGATCAAGCTTGCATTTTTTTTTGGTTATTGGTGGTGCCAGAGGAAAGCTGAGTTTAAGGTAACATGGGAAGAATATAGACGTGAGCCTGACCTGAGTCACCCTCCCATCACTAGACTGTCTGCTGTGGCAGGGGGATGGGTCTGAGTTTACTGGGAGCTGATCCAGGAGGGCAAAGTGAAGCACAGCACCAACATGAGTCCAGGATATAATTGGACTAATACCCACTTGATATATGTAAATGAAATCACCTGGTTATATGTAAAAAAGAGACCAAACAATTTCTACCTTAACATATACCACATTGTCGTTTTGAGTCTAGGATGACCTTACGTGACTTATCTGGTGGATACTTGAAGTCTATTTTCATAGTCTGATTTGTGGGGGTGGGGTGGGAGCAGGGGTGAGTCTTGAGAAATATAGACATTAATGATCTTTCAATTTGAAGTGCTAATATCTGAAATTCTGAAGCCCTCTCTTCAGCTCAAGAATTTGTTCACTACAAAATGTAACAATCCATCCACTCCAGTAAGTACTGTGTAGTGGACTCTTGGCCTTTCTGGATCACATTTCCCATTGTGGTTCCTTCCCTTGGCTTTCGTGTGTCTTTGTTTCCAACAGCCCAAGTCTGAACCTCTGTCAAAGGACTGCTCTTGGGATATTAGAGCTACTCTGCAGAGAGCTAGAATCCTCCACCCACTCCCACATGGCCTTCACCAAGGACCACCAGGGATGTGACTTGGAATGGCCTACCCCTTCACCTTGAAGAAGATAAGGATGACTTTTTGGAGTAACTTACTCTCAGGAGTTCCTCTCCTAGGTCAGGCTGAAGCCACCTCCACAGTTCTCAGCCTAAAAATACGCTTGTGTGGTTTCTTCATTGTCCCTGTCCTGCTTACTTTGGTGTTTTCTCCTGAAAGCACCTCCTTAATAAGCCACTTGCACTTACATCTTTATCTCAGCATTGTTTCTAGGGAACCCAGCCCAAGATAAGCTTTTATTATTTGTAATACTTGGATGCTTTACTGGAACTTTTCAGAAATGAGGAAGAGAATTTAAGGTTCCTGAGCACTTGAGGTAGCTGAGGCTGAATCCATGAGGGAAGGAGAGGGCAGTGTGGCAGAGGGAGGGAGGTTGTCACAGGACAGTCTGGATATCCAAAGAAAGATGGAGCTGCCTAGCAGGTCCAGACAATCTTTGTCTAAGTGATCAAATACTATCTTCAGTTCTTTGAATTGTTATCCTTTGGAAGACAGCTGCAGTGCTCTTTGCTTGAGGCTCTGCCTTTTAATTCCTCTGCCCTACTTCAGAATGATATTCATATGTGAGTTTAAATAAATATGTTTCTTCCTGAGACAGATGTTACAACCCCTGACTTGGTAGGCTACTTGGAAACACATCTCGGAACTCATCTGGTTTGGGGAAACATCCATGTTTTATAAGGATGTAAATTCTCTACCAATTAAGAAGCCAGTCATCTGAGGGGCATGTTATGGGCTTAGGCCCCTTTTAAGAATCCTTTGTTTATGGATACACATATAGTAAAAGTTAAAAGCATGACTGGAGATGATAAACACCAAGTCGAGATGATGGTTATTTCCTGGGGAGGAGGGAGGCAAATGGGATTGGTGAGAAGTGCATAGGGATTCAGTTATATCTATCTATCTATCTTTCTATATTTTTTTAAATTTAAGTTGACTGGTAAGAGCACAAATGTTAAAAAAATAAAAAAGGAGTTGACTCTAAATATTTTCAAGTGAAGGGCTGCTGGGAGTTGAATGAAGGAAAATGGAGCATATCATTTGCTTAGAAAGCATAGTCAGTGGGCCAGGAGCTAAGAGAGGTTTCCCGCATTCTGAATGTATAGCCCCTGGAGAAACACTGCTCAGTGGAAATTTCTGTAATGAGGGAAATATTCTATACATTCACCGTCCAATATGGTAGCCATTAGCTGCAGGTGGCTATTTAAATTTAAATTAATTAAAATTTTTTTTAAAAATTGGAAGTTCAGTTCCTCAGCTGTAGGAGCTACATTTTAAGTGCTCAAGAGCAGTTTTGGATAACGCAGCTCTAGAGTGAAGTCTCAAAGTGGGGATTTCATAGAACTGCAGAGTGGAAAACTGTGGCCTGTTGTTTTGTTTTGTTTTATTTTTTTCATAGGAGGGGGTAGGGGCAGTTACTTGAGTAAGCTTTCAGCTAGTGAGGGGGTGGATCAAGGCTCAGTTTTCTGACTCCCAGTTAATGTTTTAGCCTCTAGCACCCATGGCCCTAGCTGCGGACTGAGGAGGAATGCAAAGTGGGGACACCTGCCTGATGCGTTTCTCATTCTCTGTGAGAGACACTTGGGAGGATCAGGGATTTCTCTTTCATCCTCCAGGTACCTTCTCCAACCCCGCCTTCAGCAGGCTCCCTTGCCCTTCACCTTCCGCTTGGGTTTGTGGGGAGCACTAGCAGAGTTTGGGTAGGAGGGAGGATAATGAGAGTGGGCTACATGTTTCCCAGCTCCCTCCCTAAGGACCTTGAGGGCTCAACTGTTGGCTTTTAGACCCCTCCATGTGGCCTTCCCTGAATCAAGACACAAACCGCGCTCTCAAATTAGGTGATGGAGGAGAGTTTAATATATAGCGTTTTATAAATGTGCAGGCAGAGCATAGGAAGGAGATAGTACAGACTGTGGTGCAAGTAACCATGGGGCAAGCAGCTGTGGGGAATCGATGCCACCCCGAAGCCTGGAAGGACGAGATGAGCCAGAAATTTCCCAATGCAGAAAGAGGGTCAATTTTCACCCCCTCTTCAGTGACTCTTCTGTGGCCATTTTCTCAAAGGCTTTCGGGCTTTTACATCTTTTGGCAAGAATAACATACACCCTTATTGGATGTTATCTTTCTTTATGTAGAATCCATAGTGAATAAGACAATGAGCTATAAATTTTTACAATAACATTTAATGATCATTTAATCTGGGCAGATAAGTGTTCTATTCCCATTTTACTGAGGAAACTCTAAGGAATAGTTTTCAGAAAATTTCCAAAACTTGCATAATGGTTTTTGGCTTAAAGCAGTCTTTTTCTATCTGAAGATGGACAGATGATTGAAAGTCTTCTGTCAGCAATCAATTCTGAACCAAAACTTGGCCATGGTACATCAATCAAACAAATCTTTATTCACTTTTGTGGTATGTGTGTAATGCATTTGTTAAACATTAATTGAGCACCAATTGTAGATGAGATGCACTAATAAATGCTGAGTGAATTCAAAGAAGAATAAGGCACTGGCCTTGTCCTCAAAAAACTTATATGCCAGTGGCGGGGATAGAAATTTACCCAACTAACTTTAATATGCTGAAAAGGTATGATAAATGTGTTTAAGTTGTGTCAGAAGACTAAACAGCTATTAATGTCCACAACATGGAAAAATATTAGCAAAATGATTCAATATCAGAGTTCATTTACACTTTCATTGTGAAAGAGAATAATTTGCCAGTTTAACTAAAATGTTATGATTTGATAACAGGTGTTGAAACAGAAAACTGTTAATAGGATCTGGGTCTCTGCCATGAAATGAAGAGGTTATGAAAATTCAAACACAGTTTACATTTTCTCTATGGCACTAAAACGTTGTTGAAGGCAGGAAATTCCTTTCCCTTAAAACTACTAGTCATTTGCTTAAAGAAGTGATGTGCAAAGAAGATATTTATCCTCAACTCATCTCCTTTGTGGATATGTATGTGGACATTCAGATTTAAGCTATATTGTGTATTTCTGTTCTACAGATTGACATACTTTCCCTTTCTTTATTCTTTTAGCTAACATAAGCTTTCCTACCCTTCCATGTTTCATTTTTATCAATTTAATGAATACATTTGAGCCTAAGTTAATACTGTCACCTATTTCCCATGCTCTTGCCAAGAAATATTTTCGGGCAGTCCTGATGGTTTTCCCCTTCCTTCCTTTTCAGCCTAGAATTTCTTGAGTATCCCTTGGAGTGCATGTATTCCCTGAGATCAATGAGTATTTCACATAACTTTGGGATTTGTTGATCCACTCCAACAAAACCTACTGATAAATGCTGGCTTAAAACTTGCCATCAGTACTATGTAAGGAGAATGGAATCAAGTAGCTATTGTGCGGATCTCAATGCATATATTATTTCATGTTACAAAATAATATGTTTCCATATGACTTATAATATGTTTTGTGTGTTTGGAAGCCAATCATTGAAATTGCCAACACTTTTGCTAATTTTGTGATTTGTCTCTTTCTGTACAAAGAGGTTCACTGGTTATGTATTAAAAAAGAATTTGGGGAGAGGATTGCGGAAAAATGGCAGAGCACAGAGTTCCAGGCTTCAGTCCTTCCACCAAAACAACTTTTAAACAGGCAGACACCATCTGAACAACTATTTTGAAACTGGAGGCTAGAGGAATACTGTACAGTGTCCAGGAAAGAGCAGAAGGAAGAGGCTGATAAATTACAGTAAAGAAAAGTAAATTTTTCTCTCCATGGGGCAACTACCCATTCCCCTCTCTCATGGCAGGCCACCTTGGGGTCCAACCCCTGGCTAGCTTGCTGGTGACCGAAAGGGGCATAAATGTTGTCTTCCCCAAGACCAGGGGTGGGAATTACTGACCAATGATCATGGCTTTTGATTAGCTACTTCTGATCATGGGGGACTGGGCTCTAGGGGCAGCCATTGTTTCAACCATCCCTGAATAGGGGCAGCAAGCATGGAGACTTGAATTTGCTGCAATACCTCAGGGTGGGACAGTTAGTTGAAGGGCTGCATTTCTGGGCAGGCCAAGAAAGCTCAGCTTTGGGTGGCCATTGGAAGAGCTCTTGGTGCCCTTCCTGATCTCCTCTCCAGGAAACTTTGAAACTAGTCCATGACCCCTCATGGGTCCCTGGTTCTGTTTTGGTTGAGCAAGACTGACTAGGGAAAGTCCTCCCAGAGTGTTCCTCCTCCCTGAATTTTCCCTCTGGCAAAATCAGCTTGAGACAACAAAAGGAGTATAAGAAACTATAGAGGCAGATAGTTTGAGGCAAAGCCCTGCCAGCTTCAAACATCCCTGAGAAGGAAATCTGTTTCCTGGGAAATAGAGGGGACAACCAATCTCCTGTAAACAGGAGAACTCTGCAACAACCAACAAGCAAAATCCCAGGACAAAACAGAGGCCCAGAAATATAAGGAAAACACTGTACACTGCATTTGCCTTGGGCAAACTTCTTGATAGGAGGGCTGAAGCTCAAGAAAATCTCTGTCTTATCGCCAGCTGGTTACAAAATCAAGAAACAGACATCTCAGGAAATAAACCCCAGAGATAACATTTCAAAATATTAAAGTGTACAATGTGCAATAAGAGTACAAGACAAACAGAGAAACAGGAAATGAGGGCCTAGCCAAGGGAAGACCTTCCTATATGCTGTCTCAAGACACTCACCTTAAATTCAAAGATATAAGTAGGTTGAGGGTAAATGATGGAAAAAAAATGCAATCCAAGTGGTAACCAAAAGAAAGCTGGAGTGGCTATATTAATATCAGATAAAATAGATTTTAAGTAAAAAACATTTGTGAGGGACAAAAAGGGTCATTATATACTGAAAAGGGGGACAATTCATCATGAAAATGTAGCAATTATAAATAATATGCACCTAACAGCAGGGTCCCAAAATATTTGAAGCAAATGCTGACAGATTTGAAGGGAGAAATTGACAGTTCTATATTAATAGTAGGGGACTTGAGTACAACACTCTCAGTAATGGATAGAACAGCTAGTCGGGAGATCAATAAGGAAATACAAGATTTGAATGATATGGTAAACCAACTAGATCTATCAGACAAACAAAGCACATCACCCAACAAAAATCAAATGTACATTCTTCTCTAGTGTACATGGATCATTCTCCAGGAGAGATCATATGTTGGATTACAAAAGAAATCTCAATAAATTAAAAAATATAGAAATCTTAGAACATATAGTCTCCAACTATAGTGGAATGAACTAGAAATCAATTACAGAGGGACAAATGAAAAATTCACAAATATGTGGAAATTAAACAATATACTCTTAAACAACTAATGGATTAAAGAGGAAATAAGAAGTAAAATTAGGATACATCTTGAGGTGAATGAAAATACAGTGTACCAAAACTTATGGGATGGAGCAAAGACAGTGCTGTGAGGAAAATTTAGCTATTAATTTCCCTTTCGACACTGTCTTTTCTCCCTCCTGTAAGTTTTCATGCTTACATTAAAAAATAAGAAATATTTTAAATCAGAGGCCTAACCTCAAAACTGGAAGAACTAGGAAAAGAAGAGCAAATTAAATCCAAAGCAAGCAGAAGGAAGGTATAACAAACATTAAAGCAGAGATAAATGAAATTGTAAACAAAAACCAATAGAGAGAACCAACAAAACCAAAAGCTGGTTCTTTGAAAAGATCAATAAAATTGACAAAACTTTAGCTAGACTAAGAAAAAGGAGAGAGGATACAAATAACGAAGAACAGAAATGAAATGGGGACATTATACCAACTCCACTGAAATAAAAGGACTATAAGAACATACTATGAACAACTGTATACCAATCAATTAGATAACCTACATGAAATGGACAAATTCTTAGAAATACAGAAACTACCTACATTGACTCAAGGAGAAATAGAAGCTCTCAACAAACCAATCACGTAAAGAGATTGAATCAGTAATCAAAAACTTCCCAAGAAAAGAAAAGCCTAGGACCAGTTGGCTTCACTGGGGAATTTTACCAAACCCAAGAAGACTTAACTCCAATTCTGCTCAAACACCTCCAAAAATTAACACTCTGAAAAAATTAACTTCTAAAAAATGAATACTCCATAATTTATTCCATGAGGCCAACATCACCTTCAGATCAAAGCCAGATAAAGTTAGCACAAGAGAAGCAAACTACAGACCAACATCTCTTACGAATATAGATGCAAATATCCTCAACAAAATATTAGCAAACCAAATCCAAGAACACAGTAAGAGAATTACATACCATGAAAAAGTGGAATTTATCCCTACTATGCAAACTTGGTTTAACATAAGAAAATTAATTATTTAATAGACCATGAAAAAAGAATGAAGTTTAAAAACTACATGATCATCTCAATTGGTGAAGAAAAGGCATTTGACAAAAGCTAGTACCCTTTCTTGATAAAAACACATAGAGTTCTAGAAATAGAAGGAAACCTCCACGATATAATAAAGGGCAAATATGAAAAGTCCACAGCTAACATCCTACTTAATAGTGAAAGACTGAAAACTGTCTTTCTAAGATAAGGAACAAGACAAAGATGCCCACTTTCAGCATTGTTATTCAGTATTGGTAGTTCTTGCCAGAACAATTAGGCAAGAAAAAGAAATTAAAGACATCTAAATTGGAAAGTAAGAAGTAAAACTTTCCTTATTTACAGATGATATGAACCTATATACAGAAAATCCTGAAAAATCTATGAACTTTGTAGCTAATAAATGAATTCAGCCAAGTGGTGGGGTATAAGATCAATAACTCCAAACTATTAGTGCTTCTATATATAAGCAATGAACAGTCAAAAGAAGAAATCAAGAAAAAAAATGCATTCACAATAGCAACTAATGAATAAAATATCTAGGAAAAATTATAACCAAGGAAGTAAAGGACTTATACACAGAAAACTATAAAACATTGCTAAAATAAATGAGAGACTTACATAAATGGAAGGACACTCTATGTTCATGGATTGAAAGACTAAATATCCTTAAGATGTCAGTCCTACCCAAAGCAATTTATAGATTCAGTGCAATATCAATCAAAATTCCAGCAACCTTCTTTGCAGAAATGGAAAAGTCAATCATCAAATTTATATGGAATGGTAAGGCCATCTGAAAAAGAAGAATGAAGTTGGAGGACTCATACTTCCTGATCTTAAAATTTATTAAAAAATGACAATAATAAGTACAGCATGGTACTGGCACAAGAACAAACATCTACACCAATGGAATTGAATTGAGAGCTCAGAAATCAACCCTCACATTTATGGCCAACTGATTTTTGACAAGGGGGCAAAGACCACTCAATTGGGAGAGAATAGTCTCTTCAATAAATGGTGCTGGGAAAACTGGATCTCCATTTCGAAAAAAAAGGAGGACCCCTACCTCATGTCTTATTTAAAAAACCAACTAAAAATAGATCAGAGATCTAAAAATAAGAACTAGAATTACCAAAGTCCTAGAAGAAAACACAGGGAACATCTGCAGGACTTTGTGTTAGGCAATGGTTTCTTAGACTATACACCCAAAGCACAAGCAACAAAAGAAAATGTAGATAAATGGGACCTCATCAAAATTTAAAACTTTTGTGCCTCAAAGGACTTTATTATGAAAATCAAATGACTACCTACTCAAAGAGAAAAAATATTTGGAAACCCCATATCTGATAATTGTTTAATATCCAAATATTTAAAGGAATCCTTCAACTTAACAACAAAAAGATAACCCGATTTAAAAATGTGCAAAATACTTGACTAGATATCTTTCCAAAGAACTTATACAAATGTTCAGAAGGCACATGAAAAGATTCTCAACATCATTAGCCTTCAGGGAAAGGCAGATCAAAACCAGTATGAGATACCATTTCATACCCATTAGAATGGCTGCTATTGAAAAAAATAGGGAATATGACATGTAAAATCATGTAGCTGCTGTGGAAGAAAGTTTTGCAGTTCTTCAGAAAGCTAAGTATAGAACTACCATATGACCTGGCTTATTCATATACCCGAAATAATTGAAAGCAGGTACTTAGATATTTGCACACTGATGCTTATAGCAACATTATCCATGGTTGCCAAAAGATGGAAGAAATCTAAGTGTCCATTAATCAATGAATAGATAAATAAAATGCATATACATTTGGTGGAATATTATTCAGCCATAAAAATGAATGACATCCTGATACATGCAACAACTTGGGTGAAATTTGAATGCATCATATTGAGTGAAATAAGCCAGACACTGAATTGAAGCCATTAGAATAAGTCAGAATCTAGAATATAGGTTACCAGGGGATGAGGTGGGGATAGGGAATGGGAAGTTAAGGCTTAAAATGTACAGGGTTCCTATCTGAAAAGGTGTAAATGTTTGGTGACGGTAGTACAACATTGTGAACACAATTAACAGCACTGAAATATAGATATGACTGTGATTAAAAGGAGAAATGTTAGATTGTATATATGATAATGGAATAAAATTTTTTAAAAAGTCCATGAAACTACACTACATAAACAGTGAACTTTAAGTTAAACCATGGACTTGAGTTAATAGTAAAATTATAAAAGTGTCATTAATTTTAACAAGTGTTCCACAATAATGCAAGGTGTTGGTGGTGGGGTGGTGAATGGGAATCCTGTATTTTATGCATGATTCTTGTTAAAATCCACAACTTCTTTAATAAAGGCGAAAACAAAACAAAACAAAACAAACACAAACAAAAAAAGGAATTTGAAAAAAAACCCTGCGAAGTCAAAGAGAGGTGTCAGTTGGAAAAATAGTTAATTTTTGTAAATTATATGTAAATTCACATCAGGGTTTCTTGTAAAATGTAATTGCTTCATAGCAAATTAAAACTGGGTTCAATAGATACATAATATTCTATAATCAGTAAGGAGGTGATATTGGCTCCCAACTCAATAATCTCTGTTGAAAGAAATATTCAATTTGGTTAGTTTAGCCATCTAATGAACAGATTACAATAGCATTATGGCAGTGACAATGTTCACCAAATAGTTTACCGCTTCCAACATTTCTCAGCCTCTATTGTAGGTGATTTGAAGTCATATGACTAGTTCTGGCCAATATCCATGTTACAGCTGATTAAAGGAAGCAGGGATGCGTGCGAGTTCTCCATGTGCTCTCGTCCCTTGAAATAGAGATTCTGAATGTCAGGGGCTGACCTGGTACTTTACAACATGGTTGAGTGTCATCCCTGGGCCCTGAGGAAATGTAGAACAAAGCCCCTTGCTGATGGGTGCAGTGTGAGCGAGATATAAATCTTTACAGTGTTGAGTCACAGAAATTTGGGGACCAATTTGTCACTCCAACATTACCTCAACTAATATAAGTTCCATCGGCAGGGAAATATGTTTGTTTCCTGGCTTTTCTTAATATGTGACCTAGAACTATATGTAGATATTTACCATAGAACCAGGGTGCATGTTCTTTTGCCTAGGAAAGATAAAGAGCCATGACATCTAAACTTGTAAATAACACCATTGCTGAAAAAGCTGTCCTCATTTGCATAGTTTATAATGATAATGAAATTAATAAGGAAAACCAAAAAAGGAATACTCTGAACATAAAATGTTTTCCATATGATTTTTCTTCCTTTCTAAATATACTACACAGATGTAAAGGCACCTGGATGTGCTAGGAATCAAAATTGTGACCATCTAATGTGGAAATTCAGCATATTAGCATGTAAAAATGCAATGGGATAGGCTTCCCTGCAGCTGTTTCTGACGCACAATTCATTGTCTGTCTCAATTAGAAACCCATCTTTTGCAATACCATTTCCTTCTCTGTGGTTGATTTGATCAAACATCCTATTGTTGAAGCTAAAAACATAGCTTTACCAAATCAGCCATCATATTGTTCAAAACTCATCCTTCATTACATTATTCTTCATCAATGATTATGATACTAATATCTGCAAAGAGGAACTGAATCTCAAATGAAGTTTTTCAAATCCACTAGACTAGAAGTAGTTTGTGAACAGAGTTTTCTTCCCTATTTATTTTTTTTTAAGGAAAGCAAAATGATTCAGTCTTTTATGGATCATGACGATACCAAACAGATGCAAATAAATATTAAAGTAATATATTTTAGTGTTGGATCACAGCCCAAATTCTTTGCCCCAGAAAATTACATAAATGCTCTAGTGCGCATGTGGTTTATATTTAAGGTGTAATGAGCTGTTCAAATAGAGAAGGGCAGGCAACCATTTTAAAAATAAACATCAAATTTTAACAAAGACCCATCCACTTAGTTTGCAAATAGCCCTAATAGTTTCAGTCTATTGCAGTTACTCCAAATATAATATCTTTGATTGAAACTCAATTCCAATGTCAAAACCTCCCAGTGAATCTGGAAATGTTGCCATGTATAATTCTTTTATGGAATAATTGTTCACCTGTGATCACATTGCCAGAGTGAGCACAATGTGTGATGAGAGGGTAAGATGCAACAGTTAAACAGGGAAGCAAATAGTATATGAATACTTAAGACTTTCTACCCAGGGCCACTGCATTGGAAATCATTCTCAATCTATCTGTGACATGTATTGTAACGCAACTACCCAACTCATCCGGGGCCCTTCTGTCTGGGGTCCAATGCTAGCCTATTATATAGTACTGTTTTGGAAACCCTAGGAGAAACAATAGATTTACTTTAGGTTTAAAGACACCTGCAAGGCATATTTTCAAATTCTTATAACACATACACATATACATATACTCGACAAGCTTAGCATTTGCCATCTTGTCCACTTGTAACAACCTAAACCTGCTTTTTGTCTCAGTAAGTGAGTCTTTGTAACCAGAGAAGTGATTCTGATTTTCAGCCCAAAGACATGCTGGCTGTTGTCATTGCAAAAGATTAAGAAGTATGACCTATGGTTCCAATAAATCCCTATATTCTAGTTTATAGTTTATAAACTATAAAATGTTAACTCCCACTGGGGTCTTCTGAGTTTCAGCCAATGAAATGCCAACCAGTGTTGCAATGGAACAGCTAATCCCAGATTTTCCTATTGCCTAGGGTTCAGTCATTGGTGACGTCACTTCCCCCCTTGTTTGCTAGAGACTGGGGAGCAATCGTATCACCCAGTTGAACTAACTGATGAGTCAGTGGCCAAGCACCGTTTTGAGTAGCAGGCTTCCGACTTTTCAGAAATGATGTGATAAGCCTGAACAAAGAAACCAGTTGGAATTATACTCCCTAGGTCTTCTAACATCAGTCAGTGCATTACTTAGATCCTCAAATTAGTTCCTTGCTTGGATATTTTTTCTGTCCTGTGATAATTAAGGTGACTCTGGATTTCCTATAATATCAAAATGAATCCAAATCCTTTCTTAGGTTCTTAAATTTCTTGTAGTTTTCTCCTTTCTAAAAGTCGGAGGCTATTTTTCACTTACCCATTAAGTGGGGCTTTCTCAAACACCTGAAACTTCTCTGGGTTCCAAAAACTACAGTGAAAAATGCCTAAAACAGATTTATCAAAAAAAAACATAACATGGAATAAAATCCAGTCAGTTATGTAAGATGAATTTAACATCTGGAATTTGCTTGGATCCTCTTTCTGCTGGTCAGGTCACTGAAGGTTTTCACAGAGAAATGGGGTCAACTGGCCCTGAAGTTACTTCCTGCCGTACCTGACTGTATCATGCCCTGTAAATAGCTATATTTTCTTGGCAGGAAATTCCATTATTCACCCACCAACAGGGAGGAGACCACAACCTCCTGGGGATTTTTGCATTTTATGAAGTGATGAAGTGATGGCTATTTCACAAGGCATTGCTTGAATGCAGGGTGGAACCATTAGAAAAAGAGGAGGGGAACATGGCAGTAGAGAGAGTTAAAAGTCTGTAGATGGTTGGCAAGAAAGCTTGAAAGACATCCACTTAAAGTAGAGGCAGAAAAACAGAAAAATTAAAATCTCTATAGAAGTTTCACAGTGAAAGTGGAAAGCCTATGTGGTTATTACTGGGAAGTAGAAAGCAGCATTTTCATCACTTGATATTTATTAAAATTGTCATATTTCCTGCATCAAATTTTCTCTTTTAATTACTAATGTTATATGTGTGCAAAGTAAATTAAACAAGTTCTAATGATATGTCAATGTATGGAGTTCAAAAAGTATTGTTCTCCTTCACTCTTCTCCTTTTCACTTTTAATACTCATCTCTCTCCTTTGTTTTAATAACTATCAAAATGAAAGAGAGCATATATTCTATAAACATGCTATTCAAAACTTGATCCTTGTGTTAGCAGCTTTGTTATCCTGGGGACTTGTTATCAATGCAGAATTTCAGGCCCCATCTCAAGGCTACTGAATCAAAATCTGCATTTAACAAGAGCCCTGTTGGTTCGCATGTCTATTAAAGTTAAGGAGTGTTGTTTCATAACACTGTGCTTGATCCTATAGAAATATTAGCACATGTGTATAAAGATATGAGCATATATTTGTAATAGCAACAATTTAGAAGCAACAAAATATTCATTGGTAGGAAACATGAATAAATCATGAAACAGTGATAGGGTAGAACATTATGCAGAGTTACTTCTTTCTCATGGGCTCACCCATTCAACATCCAGGTGATGATGCTTCAGATACTTTCTTATCTTAACACAATGGTCCCACAATATTTTTTGCTAAATAGAAGGAAATCTACCACAAAGAGATGTTATATTAATCCTTTAGGGAGAGCGGCATCTAGAACAAGTTTTTCAATAACTTTTTTTTCAGATTGTGTGTTATACAATGACACGTAATTTTCAGATTATGTATTACATAATAACATAATGTAATAAATTAAATGTATGCTCAAATCAGCAGGAAACTCAGAATCTCTCTCTGGTTTCTTGCTTCCTCTTCTTATTACCAGTCCTCTTCCTTAAGCTGACCAATGGAAGTTTATTCAGTTTGCAGAGAGCTGTATCTGCTCCCAAATGCCAAGTTGAGGCAGAGCCAGCATGTCATCAGTCCACTCTTGAAGCCCTATTGTCGCCTATTGTTGCTTCAGTTATTACCTGGAGCCGTTGTTGAACCAGTTGATTCCACGAAGTCTGATCCTTCCGTCCATATTTGCAAGGCAGCTGCTTGTGGTCCAGAACCTTCTGTGGACCACAAAGATATTTGCAGGGCATGTGATTCTACTCCCAATTTTATCCACCCACACATGGGTTCCACAGATTTCCCTTCCCATGCTTAGCCATTGTTCCTGAAGCACCATTTACTGTGTTCTGGTGACTGAGGTAGGAAGAGGTTCTGGTTTCACTGTGTGCTATGCTATGGCTGTGTCTTTGTAGATCAAATTTGTGTAAGAGAGCATGACCTCAAGAGAAATGCTTTAACTCACTGGTTCTCAACCCCGCATTTCCTGGGAGCTTTATATAATGCTGTGGCCAGGCCCTGCCCTCTGAGGTTCAAATTAATTGGGCTCCTTATGAAAACATCTCAAAGTGATTTTATTTAATTTTCACCACAACTGGAGAGGGATAGGCTTCAAGAACTGAAGGCCTCAATAGCACTAGAATGAGAACCCAGGTCCCCTCCTAAAGGTCCTTGCTACCTTACCACTCACTTTCTTTTTTAGTTTGAGGCTTGAAGTTCAAGCACTAGAACATTGCTGAACTCCACTGCACCAATATGGATTTGACCACCTGGATGTGTGTGTTACAGAATGAGGCTTAGAACTGTGTGTGACAGGCCACACACCTTATGGGCTGGAAGGCTCTGTCTTCTCCATGCAAAGCACAACCTGAGACCCTTCAGACACTCCTGCTGGGAAAGAAGAAAAAGAGTGCAACATTCAATATTTTTCCTTAAAATATAAAGTTAATGGAGCAGCCTGACTGATGTAATGTATTTATTTTGATCCATAACATACTGTTTGATATGTTAGGATGGATTTTAAATTAGCTACAGTAAACTAGAAAGAAATGTACTGAGACCATCTAAAAGGCTTATTATTACTATTTTTTACAATAAGAATAATTTTTCAATTTGATGTGGAATTCAGATACCAGTAGAAGGAGCAAATGTTGGATGGTTAGGATGCCTGAATAGATGCTTTTTTGGGCAGGATCCGGTGAACACTGGATGTGGGTTACAAAGCCATTTACAATTCATTACTGCATTGTAGGTATTCGTATACCTTCCATTTTTATCACATCTTGAGGCCAAGAATTTTTTAAAAAGGTCATTTAGCTTTCAGAAAACTATGAATTATGGTGACAGCATTGTTCTCTCTCTGACTTTAATGTGCTCATTTAAAGAAAAGTTACAGGAAAATAATTTTGCTTAAGCTCTGAATATGGCCCTCCAGCAATCCCTCACATAAAATAACTTGCCATTAATGACTTTTTGTATTCTCCATGCTCATTGCAGATTACATAAATATTTTCTTAACCTACAATAGCATCCAGACTAAAAGGATGTTTGTCATTTTTAGAATTACAATCAAATTGTAAAAAGTCAGTCTCTGACTCACCAGAACAATTTAAGATTGCTGTGGAATTCTTGAATCAATCAGCGAGGGCAGAGAGAATTTCACCTGGTAAGTGTCAAGTACAGAAAATGAAAGCATTTGCTTTTCATTCTAGCAAGAATGAAATAAAACCTTGACCTGTTGTCTTGCTAGATGAATTTTAAGGGTTACTTAGTACAAGGAGTAGTTAATAATCAATATGATTTAATAGCAATACCAGGAAAAGCTTGGCCAAAAAAATACAAAAGATTTGAGCACAACACTTGTCAAACTACTTACTACATTCTTATTTCCCTTTTCATTTCTATTCTTTAAGAAGTGAAAGAAGGGACTAAGATTTAACATGGAGAGTTTTGGAGATGGAGTGACTCGAGCATATTTCAGCTTCTGGAACAAACTCGATCCTAGTAGTCATTATAGAATTATTTGATTTTTGTTATGTGCAATTCTAGAATTTGATAATATGAATATCATAATCATAACAACACCATAGAGAACATTAATAAAGCAAAGTTGACAGTATAGTATTTATTGGAAATTGAATCCAAACCAGGCATCAGAGTGGATTTGTGATCTGTGTTCATCTTGGTTTAAGACTATTAGGTTTCATAAAATGAGTATCTCAGACAATTTTACTTACGGTGAATACTTACACTGGAATATGTAATAGAGAAAATATTTTTGCATCATAAATCAATAATGGAATTGTCTAATTCTCATTGATATACGGCTCAATGGAAAGTGGGCCAGAGCAAGAGGCTTGTACATAGAACACCAAAGCCTCCCATGCTCCTTGGGCTGGCAATTCCCACAAATGTTCTCTGTTGAAAGGCTCTCTCTATTTCTCTGGGTTCCTATATCCCTGAAAGTGTGAAATGAATTCACAGAAAGCTTATATTCTTGTAGTTTTTAAAGATCTGAGGTCAATCGGATCAATAGACTATCCTGAAGGAGGACCATAAATCTCAACTGAGTTTCTATTAATTAATAATAAAGAATGATTAATAAACTCCCAAGTGTCAGGTTTGTGAAGATTTTTATATTAAATCTATTTTTTGGGGGATTATTTGTCTGTGAGTAAGGAAGGGTTATCCCTTTAAATAATCTATTAGCAACATGAAAGCAAGCTAAAAATCAGCAAAAGGTAACAGCAAATATCTGCACTCAAATTCTGCTAACAGGCAAGACAAGCTAAAAGTGTTCTAAGGTCAGAGAATAACTTGAGCAAGAGAAGCGGCAAATAACAGAGCCCTCAAACCTGCAGGCCCTAAAGACACACTCTCCAAAAGCCAGATTGCAGGTCTGTGGCTAGCCTTTAGAGGGAAGAGTGTGAGCTTTGGCACCAGGTAGTAATGCAGAAATTTGAATCCTCTATCTCACATTTATTAGCTGTGTGATCTTGGGCAAGTCAACCCTCTGAGATGTAGTTTCCACTCTTGGAAAGTGGGGATAATAGTGAGATTAAAATAATATATATGAGTGTCTGTATATTTTGTATTTAATCCTACCTTCCAAAAAATGCAATTTCTTATATCCAGCTTGGTGGACTTAGAATAATAATTTCAAGAATTATTTCTTAGACTTAGAATAATTGTGTAAACTGGTCTTCTTTCTATTTCCTCATCCTCCACCTGCTCTGTCCCCATCCGCCAGCCCTTTAAACACAGTAGGATGGACCATACATTTTTTTTTTTAAAGCATATTTATGAAGTACAGAATATATGCCAGGCACTTTGCTAAGAAATAGATGCCTTCATGTTGTTTGGCGTCTTGCTGGGAAAATAGAGACATAAATATCAATCATAATATAACATGGCCAGAGCTGTGAAAACTTGTGAACAAAATGTTGTGGCAGCTCAGAGGACAGACCAACTGAATCTCTTTGGAAAGGAGTGAGGGGAGGAGAGGAGAGTGGGATGTGGCATTTAACTGGGTTCAAATGGATGTGAATGCTTACCAACAGAGATGGTAAATGCAGACCAAGAAGAAAGAATTTCATGTGCAAAGAAAGAAGAGCATAAAATTGCATCCTATTAGCAGTGGTGAGGGGGGAAGAAGAAGAGAAGAATGAGGGAGACAGGCAGGGAGTGTATATTTTTTATTTAATCCTACTTTCCAAAAAAAAAAAAAATGCAGTTCTTATATCCAGCTTGGTGGAAAGAGAAGCTGGGGCCATGTTGGAAGGAACCCATTATCTGGCATATATTATAGAAACTTCTAGGTAGGTTCATAAAATCTTTGTCTTTAATATGTAATAAACATGTATGTTAAAATGCATATGGCGTAGGGGGCAAGATGGTGACATAGAGAGGAGTGGAATCTAGTTAGTCCCCTGGAGCCACTAGTGAATAACCAGGAACAACTAGTAAATAATCTGGAATAATGGCTGGGGGCAACCATGACTGTCCATACATCATACACCAACCTGGATTGGGAGGAATGCCTGAGATTTCATAAAATCTGTAACTAAAAACTGCGGAACCCTACAGAAGGCTGAGCTGCAAAACCTTGCTGTGGTAGAAAGCAGCCCTCTCTGAGCAAGCGAATATAGCTCATTCCAGTTCTAACTGGGGTTTTAATTAACAAATGTGGACTGCTGAGTACAAGCTACAAACCCCCAACAAGCCAACAGAGGCTTTTGGTGATGACTGACCTTAAAGAGCCAGAGGATGCCTCTGTCCTGAGGGGGGAGCCCAGAAGACCAGGTATTATCCTTGGCTGATGGGTGAAACTGTGGGGCCACAGACTGGCTCTAAGAGGGGGCTTTCTGTCCCTTTTTCTCTCTCTCAACCTGGGCGGTTCAGTAGAGAGAGCCTCAGCCATTTTCAGTTCGCAACGCTCTGACCCAGACAGGGGTGGAGGAGCAGAGTCAGAGAGACAAAGGAGCTATTCAAATGCAGGTGATAACTCCCTAGGGGGTGTATCTTCCCTAAGAGGAAGGAGGTGGGGCCCAGCTCTATTACATGCCTTCCATTCAGAATCAGACCCAAGAGCCTGGGGGAAAATAGGAAAACAGAAACTAAAGAGGTCTTACCTCCTTACACCAGTTGAGAGTGACAGGCTGACAGGCACAACCTGCTGGGCAGGTTAGGAAAAGCACACAGCTATAGACCTCACAGGAAAGACTGTCAATCTCTAAGACACACCCACAGGGAGACTTGAAACTGAATTATACCCATTCTGAGATCTGAACCCACTCTGGTCTGGGAAAATCTGATTGGTGTAACCAAGGAAACCAGATTCCTAGACAACAGAAAACTAAAATCTACACTATGAAAAATGAAGATATGGTCCAGTCAAAGGAACAATCTTACACCTCAATTAAGGTACAGTTGAGATATGGTTTCATTTTAATGAAACAATCTATTAAAGACTTTCAAAGAAATATGGTAAATACAATAAAAAACCAAATCAATGAGTTCAGGGAAGATATAGCAAAAGAGACAAAGGTTATAAAGAAAACACTGGCAAACATAAGGTACCAGAATCTATGGAAATGATACAATAGCAGATCTCAAGAGGCAGAAGAAAACACTCAGGAATTGGAGAACAAGATACCTGAAATCCTAACACAAAGGAACAGATAGGGAAAAGAATAGAAAAATATGAGCAATGTCTCTGGGAATTAAATGACAACATGAAGTACATGAATATATGTGTCATGGGTGTCCCAGAAGGAGAAGAGAAGGGCAACGGGGCAAAAGCAATCATAGAGGAAATAATCAATGAAAATTTCCCATCTCTTATGAAAGACATAAAATTATAGATCCAAGAAGCACAGCATACTCCAAACAGAATAGATCTGAATAGACCTATGCTGAGACACTTAATATCAGATTGTCAAATGTCAAAGACAAGAGAGAATCCTGAAAGCTGCAAGAGAAAAATGATCCATCACATACAAGGGATGCTCGATAGGACTATGTGCGGATTTCTCAGTAGAATCCATGGAGGCAAGAAGGAAGTGGTGTGATATATTTAAGATACTGAAAGAGAAAAACCACCAACCAAGAATCCTATATCTGGCAAAACTGTCCTTCAAATATGAGGGAAAACTTAAAATACTCCATGACAAACAGACAGTGAGAGAGTTTGTGAACAAGATACCTGTGCTCCAGATATCACTACAGGGAGCACTACAGACAGATAGGAAAAGACAGAAGTGAGAGGTTTGGAACACAATTTGGGGTGATGGTAGCACAGCAATGTAAGTACACTGAACAAAGATGACTGTGAGTATGGTTGAAAGAGGAAGGTTAGGAAAATTTGGGACAACAGAAGGAAAGAAGAAAGATAAAGATTGGGACTGTATAACTCAGTGAAACCTAGAGTGCTCAACAATTGTGATAAAATGTACAAATATGTTTTTACCTGGGGGAGAACAAATGAATGTCAACCTTGCAAGGTGTTAAAAATAAGGGGGTATTGGGGAAAAATACAATCGATGTAAACTAGAGACTATAGCTAACAGAATCATTGTACTATGCTTCCTTTAATGTAATCAAGGCAATATACCAAAGCTAAATGCCTGTAAGAGGGGGACATAAGGGAGGGATATGGGACTCTTGATATTGGTGATGTTGTCTGACTCTTTTATACTACTTTAGTTTAATTGTCTTTTTTTTTTTTTTTGCTTTTTAGCTGTCATGATGTTTTTCTTTCTTTTTCTTTTTCTTTTGTCTTGTCTACCTTCTTTGACTCTTTCTCCTTCTTTGTAGAAGAAATGAAGATGTCCTTATATAGATAGTGGTGATGGTGGTGAATACATAAATACATGACTATACAGGGAACCATTGATTGTTTACTTTGGACAGAATGTATGGTGGGTGAACAAAACTGTCTTAAAAAAAAACAGGTTGATGGAGAAACCTTGAGGGCACCATATTGAGTGAAGTAAATCAGACACATATGGAGAAATATTGCATGGCTCACTGATAATGAACTAATTATAATATGTAAATTCATAGACATTAAATATAGGATACCAGGATATAGAATGAGGCTAAAGATTGGTGAGCAGTTGCTCATTATGAGCAGAATGTTCAACTAGGTTGAACTTAAGTGTTTGGAAATGAACAGAGGTGATGGTAGCTTGTTATTGTGAGAATAATTAAGAGTGCTGAGTGGTGTGTGAAAGTGGTGGAAAGGGGAAGCTTAGAGTCATGTATGTCACCAGAAGGAAAGTCGGAGGTTAAAAGATGGGAATGTATAAAACTGTGAATCTTGTGGTGGACAATATCTGTGATTAACTGTACAAATATCAGAAATCTCTTTCATGAACTGGAACAAATGTGTGACACTATAACTTAAAAGCAAAAGGGACTTTGCAAATGTGGATCTTGAGACAGGGAGGTTATCCTGGATTATCCAGGTGGGCCCCGTAGGGGTCCTTATACATCAAAGAAAGAACCAGATGAGTCAGGGTCAGAGAAAGAGCTGTGACAAGGGAAGCAGAGGTCAGAGTGATTTGATTGCTGGAAGGAGGCTACAAGTCAATGAATACAGGCAGCCTGGAGGAGTTGTAAAAGTCAAGGGAGGGATTCCCCTCTAAGGCTCCAGGACGAATGCATCCTTGTTGATTTTAGCCCTGAAAGACCCATTTCAGACTTCTGAGCCCCAGAACTGTAAGAAAATAATTGAGTTGTTTTAATTCACTGAGTTTGTACAAATTCGTTACGGCAGCTATAGGAAACTAATACATCAACCAAGCGTGAATCCCTACACATTAGAGTTTAGTTTGCCATTTTTCTGTTTGTTTGTTTTAGTTTTTATAAATGGAATACATGAGTATATTCTTTTGTGTCTGGATTCTTTTTTTTTAAAATACAGTTTTATCGAGGTATATTCACACAACCTGTAATCATCCACAGGGCACAATTATTCACAATACCATCACACAGTTGTGCACTCATCACCAGAATCAACCTCTGAAAATTTTCCTCCAAAAGAAACAAAAATAAAAGTAAAAAAGAACACCTAAAACTTTCTTCCCCCACCATCAGACCTTATTTTCACCTAGTTTCCATCCCCATTTTTCCACTCATTTGTCCACACACTGGACAAAGGGACTGTGGGCTACCAGGTCCCCACAGTTACACAGTCACACCATGCAAGCTACGCAGCCATGCAATCACCTTCAAGAATCAGGGCTACCGGGTAGGAGCTCGACAGCTTCAGGTATTTCCTTCCAGCTATTCCAATACACCAAAAGCCAAAAAGGGATATCTACACAGTGCACAAGAATGCCCTTCAGAGTGACCCGTCAACTCCACCTGAAATCTCTCAGCCACTGAAACTCCACCTTGTTTCATTTCGTCTCCCCACCTTGTTAAGAAGATGTTGTCAATCCCACGATGCTGTGTCCAGTCTCATTCCCAGGAGCCATGGTTACAGGAGCCCAAGTCACCAGGGAGATTCCTACCCCTGGGAGCCATGTCCTATACGGTGGGGGTGAGGTGAGGTGGGGCAGCGAGTCCACCTGCTGCATGAGCCCAGAGAGAGAGAGAGAGAGAGAGGACCACAGCTGAGCAACAAAGAGGCACTCTGGGGGAGAACCCCCAGGCACAACCACAAGTAGGCCTTGACTCTCCCTGCAGTAACAAGCCCCACAAGGGCAAGTCCCAAGATCGAGGGCCCACCCCACCAAACTATCAGCCCTCAAAGTTTATGAGAACATCAGCAGTAACCCAGGTGGGGAAGTCCAACACCTCTGCCCCTCTCCCAAGTCCCCCAGGGGAGGCCCGCAAATATATTTCTATCCTTTGCTGAAACCACCCTGGGATGCATTGGGATCCCACAGCAACCTGCACAAACCTACCAGATCCCACCTCCCATTCAAAGCTCCATGTAACCATGGTGTCCAAACAAACAGACCTTGCAAATCAAACTACTTGGTGTGCTACAGAAATCAAACTACTTGGTGTGCTACAGAAAATGCAGATTCTGTACCAAGCAAACGTCTCTTCCCTTGGTCTCACACAGAAGCCAATGCCCCAAAACACAGTCAGTATCGTCCTCCACCCCCTTGCCCAATTTGCCCAAGTGCCAACCAGATCGTCTTCATTCATAACTCCAACCGAAGTCTGAACCCTCCCTCAGCACTTTTTAACAGTTGCTGTATGAGGCAATACCGACATTCATAGCTGCCGAGCTCTAGCTCCAAACCCCAGGTGTCACACAGATACCCAAATTTCCAGAGGCTGACCAGTTCATACACAAAGAGCTCAGCATCTTATAGTTTGGAGGTAACCATTATAACTCAGGAATAGATGTGACTGCTGTAAGAGCTCACAATCCAGGGACCCTTACAACAAGCTGTGCCCTGATAAGCTGTGCTCTGAGATTCAATTCTCAGAGCTGGCTTCCTTTTTTTCAACCCTATGTTGTTGACATCAGGCCATTTTTAAGGCATGAGAGTGACGTAACCAGACCTATGTTTTAGAATTGTTCTTTCTCTCAGTGTTCTGCCACCAGCCTGGGAGCACAGAGGCCGAGGGTGACTAATTAGACCCAGTGGTGGGCAAATGCAACAGGCCTGACAAGAAATGGCCAGATTTGAAATAAGACAGTGGGCACAGAGAGTGGGGAGCAGGGCTCGCAACTGATAGGAGTTTAGAACATAGAGTTGTTAAGAATTGATGTGTGTTTGGACAAGGGATGAGAGCGTAGCTAAGGATAATTCCAAGAATTCTAGCTTGGGAAACTGTGGGGGTGGAGGGTGGTGAGCCCAAGAAGAGTAGCTGGGCCAAGGAGAAAGATAACATCTTCAGTCTGAAACTCTTGAAGTTCATGCTAACGGATGTTTCTAGATGTCAAGAAGTTCCATTTAAGGATGACATTCTTGTCACTGGGTTGCCCTTCTGTTCAGGTCATGCACATGTAGAGACAGCAACCGACACATCGATGGATGAACCCAGTTTTAAAAGACAGTGGAAATGCCCTTCTTTATCTCGGTAATGGAGAATTACTTTGTTGTTCAGTGGGAGTTAATTTCTACTCCCCCTTTTCTGCTCCTATCACATAATAGGTGCAATCATAGCTCACACTCAGGGTGATATAATTAAATATTAGCTTTTGTAGAGATACATTCCCAGAGAGTCTTCTTATGCAGCTGATTTAGGCACTTGTCAGGTTTATCACACAATAGATAAATGTTTTCTTCATGTAGCTTAATATAGTAGGGTATCTGCCATTGAATGGGAGTGTTTCCAGACAGTCAGGGCAAACGGCCCATTTATTGCATCTGACAGGTTTATTGCTTTATCAGTTATTTGCTTAGGGAGGATTTTATTATATGTAAAATACTGACATAAATTATGGGGAGGAGAATTGATTTTTTTTTACTTAGGTTTGATTCATTTTTCATCGTTTGTATGTGACAAGTTTGATATTGGACATTTTATCCTAGTGTATTTATTTAGTTTACAAGTTATTTTCCTAGTTCTACAAATACTGGTATTTAGTTCTCAATTTTTTTATTCCTGTGACTGCTCATGTTCTTAAACTAAGTCACATGTAGAGTAAATAAATAAAATGTATTTACATATTATATTTACATATGTAAATAAAATACATAGTTAATAAATAAATATTAAAGTTAATAAACAAATTAATTCACTCTAAGGGGATTTAGATAATTCTAAGAGTTCTGCTCTTCAAAATGAAGATGAATGGGATGGCAGTTTCACTCCCGCTGGTTGGGAAAAGAAGTAGGAAGAGAAACTGGATGGAGAAAGCCACACTAATTGCCAAGGCTAGGTAGATACAAGGATTCTCAAGTTAGAAAGCAGCCAGGGAGCCATTCTCCTGGGAAAGACTTGTGGAATTTGGGACCTGGAAGACACATCTATGTCTCAAGCCAAGCAGGTGTAGGAATAGGTCAAGCATGATCAGTTGGTAGAGAGGTTCAAAGAAGCAGATACTGAGCCTGGCAGAGTCGGCAACAGATTTCACAAATTCAGTTACAGGAAGCTGTAGCAGGCACTGTTGGCAACCTGCCCAGATCCCCTCAGATCTCCTTCACTGGTTCAGTGGGCCCATGCTTTTTTATAGAAACCTTTAAGGATTGCCCTTAGACTACTGCAGTTGCCCACTCCAATGGAGAACATAAAGTGCCAGGATGTTACACAGCAGGGGCAGTTACAGCCCCCCATTCCCACCCCCATAACCAATAACTGGCAGGTGCAGGGGTATAAAACGTCCAGCTCCTTTGCCTTGAGATGGGACAATCTCTGGTGTACAGCTCCCCCCTGAGCAGGCTGAGGCTGGACTTCATCTGACGTTGCACCATGCCTTGCCTTCTTTCCTTTCCTTATACTGCTCCTCTTAACTTCTGTACTGGTTTCTTCAAGGAGCAGTCCCTTAACCAATCACTTCTGTTCGAATCCCTGGTTCAGGGTCTGCTTCTGGCAGAAATTACCTATGCCGTTTTTGATGTATTATGTCCCCCAAAACTCCATGTTCTTTGATGCAATCTTGTGTGGGCAGCCTTGTTAGTGTTGATTAGATTGAAATTCTTTGATTAAGTGTTTCCATGGAGATGTGACTCAATCAACTGCGAGTGAAACGTTTGATGGGATAATTTCCATGGAGGTGTTACCCTGCCCATTCAGGGTGGGTGTTAATTGGATCACTGGAGTCGTATAAAGGAGTTCACAGACAGAAGGGCCTGAGAGCAACTTAGAGTGACATTTTGAAGAGCAGATGCAGCTAAAAGAGGACAAAACACCCCAAGAGCAACATTTTGGAGAACACCATTTTGAAATGCCACCTGGGTGCAAGCGAATGCCAGCCACATGCTTTCTAATCTAACAGAGGTTTTTGGACACCAATGGCTATCCAGACACCAATGTCCATCCTTCAGTGTAGGTACCCTATTGTTGATGCCTTACCTTGGACACTTTATGGCCTTCAGACTGTAACTCTGTAACCAAATAAACCCCCTTTATAAATGCCAATCCATTTCTCATATTTTGCATAACAGCAGCATTAGCAAACTGGAACATTGCTGTAAGCAGGCAGTAACCCAACAGCCAAGTCAATGGGTCATAAGAGCAAGGCTAATGCTGATGGCAATAACACTAGCTAACCTTCACTGAATTCTCTCTATTTTCCAGGCACAGTGCTAAATGGTCTTACACATGGTTTTTCATTTAATTCTTTCAAGTATCCAATGAGATAGATATTATCATAGCCATTTTACAGATGAAGAAACTGAGGTTTAGCAATATTAAGCAACTCATTCAAAATCTTCCGGCTAAAAATTAGGAAATGAGGCTTTAGGGAGAGATCAACAGGACCCCAGAGCATTATGATATATTTAGTGTGGAGTGTTAGATTCTAGGACTACTCATCTTAATCTGTTCTACCCCCCACTGCTACCCCAGCCAGAATGCCTGGCTCTGAGCCTATAAGTGGGGTGGTATAAACTTACCTCCTTGGATAGACTGAATGCTTGGTACAGGATGCACTGTCAACCAAAGGCCACCATGTGGGCCTGTTAGCTCTGCTCTACAGCCATAGACCCCATGCCTGATTCCAGTTAGCAGTCTTGCAAATGAATTTTCTTGGGGTTAGTGGGGGGCTTAATAAGAAAGCCTGAATGGTTTGAGGCAAATCCAGTATAATTTCTTGAGTAAAACAGTATCAGTGATGCTTGCTATCTAGTAGATATCAATTGTATTGAATGACCATATTGGATATGTGAATATGTTCAAGTGATCGATACAGGCTATGTGTCCAGCAAATGCAGAGGGAGGAGCATGTTGTGTGGCGAGGATGTAAACCTCGGACTTTTCAATCAGCATTGACTTCTGTAGGTGGCTTGGATGCCTGGGGCACTGGAGCTTATTCATTATTCAAAAATTTTTGAATCTTTATATAGCTTTTTTTATATAGAAGAATAATAAAATGAGTCAAAAAGCCTAAAATATTTTATAGAGAACTCCAAGATGTTTTCTTATCAGAAGGAATGTGTTGTGTTCAAAGAATGCCAAGCTGAGTCATGGTGTCTGGTTTCCAGTCTGACTCTCTCACCAAATAGATTTTTTTTGTGTGTACTATTAACTATAGTCCGTGGTTTAACTTAGGGTTCACTGTGATGTGCAGTTCCATCGATTTTTTTTCACCAAATAGATTTTTAACCTTGAGAAAGTCATTTTTTAATTCCCCTCAAGATGTGGATTTCAGGGTACCCTTTTTGTAAAGCCAATTTTTGGAAAAGATGCCTCTTTTCCTGTAACCCTCAGTCTTCTTTCCTTGATGATAATTATATGCATTTTGATATCAACATATCTGGACAGAGCTCTCAATAAAACTTCCTGTAAGCACATTTCAGTATTTTGTATAAATTCATTAAAATAATTCATTGAAGTATAAAATAACACTGAAAAGCATGCAAATTATAAGAACACAGCTCAGTGAATGCTCTCAAACGGAACATACCCATGTAACTAGCACCCAGATCAACAAAGAGAACTTAACTGGAATCTGAGAAGTATCCTCATGCCTTTACAGCCACTAACCAGGCCCCCCTTCTAACACCATTGCTTAGTTTTGCCTGTTTTTAAAGTTAGTATAAATGAAATCATGCTGAATATGCTCTTTTAAGTCAGGCTTCTTTTACTCAATACTTATTGTGAGATTCTTCCATGTTGTTGCATGTAATTGTAGTTTGTTCATTCTCTTTTCTGTATCATAATTCCACTGTATGCACATGCTTCTATTTATATCCACCCTCCTGTGGAGGGACATTTGGTTTGTTTCCAGATTTTTGTTTTTGTTTATTTTGTTTTTTTTGGGGGGGGGGGGATATTACTAAAAGTTACTATGAACACTCATGTTTTTCCGAACATGTGTGAGTATTTCTGATTGGCATATACATAGAAATTGAATGCTTGGTTCTTAATCCATGCATCTATTTAGCTTTAGTCAATACTTCCAAAGAGTTTTCAAAGTGATTGCGCAGGAATATTGCCCTTCAACATGTAAGAGGAGGCACAGAAAATCTTTAGGCACTTCAGAACATCCCTTTCTCGGTGAGCATATGGGTGTGAGTCAAGGATGAGCAGTACCTATTGGGCTAGAGGTGAGTGCCAGACAACAACAGAAATGAAGTCAAACTTACTAGTAAATGAGACAGGGGCAACTTCCAGGCTAAGAACAGGAAAGAGGAGCAGTCTCATACAGGTAACTAGAAAATACAGGTAATGTGAGGGAGGCATGGGAGGTTGATGGTCATTATCACAAACAAAGAAACATTTATAAAGGCATCCAGGAATCTGGAGCTGTATGTTAACACTGACTGCCTGACCAGGAGCCCTGCCCTCCTCTGGGAAGGAGAACTGGCTACGGAGCATGACAAAAGCAAGCCCAGGCAGTGGGGACAGATGATTTAGGCCAAAGATTGTATATTAAGAATCTTGGGTCAGCCATAATCCATTTGGTCTAAGAATCAGTGATGCAGTTAAGAAACAATTTGTAGATGAAACCACTGTGATTGCAATTGTTCCAGAATGTTCCTTATGTTTCATTTTCCCCCTAATCGCTCTTACTTAGTGTCTTTAAGCAAGGATGACTTTTTGTGTGGCTTCTGCAGTATAGACCGGGAGTGAATAATTTACAGACAGAGCCCAGACAATCACTAGGGAGATAATGCTCACAAAGAATCTGTTAATCCTGAAGATCTAGGACTGTAGAAACGAGAAGAAAAGAAGTGAAGAGTTCAGCAACTTTTAGGAAGAAAACATTAGCAAATGGCAAGAACTGGGCAGGGAGAAGGAAAGGTTCTCTCCTGCCCACACTTCTGTTCAAACCTGCATTTATAAATCCCAGAGCGTAAGATTATGTTTTTAATGATTTCTTTTTCCATTTTTACCTCTTATAAATCCAGTAATATCAATGTGTTCCCACAGGTCAATGACAACAATATAGTTGACGATCGTTATCTATGTATAAAACCAATAAAAATGGAACAATTTCAAAGAGAGGAGAGCTGCTTTGGATGGGTTTAATGAAATGAGGAATTATCTGGGTTGTTTCAGAGCATTATTACTGAGGAAGTAACCCGGGGCCCGTGACCAATGTGGGCAGAGGCATTCTCCCGTGTGGATTCTCAGCATTGGAGCAGAGCCAAAGTCCCATAGACACAAAGAGTGTGCATTTTCCTTATCACGTCCTCCATGCATGCAAATCTCCTAGGGACTTCACATGGGAAACGGAGATAGGTGAAGGGCAGAATTCCCAATTGTGCCATCTCCTCTTCTTTCAATGCATATAAAATTTCCTCTTAAAACATTTTTATTCTAAGTATCTGAGTCTTTCCTGCCACAGTGACCCAAGCTATTCATAAAGATCCTAAAAGAGGACTCTCGGGGCCTTGATCCTCGCTAAGAATCCTTTTCATTTCTAGCAGATAGAAATACAATTTATAGAAATACAATTTATTTTGTGTATTGACCTTGCATTTTGAAACCTTGCTAAACTCAATTATTAGTTCTAGTAGTTGTATTCTTGTGGATTCTTTCAGCTTTTCTCTACAGACAATCAGGTCATCTGTGAATAAAGAATATTTTAATTCTTGCTTTTCAATTGGGATGCTGCTTATTTATTTATTTTTGCCTGATTGCACTGGCCAGAACCTCCAGTATAATGTTGAGTAAAAGAAAGAATAGAAGACAGGATGTTCCTTATCTTGTTCCTGATCTTAGGGGGAAAACATTCAGTCTTTTACCATCAATTGTAATGTTAGCTGTCAGTTATTTCATTGAATGCCGTTTCCAGTTTCAGGAAGTTCTCTTCTACTTGTAAGTTCCTGAGACTTTTATCAAGAATGATTATTGGATTTTGTCAAATGTTTTTTCTGCATTTATAGAAATGATCTTTTGCTTTGTTTATTTTTATTTTGCTAATATGGCAGATTACAGTGATTGATTTTCAAATGTTAAACCAACCTTGCATTCCTGGGTTAATTTCCTCTTGATCATGACTTATACTTTTTATATATATTATTTGGGTTGATTTGCTAGAAAATTGTTTAGAACTTTTGCATCTATGTTCACGAGTGATATTTTTCTGTAGTTTTCTTTTTATTAAATTATTTTTGCCTGGTTTTAATATCAGGGTAATGCTGGCCTCAAGGAATGAATTAGAAAGTACTTCCTCATCTATGATTATATGGAAGAATTTATGTAGAATTGGTATTATTTATTCATTAATGTTTGGTAGAATTCACCAGCAATGCATCTGGGTCTGGCATTTTCTTGGTGGGAAGATTTTTAACTGAAAGTTCAATTTTAAAAATAGAGATACTAATGCTATCTGTTTCTACTTGCATGAGCTATGGTAATTAGCATCTTTAAAGAAATTTTTCCATTTAGAATAATTTGTTGAATTTGTTGACATAGGGTTGTAATTTGTTGACACAGCGTTGTTCAAAATATTCCCTTGTTATCCTCTTAATGTCTCTAGACTCATTAGTGCTGGTCACCTCTCTCATTCTAGATCTTTTTTTTCCTTATTCAGTCTGGCTAGGGATTTATCAATTTTATTGATCTTCTCAAAGTATTGGCTTTTGGTTTCATTGATTTTCTCTTTTGTTTTCTGCTTTCTATTTCAATGATTTACTTTGTAATCTTTATTATATCTTCCTTTCTTTTTACTTTTGTTTTAATTTGCTCTTCTTTTTCTAGTGCTTTATGGTGAGCTAATAGTCATTGATTCATTAATTTGAGGCCTGTTTTCTTTCCTTATATAGGAGTTTAGTTTTTTTTTTGCTGTATTTTCATTTTTATTCAGCCCCAAATACTTTCTGACATCCCTTTTGATTTCTTCTTTGACCCATGAGTTATTTAGAAGTGTGATATTTAGTTTCCAAATATTTGGAGATTTTTCCAGAAAATTTTCTGTTATTCACTTCTAGTTTAATTCCATTGTGGTTAGAGAACATACTTTGTATGACTTGAGGCCTTACAAATTTATTGAGTCTTGTTTTATGGCCCAGAATATGTGCACTTGAAAAGAGTGTGTATCCTGCTGTTATTGAGTAAAGTGTTCTATAAATATCAATTAGGTCATTTTGACTGATAGTATTGTTCAAGTCTTCTATATCTTTACTGATTTTCTGTGTACTTATAATTTATTGATAAAGTATTGTATTAAAATCTTTGACTGTAATTGTGGATTTTGTCTATAACTCCTTTAAGATTTCTAAGTTTTTGCTTCATGCATTTGGAAGCTCTGTTATGAGATACATAAATTTTGGGGATTGTTATGTCTTCTTGATGAATTGACATCTTTATCATTATGAAATGACCTTCTGTATCCCTCATAATATTCTTTGTTCTGAAATCTACTTTGTCTGATATTAATACAGCCAATCCAGTTTTCTTTTGATTCATGTTATCATGGCATATCTTTTTCTATCTTTTTAATTTTAACCTATTTGAGACTTTACTTCAAGTGTGTGTCTTACAGGCAGCATATAATAAGGTTTTGCTTTTTTTATTCAATCTGACAATCTCTTCCTTTTAATTGATGTATTCAGATAATGCACATTTAATGTGATTATCAACATAGTAAGGGTTATGTCTATCATAGTTGTATTTATTTTCTGTTTGAAATATCTGTTCTTTGTCCCCATTTTTTCCTGTTTCTATCTTCTTTTGTGTTAAGAATTTTTATGATTTCATTCTATCGCCTTTGTTTATTAATTAGCTATAATTCTGTTTTGTTATTTTAGTGGGTGTTTTAGGAACTTGAACTTATCACTGTCTGTCAACATGGGTTATTATTCCACTTCACGTATAATATAAGAATCTTACAATAGTATCCTTTCATATTTTCCTGCCAAGTCTTTATGGTATTGTTGTCATACATTTTATTTCTATATCTTATAAAGCCTACACTACATTTTTGCTATTTTGGGGTAAATAGTTAATTATCTTTTGAAAAGACTAAAATTAGAAGAAAAATTACTACATATTTACCTGTGTTGTTACCATTTCCAGTGCTTTTTGTTCCTTTGTGTAGATCCATATTTCTATTTGGTGTAATTTGTCTTCTGCCTAGAGGATTTCCTTTAATATTTATTGTTTTATAGATGAATTCTTCTAGCTTTTGTGTGTTTGAAATGTCTTTATTTCACCTTCATTTTTGAAAGATGCTATTACTGGGCATAGAATTCTGGATTGATATTTTTTTCTTTCAGTACTTTAAAAATGTTGTTCCACTGTCTTCTCACTTACCTTATTATTTTGATGCCAGTTTTATTCTTTGTTCCTCAGTGTCTTTTTTCTCTTAATACTTTTAAGATTTTATCTTTATCACTGGTTTTGAGTAATTTGAATATGACGTGCTTTGGCATAGTTTTCTTCATGTTTCTTGTGCTTGGGGGCTCATTGCATATCTTGGCTATGTGGGTTTATATTTTTCCCAAAATTTAGAAAAATTGTGGTCATTAGATGCATAAAATACAATGTTTTTTTTCTGTTCCTGTGTTTATCTCCTCTCCTTTAGCAACTACAATTATATGTGTATATATATACTATATATATATATTTGACTGCTTGAAATTGTCCCATAGTTCAGATGCTTTGTTCAATTTATAAATTGCTTTTTCTTTCTGAATTTCAGTTTGGAATTTTTCTATTGCTATGTCTTAAAGTTTACTAGTCTTTTCTTTTTTTGCAATGTCTAATTTTCCATTAATTCATGCAGAGTATTTTTCATCTTAGACATAGTAGATTTAATATCTAGCAGGACAATAGTTTTATATCTTCCTTTTACTAATTAATTTTTGGAACATACAGTAACAATAGCTGTTTTAATGTCCTTGTCTGCAAATTCTAACATCTATCTCAGTTCTGGGTCTGTTTTGACTGATTGACTTTTCTCCTAATCATAAATCTTACTTTTCTGCTTCTTCATATGCCTGATAATTTTTTACTGGAAGATAGATATTGTGAATTTTATCCTTTTGTGTGGAGGCTTTTTTGTTCTGTAAGTATTTTTGAGCTTTTTTTCCTAGGATGGTTAAATTACTTGGAAACAGTTTAATTCTTCCAAATTTTGCTTTTATATTTGTTTGGTGGGACCAAGGCAGTGTTTAGTCTAGGGCTAATTATTCCCCACAGTGGATGCAAGATAATTGTGGATACACTACCCAGGGCCCCATGAATTATGAGGATTCCAGTCTACTGGTGGGAACAGGTCCTGTTATAAGTCCCATGTGAGCATTCAGCTCCACTGCCTCCAATCCTTTCAGGTGGTACCTCCCCAGGTCTCGGGAGGTTTCCCTACATTCATGTACCAATGTCCTCTTCTGAACCCTTGAGGGAGACCCTCTGCAGGTGTCTAGTATCCTCTCCATGTCGCCTCCTCCTCTCTGTTTCTCTGTCCATTGAACTTTGGCTGCCTTTGTCTTCTTACACCTCAACTCCATTTTCTTAACTGAGGCAGTCCACTGGGCTCCATCCAGGTCTGCCTTTTCAACTCTGCAGCCTGGAAACTTTCTCCAGGCAATAAGCTGGGAATCATAGGGCCCACCTAACTTTTCCCCTCTTTCTCAGGGATTGCTGTCCTTTGTTGCCTGATATCCAATATTTTGAAAACCATTGTTTTATGTATTTTTGGTTATTTCAGGTGGGAAGGTAAATCTGGTACTTGCTATTCCATTTTGCCCAGGAGCAGAAATCCTGTGAAGTATCTTTTTTGAATGGGACCATTTTGAACCCTGAGTGTTTTCACTCTTGGATAGAGTTTGCTAACTGCCTGCTATTGACTTCAGAGACCTAGGCTATTTTGTTGCTCAGATATGGCCTCTCTCTCTGTCTAAGCCAACTTGGCAGGTAAACTCACTGCCCTCCCCCCTACATGGGCCATGACTCCCAGGGATGTAAATCTTCCTGGCAATGTGGGTTGTGACTCCCAGGGATGTGCCTGGACCCTGCATCCTGAGATTGAGAACGCCTTCTGGACCAAAAGGGGGAAGAGAAATGAAACAAAATACAGTTTCAGTGGCTTAGAGACTTTAAATGGAGTCAAGAGGTCATTCTGGAGGTAGCTCTTATGCATTATATAGATATCGCTCTTTAGTTTTCAGTTTATCAGAATAGTTAGAAGGAAATATCTGAAACTGTTGAACTGCAATACATTAACCTTGACTCTGGAAGTCTAGTGTATAACAATATGGCTTTTATGACATGACCGTTTGATTGTAAAAACCAATGGCTCACACTCACTTTACCCAGTATATGGACAAATGAGTAGAAAAATGGGGACAAAAAGTAAATGACTAATATGGGGGAGGAGGGGCATGATATGTTTTGAATGTTCTTTTTACTTTTATTTTTATTCTTTTTTTTTGGAGCAATGAAAATGTTCAAAAATTCTGGTGATGAATGCACAACTATGTGATGATACTGTGAACAATTGTTTTACACTAGATGATTGTATGGTATGTGAATATATTTCAATTAAAAAAATGGTAAAAAAAAAAAAAAAAAAAGTAAGACCTAAGCTAGTGGCTCCTTCTTGATCTTTGTCTTGTCCTAATCGCACCTACTTTTGTAAGCTTGAATGTGTCCTACATTGAAGGTATATCCAGCAGTTTTTCTCATCCAGCCATAGGATAGGAAATAGAACTCTTCTTAAAGAAGACAAGAATAACCCCTTTGTGTGAAAGAAGGGGAGCACACTCCATCCTCAGTCCTCAGTGTTCATGCAAAAGAAAGTTTTATTCTACTCATTTCTACAGGTCTTTATAGCATACAAGGTAGTTTCCTATGTGACTCTTTTCAGGTATTTCCAGGAGGGGTACATTTTTTCTAAAGCCCTAAGGTGTATTTACGTATCTTTAGTCTCAAGGGACAATTTCTTTGGGGGCTAGATGGGAAACAGCAGGGGCGGGAGCAGGGAAGGAGCCCAGCAGGAGCTCAGAGACTATTCCCCAATCTAAATTGCAGTCTGCTTTCAGACATGCAAAGCATTTGGCCTTTTCCTAGCCCAGAGCCCGCCTTCAGGCTTCCAGATTTTAGGAAATGGGCCCTATGTATAATCTATCAAGTCAGGGGACCTTCCGTGTCTCCACAGCTTTGCCCCATTCAACAGTTTTATATTCTACGCTATGTCCCCACTGTTTGTCTGTGTTAGTTTCCTGCTTGTTAAAACAAAGACCATACAATGGGTTGGCTTAACAACAGGAATTTATTGGCCCATGGTTTCAGGGGTTAGAAGGTTTGTTTCTTCCCAAGGTTGGTATCTTCTACCTGGCGGGCAATCTTTGGAGTTCCTTGGCTTTTCCATCACATGGCAATGCACATGTAGGAGCCTTCTCCTTTCTCTTCCGGGTTCCGTTGGCTTCCATCTTCTGGCTGCACCCCATGGATTTTCCTTCCGTATCCAATGGCCTTGGCCTATAAAGACATCAGCCATACCATATTAAGGGCCACCCTCATTCAGCTTGGGCACAATTTAACTATGTTTTCAAAGGTCTTATTTACAAATGGGTTCACACCCACAGGACCAGGGGTTGAAACCTGAACCTGCCTTTTGTGGGGGACATGATTCAATCTCCAACAGTGTCCTTCATATGTCCTTAAGAAACACCAGAGTTTTCCCTTGAATTAAATTTAAGTGGGGTTAGGGTAGGAAATAAAATATGTGAAACAAAGTTGAGTATTTTGACATGATTTCTGTGGCTTCATATTCATTGTGTGGGAATGTTCAAATGTGTTACAAATGCTGGATTTGCCACATGAAAGTCTATCTCAAAAACCATGGGAAAAGTGGCATGAGTGATTATCTCAATATACCTATATGATATATACATAAAATGATTCCTTGACATTCTGAGCATGTTTTAGGAAAGGATTTGTACAGCCAAATAATGATAAAATAGATGTCCTAAGTATGCCATGAGCATAATAGTGAAAAGTTGTTTTTTTCCCCACAGAACACTCCTTATCTCTATAGTCAATATTTGCTGCACGCCCATTGCTATTTCCTCATATTCAGTCAAAGAGTAAAAATGTAGATTCATCTCTAAGTGATTGATCATCATGGCTTTGCTCTGCAACATTAGGAGAAAGATAAATTGTGGTAGAATATGCACTTTAAACAGCCATTCTGATTAGTAAGTGGCCCAATGAAGTCAGAAGAGTTGGAGCTGGTTTTTAGCTCTGTTGTTTCTTCAGGAATGCTGAGAACCAGTGATGAACTTTGCAAAAGAAGAAATTACTCCAAACACTAAAAGAGGCATAAAAGAAGCATATTATTTTTCTTTTTCTAAAGGAATCCCAATTGTTAAAAAATGCATTTTACTTACATGGGGGAGGATATTTTTATTCACGATTTCAAAAATTTATGGTATCCAATAGATGGAGAAATCAAAATGAAAAAGTAAAGACCATGACTAATGGCAGGCAAAAACAAAGCACAACAAAACAACAAGAACAATGAACAAGGCCTTGCCAGAAATAAGACTTGGAGGATATTTCTACCAAAGCCACATCAGCTTTTCCAGAGAAGCACTTGCCAGGCTCAGTATTAACATACACTTGCTTTGTAAGGTGTACTGAGCTGGTAGGTTAGAGCAGTCACACGGCATTCTTATGTGAAGAGAATTCAATCTAATTGAGGACACTGGACACATCTTTAAAAAGATATTTGGTCTCAAATGTGAGCATGAGGCATTCTGAGAAGGTATAATTGACAAGCTAATTCTGGAAGAAAGAATAGCATTTGTGTTCTTACTACTGCTCAAAATTCTATGTATTAAATGGATCCATGAGCAGCTATTTATTGAGCTACTATCATGTGCAAGGTAATGTTCTGGTAACCAGTAATACAGCAGTTACATCAGTTTGCTTCATGACTAAGCAAAACAAAGTCCCTGCTCTCAAGAAATTTAATTGTAGTGGGCTTAATTGAACTAAAACCTTATATGCTAAAGGCAGAATTGAGCAGAAATTTGAAAACAGAGTTTGACAAAGCATACCTTTACCAGAAAATATATCACTGGTGTGTTATGTACAAGGTGTTTTACATATGTCATGTCTCTTCCTCTCAAAACTAGCTGAAGCAGGTTGTTCTCCTCACTTGCAAATGAGAAAACTCAGGTTCTGTCAAATTATGCTATTTAGCTAAAGTGAAAAAGCTTGGAATCATAACCACGTCTGCTTGATGACATTTGTGTTCTTTTCACGGTACCACGTGACTCTTTAATTGTGATCATTTCTTGGTTGGGTCACTTTCCATGGATATTTCATCCAGTTCACCTTCAAGCGTGCCTGTGGGAGTCCTCTTTCTCTGGCTCCTTCAAAAAGGCATCAGGAATCTTAAAGATTGTAGTCTCTTTGCATTATAGGTCAAATGGAATAAAACAAGGGACTAAGGAGAAATAAGATAACTGAAGCACATTCTCAAATCCTCTACAGAAGAAGGCACATCACTCCCTCACTTCCAGGATGCGACTGATTGCAAATGCAGAGTGGAGAGAACTTGGCCTTGGCTCCTTTGGCCTGGAAGGCCCTCCAGGGCCAGTTTGGATGATTCATCAGGAAATGAAGCTGCCTCCTGCCAGTGGTCCCTGCAGCAGTGGGGGGTGATTTGGAACATTGCCAATCATTTCCAGAATTGAAGTGAAGAAGTTACTGTGCTTATATTAAAGACTCAGAGTAGGGCATAGGCCAAGGAATATTTTAAGCTCACTATTTTTTCCAGAGTGCTGTAGGATATAGATTTAATTAAATTGCCCTGTTTAGGATGTATTTAAGCATGCATAAAACTTGGACGTGGCTTGATGTTTTCCCAAAAGCTGGTGAAAACTTCAGGGCCAATCTGAAGTGGGCAAACTGCGAAGAAGTTGGAAGGCATTCCATGGTGCAGTGCTGGAGGTCCTTTCACTTCTGAACAGTCCATTTCTAAATATTCTAGCTCCGTTCCAGGGGACTACAAGGGCAGCTTTCAAGAAGCTGGGCGGCCTCAAAGCACCCAGGAGCTCCGCAAACTAAGAGGAGCCCATGACCAGTAGGAATCTCTTTAAGAAACTGTAAATGTATAACCTTGAGGAAAAGGTGCACTTTCATGAAGATTAAAAAAAAAACCCATGATAGCTGGCAGGATGTTGAAGCCAGAGAAGTCTGCTCGTGGTGTCAAGCTGAGCAGTCAATCCCAGACATTCACAAGCCCTGGGCTGTAGAATCTCTCCCAAGTTTTGCTTTGTTTCCCATCAATGGAGTTAACAGCTCTGCCAATGTTCAGCAATTGTGGGAGGAGGACAATGCTGGGAGAGAAAAATCAGTACAGTATTGTTTTATTTTTATGCTATATCCAGACAGAAAGATCTCATCTATTCATTGTAACACATTTGTCATTTTCGTCTGAATAAATGCAAGGATATGAGAAAATGCTGACACCAGTTGTCAGAGAAAACTATTTACAATTGTCCCTCCCTTCTTTCTTCGGGCATTTTCATTATAATCTTTTCAGCTTCACAGAGAGATGAACAAAACTTGTGTAAGTGAGTATAAAGCGGGTGGCCAAACTGCACTGATTGTGACCTTCACTTTTATGGTTAACAGTGTGGGGAGAAAAAAAACCCACAAAAACAGTTGACTTCACTAGTTTAGCTAATATGTTCTGGAAGAGGATGTACTTCTTTCTTGTTACATTTCACTGGATTGGGTCCTATATAAAAGCCTTAAATTTCTTCACTCATTCTATTCATTCATTCCATTCATTTAGTAAATATAAATGCTGGCTGTAGGTAAGGCACTGAGATACACATTGAGTGCACATGACCCCCACGGTCTTGCTATAAAGCCTAGTAAGGGAAATTTCTCCATTTGGGAAGAGGAAATCCCATCATCAAAATCAGGGCCTTTCAAAGCACAAGAACAGAAATCTGTCAGGCTATAGCCCCCCTACCAAGGGTCCAGTGAGTTCAAAGTAAGTCACTGACCTTTGACTGAACAACCTCCTTCTAATTCCAGGCAAACACACATTGGCAAATTTCAGTGTAAGGCATTTTGAATGGAATGCAGGAAAGGCAAAGTATCAAATACTGTTAACTCCCTTTTCACTTGATTTTTCTGAAAAACCTTTATTTCTTCTTTTCTTTTCTTTTTTTTTTTTGAGGTTAAAGGAAAATTGATGTTCTAAATAACTAAGTATTAAGAGACACCCTAAAAATAGTTCCTTGTGGACTTAATACTGATTTTATTTCAATAACTCTAATTTTTTCCTGATATTTTAACACATTAGAGGCTTGCCTCATCTCTCTGTGATTTTTTTGCATGAATCCCTGCTGAACCAGCATTCCCTGAATTTCAGTTATATATGCAGAACTTTAAAATTTTTGCCACATGCTCACACAACGGCTTTTCTTCTTTGACTATATTGTTATGTTATATGTGGGGATCACCTCTACTATTATCCACATAATATTTAGTTTGCATTGACTTGCCTTTTTTAAAATTTAATCTAGTTTATCTTAAAAGGGAACTTTATATGACTGCCATAAATGGAAACCAGTTTTGCTTTCAACAAATAGAAGGTTATTGTGAAAAAGAAATGCAATGTAAACTGATATTCCTAAATTTGATTCCTAAATTCCAGTAGGATTGGAAGGTTCAGAGTCTGTTCTCCATTTGATAAACAGGAAGATTAGCCCATGTTACTACTCAGCAATACCCAGAACCACCTGAAACTTCTTCCTAGACATAAGAAACGGGACTAAACATGAGTTGGAAGGGGAGTGTTTTTCTCACAGTGTGACTCAGGGTATTTGATGCTATGCCTGGATATCTCCTTAGGTTATCTCCACAACCTCTCAGAGCATTTCAAAGGGCAACACTGTGACCACATTGCAGGCTATGGTGGGAAACTCTTTAACACGTTTGTGAAAAGCACGCTTGCCTCATGGCCGTCAGGGTTCTCTAGTAAACAGGGACAGTGCTCTTTTCAAACAATGGTTTCTTTCCCCTAAGATTTATAGTAATTGCCTTGCTCAATTACTCAGAAACATGGGATAAGTTAAGGGAATCCACGTGTCTCTTCAAGAGGCTCTCACACCTGCAGGCTGTGACATCTGTCACCACCTTTCTATGCTGACTTCCTGTATTAATTGTTCTTCTCTTTAATTAACAGTTAAAGTCTTAAAAATAAACTTTACAGTATTCAGTCATGAGTGATTGTTTCTGGTCGGCATAACAGAAGGCAAAAACATTACATCCTGGCTGAATTCTTCCCAATAATATACTACCCAGCAATAATGACAACAGGAAGTCATTTATCAGGCCTGGGTTTCTCCCATTTTCATCTAGAAATATAACTATCCTATTTTTAATAGGGAGAGAGATGAGCTGAGAAGATGATGATGGATCAAATGGATGACACTGTGGACCAGCCAAAGCATTTAAACATGACATTTTTCAAATTGTGGGGGAAGAAAAGAGCAGAGGGAAGGGAAGGAGAGAATATCAAACTACATTTTTAAAAAGCAGGTCAGAATGCAGTGATCACACATCATATTCTTCCCTGAGTCTAAAAGCAAATCTGGAGTCTCATCAGGTCTATCTATCCTGATAGTGTTGTCATATTGCAGAGAAATGGACTTGGAATCAAAAATGATTGTTTGTTGACAGTGAAAGGAAATAGTCAATTCCTTACTACAAATTCATCATGCAGCATCCTTACAGAAGGACTTTTTGTTTCAGGTAAATTAATAAGTACAGGGAAAGAAATTGTTATGGATAACTCAGGTCAAGAAAGGGAAAGACTATCCAGGTATATGCCAATACAAGGTAGGGATGGTTTCAGAACAGAGTATTCCAAGCTTCAATAGATGATGGAATGCGGATGATTCTTGGTAATGGTGCACATGACACTAACTGGAGGTTGGATCATAGTTTGAGTAAATAGAATCATTTAACAGAATGTGTTTTCCTAAAGGAAGAACGCTTTGGGAAATGTGAATGTGGAAGGAAGAAGTGCAGAGCTGGACTAATGTTTTTGTCGCTTACAGACTAGTTTTCCTTGTGGAAAGAACAATAACTTTCTTAAGTCTCAACTGTCTTTTCCCTTTTCTAAGAAACCTGAAAACAAACAAACCAAAGGGGAAAAATGGCTATGAGAGCTCATGAGAGCAGTCAAAGGAACAAAGTTTTAAATTTATCTCATCCAAGCATTTTCCATACTATATGCGCTCCTAGTTTGCAAATAACACAATTGCTGTAAGAGCTGATTCTTAATTGTTCTAAATGGACTGAAGACTAACCATGCAGGAGAGGATAAAGAAAGATGGATAACCAGAATGAAACCTTCATTTGTAGAAGGGCGGGGGCGGGCGGGGGGGAGTTGCTGCTAAATTGCCTAACATTTTTTTTTTAAAAAGATGCTTTGCAAAGCTTTTGGTCAGAAAAACAGCCCCTAGCAAGCAAGGAGTTTTACATAAAGGAAACCCTCCCAGGAAAGATGGTTATGAATTTAATTATAAGTGCTTCTCTTTACATAAATTTGGTTTAGTCTACATAAGACTTGAAACATGGAACAATGTCCATGGAGTACAATTCACCAATTGTTACTTTTAATTATGTTCACATGCATAATTCATAAATATATTGCATGGACAAGAGGAAAGAAAAGATAAGAAGGAACAAAAGAGATGAATTTTCCATCAAACAATGACTATATAAATAGACAACATATTTAATACATTAGTTAGCAAAGTGATTCTTTGTTCTTGCCAGTCTGGGGCTTAAAAATGTTAAAAGAATCCCCAAACATAACATTGTTGCATGTGCCAATGTCTCTTTTATATGAAAGAGATAGGGATTATCATTCTTCACAGAAAAAAATAAAACATTTTTCATTTTTTTGCTAAAAATAAATATGGAGGAATGGTTGGCATAACATAATATTATAATACATAATATTGTAATAGATTCTAGTGCAGCTTCTTAATATGGAAACATTTAAGAATGGCATTATTTTCTCTTTAGAAGATACAGAATCTTTTTTGTGCTAGGTGTTGTCATTTCATGTTGCTACAAGGTGTTGGCTTTATATAATCTTCTAGTTAACAGTATATGCATCTCATTAAAAATGAATGAAATAGTGCAAACAGGTGTGGATGGCTTTGCCAGAGAAACAACTATATAATTTTTATGGGATCATTTTATTTAATAGATTCTATGATAGTTGCATTCCTGAGATGCAAAGAGTAAATAAAATATTGGTTAGCAAAATTATATGCTAGATACAGAATGAAAGCTTTGTACTTAAGCATTCTTATGCCAATTCTTTCTTTTTTCTATAGGAAAATCATTTGAATAATCGTGCAGTTTTTACGGAGCCCAATAAATAGCACCACTCTTCCAGGACCAATCTGTCAGCTTCATTTCTGATAATCCTGAAATCTTGACAATTCCTGAAATCTTGGTTTGGGTATGTAGCAACAATGTTCTCCTTAATACTGAACCTCAGAATTAGATAGGTTCATACATCCATCCATCCACAGTAACAGTCCAATTGCAGGCTCCCTGCAACTCATCGGCAGGGCTCTCCTGGTACATTTAGGAGCTTGAGGTCTGAGCTGCAAGTGCGCAGCTTGCAGCCCTGGCTTAAGACAAAGAAAGGAAAGAGCCAAGACACACATGCTTAGATCCTTTTCCTAAACTTTCCAATCAGGCCCAACAGTCTTCCTTCCTGGGAACAGGGTGAGGGAGGAGGCAGAATAACAGAATCAAACATCCCTCCATGCAGAGCTGATAATTAAGTTAAAAGCTGATATAGTTGAAAGTAGATAACCTTGCCTTACACATTGTTTCAATGTTTAAACCTCATACCCGCTTTCAAATGGGAAGAAACAATGTGAGTAGAGAAGAAGTGTTTTAACAGGCAAGGGAATATTTAACCCCAATTATCTCATCAAAATCTGAATTTATGTAAAACAAAATCAGTCTATATACTACAGCCATGAAAGGAAACTTTCTGAATAGAAAATTTTTTGACTACTTATATTCACCAGTTGTTACCTAAGTTTCTTCAATTGTAAAAATGGAGATAATAACAGTAAGAGTGTTTTAAGGACTAAATAAAGTAATACAGATAAGTTCTTTGAAAATATCTGGCATATAAAAAGTTCTCAAGGAATGTTAGCTGCTATTGTCATCATTGTTATCATCATCATCACCATCATCATCATCATCATCATTTTGTAACCCAGGTCAAGGCCTGTGGATAAGAGATGATGATTCAGTGACAGAGTTATGGTCCCTTGGAAGGAAGGCATCCTTTCAGCCTTTCAGTGTTGGGCTTATAAGCAATTATTAAGGGATGACATGTGTCTTGTATTGTTGTAAGCATGCAGGGAGAGACACAGTAGGTGCAAGCACACAAGCTACCGTTTCAAAGCTTACAATCTATGTGATCCCATGACTATTTCAGCCAGCAGTCACCATAGTGATTCAGAAAACGAGCTTCATGTGGGCCCCAGGATCCAGGACATTCTAAAGGAATCACGCTTTCCATCTGCCCTCGAGTGTTGGGCAGGATGTGTCCTGGAAGGATTGGCATAAGCAAAGGCAAAGTTTTAGGAGGGAATGTGGGTGTTTACAGGCTAATCAGGGAAATTGATTGTTCGAATGATGTAGGCTTAATCTCTGGAGAGAATCCTAAACCCAAAGTTTGCCCTGGAGATGCAAGGGGGAAAGGTTTGCTGCATCCTTCTGCTTTCACTGCCCTCCCACAAGGTCCCTTCTGCTCAGCCATCCTGGTCCTCACTACCTCCTGAGCTTGGTTCTGATTTCCCATCCACCCCTGTGCTCATGCCCTTCTGCTACCCACTCCCTTCTTTTCTGCTCTTTGAAATTTTACCCATCCTTCAAAACCTAGTTTTTGTTGTGGTTGTTTTTTTTTTTTTTTTTTTTTTTTTAGTGAACCGGTAACATTTTCTGAGACTGCTGTGGCAAATAGTTATTTCTCTCTCCTGAACTCATAGACTTACCCTTCATATAATCATTTGGCAATATATCCTAGAAGGCAGTATGTTATAGTGGTAAGAACATTGATTGAGGGGTCATAAGATCTGGAATCTGGGCCAGGCTCTAATTGGCCATCTATGTGACCTCTGGCAAGCTGTTTAATCTCTCTGGACCTTGGTTTCTTCAACTACAAAATGAAGGGTTTCTAATAGATGATCTCTAACGTCTTGGGCCATTTTGTTGATTTCAGTCCTCAGACTTTTCTATTGCATTTTCCATGTTATGACTATTTAACTTTCTGGCAAGTGTATCTTATTTTTCCTACAGAATTTTAAGCCTACTGAGAACAGGGATTTTGTTAGCAGCCTAACCCCTAAGCCAATCATTTGCAATTCTAATTATAGTCTTATATCTGGAGATTTGCTAATATATGTTCCTACTGATCTATTAGTGTGAACTATATCTCCCTGTCCCTTTTGCTGCTCCCCCAAATATTTTCAGTCTCTGATATCTGTATCAAACAACAAACGTTCCAAGTTGACCCTGAGTGAAATTCAGTATTTGCATTTCATAAACAATGAGAATTAATTAGGTATAACAAATGCAGAAACATCAAGTAGAGGGACTGCTGTGAGGTGAGTCCGTCACTTGCCCTCATTCAGCAAGTACAACACTGCTCTGTGGAACATTATGCAAGAGAAGTAAAGCTCCCCAAATCTAGATAAACCTCAGAAGGCCAACTTCTGTTACACACTGACGTGTTTATTTCATGTTTCCACATAGGGAACAAACTTACCCTTTGGGCACCAAACACTGTCAGAGTTTCAGAGAGTTTTGTTTTTAATGCCATATCCTTTTTGTGCCAATTAGAGTTAATTCCTTTGGGCTCTTAAGTAATTTGTCTGTGTAATCTCAGGCACACTGAAAAGAGTTACAAATCCTTTGCTGATTGGAAATTAGAGTGGAAACGCTCAGGCATAGTTAAAAATTAGTCAAAAATTTAAGTCAATGTGATGTCTTTTTCCCTCCTTCTTTGCATCAAATAAAGAAAACTTCCTATACAGATTAATGCAAAATTAAATTGAAGCCAGATTGATGAGATTTTTCGTTGAGTTTATAAAACACACACACACACACAGTCCAACAGTCTTAATGATCTACAAATCTTTTCTAGATTTTTTTCTCAGGAAACAAAATATATATGCTTTGGTTGAATTTCAAGGGGCTTTTACCTTCTCATGATCCTTTACTATCCCAGGGACTTAGAAGGATTAACAGTTCAGGCTTTATTTGAAACTGTCTTTACTACTTTGGGTTGAAAACTTCAGCAGACCAAGTAGGCCTGAGTGGCTTAATTAATTCCTAATTGATTATAATAATTACATCTTTTCACCTCATCTTGATTTATTACTTTTAAGCACCTGAAAATGATTTTATCACCATTGAAGTAGAATCCCTAACCTAGAGGAGTGTAATTTCATGTTAATTAATTACCAGTTTTTAACTCTCTTATAAAGGCCGGGTTGACTAGCCCTACCCTACCCACAAGAGAGGGAGGGTGGACTGTGCTCTAAATGCCCCTCACTAAATGTCCTGCTGCTGCTGTGGTCACTGCAGAGTGCTTTACCCTGTTTCCTAATAACCACCAGGACCAGAACATAAGCTTTTCATTTCATGCATACAATATCAGTATTATTTTTCATTAATTCAAATATCTATGTATTTATTCCTACAATAAACATTGAGTACTTAGCATATACCAAATACTCACAATATAAATAAGCATTTGACAAGTAGAAACAGAGAGTCAAAAATAATACTCAACTTTTCCTTTTCTAGAAGCTTAGAGACCTCTAACACGATCTCTTTGCTTTTGTCTTCTTTCATGGTCTTGTAATCTTTCGTCTCTATGAGAGACCTTGTTTGCATCTAGCAAAAACATGGGCTTGACTGAAAGGCTTGTAGGTCCAACCAGAGATTAGTAAAGAAATTAATATAAAAAACATATTACAACAGCCACAACTAGTTTAAATGGGAAGATCAGATCTCATTCACAAAAGCAATGGAACATAAAAATGTTCAGAAAGATATTTTCAAATAAGAGCAAAGGAACTTTTAATTTTTTATTAAGTAAACTATAGAACTTTACTGACGGATTTGAATTAAACAAATAAGAAGAGAGACATATAGCTCTTTGGAAACACTGAATGCTTAAAGTGTACAAATTCTTCTCAAATGGAAATGCAGATTTGCTGCAATTCTTATTAATTACATGGGAATGTTTTGATTGGTGTAGGAACTTACTTTTTTAAGGTCCCAAATTTCCTGAATTGAACATGTTTGCATTTGTTGTTTCTTTTAAATTACAAATGCATTTTTGGAAGGAATTGAATATAATGATCTAAATACCTTTCCAGATTTTAAATTTCTGCAACAGTGGCATTATATAATGAAGAGCAGATGTGCCTTGGTTGGCATTATAAACAGAATATGCAACATGCAGTCTTCTCAAGAGCATGCAGACTGATTTGGAGAAAATGAACACAGAAAAATATTTTCAGATCAACATCTGAAGGAATGCAGAGCAACAGAGGACAAACAAAGTCACTAAGGGCAGAAGCGAGGCATAAATCATGAAAAGCATGACTGGATGATATACAGTGGCAGATACAAAGAGGTAACGGTCCCTGCTCCTTTTTCAAACTGATTTGCATAGATGATTAGCCTTTGTGAAATAGGAACTAAACAGGGGAAGGGACAGCAGGTCACCTCCCACACATGCCACCATCTCCTGCAGAAGGAGAACCTGTAGGCTGGGGGTGGGGTGTGTGAGGGACTGTGGGGTGTGTGCTGGGCAGTGTAGAAAGAGGGTGAGAGTGTGTTTGCCTGTCTTTGCCTAGAAGTCATCTAACCACAAGAGGCTATTTAGGTGGATAATTTTTAGAGCATCAGATGTTCATCTGCTTGTTCCATGTCTGGGCAGTACTTTGATTATCTTTGATCTCAAGAGTCATCAAAAAAAAAAAAAAAAGAAATCTAAGAAATAAGAAATTCAGTGGCAATTAATTGAAAGGAGAAAAGTGATCGGTTCTGAGATGTTCCACTCACGAGCATGAATCACTAATATTATTTTGAAAGACATAAAAGTTAATCAATTCTTCTTTCCAAACAAACTAAACAAAAACAATTTCACTTATGAGCTGAGATGCTAACTGCCAGATCCCCCGTGTAAAGTACATTTTTGCGGCAATGATGTCACTTCTGAGAATCAGGGCTTGAAATAGACACACTCCCAGAACTTCAAATGTGTCAAGCAATGTCCTTTAATATTTCATGCATAAATTTTCAGGTCATCTGAAAGAATAAGAAATTGTGTTTATTTTTTTCTCTTCAGGTCCCCAGAAGACCATTCGGTTTTATGTAATGCAGGAATACTGAAATTTGGGGTGGGGATTCTCTGCGGCTCAAACAGGCTGTGTCTTTGGGATTTGTAGCACTGTTTTAGATTTCAGCTACCTGCTTCACACCTCTGCTTTGATTTTCTGATGTTTCACCATCACACCAAATGGCTTTTCAGAACAGAGTTCTGTTTAAGCACTTTCTTTTATTAAATGTGGTGCATTTGGTGTGGCTGGATTACATTACATAAAGCTATGTTGGCAAATTAATTACTAAGCATCGTCTTGTCATGGCAAACTTATACGCACACACATGCAAATGCAACAAATCACCAGCAAGGAGTCAATGAGTTGCTATAAAGCATGTATTTCTACATTCACAGGAATTGTAATTATTTTGTCATCATAGACCTCTGAGCTCTACCAACAGCACAACAGCTGTCTGGACAGCCAACAAAAAAAAGACAATCACACAGTGTGTTGATGTACACAAAATGAAAAATCAGGTTGAAGTATTTCCAATCCACCATCCCAAACCTAGCAGGTCCCTTGTTGCCGTACAGAAATAACAGAGGGCTGAGGTCAGTCTCCCTTTGCATCCTAAGGTTTCCTGAGAGGAAGGTATCATTCTTTACTTTAAAGATAATCATTTTCTGAGTTTTTAATTACCTCTGAAATGGGGTCATGGCTTTTTATGCTTCTTTTATAGTACTTTGTTTTTCATTGTTTCCAGGGACTAAAGATAATTATACAGATTTTGCAAATTATACCCTAATGATAATTGCTTTTTAATATGTTTACAATTGCAATTAAAACTCTACACACTTCTAAATAATACTGGTTAGCTGAAGTCACTTAACAAAGTTCAACAAGACAAAGACAGTAGTAATACTTAGGTATTTTTACCCTATTCAGTACTTATGGCAGCCCAGCTGTCAATAGAATTTTTTTTATTAACTTAATCAAAAAATTAAAAAAAAACATTTCCAAACTAAATAAAACAAGGGAATAAGAAAAACAAATATCCTAAAATAATTTCACTGCTTCTAATATGAAAATTTTCATTGCTTCCTACCATACCACAAGAAAATTAATGAACCATAGTCATTCCTGAGCATTCACATATCATAAGATTACCCTCAATATCTTATCCATTCTTACTAGATTATCGTTCCCCCTTCCCTAGCTGCTGTCTATCTCTAGGTCCTCTATATTCTACAATAAAAGATACTTGTTTTACATTTTTCACAGAGTTCACATTAGTGGTAATATACAATATCTCTCCTTTTGTAACTGACTTATCTCACTCAGCATTATGACTTCAAGTTTCATTCATGTTGTCATATGCTTCACAACCTTGTTCCTTCTCACTGCTACGTAGTATTCCATCGTATGTATGTACCACATTTTGTTTATCCACTCATCTGATGAGGACATTTAGGTTGTTTCCATCTCTTGGCAATTGTGAACAATGCCTCTACGAACATTGGTGTGCAAATATCTGTTCGTGTTGCTGCTTTCAGATTGTGAATTTTTCAGATAAGGAAAGGGAGGCATGGTAATATTAAGATCATCCTGAGCCACATAGCTGGAGTGTGATGGGGCCAGAATTCAGTCACGGAGAGTCTGACAACAGAGCCCTGGGCTCACACCCATCTGTGTGTGTGCTGGGCTCACATCCATCTCTGTTTCTCCCTAACACTCATGCCCTATTCATTGCTTACCTGCATTTCCTCTGATTACAAGACCTGGAGGCAGGGGCTTCTTTGTATTGTTCACCACTGTAAATCTAGTCCTTGGGTCTGGGCCAGGCAAATAGGAGTCACTTAATAAATGTCGAGTGAATGAATGAATGGATGACCATGCATGTGTCCCTTATTCATATTGTCCTCAGGCTGCTTTTTGCCAGGGGTCTGTGCCTAAGCCCTGGAAAGAGAGGATGTGGGGGAAAATCAGAAGGAACTTGAGACTCTGGGAGGCTGAGGCTTTGCTACTTGGAGGCTCCCGGGGTCACTAGGGATGACATGGGGGTGGGATGGGGTCAAAGGGTATAGCCCAGCCTCCAGAATACCATGGTTACCATGGTGCCTATGGTACTGGTGACTTTGGCACCAGAGGGGATCAGGATCAGTGCCAGCAGCAGGAGCAGAGGCAACCATGGGGCACCTTCTCAGGAAGGTTCCTGGCCCATTAGATTAAGTCCCAGTCACTGCACAGAGGGTGTCACATCATCATTGGTGCAGGTGACAGAGAACTAAGGCATGACTTTGGCATTGTGTCCTCCCCAAAGACTCCTGGAGTAGGGTAGCACCTTCCTTGTACTCCATGGTCCTGCAGGCTTTGTTGGATGACATTAATGCAGGGAAATGGAACCAGAGGAGGAAAATGGTAGATTCCAGGTTTGAGTAGAGAGGGCTGGGTTTGAGATCCACCAAAAAATATCCTTGGAGGACTCTCAGAAAGGTCCAGAGGGATAAAGACTGGAGGACTTGCTTCAGTAGGTCCAAGCAGAATTAAATACATACTAACCCAGGCTGGTGTGTGTAGGGTGTGTGTGTGTGTACATATGTGTGTGTGAGTGTGTTGGGGGTGGGGTGGGTGGTGGCAGGGTCTCTAAATCAAAAATGGTCCTCATCATGAAGCCCAGAGAGCCTGGGGTCCTGGGAAACTGTGATGTGTTACACACATGTATGTGCAGTGTGGCAGCAGAAGCAATACCCAAATTATGTGACTAATTGTCCAAACAAATCACTAGCCTATGATAAAGGAGTATCTGATCTACACAACTATAATTCTGGGACATACATCATTTCTTGGACTAAATGTCTATGTCTTTTAATAAAAGTTGAGAAAATTGCTTTCCCTTAGTTAAAATGAGTGGGAAGAGCATCTATAGGAAATGAAGCAAAAGTGTTGGGGTTGGAGTATGAATTCTAGAGTCCTGTCAGTATCCAGCTTTCCCTGGGGCTACAATTTAGGGAGTTTTTTTTAAAATATCCTTTGCATGATAAGCAAAGGCTACTTAGACACTGTTTCTCTTGGCAAAAGTTTTCCTCAAATTCATGTCTGATCAGGGGTCAAGAGATTTACTCAGCTGGGCAACTGCATTTGTAGAAGGCAGGCATGTTTTTGTTCCAAGCACAAGGGATAAAGTCAGGAAAGAAGATAAAGATTTCAGTGGGTATTGCACCTGTCAAATTGTAGTAAAAAAGAAAAATATTTACAAGGGCATTCTGAACCTTATGTGAAGGGGTAAGAGACAGCCCTCCCAGCTTTCTTGCTGCAACCTGGTCTGATGTGACTTTCTACGCAATTGCTCTCTCCATTCCTGAAGTTGACTGGGCACTGTAAGGAGCCTCCTAAATTAGGTAGTTGTGCAAATTCCCCTTTCTTCTCTACTGCAGCTGCTTTGGCTCCTCTCTTTTACCAATCTCTATTGTTGACACCCTGGAGGGAGGGCTGAACTCTCCATGTGTCCTACCTTCTCCATGTCTTACCTCTTCCCAGGGCTGGTCCAGAAAAATCTATGGAGGTGCCTGGGATGGCAGAACTGATTGGGGGTGAGGGGGCATAGGAAGGGGAGCTCCATGTCTCCTTCTCTCCTTTGCTATCATTTCCCCATCCCCAGGCTTGTTATCCTCAGCAGCTTTTTCAGTCTCAATTCATCACCCCCTGCGAATATTCCAGGGACCCCTATCCATGGCCTCTATGATTATATTCTTCAGACTTTAGTTTTCACATAAAATGAGATGAACTTCACTCTTCTCTTTAATGTATACAAAGATCTTTGTGCAAAGGAAAGACCCTTTCTGTTCTCATCCTTTTACCTTTGCAAGTTTCAGGCTAAAACAACCACCACCACTGTACATTGGAAAATTGCAGAGACAGAGTATTATTCTGGGGAGGGGAGAAAAAGATAGAGGCTGGCATAATATGTCTCACCTCCCACTGACCATGTGAGGAGAAAACCCGAGGCTGGAAGTAGCAGATGACAAGAGGGGAAAGAGGCCTTTCTTAAGGAAGAAGGGCACCTGGGTGTCAAGCTTGGACTGAGGAACATTCCTGGGGAGGTGGAGAGGGTCCTTGCCCTCTTACCTTTTACCCTGTTTTCTTCCCTGCCTTAGTGTGGGGGAACTGCCACTACTGGCTTGGGGGCTGGAGGGGTTGAAATCTCCTCTACTTAGTGAATGTGATGGTCTGGGAGGTCATCGGGGGTTGGGAAGCCCAACATCCAATTAGAGTTATTCTGGGCATGCCAGAGCAGAGGAATTCTCATGCAAAGTGGTATCAGAATGTTGTTCAAGTAGATTTTACATTCTGTACTATTATGGAGTACATGTCGTAGAATAAACAGGCTTTTTGTGGGCTGCCTTAGGAAGCTAATTATGTTGCATTGTGTACTCTTTGAGTCCCAAACAGCTGACTTTCCAGAGAGGAACCATTTCTAAATCAGGGGCTACCTGTAATAGGAAAAATAACATCCATTAAAAAGGTATTAAGAATGATTACATTTTTGGATATATTTTCTTGAAATAATAACATTTCTCTTTTTTAATTCCTTAAATATTTTAGATTTAATACCTAATAATTAATAGAAATACCACAGCTGATCAAGAGTTGAATTAAAACAAGAGGCAAATGTATTGTGAAGCAATTAAAGTTCAAGCTTTGGGGTCCCTCGCTTGCACAGGCCTCACCCAAGGCCTTGGGAGTATAAAGTGTTTGGAAGATGTTTTAACATTAATTGGCTCAGATCACCATCACCTTCCACTCTGACTTCCCCTCCTTTATATGTCTCCTCCTTTCTGATGACATTGAGTGGCCCTGAGCATTTTTTTTCTAAATAAATATTCACTTTTATACTTAATTTTGTATATTTGGATCCTCCAAATTTTATAAGATTCATGTTCCCCAAAACCTGGGTCTGCCCTGATTAAAGTCAAGAACTCGGGTTTTGATATTGAAGGACTGATGGTGAAGATTCATACTAGAAAAGAGAATAGAAACTAACTCATTTTTTAAAATACGCTGACCAAATTGAACACAATTGTATACATTCTCCTGATGATATTTTATATCATGTAAATTATTTTGTCATGCTGTGGAGCAAAAAATATCCCTTTTGATAAGCCAAAAACTGAGACCTACTTTGAAAATTCTTTTCTTCTTCCTAATCTACTCCATTCAGTCTGCAATCTTTTATGGTGAATAGATTGTGCACTTAGCATATACTTAAGGTATTCTCTAAATCTTTGCTTCTCAAAGTGTGGTCTTTGAACCAGAAGTATCTGACATCTCCTGAGAGCTTGTTAGAAATTTAGAATCTTCACACTCCAGACCTGCGGACTCAGAACCTGCATTTAAACAAGATCTCCGTGTGTTTCTTGTACACATTAACCATTGTTCTAAATGCTGGCTGTATTTTTGAGGGACAAAGGGTATTTGTAAATGAGTTATTTCTTTGAATTTAGATAAATATGGCAATCTAACTAATAGAACATCGTATAAAATTTATCCTAGAGGCCTGGCCTGTTATGTTTATTATATCAGATTGAATACTTTGCGAACACTGGCTGATTTTCTTTTCCCCTAAAATTCTGGCCTCCACTGCTTTCTCTGCAGTTTGCGAAGGAGGAAGGAGGTCTCTTGGTGTTAGTCTCTCAAAGAACCTTTCCTTGCAAGTGACAAACAAGTACAGTGGAAGGGGCTGTGCTGTGTCTGGCTCCAGCAACTGACTGCCAATGCTTTCCATGACCTCTTTCTCTTTTGCTTACTGTGCTTTCTCTTTTGTGCTCCACGTTGACAACAGAACTTTAAAAGTTGACATTTTCAGATTATAGGGAAGGCTGTAGTTAGTTAAGTGTTGGGAGCATGTTTGACATCTGACTCATTCTAAAGCATCCATCCTTGCTTCCTCTGTGCTCCCATGCCCTATTGCTTATCCTTCTGTTAGTAGCACGTATTTCATTCTGTCTTTTATTATATTTGTTATATGCCTGCCTTCCCAACTAGATTATAAACTCCCCAGGGGCAGAAATAATCCATATTCATTTGTATTGCCCCCATCATTTCTGCATTTAGTGCAAGGCCTTGCATATAGCACATACTTAATAATTCAAGTGTCAGAAATTTTCTATATATATCCACATATGTATTTGTATATGTATATATTTGTATATGTATGTGCTTGGCCAATCTCTCCCTTTTCAAAATAAGATTTGTCATCAACGATTATGACTTGTGGATTAGATGTAGGGATTGGATAATAAGTCCTGCTTATTAACTTGTAGAATGCCAAAGTTATAGTTCCACAGCCCCAGTTATAGCAGATGGACTGTAGCACTCTAAAATTTGATCTAGAGCATTCATTAAAATCTATGAATGAACCAGATGGTAAAGGGCTGTTCTGGGGAGAGTGGGTTTAGATGTCATAGAATAATAATTTTCTGATAATTTCCTTTTCTTTTCAAATTTTATGACCTTTTGGAGAGTTTCTTTCATCCTTCACTTCAGTATTTCAGTATTATCTCTAGATAAACAGGAGGCAGGGGAGCCTCCAGAATTTGAATTCTGACTCTGTCACTTACCATGAGACTGATCTGTGCCTCCATTCTTCTTTTATAATATAGGGATGGCAAAAAGTTGCTTTGTTTTGTTTTTAAATAATGACTAATTGAGACATAGAACAGTGCTTGATACACTGGGGATACATAAGTGTGTGCTGTTATTATTATCTTCAGTTAAAATAATAAGAATAACAAACCTGTGCTTCATCTTGCAGATGCAGAACTTCTGCGTATTTTATGAACCCTTTATTCAGTAAAACCTCAGGGTACACATTTAAAGATAATCTCATCCCTTCAGTCAAAAGAGCCGTCTTAGATTTACAGAAAAAATTGAGCCTATAGTAGAGAGTTCCTATATTCTCCCCTCTTCTACATGCAGTTTTCTGTTAATAATATCTTGCATTAGTATGGCACATTTGCTACAATTAATGAACTGATATTGATATATTATTATTAACTAAAGTCCATGGTACATTTATTACAATTAATGAACTGATACTGATATACTATTATTAACTAAAGTCCATAGTTTACATCACGGTTCACTCTTCATGTTGTACAGTTGCATAATGTCATGCATCTGCCATTACAGTATCATACGGAACAGTTTCACTACACTAAAAATCCCCCGTGCTTCACCCTAGTCATCCCATCTCCCCTCCTCCACAAGCCCCTGGGAACCACTGATCTGTTTACTGTCTATATATTTTTGTCTTTGCCGCAATGTCATATAGTCGGACTCAAACAGTACTTAGCCTTTTCAGATTACCTTCTTTTATTTACCAATATGTATTTAAGGTTCCTGCATAAACTCTTGTGGCTTGATAGCTCATTTCTTTTTATGGGGTGAGCAGTATGTAAAGTAGTATGATTGGCACTTTTTGAATCCTGTATATTGTTCATCTGACCCAAGTTCATTGCTACCAATTTATCCTCTTGTTCGTTTATTCATTCATTGGACAAATACGAATTGACTGCAACTGTATTTCAAGTGCTTTGCTAGATACAGGGGACATACTAGTGACTAAAAGCAGACCCATCCCTGGCAGTAAGCAGAGAGCTCTCTTGGTAAGTGTAAAATTACACTTGTGGTAGGAGCTTCAGGGAGAGAGGCAACGAGGCCAGAGACTATGTCCTACAGTCTTTCACCCTCAGTGTCTTGCATGTTTCCTAGTGCCTCCTAGGGATGAATTATAACAAACTTTAGAGGTAGCAGCAGAGAACTCCATTTACTTTGTCCAGCACCCACCCATCCACCTCTCTCCCCACACAGGTTCTTTATTGATTATTCACTATTCTGATTGTAAATTATTAGCTCCTTAATTTTCTTGAAACATGTTTAATTATTTATAAGACCAAAACAATCAGGATTAGTCAAAGCCATTTAGGTTTTCTGGTGACTCAAATCCTTGTCTCTGGGCTCTCTGACCATTTCTGCTTTCCATGAGACCATTCATGTTAGAGGCAGTGAGCTCTAGGGGAAGAATGTGGGGTTTACGATTTGGCCTGGGTATTTGCTTACTCTGGGGCCTTTGAAAAGTGATAGTTGCCCCATCATCTGCCATTGTGTGAATCATTTGAGATTATATGATGTAGAAAATAATAATAGCATTAAACATTAGTATTCTTTCTGTGAGCCCACCACAATGGATGGTGAGTGGAAAGCTGGACTAGAAGCATTTAAAATAACAGCATACCAAAAAAAAAAAAAAAAAGTGTGTAGATTTTTATTCATTTGATCATTGCACATTATGTATGCATAGAGTTTAGAGTCGAATAGCTCTACAAAATTTGTTACAGAAAATATCAATCCCTTGTTTATTTTCATACATTTTTCCATCTCAGAGACAACCCTTTCACCTCTTCTAGCTGATTGTTTTTGGTATTTACCTACATGCCTAAATAACATCCTTGAACTAGGATTTTTATTTTATTTTCATTTTTTAGGTATCTTATATTTACTTCCAACTCTGGAAAATTATTTTTTAAAAATTTTCCTTCCTTGTCCTCTTCATCTATGCATACCCTTCTCATTCTATCATTTCCTTCATATTTTTTGTTAGATCCATATGTGGGGTTTACATGTTTATGACTAAGTAAATACTATTTACAGCAGGGCCCTATAGTAAAGTTATAATTAGTCTTTCTTTACTATAAAACTCCTTTTAGGTAGTTAAGAACTATGTTGCTTTAAATACAGTAGTTATTATTGTATTGATCAGTAATTCAATCTCACAATATTTGCCTGTTATCCAACTCTCTTCCCAAGAGTTCAGATACATCAGGCATTCTGTCAACTGCTTCCTAAGGCGTCTCTCCTGGAGCCTTCTAAGCTGGATGCATGTTGATAGGATGCCTTTATGCCTGGAGTCCAGCTGTCATCACAAGATATCACTTGGCTATTACCTTGGGGATTCGAGTCATCTCTTTCCTATGGTGGATTTTCTTTTTCTTGTATCTCATGTCAGTCTAGCACCAACATATTAATAGCTTAATATGGAAAAGCTTGTTTCTGTCTTGCCCAATGTCCACTGCGGGTCTGAATGACTCTCCAGGATAGTTCTCCTCTATTTGTGGGTCAGATGATACTGATTTTGTAGCACCACCATATTGACATGCACTTTAATAATTGCAGAGGCAATTAAAGGACATGGAGAAGTGTGCACCAGTGTGCATCAGTGTAGAAGCACACCACATGCCTTATGCTCAGATTTGGTCAAACCAAATCACACGGCCATGCCCAACTGTATGGGCATGGAGATATGTGGGTCTGGAAGGAGAGAGTAAACAGGAATGCTGATGCACGTGCAGTCTGATGTTACAACCTCTCCGCCCCTACCCGTACCACCTTGGATTCTCCTGACGTCACCTCTTTATTAATCCTACCACACCATGACAATTTGTTCTATGAATGATCAGACCAGCTTCACAAAAGAGCAACCTGAGAGCCCCTCAGCTTGGGTCTTTGCTGCATGCCTCTTTCTTCCGGTATTGGGCTACTCCAACACCTCTGAGGAAGATGCTGCTGGAATCTACTCGTGCTCACTCATGTGCTCTCTGGAAGGACAGGAAAGTTGCGACCCTCAGTGGGGAAAATTTGACCAACATTAGGCTTCACCATGTCTTTCCCTTTGCTCCCCATGCTTTTTAAACCTTCTCCCTGGATCGCTCTCCCTGACAGCACACTACTTGTCTCAGGCTCTGTTTTCTAGGTAACCTGGGTTTTGACACCATGTCTTCCATTTTTTTCATTTTCTATTTTCTACTTTGTTTTGTTGGAGGATGTTTCCTAAGGAATGATGAATGGAGGCTGGGAGGAGGTAAGTGTAATTTTTTTTTTTAACCTAATATATTTGAAAATATATTTTATCCTGACAATTGATGATAGTTTGATATTGTATGAATTCAAGGTTGGAAACAATTTTCCTTAGGAATCCTGAAGGTGTTTCTTCCTTGTTTCATAGCTTATAGGTATTTAGAAATCTAAGATCATTCCTGATTCTTTTATGTGACTTGATTATTTTCCCTTTTCAAGAAACTTCTTGAATCATGGTTTATACCAATCTGAAATTTATGACCCTGTGCTTTCAGTTGGTCTATCATCCATTGTGTTGGGCATTCAATTCTCTTGGATTATTTTATTGCTGATTTTCTCACCCCTGATTCCTCTATGTTCTCTATTTGTTCTCTAAAAATCTTATTATTTAGGTATCGAACATCTAAACTTTTCCTCTAATTGCTTATTGTTTTTGTGTCTTCTTCCTTTGCTATACATCCTGGAAAATTTCTTCAACTTTATCTTTCAAATCTTCTATTGAATTTTTCATATTTCTGCCCTCAAATTTTGCATTTCTATGAGATTTTTATAATTTTTTGTTAATAGATTTTTAAAACATTTCCCTGCTCTTGTTTAATATTTGCAATACTTTTTTCTTATCTCTTCCAGCATTCTAGGAGTTGAATGGGAATGGGCTCTGCAGCTGGCGGAGTCTCAGCCTCCAGGATGCACCTGTTCCCTTAACTGCCCTGTTCTCAGTCAGGATTTCCCACCTCATCAGGGCCTGGTGTGTCATTCCAGAGGACCTCCACTTCTGTTTCTTTGCAGGGTGGAAGAGAAGCAGTGATCCATTTGCACAGAGTGAGGGAGGAGATATGAGTCTCTGACTGCTCCTTTAACAATCTTTCAGACCATGTTCTATACTTGAGTCACTGGTCTCACTTCCACTTCCAGAAAATCCTGTTCTGCCAGTTCCTGAAACTTTGGGGGATTCTTTGGTGAAAATCAGGTTGATTCTCAGCTTTTGCCTCTGCAAGCTGAAGATTCTGTTTCTTAGGTCTGCTGTCATTCACCACTAGTCCATTTGCTTCTCACCTTCCAAAGCATTTTTGCCAGGCTCTCCTCTACCGTCAACCAAATTTTGGTAGGTTTGTACTTTAAAAAAACTGTTTATTTTTATTTTAGTTGGGTTTTCAGAGTATGTAAAAATAGATGAATGTATTCCGTCAGTAACACAGAAGTCATTAGATGATTTATTTTATGGTTTATCTTTGCCTAACACAAGAAAACCAAAGTTACAACCTGCAAACTTACCTTTAAGAAGAAACAAATATTTTGAAAATCCTAGTTGGCCTTATACACTGGTGTAACAACATATATTAAAAATTCCAAATATTTACTCATCACACAGAATTTAAATTGCACATTTCACAAAGTTGTGTAATGTCACTGTACAAGTTTCATTAGTCAGGGGATTTGAGATGGCAGGACTTTTCAGCCTTGGTACTATTGATGTTTGGGGGTTGTCCTTTGCATTTTATGAAGTTTAGCAGCATCCATGGCCTCTACCCATTAAGATGCCACTGATACTTCCCAAGTTGTGACATCCAGAAATGTCTCCAGACATTGCCAAATATTTCCTGGAGCACAAAATCACCTCTTGTTGAGAACTGCTGCAGCATTGTGTGGTACAGTAATCAACAAGCTTTTTTTGTAATATATAATTTTTGCTTTATGGGTATTATGGTCTCTGATGTGACTACTCAACTCTACCATTGTAGCATGAAAGCAACCATAGACAAGCATAAAGAAATGGGCATGACTGTGTTCCAGTAAAACTTTATTTATTAAAACAGGCAGTGGGCAGGACTTGGGCCATGGACCATAGTTTATCAGAGCCAGGTATAGCACAAAGAGTAGGCACTTTGGAGAAAGAGTTAGATTTAAGCCACTTACTAGATCCATTATCTCAGGTAAAATCAATAAAATTAACAATATGTATATTATGAAGCTGTAATGAAGAACTTACATGGAATTTTAAAAGTTAAATTTTTGAACATACCTTGTAACTCTTCACCCCTTCTGGTCCTTGCTGTCAAGAGTTTCACAACTAAAACAATGTTGATGTGTATCAGCAACTCTTTGTTTTATAATTAAATATGACTTCTCCTGCACCAGAGAGCTTCTAGAAGTGAGAAAATAAGTCATTGTCATCTTCCTAAGGTTTGTGTTTACTCAGTGCCTGGCAAGTGTAATTTATCAAATGTTGGATGAAGGGACTAATAATTCAGCACGTTCTATTGCACTTAAAGTGATTTTCTTTCATATTTATATTAATACTGTTTCTTCAAAGGAAACACATTTTTGCTAAGAGAGTTTTTTATAATCTTTGCTTCCATCTCCAATAGAAATGATAAAATATTTTTGCCTGACAATTTATAGATCAAATAGTTTCACAAATACTTGTAAGCAACATTCTGCACTTTGCCAATCTCTAAAAGATCTAGTGTGTAGCATTATTCTATGAAGTGTATGCTATTTAGAAGCATAAAAAGATATAATTTTTCTAATATTAGAATTGATGCTATTTTAACATATTAAAACAAAATAATGTACCTCATATTACTTCTATATAAATTATAAAATATGATCCTTCTTATAGGGTCTAATAATGTACTGAAAGTATTTGTGCCCTGCTGAAATATGTAGGATAAAACAAACTCTAATTCTTCAGAAGGATTGAGATATTGAGGCATGTTTAACATCTTTTTTTGTTTTTTAATTTAGAAGGAGAGAATTACTTTGCCTAAGTTTTAACCTGTAATATACTTCCATCCCAAGAAGGTACATAATCCAGAAAATAGGGGAGGAAAAAAAACTAAAGGGATGTGAAATCCAGTGTAGGAGGTAGTGATGCACCACTCTGGGACAAGCGAGATACCCCAGGACCAAGGCTGCTGAATGCTCACAGCTAATTCAGTCTCTAGGAATCGTTCTCGACTGAAGTTTCTGCTTCTCCCGAGGTTACATTTCTCCTTAGGGGAGATCTTGCACCCATAGCCTGGTCATTTCAGGAGAACATAGGTCTGACCCCTTTGTCTCAGTTGGGATGACTCTGAAAGACCATTCCAGTTGCAGGCCACTGTTGCAGCCATATCACAGTTCAACTTCTTCCTCTGCCCAATTGTCTTTCCTCATTTTTCACAGATATTGTCCCTAAGAACTCTCTCAATAAGCCTCTTGCATGCAAATTGCAGGGTTTCATAATAATTTTTTTCCTATTGAATTTGACCCATGGCAGTTGGCAACAGTAGTGGACCCAGGAAACAGACTCTAAATTTGGATTTTGAGGTGTGGTCACTTACCAGCAGGAGTAATACCCCAGGTGGTGGGGGGATTTAGGGGAAATAGTAACTATAGGAACAAAGATATTTGTGATGGTTTGGAGTTTTGCATCCCAGAAAAACATGCTTTTAAACCTAATCCATTCCTTTGGGTGTAAATGCTTGTAAATAGGACCTTTTGATGAGGTTACTTCAGTTAAGGTGTGACCCAGCTGAATCAGGATGGATCCTAATCCTATTACTGAAGGTTTTATGGGGAAGGTCACAGAGAGAGAGAAAACTAGAGGGAGCAACCAGAAGCTGAAAGTCAAAAGAACCTGGAAGAGAAAGGAGAAGCCATGTGCATTGCCATGTAGCAGAAAAGCCAAGGACCAAGGATTACCAGCAGCCAGCCCCAGAATGCCACAGTCTTCTGGGAAAAAAACCATTGCCTTGATGATGCCAAAATTTGGACTTTTCCCAGCTGCAAAACCATGAGCCAATAAATTCCCATTGTTTAAGCCAACCTGTTGCATGGTATTTGTTTTGACAGCTAGGAAACTAAAACAATACTGGGTGACTGTTGCTGAAGGGCCAATGAAGCCTTGGAAAGGACAGTAAAAGGCTAAAAGTGATTAATCAGAAATAGAAAGTAAAGTGTGAAAGCCAGAGTGTTTCTTTGGCAGCATATAAAAGATTATCATCTTTTACAGCCAAGAGCCCAAAAAACTATAGATCCAGCTTAGGACTTAATATTACATGGAGCAAACCTCCAGGGAAGGTTGTATTCTTAGCCATGACTGATCTTCTATGCCATGTCGGGGCTCTCATTTGAAGGACTGGGGTCCTCTGACTTGGAATGTGTGCCATCTAAGTCCACAGACTCAAAAATCTTGAATCCCCAATTTCCTATGAACCCTCTGGGACTGTAGGAATGCCCCTCCAGCCCCCACCCCCAGCAAGACTAGGAGAGAATGCATAGGACTGGATTTTGATTACTTTGTATGAAGAGGTAGGGCAGAATATAAATTTGGATAACAGAGTTTATTGATATGGAATTATTTTCCCAAGATGCAGTATTTAACTCTTTGGGCAAAGACCCAGGGAGTGTTCAAACACCCTGCTTGGAAGAGTATTTATAGGACTAGATTCTGAGGATGTTGAGTCAAGGAGGAAAGAATTTAAAGTTAGAGAGTTTACTGCTATCAGAACACTTTCCCATGGTATAGGATTTAACACTGGCAAGGTCTCAGATGATGTTGTTAATCCACTGATGACTTGAGCCCTTTACACTATAGAAAAGTGTTGGCCCACAGTAAATGAATTTGAAATGTCAGAGGAGGAGATAAAAAAAAATCTCAGGAAATTGGGCCTGCCATAATGAATATACCACACATGGCCAGAAAATCCACCAGCCACTATGATCAATGGGAGGACCTGAGGACACTTTGTTTACCAAAGCTAAAAGGAATGTGATGATGAGAGGAGCTCCAGCATTTGTGAGCTCAAAGGGGGCTGTCCTTTTAGGCCAGCACAGATGTGAGGAGATGCTGTTATGGAATTGGGCTATCTGATTGCGGTGTAGATGATCGGATTCTATAATAATAGATGCCAGCTGGTGATGCTTAACTGGCGGAAGCAAAGTGGGTGTGTTTATCATAATGAGGGACAAGGTCCAAGTGGAAGCCGGGGTGTCTGACCTACAAGAGCTAAGGAGATGGTTAATAGAAAGTGTCCCCTGGGGTAGGATAAATGGGCTGCCAACAAGGGCATTGGTCAATTTATACAACCTAAAGAAAACAAGGCTGGATGATCAATAGACTAAGAGCAGCTGCTCCAATAAAAAGTCATGATCTTTTGACCAGTTTCCAAAACTGAACCAGTTCTCAGACCCAGAACCCACACAAAGCTGGTGGGTCCTCACGAGGAAGGACCCAGCAACACCGTAGCAGGTATATTCTGTAATGACTACTCCAACTCTTCCTCAAATTGAACTATAGCCATTTGCTCGGATACTCATACAACAAGGATAGGGGAATACCAAGACATTTCAAAGATGTTTGGACACAGGATCTGTGTTGACAAGGTAGAATGGGGACCTATGAGAACCAAATGATAAAGGGAGTTCTGGCTCAGGTCTTCTGGCTCACAGGTCATTTCCCTCTGGTCTCTGAATAGATAATTGGTATGGATATACTTGATATTTTGCAGAACGCTACATTGGTTCCTTATCACGTGCTCCGATCAACTGAGTTAGTAACATGGAAGGCTATCAGATTTAAGGTGACCTTGAGGAGTCAGGACAGGGCTCTGCCATAGGTATAGGCTGTGATGAAAGTATATGATCCAGAAAATCTTATGGCATTGGAGATATTTATTAAGCAGGAAGGTGGTGGTGTGTTTATACAAACCCCAATAGGAGAACTGTAATGTAGAACCTTAGGGTTCTGGAACAAGGCCATGCTATATGCAGCAAAGAATTATACGCCATTTGAGGGAGAAAACAAAATGAAAAACAAAACAGCTCTTGGAATGATTTTAGACCCTGGAAGAAAGAGAACATCTGAACATGGGATATGAGGTGACCATGAAGCCAGAGTTGCCCATTGTATGTTGGAGCAAATCTAGGAGGAATTCAGTGTAAGATGGATAGTATGCTTGGGATGAGACAGGACCATGGCTAGAGGGTCCAAGTAAGTGACATGAGTGGGTAATCCAGATTCTTTGTCATTCATCACTGTTGCAGTGATATCTCTCCCTGAGTCATACCTATGACTTCATGGTAGACCAGAATGACAGCAGTAAGGGAAAAATTCCTAATAGGCAGAGTTTCAGATGATGCCTCTGGTTATCTTCTTTGTGTGGAAAAAAAGTGGCCTGAAGCAAGAACACATATAAACTCTTGGGCAGTGGCAGATAACTTGACTGGTTGGTGAAGGGCTTGAAGGAGAAAGATTTGGAACAGAGAATAAGGGGAAGAAGCATCATTCCTTGAGGAAACCCACTTATAGGAAGTTGACTCCATTGGACCCCTTCCACCCTGGAAATGGCATCTATTTATTTTGACAGGAATAGCCAGGTATTTTGGGTATAGGCCTGTATTTCCTGCCCACAGGGTTTCAGCCAACACCACTGAGGGTTTAGGGTGTTTGAGCCTGTGACACGGAATCTTGTATAATATTGCATCTGACAAAAGAACCCACTTTAGGGTAAAAGAGGTGTGCTAGTAGGCAAATGGCCATGGAGTCCACTGGTCCTATTATATACCAAACCACTCAGAAATTGATGGTCTGATAGAGAGAGGGAATGATCCTTTGAAGGTCAAGCTGAGGCATCAGATTAGAGATGACACCCTGCAGAGAACGAGAGCCCTCCTCCAGGCTGCAGTATACACTCTAAATCAATGACTATTACATGGTGTCATGTCTCAAGTTAGAAGGAATGCATAGGTCCCAAAAACCAAAGAGTGAGAGTAGGAGTGGTTCTGCTATCAGCACACCCAGTGATCCTTTGGGGCACTTCTTGCTCCTAAAATCTAGACTCTGGAAGTTCTGGAATTCCTGAGTCACAGAGGAGGAGCACTTCCACCAGGGTACATGGTAAGAGTCTCATTAAACTTTAAGATATGCCTGCCAAGCAATTACCTTGAGAGCATGTGCCAAGAGACTAGCAGGCAAGGAAAAGAGTCACCACCCTGCCAGGAACAATTGACCCTGATCATCAGGGAAAGGTAAGACTACTGTTACACAATGAAGGGTAGGGAAGGATTCATTTGTCACTAGACGATCCACTGAGGCATGTCTTGGCCCACCCTTAACCATTTGAATGGTACTTGGACAATGCCCTGGCTTGAGAGGGGCCTGTTATCCAGGAGCTAAGACTGCTCAGGGATGAGTCTGGGTTACACACCAGATAGACTACCAAGACCAAAAGGAATGCTAATCAATGATGAGAGGAATCTAGAATGGATCAAAGGGTTAAAGGAGGGGGAAGAGGCACAGCAGCTGTAGTTTAAAGCCTACTGCAGTGGTGGAGCTGTAGGTTGTTCCATTAACCTTCCTCTTGTAAGTTTCCTTAGGAAAAGAGGCTGACCAGAATCTGGAAATAGTCATTTTTAGATGGAATGAGCTCACTATAAAAAGCAAGTAGAGTGCAAAGAATAGAGTGTAGTGGAGTCTATGTTACTCCACCCAGCTGGCAGGAATGTTAGCCACTGATGGCCCACAGCTGAGTCCTTCTTTGGGAATTATCCTCCATTAGGGGGAAATTGCTTTTTCCAGGGCTACACGCCTTCCATGGAGGCAGCCTACACCCATTGACTGGTTGATATGGAGATATAAAAACCTGCACCCTTGTCTTAAGCAGATAATTCCAAAGGGCCATTTCAGCTCCATTATAGGGTTGGCTGAGGTTTCTTCTGCAACTGTATCACAGTTCAATTTTTTCCTCTGCCCAACCCTGTTTCTCTCACATCTCTCCAGTATTATACCTGAGCACACTCCCGATCAACCTCCAGTATGTAAATCTCAGAGTCTGTTTCCTGGGGAACCCAGCCTATGAGAGCTAGTAAAATGAGCTTTTATATATATATTTGGAAGAAGGCTTTAGAAATATACACATGTTAGTTATCTAACCCTAAATGTGTGTGAATGACTAATCCTATCCAGTCATGGGTGAAGGAAAAACTGTGAAATGAAATGCAGTTCCAAATAAAGCTAAAATTATATGTTACTCTCAGCAAAATAAAGAGGAATATAAAGTTTAAGAATGGAAAATCAGCTGTCCCCCTCAAAAATAACAATTGAAATGCTGTTAAAGAATACTGGATTGAAGGAGCACAAAATTGTGAAGCCTGCCTGGTCACTCGCGTGTCCTACTTTGGCCTTGGGAGTAGTTTATGAACTCCACTCCCTGCCCCCCAACCAAAAGTGAACTATAGAGGAGGGAGACCCAAGGGACGTTAATGGTAGATGCATTGTCCCAGTGTCCCCAGAGTTGAGTAAGCATCCTTCCTACTTCCCAAGAACACCTAGATTTCCTTGTGGATAACTACTCCTCTGCCACTAGGTGTTTGTTCTCAAAGGGAGAGGGATTCTCAGTACCAGCCTTCCATTGATTATTCCAGCATTAGTTGATAGTTCCTTTTCCTACCTATTTGCTTGCAGGTGGGTGGGCACAACATCCAACCTCGGCCAAGCTGACTCCTTTCTGGGGCTCTGAAGAAGAAGTGTGCAACATGAGGACATGGGGACAGTAGGAAGTCAGATCGTCATAAATGGTGGGAAGGGTGGTAGTGATACTGGGACTGTCCTTGCTATGTGATGCTGTGAAATCCAGGAAACTACTCATTTCTATGAGATTCCAATAGCCTTCCAATAAATTCTATTTTTGCTTAAGGTGGCCAAAGCTGGTTTTCATTGTTTATGAGTAATTATTTTGATTGATTCCATTACTTACCAGCCTGCTGCTCCCCAAATGAGTTACAACCCTCAGATATTTGGTTGATGGTGTGATCCAGGATGGGGAGTAACATATACATATCAGAAGGTTACAGCTGCCTGTGCTTACCTATGCAGACTTCTAGATTTCAAAGACTTAAAAAAATAAACACCAGAATTGTCTACATATTTTGCATCTGAGGTCTAGAGGAGCCTCAGGGGCTGTAACTCTCAACACAGACTCATCCCAAAATAGTCAGAATCTGGATTACTCAGAAGATGGGGCCCAATTGTTACGGAGTCTTGGGCATTCTCTGGACATTGTTTCTGAATACATCCCTGATGACAGCTTGTTTAGTTATTTGTCTCTTTCTCATAAAAGAGTGCAGAACATGCAAAAAATGCTTTCTGCTTGTATTTTTGTAATTGTTTGCAAGCTGGCTAAATGATAATTTACTGTATTTTCTGTTTGGAGATACTACAGATTCTATAAAACATTCTCTACATTTTTCTTCATCCATTTTCTAATACCGGGAATAGTTCAGACACCCAAACCTGCATTTTTATCACGTTAGAAACCAATGGAAGTCTATTTCCTAAAGCAGGAGGCAAGGAAGGGGAGTGGGAGGAATGTGCTAAGAAACATGTTCCAGAGTATGTTTCACCCACACAAAAGGGAGTGAAATAAAAGCTCTCTACCAAAGAAACAGCTAGTTCAGTTCTATCTTGATCCACTGTACCTTACTGCTTCAAAATTCCACATCTGAGAAAATAGTGCTTATATTATAGTCTTTCTTTTTAATATGGATCATTTAGAGTCAAGTTCTTTTTAAATTCAATGATGACATCTGGCGCTATGGACTCTAGAAACCAGTATTGACAAATGACATCCTTCCTTCTCTGCTTTCTATATTGAGTATTCATCATAAATAAACTGGGGATAAATATAGTAAACAGTGATCCAGGTAACTCCCAGGCAGAAGCCATTCCATGCAAGCATTAGGAATATACCATGGAAGCCACTTTCACCTTTCTGGACAACATGGTGGTGACCATGAACTTACAGCACCTCTGCCAAGATTATTTTCTAAAAATGATTTTAAAAGGATATTTCTACCTTCTCGAGGTCACCTTGTATCCTGGGACAATCTGGATCATTCCATGGCCATCATGATTCAGTTTTGACATTAGATGTTTAAATTGGTCTGTATGTCTGATTTTAACTATCCCTAGATGAATAGCATATTTCCATACACCGAAAACTGGCATTGTGGTCCCTGTAGCTTCCCACAGGCAGATAGAAATGCCTTGTGGATAAAGAATTTCCAAAGCCCTACCCCTCTTTGAGGGGGTATGCTTCAGGGCTCTACACCTTTGAGCAACAAGACTAGTGCTCTAGGAAGATCACTTCTAGAACCAGCACAAATAGTTGCAATCACAGGGACAGTACTGACCAGGGAGAGAGAGGTATTAGGTTGTTCTTTTTTCATCACAAATTTCATTGGCCCAGCTAAGCAGGATAATCAAGCCTGCTGATCAGAATACTTCTGTACAAATGAAATATTGTGACTACAGCCCAATTGGACATTCTAGGGTGGGGTGCTCAGAGCCCCACACTGCCACTCCCCATCTTCTTTTTTTTGCCAAGTGGTTTCTGAGGCTATTGCTCAAGATTCTTGGGCTCTGCAGAACCCTGGATGCTCTGAGAAACTGTCTGGAAAATTCTGTTCCAATTAAGTAGTAATATCATATGTTTGCAGTCCTAATAGCTTCACTCTGTGAAAAGTTTAGACAGAGAGAGCCTCCTGGGAGGTGCGAATTGAGAAGTACCAACAATTTTCTGTCTCACAAGACCCCACTAGGCCCCCTTCCTCCTCTTGCTATCTGGCATTTCCATAGTGGAATCACTTGCTTGGGTTAAGGCAACTTCAGAAAGGTTCTGTTAGAAAATAAAATAAAATAAAACCAAGAAACAAATTTAAAACAAAAAACAAAAAACAACTTTTACTTGAAGGATCACCATATTCTGTTTGATTCCATCCTGAAATGCTAGGTGGGGATTTTTCCATAATGCTACAAAGCTGGGATAAACCAGTTCGCAAGCAAAGATGGGTGTATGCAAGAGGCTCTCTAGAGATTACAGTTTTGTGAGGTCAGATACTGGACCGAGAGATGTTTATGTGGGGAGAGGCGAGGATATAGCTTAAATAGGAGATGCTGTTCACTGAAATGACTCTAGCTAATAGGGGACATCCTGCATAACCAAACGACAAAGAGAGAATTGAGCACTTTTGCTAGTTAAGAAACGGGAGAACACTGCCCTAGAGAGAGATGGTGGTGCTGGAGTAGATTTTGACTGTGTGGTTTATCCGAAGACTGGCAGGTTGTCATTTCCCATTACCAAATGGAATTAATGATTATTAGTGAACTAATTTGTCACTGATGCTGGAATAGTATGGTTTTGTGAGAAGATGCTCTCCTAAATATGCAGAAGTGGGGTGGATGTCATGCCTGACAGTTAAACAATTTCAAGGCTACAGGTTTATTAGATTTGGGGCAGAGGCACTTCTTTTGAATCCTGTTTTAATATTTTATTTTTATTCTTTAAAAACAGTTATCAAATTTGTTTCCCTGTGTCTGCCTTTATTGATTACAAATGTTTCTAAATGTCAAGACCATGGAAAATGGCAACAAACTATCAATTCCTCATGTTAACAAGCACCACATTTACTCCAAAAGGTCATGAAGAATAGAGAAAAAGAACCACCACACAGATGATTTAAATCATATAGTTTATAAAGATGTAGAGGAACAGGCTTTAGTTAGGATGCAAGCTGCTCTGATTTGAATTTAATTTAAAGATGGACAGTTTTTCTATGGAGTAGGCATATTGTCTTCCTGAAGTCAGAATAGATTCCATCCAGATGCTTCATGTTTTTGCCCTGAGAGCAAGCATTACATGGGAACTCAGCTAAAGAAACTGAACAAAGCAACCTTATAAATTCTAAATTTGAGTGATTGCATCACTGGCCCTAAAATGTACTAAGAGTCAGATCCAGCTTTTGTTTTTATTGAGCATTTGTGACTAATTCCCACTGATCAAAGGCAATTTGGTACCTTCTTTCTTTTATTTTCTTCTTCTTTCTATTTTTCTCTTTAGCAAATAAATAGTATTCTGGAACGATGACATGGGAATCACTCTACTTTCCAAAAGCCACACAAATCCACTGGAGCAAGGGGAAAGTGGCATGGAGAATGACAGTGCATCTTGGGAAGTCATTAAATGGCTTAATTCATGTGCTAGAAGGAGATAATTTAGATATTTTTTGTTAATGCTGTATAATTATCAGGGCTTGCTTTGGTCTGCTTTTGGTTTGATAGTTATACTTAAATGAAAATTATCTACCACTTATACTGACAAAAATATGAGCTGCTTAGTTGTGGTTGTTGGTAAGATGTGTGGTTACAGAATCCCCACTTCGCTTTTCCAAGTTAGGGTTTACAGTCTTTTGGGAAGGGGGGATGGCAGGCAGAGGTGGGAGATGTGACCCAGGATGGAGACGGCACCTGCTGAAGACATGCAGCTTCTAGAAGCTTCAGCTTGGGGCTGGAGGTAAGAAACATAGGTCCTGCTCCTAGAGCTTTCATTTCTTCATCTGTAAATTAATGAAGGCACTATCAGTAGGGTGAGTCCAGGAACAGATGCATATTTGGGGGATAGATCCAGGACTTGTACAATTTTGGGGACCCTCTCAGAAAAAGAATACGAATATTGTGAATTCTAAATTGGGTTTATTATGTTGGAATGAGTCCAAGGACATGAAAGGCCTTGAAGCTTAAGTTTTATTAATTTCACGGTAAATCTACCTCTGGGTGTGTTAGTGCCACTAGGTGGAAGGAATGATAGCTCTCGTGGGTTGCCCCAACAATCCATCAAAGAGCTGCTATTTGTGCTGGCTGGGTTGACTTTCAGAGGGATGTGGTAAGGTCTTCTCTAGAATGGGAGAGTGTGGGAGTAAAAGACTGCTGTCTACTGACAACTGAAGGTTGTTATTAGATATTTTAGGGGGCTGACCTAGCTTGAGCCTCTGCTGATAAGCCACCCTCTGTTTTGAAAATCTGATTACTCCTATGCGCAATTTCCTTAGTCAGGGATGGCAGTGTATTTTAAACTCCTGTATTTCAGACCCAGTCATATGCTGTATCACGTAATTCTCACAAGTAGCCTTAGGAATAAGTATTTTACAGATGTGCAAACTGAGTTACCAAGAGGTTAAATGACTTGATCAAGATCACAGAGTCAAAAAAAGAATTTGTAGTTAAGCTCGGATCTGTCTAAACAGCAAAAGCGTCTCTCGTCTATCCCTTGCTGAAGAATTCTCAAGGGACTGCAGCCTGTGGGAGCTTCTGCAGGTGGTTTAAGATCTCTAAGTGGTTCTCACGGGCAAGCTGTTCAGCCGGCAAAAGTGAAGCTCCACTTCTTGGGAAAATGGCCCAAATTCTTACAACATGGCAGATTGTGTCCTCCCTTCTGTTTGACACCTGGTCAATGGAATAAAGATATTTATCTGGCTCTGGGCTGAAGGAAGTCCTGAACTGGAGAAATAATTTTGCATTTCTTGGGGTAGCAAATGACCACAAAGTGGGCACATTATCCTTGTAGGGGGATGGTCTAGAGTACACCTGCATTTTGATACTGTTTATCAAAAGTCCATCTCATGGATTTCCAAACAGGTGAGCTTCCCTGAGTAATACGTATTAGTGCTGGGCCAGGTGAAACACGAGTGTTGGGTGGGGAGGAGGGGAAATATTGCTAGAGAAGAGAGTCAAAAGATTCTGATCCCAAATGGGGCTCTTTTATGAAGACATCCTCCTTCCTTTTTCCATAGTCAGCCTTTTCTTCTCTGTTACCCTTTACCGCCCCCCTCCCACGCCAGACTTGCACCATCTCTCTCTCTCTCTCTCTCTCTCTCTCACTCTCTCTCTCACACACACACACACACACACACACACACACACACGATTGGGATAGAATCCTTAATTGGGATCCAATAGTATTTGGATGCTTGAGTTTCCTAAGAGCCTCCTCAAATCCTTGGGCAGGAATAGAATCCTCTTTCTCACAGATAAATCCCTATAAATTTCATATTCAGAAATGTGATCTGCTCCAATTGAGATCAGCATGTGACTGCTGTGCTCTGGATCCATAGTAATTGAATACATATAAATTAAAAAAAAATCATCAGGAACTGTGGATACTTTCCTCAAAGGTGGGACATTTCTAAAGGCAATTAAGTCGAGGTTTTTGACATGAAAGCTTAAGTAAAGGGAGTGGCTCTGCTCCCTCAATGCTTCCTAGCTGGCAAGCAAACCAAACCGCACTGCCATTCCTGCGACTCTGCTTAAGAAGCTTGGCAACAATAACCGTGGTGGTGCAGGCTTGGAATACATTGAAATAGGCCTGTCAAGTGTCAGTTTATACAGGAGGCAATGGAGTATGTGCTGACATCATGTAATCAAAAGGAAAAAAAATTACACCGTGTGTCTTGCCTGGGAAAAATAGACTGCAACTTAGCAAGTTGTATTTCATGCTTTCTGCACCGAGCTGCATAGTCCTTCCTTTATTTACTCATGGAGCAGCTATTTAACGGCATGGTGGTGGTTTACAAATAATCAAAGTGAGGGGCTGTTTTTTGTGTTTATAAAGACATCAGCTATAGTGGATCAGATAAAAATCCAACCCACCTCAGCAGGTACTAACTTGTTTAAGAAAACGAGCTGTCAACAGGAAAGAGAAACTCAGAGGGCTCACCAAGTTAATCATTCTTTTGGCAGGCCCTGAGAAATTCACAGCTTGATTTTTAAGTGAAATGTTGGGCAAATGCAGAAAGTCAGCTGTCTTCCGTCAATTGGGAATCAACTAGGAAACTGATTGGGGTGTTTGCTTTTTAAATTTCCCAAATAGATTGAAATTAAATTTCCCAAATAGATTGAAATTCAGGGGATGGCAGAAACCTCAAGTTTATCCTTACAGAAGCATGCAGGGTAGGGATAAGGGATAAGAGGCCTGAGCAAGAATGGAGGGAAGGGAAGCTCTGGATTCTTTTCTCTCTTTGATCTGTAGATTGAACAACTTCTCCTCTTGGTCTGCCTCCCTGAAGGAAGCTCTGCCTGGTGGCCGCCATGGAGTTTTCTCCTAGGGAAACTTCTGGCACGGTCATAGACTAAACTATCACAGAAATTTACTCCCTGCTTCTGTCCTGCCCTGTACTTCCCGGTTTCTTCAGTAAAAACCTTTTCTGAATTACTATTAATTTCAGATGTACAATGCAAATGCCAAATGCATATTCTGTGGGGTGATGTTGATATTTTTCCTAAACATGTTTTGCATCCACCTTGGAATAAACAAAGTCTTTGTTCTATAAATTCTCAATATTATCAGCTGGGCTTCTGATTGCCTAGGACTCAGCATTTTCTCTAAAGAAATTTTGGAAGCACACTCCGTTGACCAGCACAAAGGAGTATTTTTGTACTATGGTTATATTTTCTAAATTTGAGTTAATTTTGAAATATAACATATATATATGCAAAAGTGGGTAAAAGAATGCCATAGATATTTTCTTGGTGAATTTGGGAAGTTTGGGGGCAGGAATATTAAATAGAACCTTATTAAGTGTACCAATCAAGGGCTGTTTTACCTTTTCCTTTTGTCAGGGGAGGTGGAGGTAGCCGGGAAGGGGTGAGGGTAAGATATAATTTTGACTTTGATGATCTGCTTTGATTGAAAATCAGGCCATTCTCATGCATGATATTTCCCAAATGTGGGGTATATTGCTTAGTAAATCAGGATGGCAGGCTTTTCATCTATGAAGAGAAACAGACCAAAGTCATAGCCAAACAAAAGCAGCCAGAGAGGGAAACGTCTCACTGCCCTGTCCTCCTGAATAAAGTTGACATGACTAGCAGATTTATTAGGTCAAAGAAAAGTTACAGGAAAGGATAAGAAATGAATCAGATGTGTTATCGTTTGAAAATCCACTTTTAAAAAAAGTTAAATAGGAATGTTTAATGGGATGCAGTAATAGTGTGACATTTAACAGCATATATTCTGGAGTCAGATTGCTTGATTTGGAATCTAAGTCCTACTACTTTTTAGCTGCATGACATTGGGTGATTAACTTATTATCCAAACCTTAGTTTCCTTTGCTGTCAAATGGGGGTAATAATGGTATATATCACATGTAGACTGACTGTTACATGTGAAGTCTTAGCATAGTGGCTGACACAGAGTAAGAATTCAATAAATGTAAATGGCTCATTCTACTCCTCCCTGTTCTCCTCCTACTTCTGCAGTTCCTCTCAGAGCCTTTCAATGTGCTAATGAGTGCCAGGATTTTGTAGAAGACATCTGTACAGTTCAGTCTGTCCCAAACTTGCTATAGCAATAACACTTTTCCATAGAACATCTGTCTGGATTCATTCATCCTGGCATCCTGTTTAGGAAATCTTGTGATAGAGATATCCCCTAAGAGATTCTTGTTCATATTCCCCAAGATTTAATAGAGAAACCTCTCTCACATCTTTCTACTTAAAGTACTCAAAATCTAACTGTTTTGCTCAGCTCAACTCCAGTCCCACCTTCTCCAAGAGCTGATCCTTACTTCCCCATTTAGTTACCAGCACCAGGCTACTTTTTCTCAATCGAGTTGGCCCACATCACCTGCACTGTAGTGTCACTCTGGCTTTTTGTCTTGGTGTTGTCACTGTGTGGTGGCTGAGTTTCTTGTTATACTCAGCTCGGCATCTTTGATTTTATTTTACCTCGTCAGTTTTCAGCTTAACAATCTTGTTTTAGCCATTATTAGACCTACTGTGCTCCCCTCAAGATCCAATAATGAGTAGTTTCAGTAAGCATTTGAGGGCTTGAATTGGATCTTGATTTTCCAATGCAGGTAAGTCTGAAGCCTCACTCATCACCCTCCCCATCCTCAAGAGCTAATGTTGTTCATCTTTAGTCTAGTTGTGGCAAGTTGCCCACCCCCCACCCCACTTCTTTTGCCTTTCCTAACCCACAGGACAGTATCTACTAGACAGCAGGCTGAATTTGTTGAGGAGACTGTATTTCCCCCTTTATTACATTTCTTTTATTCTGAAGTCAAAATTTCATCCTATTTCTTGCCAATATATTTTTTTCAGTGCAGCTGAGAGAGACATTTTGAGGAGGAGCTACAGCCAAGAGGGACACTTTGAAGAAAGCACAGGAGCTGCGGATGAGAGACATTTTGAAGACAGCCAATGGAAGCAGACTCTTGATCTGGAGAAGCTGAGAGAGGACAAATATTCCAAGTGCAACTGAGAGTGACATTTTTGAGGAACTGCAGCCTAGAGAGGAATGTCCTGAGAGAAAGCCATTTTGAAACCACAACTTGGAGCAGATGCCAGCCACGTGCCTTCCCAGCTAACAGAGGTTTTCTGGACGCCATTGGCCATCCTCCAGTGAAGGTACTCAATTGCTAATGTGTTACCTTGGACACTTTATGGTCTTAAGACTGTAACTGTGTAACCAAATAAACCCCCTTTTATGAAAGCCAATCCATTTCTGGTGTTTTGCATCCCAGCAACACTAGCAAACCAGAACAGATTTTAAACAATTTTTTTCTTTTCTTTGTATTACATAGTGAGACTTTAGTTTAACAACATTTCATTGACCATTTTAAATCTACTGTGCCTAAAAGATTATACTTGGTGGAGACCTGGTTACAAAAAAGAAATGTTATAATTGTTTTTTGAAGAGATTACGAGCACAGCCTCTGGAGTTCAGATTATCTCGCCTCAGCTCCATCATTTACTAGCTTTGTGACCTTGGGCAAGTATAAAATGGAATACCTCAAAGGGTTGTTGTCAATATTAAGTAAAGTAATACAAGCATATTTTTTAGCATAGTGCTTTGCACCCAATAAGGCTCAAAGATGGCATCCATAATTAAGGCATACCCTCTGCTTTCTTGAAGCTCAACATCTGGGGCAGAAGCAGAGGGAGCTTTTGAAGGAGGAAGGATTTGAGCAGCAAGTTGCAGCATGTTAAAAGGGAAAAGTTGGAAAGACTGGTTCCACTGGAGCAGAGTGGGAGATGAGGCTGGCACAGTAGAGTGGAGCCCAAGAGTGGAGGGCTTTGAGTCCCAAATTATGGAATTCTGTAGGCAATAGGGAGTCACTGAGCATTTTTGAACAAGATAATAATACATTCAGCTCTGTGTTTCAGGAAGCTAACTTTGGGAAGAGTAAGGAGGAGGCATTGGAGCAGAGGGTCAGTGGAAGCAGAGAGACCAATTAAGAGATCAAGCTGCACCACTCATTTTTTATGTTTTTATTTCCCCTGGTTCAATTTCTTTTTACATAATAAGAGTAAGTTTTTCATGCAACTCCCATTGATAATCGTTGAGGAGACTCTCCTTGGATTTTTAAATCTCTCTCTATCTGACTAGGCGTATTTGGTTCACCTGACTCCAGGAATTCAGAAGCAAAATAGATCATACATTCTATGTTTTATTTATAAGGCTCAACTGCCATAGCTGCTGACCAGGACCATCATCATAGTGCCTCAGAGAATTCCTCTGTCCCACCTCTTTCTTCCAGTTTGTGCTTCTGTGTTTTCTGTTTAGTGTCCAATTCCAACTCTATATTTACACTAGAAAAAGTGCTATATTTACACTAGAAAAAGAAAAAAAATACTTTTATAACAATCAGTTCCTTGATTATAATAGATGCATAACCTCAAGGAAGCAGAGCTGCTGTTCTATTCTGGAATCCTCTGGAACAATAACCCTACTTACGCCAGATGCAGTTGCATGATGCGAACTTTCAATTTTGTTGGATGCATAGCAGTGTCTACTAATGACCTCTCAGCTGCTTGTCAGCACCTTCCTGTTACACTCTCGATCTGCTTAAAAAAGAGCAGCAATACCCCTGGGCACCTCACTTTTGAAAAACAAACTAAACCATCAGATAAGACCATGGGGACTGGGGCTTTATCTAATGCTACATGCTCTTTTTAAAATTGATTCACTTTTCTTCCAACCCAATATGCCCATGAAATAGCCTAGCTGCTGCTACAAGAACAATTATTATTCTGCCTGAGGTGATTCATATGGTCTCAAGAACCTGCAAACATCCATTTATACTGAGATGGACTGGAGATAAAGCAGACGTGAGTTGGCATTTCAGGCAGACAGTGATTGTCAGACATGCCATATCTTGACAGCTGGAGAGCTGCCCCATGGCCTGATAGGAGGACACGCTTCCATGTTTTCCAAAGATCAGGATACATGGGAACATGCTAAATTTTGTCCTAAGAAAGCCACCATAAGGGTCCAAAAGACATTCAAATCTGAATTGTCTGAATTTTCAAACTGACATTATGTAGCTTTTGCTATAATCTAATACCACATTGGAATTAAATGTAATTCCGGATATACATAATTGCAATTCATCCAGAAGCAATTATTTTTTGAGAGGTTTCAAATGAGAAAATGTGCATATTTCTTTTCAGGCTTCATGGGAACAAAGTTGATTTAAACAAATGCACATACATACACTCCGCAGTGATTGTTTGTTAAAAAATATATTATTCATGTCTGTAAAAATATACATACTAATAATTATCTTGTTGATGCCATTAACTAAAAGTGGGAACATCATTTCAGTGGCCATTTTAAAATTTCTTTATAAAATTCCAGTTAATGTTTTGCCTTAAAAGGCAAAATAAGTGCGTAGGTCCAAACTAGATGTACTTGTATTGTACAGTTCCAAAGATCCATGAGGCCATCTCAAGTAAATGTGAGAGATCCCATAGAGGCATCAAAATGCATTTTGTAACAGGGAAATGAGTATTAACATCTGAAGCCATGAGAACAGGATAGTCTATATTTGTAGAGAAAATTAGATACAGGAAATTTAAATCCTATAGTAAAAATGAGTTTCTTCAAAGTTGCACCCTATTCTTTCCAGAGTTATTGAAGAATATCTACACATAACAACTGAACTGACTGGCCAAAACATTGGAGACAGATGGATCCTGTTCCGTCAAAAGGTGTATTTTGTTTATTCATCAAACTGGTCACATCAGTGAAATATAAAGAGCATAAATGTTTGAATTCTAGTTTGGTCAGAATTCTCAATCTTACTGGCTTACGTTATCATACATAAACCACAAAAATGAAGAATTGTGTGTTGTATTGAGGGATTCAGGTACAGCAGGTAAGAACAAGTAAATACATCAAGTTCAGTTTTTGAATTTGATTTCAGTGAGTCAGACAAATCCCTCTTTGTTACAAAAGGTAGAATCACAAGTAAGTTCATCACGAGTCAATGACTTCAGGGCAGCAAATACTCATTCGGCCCTTACCAGTCAGTTCCCAGATGATTTGGAGCCTTAACATTGCCACTGAGGATGTACTTAGGACTTGAAAGAGGGGGCAGGCTTACCATCAGAGCAGAAAATAAACCACATCAGTTGATTCAGATTCAGATCCTCTTGAGAAATTCAAAGTCTTCTGGGGCGCTCAGGGAATTCCCAGTTTATTCTAGGTCTGAGACTCCCAAGTATCCCAGCAACTCCTTAGACTGCGTGAGGACCATGGGAACTTACAAGCCAAGTGCTATGGGAAGAATTCCAGAAAAAGCCCATTATTTGGTTTACTTTGGTCTGAACCTTCGTGACTTGCTCTCTACTTTCGGCATTGAATGCTGACCAAATTAGAATGTTATTACTTGCCATAGGAGCAGTTATTTGATTGTTTCTTGGACTTCAGCTTCTGCCAAGAATTAGATACTGAATTGGAATTAACCTCTTCTTTGCCCATTATCCAAGAGCACTTTGCTTCTATAACTTCTGTACAACTCACTGAAGTCTGCCTTTATTAGTTTAGAAATAGATCTGACCATATAATTCTTTTTCAAACCTTCAATATTTCTTAGTTTGGTATTTAATTTACTTTCTAATAGGATCCAGTACTTTGCTATCTCCTTTCAATCTTCCCAGCACACCTTATTTCCCAGTCATATCAGGTTACTTGCTGTTTCTAACCTTGACATCATTTTATGCCTTCCTTCATGCTGTCTCTACTGCCTGATATGCACTTCTCCCATTGTCCATCTCATGGCTGGCTCTCATCTTTCAGGGTCTATCACAAATGTTAGCCACTCCATACATGCTTTCTCAGCCCCCTCAGACAGAACTAATGAAATCTCTTAACTTTGTTTCTATAGTAGTTTATACTTCTTCTATTGTGGCACCTACCGTGTTATAACTAGTGAGATAGGAGAGCCTATTTGTTCTTATGCTATAGCTTGTATTCTTTAAGGTCTGAGAACATATCCCAGAGATGTGATGGTGTTTGATGATTCCTCCACGTGCATGATGAGTCTATGAGGATGGTGACCATAGCTGGGTGGAAAAGAAAAATTGGAGCTAATGTCTTGTATGAATGAGGGAGAAGGACCAAGAGGTTAGTAGATAACCACAATGATTAGGGAACGAGGGTGGTATAACTGTACAGTGTTAGCCTCAAGGGAGCAGTGGTTCTAGCAGGAGGTCAGGGTTGTGAAGCAGCAACAAGAATCGGGGCAGCAGGGGGAGAGTGGAGGATCCAATCACCGATGGAGTGTGAAAAATAAAGGCCTCCTTCACTTGATAAGTCTTCAAAGTAGTACTCAGAGGACATTTGGGTTTTAGTTAAGAAATGAAATGAAAAGAACATTCTGAGATAGATCTGTAATTAACCCAGTAGAAATTTTAAAGGGACAAGGAAAAAGTTTGAGCGGGAGAAGAAAGGAGAAGGTATAGGTCAAACTAACTACTCAGAGAAAGCTGAAGATGGAGACTGTGAGGGTTGGGTTTTCAGTGGTAGCCCAGGGTGATGGTGGCATGTGGCATGATGTACTGGCATTGATGATCTCTGCCATATGATTGGACAACTGGACCAACTTCCATGGTCCATGATTCTCTCTGTGGCATGGTGGTTGGAAGGACTGGGCTCCCTGAAACTTCTTAGGGTATTGATATCTCACATGGGCTAAAGCTCAATCCTGGTTATGTCTCTGGTGAGTATAAAACATGGTAGCTCGGTTCACCTTTCTAGAGTTCTATTTCTTTACATACAATATGAGACAATTAGATTCAATAATTCCAGAGATTCACTCTAAATATTCTATGAAAAATCTTGTGTGTCTTTCCAATGAATTCAGGCAACTCATATTTCTTGAGTTATTTTACCAGTCTAGAGAGGGTTACTTCCTAAAAACTAAGAATATATATTATTTTGCACTTTCATGAAAGAAGAAATTATTGAGCAATGACAATGTCTCACATTGCTGTATTATAAAAGAAATGGTTACAAACTATTGGTTGAGATGACATACTAGTGAATGAATCACATCAGTTATAGTCATGTGCCTTCAGGTAAACTTTTACAAAGAAGTCTCCCACCTCCAACTACCAACTGCTTAAACCAATGCTCTCAACATCCACCATTTTTTTGAGGCCCAATATCATATAAGGGCTAATTGGGTAGCTCATGTCCTTATGTCTCAAGTGCTTGAAGATTCTAGAGCTAGGGTCAGTCTTAAAGTATCTTGACCTCGAGTTAATGCAGTTTCAGCAATTTCAGATATGAAGCTGGCTAAATACATGCACAGCTCTCTTCCCTTCTTTACTTAGACCAGTTTATTTTTCTCTGAAAAACATCAAGGGTAAGTGAGAAGTTGTTTCTTGGTTCCTGTTTCACAGAAGGGGAAAATGTCCATGTGGCTTAGAGCACACTGATCATAAGAATTGCTGCTTATTAGACCAAATACCTTGTTATTAGGAAATCATACCAGAGAAGGCCTAGTCAAGGAATCAGGAGAATTTTGCTTTTTCAGTTTTGCTCAGGCATTAATTTATTATGTAGCCTGTGGAAAGTCACTTCTTGTCACTGGGCCTTCCTCTTCAAGAAATAAGTCTTCAATTATGTGGTCTAAATCCCCTCCAACTTGAACATCTGTAATTCTAACAGTCTACCTTTCAAGTTCTGTGGTCTGTAGAAAATTGTCTGGGTATGAGGTCTTTGAACAACTTGGAGTTCCAAGGACTGATGATAAATTGGATCATTCTATTCAAATTCAAAATTGCATTTTTTTAAAAGTCTAAAGTTTTGTTCAGATATTTTTTGAAATTAGGTTTGCCACTATGCCTCTGCCTAGACATACATATTGAGAAATGGAGAGGGGTTGAGAAAGGGGATAAGCTACAGAATTTAACCATACCAATAATTTGTGTGTAAGGTTGTTTTGTTTTGTTTAAAGCATGTCCTTGAGTCACTGGAAACCTGGGGAGGAAAGTATTATATGTGTTTCAGAACTGGCTGCCGATGAATTTTCAACCAGCTGCCCTACAAGGAGGTATGTGTCAGCATTTATTATCCTGGAGTGTCTTCTCCTTAGAGTGCCCTCCATCACCTCATGGTTTGTCACATCCCACAGGATACCAATCGGTCATCTCCAAATGGGAAAATGTGGCCAGGGACTGAGGTTGTTTATTTTGGTCTCAAAGAATGAGGATGTGCCACAATATGGCAATTATTATGAATGGACATTTCTACTAATTTTTTGGTAGCTTCAACTGTTTGAACAGTCATTTGTCTGAACCATTTCTGTGTAGGCAAGTTATTGAATTGTCCAGAGCCTCTGTTCCTTCATCCATAAAGTAGGCACATCAACTTCACAGGGCTGTTTTGAAAGTTTTATGAGATAATGTTTGTGAGAACAGATTTTAAATAGTAAACCCAATGTACATTTTCGTTATTATACCCAGTCAGAGGAGTAAGGGCCAATGAAGTTATTTTTCTTTCCTAAACCCCCAAAGGTGATAATTTTCCATACAGCAGATTTTTTTGTCATCACTGTCTTGTGAAGTATAATCTGCTCCATCTACTTCTAGTAAATTTGCCAATTTGGTAGCTTTGGATAAGATTGGCCAAATTTTTGTAAATCCATTTGGAGCAGGACTCTTTATTATTGTTGGAACTCAACATCATTAACTGATGTTTGCAGCTGCCAAGGCTTTACCGCAACTGAAGAAATAACTGTGGAAGTCAGACTTACACCTGAATTCCTTTACATTTCCTCATTTAAATCTGATCCTGAAAGTATTTGTTTTACTGATTATGCTACCTAATTTGCCTAAAATAAATCAGGAACCAGTCAGCACTCAAATCATGGCGTAATTGGAGTTTTTGGTGTCAATAGTAGCATTAACATCCATTCCATCACGAATGCCTGCAAAATTTTGCATGTGTGTGTGTAAGAAATATGAAGTAAAAGAGTTCCTTTTGCCTGAAATTGCAAGCATTCTTTGGGGTATTTTTAGTTCATCTATGAATGGATATAAAATTCTGCTATCTAATAAGGATAAAAGCCTGTTTTATAACCTGAAGAAAACAGGATGGGGAGTGGACTGGATGAAAATATATTAATTTGTCACCACAGAAAGATGTGTAATATCTTTCAAAACTCATATATAATCTTTGATGCAACATTCTTAGGGGACAAGTAAGCAGCTGGATATAACCTTTAGAAAAATTTAGCTCTATTCTGACTTAGAAATTTGGATTCGATCCTTACAAGAGCAAGTAAATGAATACACATGAAACAGGACAGATTTTATTTGGTTTACTTACCTAATAGTCTGCAATAGTAACCTGTCTATTTAAAGTCTGGGCAGTATTTGGTATGAATAACTATCAGGTAGAAAGATAGAAGGTAGGGATTCAGGCTAGAAAACCTTTCATTTATTAGAATTATTGCGGTGCTGGAGGTATGGGAGTTCGCTTCTTTAGGGTTCTGCCTGGCAGAGGCTGCACATACAGAATCTACAGGTAAGGGGATCCCACTCACTTTCTGCCTGATCGCTACTTTGGGTCCTGGGTCTGTAATGATGGCTTCTGACACACCCACTCCATCACTAATGGGGATGATGGACAGCAGAGAATTTGTGAGGCTGGCCCTGTGCTCTGGGGCTTATCATAGGTGGACAGAAAGCAGAGGAGGGGGCCTGTGTGGCACAGTGGCCTTGAATACCAGTCAGGTGGCTCAACAGTTGTCAGGTTGACAGCAGTAAAATCAGCTGCTTCTCCATCGGGGAGGAACGAGCAATGAATGGAGAGTCAGATACTCAGTGGAGATTCTGGCTAATGCCCATTATGGGGACAGTGGGGGGAGGCAGAGTTTCCCCCAGCTAGGGCCCGGGGTAAGTGCTCTGGAAAAGACAGCAATGCTCAAGAAACTATCTTTGCTTTAAAAAAGCTAATAGACTTGTGAAAACTAGTTGATTCTTTTTTTGCACAGAATGAAGGAGAAAAAATCCTATAGATTCTGAAAAAGAGAAAAAAAGAGAGAAAGAAAAAGAAAGAAAGAAAGAAAGAAAGAAAGAAAGAAAGAAAGAAAGAAAGAAAGAAAGAAAAAGAAAAAAATATTTTTGTGGCTCTTAAATGTTTTGGATCAAAGTCCTTAAGAGGAATTGGAGGATATTCTGAGGGGACATTTATGGGAAAATATCATGTGTTTGAGCTCAGCTCTTCTCCATTTTTGGGTCCATGATAACAGGAACAGTATTTTCTGTGGCAAAATCAATAGATTTGTTCTAAAAATTGGATGCAATAAATGAAATGAGGACTGGCCTAAATATCCCAAAATGTTTGACCTCCTTTTTCTATGGACATTGAACATGACCAGACGAGTCCTGTTAGCTATCACCTGTCCTTGACCAGGTGTTACCTCCAGTTATTTTTCCAACAGCTTAATGCCAAGCATTGCTCCTCTGCTTATTAGGAATGAAAAGGCACTGTAATGTAGGTGTTAAGTGACACCCAGACTTAGACTATACAACATAAAATACTGTAATATTTTAAAACAGGTGATTACCTGATGATCATCTATCAAATGATTATCCACAGACTGAATGAATCCTTTAGTTTTAATCCAATATCTGGATGACTGTCCGGCGCTTTCTCCGCCTCGCCTCGAGTCCTCGGTCGGCCGGCGATGGGGACCAGAGAGATAAGGGGAGAGAGGGTGCGGACAATGTCTTACCCGACGCACTCGTGATCACTCTGGACTCGCAGCAGTGAAGCATGTAGGCTTTTAATGGAACTAGGCAATCATCCTCTTTACAGGTTCCGCCCGGGGCAAGACGCCTCGGGGGAGAACAACCTCGATGCGGCCGTCAGGCGCGGCTCCTTGTGGGCTGTCTCTCCGAGCTCTGCCCGGGAACTTTCTTATAAACCTTACGTATATCCAATGGGCAAACGCCACGCATACAAGCATGATTGGTGAATACAGAGGGTTGTCACATACATCACAAAGCGGAAGCAGGATGTGGGCGCCATCTTTGCACCACTCGATGGGCGGGGGGAACTCAAGGGCAGGCTGCAGCTTGTCTACTAGGCCTAATCCGGAATGTGGCTGCTCACATCTCCCCCTTTTTGTTTTTATTTTGATGCCCCAGTGTCTCCAGTGATGAATGTGCTCCCGTGGACCTAGATGGCCCACAACGTATGTTTTGGTGCTTTGGGGAGTCTGGACTAGGTCCCGGCCATACTGCGGCGGGGCCTCTGACACCGACCAGAATGCTCACTTCATATAGAGACCGGAGAGCCCATGAGCTGGAAACCATGTGGCTCTCCTTGCAGTACTCAGTCTCGCAACTGGGGGACAAGAGGGTTAGGAGAACGGTAGCCAGTGTCGAGGGCGTCACTAGGTGTCTCTGTGCAATGGCAGGGGTCCCGTCTGGCCACAACTAGGACTCTGCCCAAGAGATCTACCTGAGACAAAAATAGGACCACTGGTGCCGATTATTTATATCCGGGATTTTGCCAAATACTTAGCTGCGAACCTTGCCCCCAAATGCCCCGCTTCGAGTGGTTGGGATGGGTGCTGGGCAGAGGGACTATAGTCATCAGGAGGGTTACAGGCAGAGGTCATGGCCATCATGGCGGTAACACGTAATTGCTGCTGTTTTTGAAACAGACGCTCCAGCAAGCTCTTAACAATGATCAAACCTACTAACAACCCCACAGCAAGGAGAACCCAGTTCGTCAGATTAGGCCAGGAGAGCCAGGATGTGACTGTGCTCCACAACTCCCCCAGTTTTTCCTTTAAAGTAGACAGATCGAATGTCACGGGCTGTAACTTAATGCCCCCGATTCTATCTAGACTGGACTCCACCTGCAGGGTAAGATTCTGAAATTCAGGGAGATAAGTATTCTTCAGCCAATCAGAGATCTTTTGAATATTAACAGTTGTGTTGGCTCTGGTAGGAGTGACACAGATTTTTGACCAGAGCCATCGGGCATCACATGCTTGCCCAATCACTTCCCAGAGCACGTCTATCTCTTGGCCGAGTTCCTGTATCTCAAGCTGCAGGCTTTGAATGGCCTGTGAATTCAGTTGCAACATTTTGCCGTGGGCCTGTATAGCCTTTCGAGTGGCGTTGGCAAGTTCGTTAACACTTTCCATGGTTAAGGCGAGTTCCCCGGTAGAGAGGGACAAACCAGGAGGGAAAAAGGTTCAATATCCCAGGCCCTCTTCCCGGGCTGTTGGGGAGTGGTTGGCGCCACCGACATCATCTGACCGCTCATTACGCGAGTCGAGGGCTGGATCCAACAGGTCACGTTGGGGGTTTAACGACCCGTCAGGCTGCAGTTCTTTGGTGTTCTCAGGCGACTGCACGGTTCTCACCAATCTCTCCGGTACCCACACTGGTTGGCGTCCTGGTTCCTGGGGAAAGCTGAGCACTGGGTCAGGACCTTTCCATTGCCCCGACAGAACATCCCTCCAACGGACCAGGCCTCTATGCGGAGGACCTGGGGTGGTATGTTGTAGGGCAGGCGTCATGGTTGATGCGTTTTCATTTAAATAATTGTATGTAAATAGGGCGGCAGACAATTGGGCCCTGGGGGACAGACCATGACCTATTCCCCCCTTTTGCTTTTGTAATAATTCTTTAATGGTTCTATGCGCTCTCTCGATGATACCCTGCCCCTGAGGGTTGTATGGGATGCCATGTTTTAGGTGAACTTCCATAACATCACAAAATTTTTGGAAAGCCTTGCTGACGTAAGCCGGTCCATTGTCTGTTTTCAAAGTTTTTGGCTTGCCCCACGTTGCCCAAGCTGCAAGGCAATGCGCAATAACCTGATGGACCTTTTCCCCTGTCTCGGCAGAGGCAAACATCACCTGAGAACAGGTATCAACTGACACATGCAAGTATTTGACCTTACCAAACTCGGGAAAATGAGTGACATCCATCTGCCAAATGTCTCCCGGGACGAGTCCTTTAGGGTTTACCCCTATTGAGGGGATAGCCCTAAGAGTAGCACAACTTCCGCAGGCGCGGACTATGTCCCTAGCTATTGCTCGTGGTATACTGAATCGCCTAGCCAGGGTACCCGCATTAATGTGGAACCTGCTGTGGAATTCGCGGGCTTGTTGGTATGGTGTCAGCACGGGAAAAACATGCGGCTGCCGAGTAGCCATGTCCACTAAATGGTTACCGTGTGCCATGGGGCCAGGTAAGCCCGTATGAGCCCTAACATGAACTATATGAAAGGGGTGCTGTCTCGCGAGAATCGCCTTCTGAAGCTCGAGAAAGAAGGTGCTTACTGTGGAGGAACCCTTTATAATGCCCACGACTTCCAAAATTTGCAGAGAATTAACAACATAGATGGAATCAGAGACAATATTCAGGGGGTCTGGAAACTCTTTCAAAACCGTGGAGACGACCTGCAGTTCGACCCACTGAGGTTTGAGTGGCTGAAAAAGAACAGTTTTGGGAGCATCTCCTTCCACACAATATGCTCCTACACCGGAGCTGGAACCATCAGTGTACACAGTGAGGGCGCCCTTAATTGGTCTAGGCGACGTGACCCTGGGAAAAATCACCGGGTGTCGGGTGACAAACTGTAGAAGGGGGGTCTTTGGGGTACTGATTATTGATACATCCCGAAAAGGTGCATCGGAGAATGGCCCATTGATCTATACACCCAGTAAGCACCTCAAGTTGCTGAGAAGAGTAAGGCACCCTGAGGTTTTTGGGCTGCAGACCAAAATGTTGCACCGCCTGTCTAATGGCTTGTAGGGCCAGTTCAGCGACTGCAGTGGGATAATGTTCTAAAATCCTTTTAGGGGAAACTCCGGGGTGAATCCAGAGTAATGGTCCCCGTTGCCATAGCACTGCGGTGGGCTGTGATTCTGTCGGTAGAAGACAGGCATCAAAGGGCTCACTGGGGTTCACTCTTTTCAATGCAGCACTACTGAGCGCTCGCTCTACTCGGTACAAGGACTGCTTCGCCGCAGGGGTGAGGTGTCTAGGCGAGGTTAGATCCGGGTCCCCTTTCAGCAAGTCGAATAAGGGCATTAAATCTGCATTGGGTAATTTCAAATATGGGCGGATCCAGTTTATGTCCCCCATAAGCTTCTGCATATCATTTAGGGTATGAATCCTATCTACTCTGAGTGTAACCTTCTGGGGTGAAATGTGGGTAGGGGTGAGTCTTGCTCCTAAAAAGGTGACAAGCTCGGTCATTTGTATTTTTTCCGGGGCCACTACTAAGTTGGCCTCTCGGAGTGTTAGAATTAAATGTGCTAATGCGGTCTTGAGGAGGTCTACCTTTCCATGGGTCAACAGGATGTCATCCATGTAATGGAGGATCCTCACATGGGGAAAAAGCTGACGGGTACTGACTAGTTTTTCGGCCACGTACAGCTGACACATAGTAGGGCTATTAGCCATACCTTGAGGCAGAACCGTCCATTCAAAACGACGGCAGGGCTCCCCCTGATTTAGGGAGGGCACTGTGAAAGCAAATTTTGAGGTATCCTCGGGGTGAAGTGGGATAGAAAAGAAGCAATCTCTAATGTCTATGACTACAATAGGCCACCGCTCTGGCAGAGTTGAGAGGAGGGGCAACCCCATCTGGACAGGTCCTAGAGGCTCCATGCAACTATTGATGGCCCTCAGATCATGTAATAGCCTCCACGTGCCTGATTTTTTCTTGATGACGAAGATAGGGGTGTTCCAGGGTGACGTGGAGGGAACGATGTGCCCCCTCTCCAGCTGATCTGACACTAAGGCGTGCAATGCTGAAAGTTTCTCCTGAGGCAAGGGCCACTGAGGTACCCAGACTGGAACCTTAGCTTTCCAGGTTAACTTTATAGGTGTAGGTGGGTATTTACCCTCAGTGGCCCCTAGGAAAAACCCAGGCCTTGTCTGCCAGGGTTTGAGTCAGCCTGAATGGGCTTCACGCGCCCTTGCAAGGAGGCTCCCAGCCCCCTGCCCGGGACATATCCCATTCTATTCAGCAACTGTTTAGAAGTTGGAGAGTAGCCTGTGGTTAGGGTTACATCCATTTGAGCTAGAATATCTCTTCCCCATAATGAAACAGGCAGGGCCAGCACATAAGGCTGAAAACTGCCTTGATGCCCTTCCTCATCCTCCCAATGGAGAGTAATGGCGCTCACCATGGGCGCTGAGATTTGGCCGATCCCTCTGATGGTGTCTTCCGCTTGGTTCGTTGGCCAAGCGGGGGGCCAATCTTGCTGTCTTATAATCGACCTATCGGCTCCAGTATCTAACAGACCTAGGAAGGCTCGGCCTTGTACTTTAAGAGTCAGCATGGGTCGAGACTCTAGGGACATCTGAAGACCCTCAAAAACCTCTCCGGAGGATCCAAATCCTTTATTCCCCCTCTGTCCTGGCTTGCTTGGAAAGACTGAATGCAGGCTGGGCAAAAGCAGAAGCTGCGCCAACTTATCACCCTCTGCAATGACCAGAGTACCCTGCAGAGACTGTACCATAATCTGGACATGGCCTGTGAAATCTGAGTCTACAATACCTGGTATAACTGTTAACCCTTTTAGGGCTGTGGATGCTCTCCCTATTAAGAGCCCCACCGTTCCTGCTGGTAAGGGCCCCTTGAAGGAGGTCCCCACTAATTGGACTCCCATGGCGGGGGTTAGTACGAGTCTGGAGGTGGCACAGAGGTCCAATCCTGCTGATCCGGGAGATGCGCGGGTCTGGATGGGAGCCGCATCGCCCGCTGGTGTGTTTGGGGGCCCACCGCAAGGGTGGACCCCCTCTGCCCGTTTTTTGAATCCTGTTCGGGGCGGCCAGAAAGGCGTACTCCCTGCGCGCTGAAGACTGACTTACAGTCCTCTGCGCGATGAGGCCCCTTGTAGCAGCGGCCGCACAGCTTAATGGCCGCACGCGGTCCGCGGAGGTGCTGAACGGCGGGCGGTTGATCTTTATTAGGGCAATCTCTCCTAAAATGTCCTGACTGGCCACAGTCATAGCACCTTTTTGGCCTTGCCCCCAAGGCTCCGGGGTCCTTTGCGGTTACCTGTAGGGAGCTGGCTAGCATAGCAGCCAACCCTGCATTAGTTAACGGGCTACCAGCGTCTCTGCAAAGCCGAACCCATTCTGTCAAGCTCTTCCCCTTATTCTGTGCCAGGATAACCTTACATTCCCTATTGCATTGCTCAAAAATCATCTGCTTAACTACAGTTTCCGCTACCCCTGGATCTGAGAAGATTCTCTCAGCCGCAGTCTGCATCTTTGCCACAAAATCCACAAAAGGTTCTGTGGGACCCTGGTGAATGCCGCTGAGTGAGGCCTGGGCTTCTCCCTCTCCTGTCAACTTTTTCCATGCCCCTATGAAACAGCGGAAAATTTGGGCGTAAACTTCCTGGGGGTATCCTGTCTGATTTTGGGCGTGAGCACCTTTCCCTAACAACATATCTACATTCCACCCGCCGTGCCTCCCCGCCGCATTCCTCGCTGCCTGCTCCTCAGCTAACTCCTCAAACCACGCTTTCCAATCGATAAACCGGCCGGGTGGCAAGCAGGAGCGAGCCAGCTGAAGGATATCAGCAGGTGTATGATTTAGGGTGGAGAGGTTCTCAACCATGTTCAGGGTGTAAGGGGCGTTGGGGCCGTACTGATGTACGGCTTGCCTCAGCTCCTTCAAGAGCTTGTAATCATAGGATTCATGCAGATTACGACCTTGGTGATTGATGATGACTGGGAACATTTCGGAGACCGGTTCGGGCTCGAGCGGTTGATAGCCGCCCAAAATGCCAAAAGGTCTGAATGTGGTAAAGGGGCTCCACTTCCAAAAATGCCTCCTATTGTCATTTGAGGGTGAAGGGCCCGGAGGGTCCACGTAGTCGGGCGGGGGTTCTGGGTGTTGCGAGGGGGGGTCATGGTCTCTACTCGTCATGGCCACTAGAGGGAGTCCTGTACAAGGGCCCCTTGCGGAGTCGGTTAAACCGTCCACCGGATGCAGGTGCTTCCTTAGGGGCGCAACGGTCGTTGCCGGTGGGGCAGAGGGCCGCGTGGGTGAGATAGGGGGTGCCTCTAGATCAATCAGCGGAGGCGCTTCCGGTCCCTCGTCTGCCTCGCTTTCAGAATCTGAGTCAGAACTATCAGAACTAGTACTCGACTCTGGCGGCTTGCCCTTATGGGTGCCCTCCGCGGATGAAACGGACTGAGTTTCTTGGAGCGCATGTCGCACCTGCAACAAGGCAGCAGGCGTGGTCAGGCCCATGGCCGATTCCAGCTCAAGTACAGCACGAACAGTCTCCCATATAAGGACCAGGACTGGGTCCAGACAAATGCCCGTTTGGCGCGCTCGGTCTATATCACGGCCAAGTTTCATCCAAGAGGGCAGGTTGAGGCTGCCAGAGCAGGGAAACCAGGGGGCAAAAGTGGCCACATCATCAAGGAATCGTTGGAGAGAACTTTTCTTAACTGAGATACCCCGCTGCTTCAAAAGGGTCTTTAAGGGGGTTAATAGGGGTGAGCTTTCAGACTGCCCCATGCTTGCAGTCGGCACTATCTCTTAATCACTCGGAGAGCTCTTCCGAGTCCCCGGGGCTACCTGAACGCCCACGGGCCCTAGTCCTCGTATGGAAAGGGGGTGCTTACCTTCTCGCGGTGATCAGTCGCGGAGGTCAAACCACGGATCCCGGGAGCACGTCTCCGTCGGGGCGAGGGGAACGCAAATGAGGTTGCGGGTTCGAAGTTCCCCGTACGGGCCACCACTTGTCCGGCGCTTTCTCCGCCTCGCCTCGAGTCCTCGGTCGGCCGGCGATGGGGACCAGAGAGATAAGGGGAGAGAGGGTGCGGACAATGTCTTACCCGACGCACTCGTGATCACTCTGGACTCGCAGCAGTGAAGCATGTAGGCTTTTAATGGAACTAGGCAATCATCCTCTTTACAGGTTCCGCCCGGGGCAAGACGCCTCGGGGGAGAACAACCTCGATGCGGCCGTCAGGCGCGGCTCCTTGTGGGCTGTCTCTCCGAGCTCTGCCCGGGAACTTTCTTATAAACCTTACGTATATCCAATGGGCAAACGCCACGCATACAAGCATGATTGGTGAATACAGAGGGTTGTCACATACATCACAAAGCGGAAGCAGGATGTGGGCGCCATCTTTGCACCACTCGATGGGCGGGGGGAACTCAAGGGCAGGCTGCAGCTTGTCTACTAGGCCTAATCCGGAATGTGGCTGCTCACAGATGACATATGAACACTGGGTATAATGGAATTTAATAGCATCATCCTGAGCTATTACCTCCAATTGGTCTGTTGTTGAGAGTTATATTGGATTTTTCAGAAGGCACAATGTTTCTGCCAAATGGGGTAGAGTTTTAATATCAGAAGAATCAGGGAGGGGCTCTTCATACCAAAGGGGTTTAAACTGTTCTCTGCTCACATGGCCTACCCCTCACTTTGCTTTCCATGCTATGTAGACAAATGATAGAATTCCTGAGATGATTCAACACCCAGACTGAACAGGGCATATTAAAGGGAATTAAAAGGCTCGCAAGGGACTTGCAGTTTGATGTGCCTCTATCATGGGACTTGCCCTTATGAAGCTCATTATGGCAAAGGAGAGGCTAAACCTTCTTATATTTGTGCCTAAGAGTCTCCCCCTGAGTGCCTCTTTGTTGCTCAGACGTGGCCGTCTCTCTCTAACTAAGCCATCTTGACAGGTGATCTCACTGCCCTCCCCACTACGAGGGACCTGACTCCCAGGGGTGTAAATCTCCCTGGCAACACAGGATATGACTCCTGGGGATGAATGTGGACCCGGCATCGTGGGATTGAGAACATCTTCTTGACCAAAAGGGGGATGCAAAATGAAACGAAATAAGATTTCAGCAGCTGAGAGATTTCAAATGGAGTTGAGAGGTCACTCTGGTGGACATTCTTATGTACTATATAGATAACACCTCTTAGGTTTTAATGTATTGGAATAGCTAGAAGTAAATACCTGAAACTACCAAACTCCAACCCAGTAGCCTTGACTCTTGAAGACGATCGTATAACAATGTAGATTACAAAGGGTGACAGTGCGATTGTGAAAACCCTGTGGATCACATTTCCTTTATCTAGTGTATGGATGGATGAGTAGAAAAATGGGGACAAAACCTGAATGAAAAATAGGGTGGGTTGGGGGGGATGATTTGGGTGTTCTTTTTTACTTTTATTTTTTATTCTTATTCTGATTCTTTCTGACGTAAGAAAAATGTTCAAAAATAGATTGGGGTGATAAATGCACAACTATATGATGTGACTGTGAACAGCTGATTGTACACCATGAATGATTGTATGGTATGTGAATATATTTCAATAAAACTGAATTCAATTTAAAAAAAAGTCTCCTTAGGTAAAATCTGGCCTACTATCTATTATCTTAAAATTTTATTGGAACATAGCCACAGTCATTCATAAAGTTATTGTCCATGGCTACCTTTGCAAAACAAAGGCAGAGTTGAGAAGTTGCCACAGAGAACTTATGGGCCACTAAGTCTAGAATATTTACCATCTGAACTTTTACAGAAAAAATTTGCCAACCTCTGGAATAGACTCAACTGAAAACTCACTTTTCCTGAAGCAGCAGCCTGGCAACTACTATTAGAACCATAGACAGTTGTCCATTCATTTACAAACATTCACTGCACACCTACTATGTGTCAGACACTATCCTGGGATGCTCAAGTGAACAAAAAAGACAAAACTTCCTGTCTTTATGGAGCCTACTTTCTAGTGGGGAGAGACAGCCCATAAATAATAAACATAATAAACAGTGAATTATATTATAATATAGAGAGTGATAAGTGCTACGGTCAAAAATAGAGCAGGTTTACCAGGGCTGGGAGCCCTTGGGAAGAGTTGCAATTTGGGGAAGTAAAAGGGAAGGAACCCTCCTTGAGGTGGCATAAGAACAAAGACATAAAGGAAGTTAGGGAGTGAACCCTGTGGGTCAGGGGTAAAAGTGTTTCAGTCCAGGAAACGGCCAGTGCGGAGACCCTCATGAACCTGATCAGGGACCCACCTTAGCCATCAACTCAGGACCCCAGGCTAGTTTTCCAGCTGCATGAAAATCCTGGAATTTTTTTTCTTGTTTCTTTTTCCCAGGAAAATGCCAACAACTCCTGAAGATTTTTCAACAGCTCCATTCAACTCCTGCACATTTTAATTTAGTAAATCTGATTCACTAAATCTGGGGTAGAAATTTGTATTTAGTGAAATGAGGGAGCATTTTAGTTTTCCCAGATGACTCTGTTTGGGAACCACTGATCTAAATCAAAATAAGGATGCCCTCCAAATACGCTGAGAGTCATTCAGCCTCTGCCTAAACACTTCCAGTGATGCGAAGCTATTAACTTCTTTAGAGAGTTAACTCCATAAAATATTTGTAACATTTAACTAACTTATTCATTTATGCAATGGAAAAATGTGTTACCTTCCAACAGGGACTCAGGTGATGTGATGAAAGAACACACATCCTCTGTCTACACTGTTTTTTTGTTTGGTTGATTTTCATTACTGAATGTATATATTCTCATCGCAGACTGTGTAGAAAAAACACCCATGGAAAAAATTGCTCTTAAAGGTAGTCAATGTTAACATTTTGGTGTATTTTATTTAATTTTTCTTGCTGTTTCTCTCTTTCTCTCTCTCATCTTTCTCTCTCTTTTTCTATATATTTTAAAAGGGGGGAATCTTTTTTCCAACTAATAATATATAATGAATATTTCCATTTCTAAGAAATATTTTTCTCCCATGTGCTTTTAAAATAATAGCATAAAATTCTCTTCTATGTACATAGTGAAATTATTTTTACAAATCACATGATGATGGCTCTTTAGGTTATTTCAAAATTTTCACTGCTACAAAACTACTGTAATTAATTTCCTTACATGTAAATTTTTCCCCACCTTTCTAATTTTTTAGATAAATGTCTAAAAGTGGAATTTCTGGATTAAAGGATGTAGGTATTTCTTTCAAATTGCTTCTCCAGAAAGAATGATCCAACTTCCATCCCTATTTCAATTATATGAAATATCCATATTTTCATACCTTTGGCAATAAGGGTATTTTATTCCTTTTACTCAAAAGCTCTAATTACTAAAATTTCTTTTTTTACATTGGCCTAAAATTTCCTTATCCAAATCATGAGTTTATTGATTTGAATTTTGTCCTCTGGAGATTTGTAGCATAAATTCAATCTTCTTAAAATGGAATTTCAAGTATCTGAAAATAATTATCATGCCTGCATTGTGATCTGTCCCCAGTTATATCTTTCTCTTCTTTAATAATCACAACTTTAACCCCACTTCTGGATTAACCACAGTTTTGGTCTCACTGTTCTAGACGAGCCTTTATTAATTAAGCTGTTTCTCTTAAAACGTGGTGCAATGATTGCTAAGATTTTCACCCATGGTAAACTGGGTTGGGATACAGGTGGAAGGTCATGCACTGGCTGGCTCAGTACATCTGGTTTTTGAGGGGTACAGTAAGGACAGTGGAATTGGGTGGCTCTTGCTGAGTGCCAGTGAAGACAGAAAATGACAGGCTCAGGTCTATCAATTAACTACGTAAAGCAAAGTATGAGAGTTAAAGATCCTCAATCTCCTATAGCCAGAGGGATGACAAAGCCAAAGACAGGTCAGCACAGGATTTAATTGTAAGCATGGCAGAGTATAAGAGAACACTGAATTCTCTAATCAGGTAAGTCTTCTGAGCTAAATCAGGGCCCTTACAAGGAACAAATGGGGCCCTAAGACTTGAGAAAGGGATATCTGGATAACTGGCCTTAAAAACCCTGAAGCTCAAATTTTCCAGAAAAAAATTGGGGTGGCAAGGGTCAAACTATTTTGAGCACCAGACTTCTAACTGGTACAACCTAAGTAGGTACTAGCTTTTCTTGGCAATCATGGCACAGCACTGGCTCATAAAGAGATTGATATCAACCAAAATTTCCAAGCATTTTTAAAACAATCTTGTGACCATATCAGGCATCATCTGAGCTTCACTGATGCAGGTTTTATCTGAAATCCGACTTTCATAGGGATCAATGAAATCTTTAATTCCAGCTTGTCAAGTCCTGTTTTGAAAATGGAGTTCATCACCAGATATGCCTTCTACAGACTTGCTAAGGGTGTCTTTTGTAGTAATTAAGAAAAACAATAGCTGATATCTATTACTGAGTCTTGCCCCACTCTACTAGTCTGTCATTGATCCATTAATTAACAGACTTTAGGTAGAAACCTTAGTCCAGCCACACCACTTGAAGCAACATCCAATGTGTATGTGTGTTCCTGCTCCCAAACAAACCAGGAACAAACTAAAGTTAGTTGAATTCCAAATACATTCTTCACATGTCTTTTCTATAACTTACCTGCCTATCATTCCTATTTCTCTTTAATGGAAGGTGATCGGCCATGCTGTTGTCTTGGTTTTAACTTTATTCCAGAATATGGTCAGGGTTAATGTCAAGTTCAGCTGTATGTAGTGTCTAGTTTCTAACTTCATTTCTCTATTTTGAAATATCAGGCTATTTACCCATGTCTCATCTGCCGGAATGCCTTGCTTTTATAGTAACATAAGTACGTTTTCTCAACTGTGTATAACTTATCTGGGTCTGATAACTACTATTTATTTCATGTGAAGACATCTGTTTTAGTATCTTCTAGCATCTTTAACTCTACTTCCCTGATTACTATGCTTGTTACCTACATTTTCCAATTTGAAAATCATTCTCCTTAATATAGAAGATAGAGAAAATTACCATAAAATAGGAGTCAAGAACCTGTGCTTTTCTATTACTTGTTAATAATATGTTATTTATATCAATTTTGATTTAAGCTTTCCTCATTTTTAATGTTATGGACATAATTTCAATGACTCATTTTGTTGTTCTTAGCACTTTTGCCACATCTGTGTTTTAACCTAGATTTTTATCTATGAAATGAATTGCTCTTGTCATAGGTGATCTGTACATTTCAAAGAATTCAGATTACTGCAAAAATAGCTCAGCTCTGGTATCTTTCAAAGAACTTTTGTACTTTTTTTAAGCTTAAAATATAGATGCAGTCAAATTGGATCATAAGTTTAAGTCATTTCCAGGCTAATGCAATGTGAGGTGGTTATGAATAAGGTAGAGATTGACTACATTTTCTTAAGAAAAATAAATGTGTGTATGTATATATATATATATATATATATAAATACTCTACACTCTATATTTGGGAGTTTCCACAGTTTCAGCTTCTACACAGCATAAAAGAAACACAGAATAAAACTAATTGACTTCAAACTAAATATAGGAAGGGAAACTCAAACATTTCATATGTAAGGATCATTTTAAAATAAAACATAGAATCTAATGTCCGGTTGTAGTTTTTATCTAGGGTCACCAAACATCCCAGTTGGCCTAGGACTGGGTGATTTCCCAAAATGTAGGATTTTTAGTGCCCAAACCAGGAAAGTTCCTGGCAAACTGGGATGAGTTGTTCACCCTTTCTCACAATTCTCCCCCGATAATTACCTTTTTTCTTTAAACCTAGAATGGCTAATTACTTTCCAAAATCTGATATGACTAGATTTTCTTTGGCCAGTTTCCCTTTTTTTTTTTTTTCTGGTTTCCAGATACTACTGCTGGTTAGTATACAGTCTACTCTTTCCTTCTTAAAACTATCCTCCCTTCTTTCTTCCCCATCTCCTCTCCCTCTCCCCATCTTGCTTTCTTGTTTTCTTTCCCTTGGGAGAGGAGCAAGGGCCACAGAGCACATTGTTCCTCTTAATGTACCCATTCAGTCTTTAGTTTATGACTACAAAATGATCATTAATATCTCTAGGCAATTTGTATCTCTATTTTCATTGGGAAATTCATCATATCTCTACAGTATACCAATGGCCCATCTTTTTGTGATTTGGATTCCAAATTAAAGCAATAAAAGAGGAAGATAAGTTTTATGACATGCTTTTGAAGGCCCAGAGTAACCAGCACACCAGAAGTTCTTGGAAGTAGGGGCATGATCTTGATTCTTATATCCCTGTCTGCTAAAAATGTGACCCACCCTTATTGGGTTGACATCGTCAAGGTTCACACAGGATCCAGTCATATAACTGGTGATTCCATGTCATTGGATATAAGGATCAAGGGTTGCTCACTGGGGGCTTGTGTGCCTAAAGTAGGCCACAAAATGACTGTATGACCAAAGTTTATAACCTAAAAGAGAACTTTGAAATGGTCAGGTGTAACTTCCTCATTTTCCGCTATAAGAAACTGAGGCTCAGAGATCTTAAGAAAATTTCCTAATATCACAATCCAGTTAGTGGCAGAATTGAGGGTCTCCATCATTTGGGATCCACAGCTTCATTCTGTTGTGTGGTATTTGTGACAACACCTCTGGCAAACTAAGAATCACTTACCTACTTGGCTAGTAGAGAGCAGATGATGGCCAAGTGGGAGCCATTACCCTGAAAAAAGTCAGAGTCCCTTCCCACCACCTTCCCCTTTATCCTTGACTTCCAACCTTGCTTACCAGGTAACTACAAGGCACAAAGACTCTATGTAACTTATAATTACAAGTCTTTTGAACAAAACATGCTCTTAAATCTCAACCCCTCTAGGTCTGTATTCTTTCATGCTTCCCCTATAACATAGAATATTTCATCTCTTTTTAAAAACATCCATTGAAAATACTTATGTTCTAAAATGTTATTAATAAGATGAAACTGTAACCCACCATTATTTTTAACTTAGTTTTTGTTTTAGAATGTTTCAATGTACAGAGAATTTCCAAATGTGGTACAGAGATGCCTCAATATTATTCTTCCCGTTTACTCTAATGTGTGCATCTTACATAACCAGGTTGCATTTGTTAAAACTGAGAGACTAACGTTGGTACATCATGATAAACTAAACTACAGGTTTAATTTGAATTTCACCAGTTTTTACACTATATTCCTTTCTCTGTTCTGGGATCCAATTCATGGTATTACTTTGCATTTAGTTATCATGCCTTCTTATTCTTGATCTGTGGCAATTTTGAAGTCTTTCCTTATTTTTTATGATCTTGACAGTTTTGAAGAGCACATTTCATAGAATGTGCCTCCACTTGGGTTTGCCTGATATTTTCTCATGACTACACTGGGTTATGGATTTGGGGGAAAATACCACAGAGACAAAGTGCTCTTCTAAACACATCACATCTGGGAGTATGCAGTATAGACATGGCTTTATCACTGGTGATGTTAAACTTGATCACTTGGCTAAGGTACTGTATACCAGTTTTCTCCACTGCAAATTGTAGATTTTCCCTCTCCATGTTCTATTCTTTGGATGAGAGTCACCAAGTCCAGCCCAATTCAAAGGGCTGGAGAATTAAACTATAACCTGTAACCTTATTTCATCTATGCCTGTCAACTTCCTTCACCTGGGATTTAGGCTGCTTCATCTCTAGATGGATCACATTTATTTCAACATTTTCTGACTCCTTCCTTAAGCATGTTTCTCTCTCTCTCTCTCAACCAGCTTCCTAAATCTTCCCAATGTCCATATATTCTGCATCTCTTCTCAGAAGCATCAATCTGATTTTAATTGACTTCATCTAATGAAATGTAGTGTGGCATATATTACCCCAAAATTTGAATCAAGAGATAAATCATATTGGATTAGAAAGTTATTTATGAAGGATAAAGAAGTTTAAGTTAGACTTCATAAGTTACAACTGAGAGGATGGCTACTCAGAAAATATAATGATGAGAGGATTTCAAGAAATTCCAGGGAGATACAGAGCTCCTGAGAGGTGGATTTTTTTTTTATTGAGCTTTATACAGTCATCTCCTAACACATCACATGGCACCCACTTCATAACCAATACATTTTTGTTGTTAACAGAGATATGTAGATGTAGATTTAAATGCAATAAACATAAACTCCTATGTGACAAACACTCATAGAAGCACTAGACAAACAAAAACACTGCATTTCTCAGCAGTTGCATTAAATCACCATCTGGGTCTGAATTCCAGTTCAATCACTTACTAGCTGTGCAGTCATAGGCATGTTATTTACACACACTGTATTCATATGTAAAATGGATATGTAAAATGGATATATTATTAGTGTCTGTGGTTCAGAGATGTTGTTAGAAATAAATTAATTACTCTATGTATAGCACTTCACACTTAAGTGCCTGGAACATCACAAGCATTCAATCAATTTTAGTTATTATTATTAATATTCTTGCTCATGTTGAATCTAGTATAGATCAAGCCATGAGCTGTTTTTTTAGCACAGCTATAAGACTGTCACACAATAAAAGCACCAGAGACATTCTCTAAACGAGCTAGCTGCAAAATATTAAATTGTACCTATGTAGTAAATGATCCTACTTTTCTGTTCTAATACAAAGTTATTAGTTTATCCCTGCCTATCATTTTTGCTAGTTTTTTTCCTAAAGTGTGGGTTCCATAATTTAAAATATTTTGGTAAATTATCCTTGCAGCAACTAAATATGAAAATAAGATTATGGCTAAACTTGTTTCTGTTTTTGTTTTTGTGTGTGTGTTTTTGTTTCCCTGGATATGGGATAGCTCCATACAAAAATTGCTTCCTGGTATAAATGGCCTAGACTTGGGGTATCCAGAGCAAGGGGGAGGCTCCCACTCCGAGTTTGGTTCATACGGATGACCTCAACAGTGTCTAAATCTTTGTCAATGGCAATCTTTATCTATGCATTAATTGGAGATTTTCCAAAAGACAGATTAATTAAACCATGCATCTTTACCAATTAGACTTCTTCTTCATTGGTAAATGTGGTCATGAATTATTCGTAGACATGGTTTGGAGGCCAGCTACCAACAACTCTTCCACAAAGTAATTTAGTTAGTGAACTAAAAATACTGTGCATGACTATAAGTAGCTGATCCAAAAGAACTGCTGAGCTGGGTTGCCATGTATTTGCTTCATTATGCAAATGGATGTCCCAAGAGAGTCATCCTAAAGACTATTAGCCTCTTTCACCTTTAATAACCTAAGATCTCCACTGGTGATGTGTGCAGATGAAAATATGTTCTGCCTGTGGGTAAAGGTGTAATGCATAATTCTTGAGCTTCTTTTCCTGTATACTGGAATTCTATTTTGGCAAGCTTCTTGGGGTTGGTTGTCAGAGAGATAAAAGCCTTTGAGTTCTGCAGTAGAATCTTGAGTGAATCTTGGTAAATTTAGAAGACCAGGTTACTCTTTGTGGGTGGCAGTCTTTATCTGCGAGCAATAGAATGTCTTCCCTTCCTTGTTGTATAACTGATTGTCTGCCTTGCCAATGCTCTAACTGGCTCTCCTTGGATTTTAAATGTGACCCTTTATCCATCTGAAGATGAGTCAAAATTGCCAGCTGCATTTCAGATGCAGCCTCTGGAGCAGGAACTGCTGCTTTGCAGGCAATGTTAGTCTTGTGAGGATAATGCTTCATCTGGAAGAAAGTCAGCCACAGCCTTGGAAGGCTCAGAGAGCATAATGCCATTGGTTGCCAGAGTGCTCACTTCCAAAAATGAAATGTGACCTTGCAGCTTTTTGAAAAGGTATTTGCTGGATTTAGGCATCCATCCACATGCCTTTGTGCAACATCAAAAGAGTGTGATAATTCACAGGTCTGAAGTATATTTACTATGCATATTTCCAGAAGTTAACCATCACTAGCTTCTGTCTCAGAAAAATTCAAGAAGGCTACTTGTCTAAGTGACTGCTGATCCTGAGGGGCAGGAATTTCCAGCTCTGCTGATATATAGTAGTTTAATTAGTTAGTGACTTATAAAGAAAATAAATTTTAAAAAATATTCTATTTTCTCCATCCTTCCACCACCCAGATTTCTGCCAGGTACTTTCTCCAGGACAGTTTGGAGATAAGAAGACACTCTGCCATTTCTTGGAGGACCCAATACAGAGAGACCCGATGATGTTAACCTTCAGTGTACTTGAAAACTCTTTGTAACGTGACTGCATCTCATAGAAGTGGGAATATATGGCTGTACAGTTATTGGAAGGCATCTTAGTTCAGTGTACCCCAGGCCCTTAAAAAACTGTCAACAGCCAAAGAGAAATTACATTTAAAAATTCAGTCAAAATTTTGGGGAAAAGGGTGATTAAAATTTGTTTCTTTTATTATCTACTTTAAAGTAATTTGTTCTGTTTCATTCAAAGGTTTCCTTTTCTTTTTTCTGTGAAAGCTACACTACCTTCTTCCCCACCTTTCTCCATAGATCTGTCCTTTGTAAATCTCTGTGTTCTTGAGACATGAAAGAGTATATACTTTCACACTATCCTCTACTGGTCTTTCTGAAGTCGGACTTTCCTCCAGTTGACTTTTTCCTTGTGTGTGAGGTGGTTTGCTTTTTTTTCTCCCCTTTTAATGCTTCTCATTCTCCTGTTAGTTGTTCTGCCTGAGACCTTTTTATCTGTTTGAATCTTCAGTCTTTATGTGTCTCATTTCCTTTTTCTTCAATGTCTTTCATGTCCTAGAACATCATTGGGCTCAATAAAACCTGTTCACAAAACATCTTTTAATTTTTTTATTAGAAATGCTGTAGGTTTAGAGAAAAAGCATACAGAAAATACAGTTCCCCCAAAGAAAAACTCAGCTAGCCTCATTAATAACTTTGCATTGGTATGGCAGCTTTGCTACAATTGGTGGAACAATATTATTATTCTTATACTATTAACTATAGTCCATAGTTTACATTAGGGTTCACTGTTTGTGTTGTACTGTTATAGTTGTTTTAAAATTTTATTTTAATAACATATATACACCTAAAATTTCCATTTTTAGCCATATTCAATATGTCAATGGTGTTAATTACATTCACATTCACAATGTTGTGCAACCATCACCACAATCCATCACCAAAAACTTTCCATCTCATCATTAGAAACTCCATACCAATTAAGCATTAACTTCCCCATTCCCAAGATCCAACCCAGCCCCTGGTAACCTGTATTCTAGTTTCTGACTTTATGAATTTTCTTATTCTAATTATTTTATATCAGTGAGATCATACAATATTTGTCCTTTTGTGTCTGGCTTACCTCACTCAAAATGATGCCTTCATGGTTCATCCATGTTGCTGCATGTAGGAGAACTTCATTACTTTCTAAGGCTGAATGACATCAGTGTGCTAATATCTGTTTGAGTTCCTGCTTTCAATTCTTTTGTTAATATACCTAGAAGTGGGATTTCCAGGTCATATAGTAATTTTATATTAACTTTCTGAGGAACCGCCAAACTGTTTTCCATAGTGGCTGTACCATTATACATTCCCACCAACAATGAATAAGGGTTCCTATTTCTCTACGTCTTCTTCAGCACTTTTTTTCCCATTTTTTAAACAGTAGACATTCTAGTGGGTGTGAAATGGTATATCATTGTGGTTTTTACTTATATTTCCCTAATGGCTAATAATGTGGAGCATCTTTTCATGTCTTATTGGCCATTGTATATCTTCTTTGGAGACCCTTTAAGCTACCTTATCCATTTTTTTTTTTTAATTGGGTTGTTTGTCTTTTTGTTGTTGAATTGTAGGATTTTTAAAATAAATTCTGGATATCAAACCCTTATTGGATTTCTGGTTGCCAAATATTTTCACCCATTCTGTAAGCTGTCTTTTTACTTTCCTCATGAAACCCTTTGATGCACAATTTTTTTAATAAAAGTTTGATAGTACCTGATTGAGGTGCCATCTATCTATTTTTTCCATTGTTGCTCGTACTTTTGGGGTAAAGTCTAAGAAATCATTGCACCCAACTCAAGGTCCTAAAGATGCTTCCCTATGTTTTCTTCTGGGAGTTGTGTAGTTTTGGTTGAATTCATATATTAGCTCTAGTAGACTTGTGGTGGATTTTCTATGCATAGGATCATGTCATCTGCAAAAAAGGAAAGTTTAGCTTTTTCCATTCTAATTTGCATGCCTTTTATTTCTGTTTCTTACCTAATTGCTTTGACTAAATTTCCAGTACAAGGTTGAAAACCATGGTAACAATAGTCACCCTTGTCTTCTTTCTGATCCTAGAGGGGAAAGTTTTCAGTTTTTCACCATTGAGTGTGATGTTAGCTGTGGATATTTTCTATATGGCCTTTATCATATTGAGGAAGTTTCTTTCTAGTCCTAGCTTTTTCAGTGTTTTTTTTTTTTCTCAAGAAGCAGTGTTGGATTTTGCCAAATGCCTTTTTTGCGTTAATTGAGAGGATCATGTGTGTTTTCCTTCATTCTCTTAATATTGTGCATTATATTAATTGATTTTCTTATATTTAATGACTCTTGCATACCTTGGATAAATCCCACTTGATCATGGAATATAATTCTTTTAGTGTGCTGTTGTATTTGGTTTGCTAGTATTTTCTTGAGGATTTTTGCATCTATGTTCATAAGGGATACTGGTTTGTAATTTTCCTTTCCAGTGGTATCTTTATCTGAATTTAGGATTAAGGTGATAGCCTCATAGTAGTAGTTAGGAAGAATTCCTGCTCTTCAATTTTTTGGAAGAAGTTGAGCAGGATTGGTGTTAATTCTTCTTGGAATGTTTGGTCAAATTCACCTATGAAGCCATCTGGTCCTGGACTTCTCTTTGTTAAGAGACTTTTGATTGGTGATTCATCTCTTTACCTATTATTCGCCTGTTGAGATCTTCTATTCTTGAGTCAGTATAATAGCATGTGTGTTTCTAGGAATTTGTCCATTTCACCTGCAACTCTTACAATTATTTTTTTTTTTTTCCTGTGGGGTCAGTAATAATGTTCCCCTTTCATTTCCAATTTTAGTTATTTTTATCCTCTCTCTTTTTTTGTCAGTCTAGCTAAAGTTTGTTAATTTTATTGATCTTTTCAGAGAACCAATTTTTGGTGTCATTGGTTTTATCTTTTGCATTTTTATTTTTTATTTCATTTATCTCCACTCTAATCTTTGTTATTTCTTTCATTCTGCTCATTTTGTGTTTAGCTGCTCTTCTTTTTCTAGATCCTCCAGTTGTGAGATTAGGTCTCTGATTTGGGATCGTTCTTCTGTTTTAATGTACTCATTCAGAGCTATAAATTTCCCTCTTAGCACTGCCATTGCTGCCTTCCATATGTTTTGGCATGTTGTGTTTTTGTTTTCATTTGCCTCAAGCTGTTTCCTAATTTCCCTTGTGATTTGTTATTTGACCCATTGGATATTTAATAATGTTCTTTTAATTTCCACGTATTTGTGAATTCTCCAGTTCTCCCTGTTATTGATTTCTAATTTCATTCCACTGTGGTTGGAAAAGATAAAAATTTTATTATTTCAATACTTTAAAATTTATTGAGACTTGTGTTGTGACCCAACATATGGTCTCTCCTGGGGAATAATCCATGTGCACTACAGAATTTGTATTCTGCTGCTGCTGAGTGAAGAGTCCTATACATGTCTCTTAGGTCTAATTGGCTTATAGTGTTGTTCCTACTCTTCTGTTTCCTTATTAATCTTCTTTTTAGTTGTTATATTCATTATTGAAAGTGGCGTAGTGAAGTCTCCTATTAATAGTATAGAATCATCTACTTATCTCTTCAAATCTGTCAGTTTGTTTCATATATTTTGGGGCTCTGCCACTAGATACATATATATTTATAATTATTATGTCTTCTTGTTAAATTGACACCTTTATCAGTATATAGGAACTTTTTTGCTCTTTGTAACAATTTTTGACATCAAGTGTATTTTATCTGATACTAGTATAGCTACTCCAGCTCTCTTTTCATTACTACTTGCATGGTTTACATTTTTTCTCATTCTTTCACTTTCAACCTATTTGCGTCTTTAAATTTTAGGTGAGTCTCTTATAAATAGCACAAAGTTGGAGCACGCTTTTTTCCCTTCTGTCAATCTCTGCTTTTTGACTGGAGAGTTTAATCCACTTACATTTAAAGTAGGTATTGATAATGCAGAACTTTCTTCTGGCATTTTGCTATTTGGTTTTGTAAGCTTATAAATTTTTGTCCCTCAATCCTCCCATTAATGCCCATTTTCATATTTATTTGATTTTTTGTGCTGTAATATTTTGAGTTCCTTCTCTACATATTTTTCATATATTTTCTTTGTGGTTACTATGGTGTTCAAATATTATATTCTAAATCTATAGCAATCACATTTGATTTTGTACCAATCCACCAATCCATTTCTCTGATTTCCTTTAGGTGTTTCTCTGTGTTTTTATTTATTTCCTTCAGCAAATTTGAGATCTTTTTTTTTCGTAAATCTTTGTCCTGTATGTCCAAAGTCTGTATTTCTTCATTGATGACTTCTGAATTTTATCTTGTTCCTTTGGATGGGCGATCATTTCCCTGTTTCTTTGTTTGTCCTGTAATCTTTTGTTGCACACTTCATTTAAAAATTTAAGGTGTGAGCTCTGGGATTTAGTCCCTGAGCTATCTGTTCCTTAAGTTTTTATCCAGCTAGCAATTTAATAGAGATTTCCATGAGTGTCAGAAGCTGATAAAACCAAACAAATCAGTTCAAAAGCATACCTTTCACGGTCTTTAAAAAGTGGCTGTGCGCTGACTGGTGCTCTCCTTGAGTCTAGCCCCCCTATCAAGATTAGCCCGAGGCAAAAATGAAATATAGAGTCCTCTCCTTTTCTGAACTTAGGTTTTGTCTTATGTTTGTGCTCACTTATGACCTTAGGAATTCCCCCATGTACAGGAATCCAAATGTTCCATCGACTCCTTTTGAAATGGACTCACCCCCTCCAGTAGGCTCTATTGTATGTCTTAAGGCCTGCGATTCTTTGCCCAGGCTGCTTTGATTTAATTGTGTCTTACACTGCTTTAGCTCTCTGCAAGTTGCTTCTGCCTTGAGGGCAGTTTCTTGGAGGGCAAGACAGAGATGAATGTCCTTGTTCAATCTTTCAGGCTCTCATCTGAGAGACTGGGACTGACATACAGTTCCCCCATTATATACATAGGGATTACTCTGATCCCTCTGGAACAAAACCAGGGATCCATGATTGAGCACAGGCTGGCTCTACACTCCTCTGGAACTGGGTGGGAGACTGGGGCAGCAAGGCCATCATAAGCTTCTCCAATCATTTTAAAGCCATGTTTTCTTGATTTAGCACTTGACCAGTTACTGCAACCCTTTAGCTCTTTCCCTAGTTGTTCACAGAATCTGTAAGGGCATGGCACCCTGAATCATCTTACACTGCCATCTTGGTCCAATATATCTCACATAACATCTTTAATGCTCTTAAAAGTTCTATACCAACATGATCTCTTTAACTTTAGTATCTCTTCTTCATAGATGAGAAACTGATGCACAGATAGATCAGACAATTTCCCTAAGATCATATAGTGAATTACTGGAAGGGTAAGAATTGTGACCCAGACTTTATGATTTCCAGAGAAATGTTAGCCAGCTGAACCTCTACTATTAAGAAGTAGTCCCTATACAATGGGTAAACTCGGAATTGAACCTTAGAGCACAGCTTATCAGGAGAATGCCTATTGTAACTGTCCTTAAATTGTAAGCTCTTACAGCAGTCACATATATTCCTGAATTGTAATGGCTATGTACAGATCCTTTGTGTATAACCTGATCAATCCCTGGAACTTTGGGTATCTGTGTGATGCCTGAAACTCAGAGCTAGAACTTGGTAGATATGAATGTCAGCATTAGCACATATAGCAAAGTTAGAAAGCTGCAAAAGAGTGCAGACTTCAACTAGAGATATGAATGAAGCAGATGTGGTTAGGACTATGGCAAATCGGGCCAAAGGGTAAAACACAATACTGACTGCATTTTAAAACTTCAAATTCCATATGAGACCAAAGGAAGAGATGTTCAGTTGGTGCAAGATCTATATTTCCTGAACACTTTAACTCGTACCATTTGTTCAAAGATCATAATTACATAGAACTTTTAATAGGAAGTGAGACCTGGTAGGTTTGCATAGGTTAGTGTGAAATAGTGACACATTCAAAAGTAATTTGGACAGAGAATAAAAATATATACACAGGGCCCCCCTGAGGAGCTGGGGGAAAATGCAGAGGTGTTGGGTTTCCTCACCTGGATTGTTGCTGATGTTCTCACAAATATTGAGGACTGGCTGTTTGATGTGCTGAGCCCTCTATCATGGGACTTGCCCTTATGAAGCTCATTACTGCAAAGGAGAGGCTAAACCTGCTTATAACTGTGCCTCAGAGTCTCCCCCTGAGTACCTCTTTGTTGCTTAGATGTGGCCCTCTCTCTCTAGCTGAGCCAACTCGGTGGGTGAACTCACTGCCCTCCCCCCTACGTGGGATCTGACTCCCAGGGATGTAAATCTCCCTGGCAATGCAGGATATGACTCTTGGGGATGAATCTGGACCTGACATCATGGGATTGAGAACATCTTCTTGACCAAAAGGGGGATGCGAAATGAAATGAAATAAAATTTCAGTGGCTGAGAGATTCCAAATGGAGTTGAGAGGTCACTCTGGTGGACACTCTTATGCACCATACAGATAAACCATTTTAGGTTTTAATGCATTGGAATAGCTAGAAGTAAATACCTGAAACTATCAAACTGCAACCCAGTGGCCTTGATGCTTGAAGATGATTGTATAGCAATGTAGCTTATAAGAGGTGACAGTGTGATTGTGAAAGCCTTATGGCTCACACTCTCTTTATCCATTGTATGGATGGATGAGTAGAAGAATGGGAACAAAAAAACTGAATGAAAAATAGGGTGGGGGGGTGATTTGGGTGTTCTTTTTTTACTTTTATTTTTTACTCTTATTTTCACTTTTTCTGGTACAAGAAAAATGTTCAAAAAATAGATTGGGGTGATGAAAGCACAACTATATGATGGTACTGTGAACAATTGATTGTACACTTTGGATGACTGTATGGTATATGAATATATCTCAATAAAATTGAATGAAAAAAAAAGTAGTCCCTAGACCACAGCATGGGCATTAGCTGAGAGCTGTTTAGACATGTAGAATCCCAGGCACCACCCTATACCAACTTAATTAACATGTGCATTTTAACAAGGTCCCCAGATGACTCATATACATATTAAAATATGAACAGCACTGAAATAGACCACTCTGTTCTGAAGGACACTCTCTGAAATGAATTGTATGGCATTGGTAAGTCTGCTTTGCTTCTGTGACGTTTCTCTGGATTCCTGGCTGCTCTGATTGAAATATGTGAAAGCAGGACAGACACAAGCAGAGGCTTTGGTTTCAGTATCTGTCTGATCTCTATTCTGGAAATTGGATTTCAGATAAGCTACACTTGTATAGAGTTCCAAGTAGCTAATGACAAAATAAGTGGAGCATTCTTTTGTATGCAATTAGCTTTCTCTCTCCTTGTTTATTTGTGGTTCACTGATTCAATCACGTATCTTCAAACTTGTTGGTGACTATGGAGGCATCATAGCTTTAACTGTTGTTAGCTGGCATCTGTTTCTTTGAATATATTGTCTGCAATTTTCCAAGCACAGAGTGAAATATCTTCAAGTGCTCCCTGGGATATTTCAATATCCAAAATGATTTTTATTGTTTCCCCAAACCTTAATAAAAGAGGTGTTATCTCCTTCATTCCCCTGACTAGATTTTAAATTTAGATGAAGACCAGAACAACTGGAGGTATAAAGAAAAATCTATTTGATATTAGAATTGAAATGAATCACAGGGATAAGAAACAGTTACGAGTATTTTCTTGTGGGGAGGAAGTGTTGCTAGATTTAACTGCTATCATATCAGTTCGTATATAAGATACACATCCAGTTTAGGATTTCCTAAAACAAGGGCAGAGTAATCATGAAAAATGGATGCTAAAGCAATTTCCTGGCAGAGATGAATGACGAAAATTTAAATCAATCTTGAGGGATCAAAAAACACTTCTGAATATTTTTGTCTTTTTTTCATTTTTTGTTTCCAAATAAACAGCCTTTTGATTCGAAGGACTCTATCTAGAAAGGAGTGTAATTTAAGACAGGATGGAATCCCACAAATTTGTTCATATCTCTGTGGTATGAGACTGAACCTACTTCATGTTCCTGAATATTTGTATCAACTGTGAGCAGACCCTCATGTCCCAAATGTATTATTGTTTAGAGAGGAGATACAACCATCCAGTGAGCTTCTGCAGAATGGAAGGCTTTGCCCCACGTCATTTGAACCCAGAATCAGTGTTGCAGTTGCCAAATGCCATGCAAGTCTCAGCAAGCCAGTTTGTAGAAGCCTACCTTCTGCAATGCTTCTGACAACTTCAAATGCCTGACAATTAGAATAACTGGTAAAATTATAACTTCTCCCATCTGAAATCCAGCAGACCCACCAGTTTTATCTTTAATATGCCTGAATGTGACTATAAGGCCCTCAGAGAAAGGTCCCAAGTATTAGGCCCCAGTTAAGAAAAGAGCAGAAAAGACATCCCAGAAAAATCTGACTTAAAATCTGTTTGTTTACACACAATTTTCATCCCTTTCATTAACTCATAGCAGAATAGAAAGCAGCTGATGAAAAGAAATAACTTAGCAACACCATGCCTGGCAAGATGGGAACACAAAATGGTATTGATTTGATTTTCCATCCCTGCCCTTCATGGACTCCTTGCCGATATGTCCAAAGTGAGGAAGGTAAAGGTCATTCAAAAATGGTTTTAAACTCCAGCCATCAGCTAGGCCAGCATCTGTCCTCACACATTCTCACTTAGGTCACCTGCTAGAGGTGGATGTTCTATTCCCCCCACATTTTCTTCCCACCATTGAAGACTTGTTGACTAATCTGCTAAAACTGTTTAGCAGTTCTCCATGAATTTAACCTTACAATTATAGAAAATTATGGAACTTCAGGGAGGCCAGATAAAATGTAGCTTATTTCCACTTTGCTATGTTGATGCATTTACCTTACCTTCAATTTTGAAATTCTCAAACTGCAAGCAGAAGCATGTTCTTTTACATTTGAAGTAATGCTATTGTTAGCTTGGCTTTTATTGTTTAGGAGGTGCAAATTGATGCTGTTTGAGAGGAACGTTTAAAATTCTCTGGCTTCTATTGCTAAACATATATATACAAATTCGCATTTGGAAAAGAAGATTGCCTTAGCACCTGAAATGATATTTCTGTTGAAAATCTAAGTTGGAAATGCACAGTGATTCCCAAAAGAGTAAATGACAAGCTTTCTATATTTTACATTGGGGATAGCCTAGAATATGTTATGTTACTCTAACTTCCTCCCTTTTTAGAATTGCCTGCTACTGGCTCTTGAAAATTGAAGAAATAATGTGTGCTTGGAATCATGGCTGCATTGCAAAGCAGTTCAGGTGTATTTTTGAGGCATATAAAGAAAAACAGATTTTAGAAGGCTTCAAGTTTATATTTTTCATATATTATTATCCCTTATGAAGATTTCTATGCACCTTTGAAATATCTTCCTTGAAAGAAAATAAATGAAAAATGATAGCATACTCACATACAACTATTTCACTGATGTTAAGCATAGGCTTGCGGCCCTTGGGTGTCTCCACAAAAGAACCTGTGTCCCTCACACCAGCTCTGCCATTACTTGAGTTCTTCTAATGGTGGCCCTCAGAAAATGTCATGTTTATATCAGCATCTCAAGTCCCTGGATTTCCATATGAGTAATAATGCATGCCTACTTATGTGGCAACATGGTAGAGATGGATTCCAATAAGAGTCATAGAGCATAAACACAGAAATTGCCAATGCCATGTCACAGTTGACTATCAGTGGTTTACTTCATTCATTCATTCAGTCATTCAACAAATCTTAAGTGTGCATTATATACAGGCATTTCTCTAGGCCCTAGGGATTCTGCAGTGAACAAAAAAAAAAAACCTTTGCTATTTTGAGGCTTGCTTTCTGGTAGGGAAGTCAGAGAAGATGCAAATAGATGTTGTGATGCATTCTATGTAGAAAAATTAAAACAGGGTAAAGATGGAGATTATTTTGGTTAGTGTGGTCAGAGAAGGGCTATTTGAGTAGTTGACATTTGAGCAGAGACCTGAAATAAGTTTGCAAATGAACCATGAACCATGCAGAGATGAAGGTCTGAAAGAGTATTCTAGGCAGAGGAATATCAATTATAAAAGCCCTAGAGGCAGGGCTGAATTTGATGTCTTAAAGCAGTGCTGTCCAATAGAAATATAATGAGACCCATATATATATGTATATATATATGATTAAAACTTTTATAGTAACCACCTTAAAAAAGTAAAAGTGAGCAAAATTAACTTTAATAATATTTAATAATATATATATATATATATATATATATATATATATATATATATATCTGGAATAACTGTTGGGGGAAAACCGTGACTGTCCACACATCGTACACCAACCAGGATTGGGAGGAATGCCTGAGATCACAGCATAAAATCTGTAAATAAAAGCTGCAGAACTGTGCCAGGAGCCCTCTCCCCCCACGGCAGGCTTAGTTGCAAAACCTCGCTGTGGTAGAAAGCAGCACTCTCCAAGCTAGCGAATATAGCCCAGCCCAACTCCAACTGGGGTTTTAATTAACAAATGTGGACTGCTAAATACAAGCTACAAACCCCCAACAAGCAGACAGAGGCTTTTAGTGATGATTGACCTTAAAGAACCAGAAGACTCCTCTGTCCTGGGAGGGGGAGCCCAGAATGAAGAGTGAAACTGGGGGCCTGTGGACTGGCTCCAAAAGGGGACTTTCTGTCCCTTTTTTTCTCTCTCTCAAACTGAGGGGTGCAGTGGAGAGAGCCTCAGCCATTTTCAGTTCCCAACATTCTGACCCAGACAGGGGTAGAGATAACAGGGTCAGAGGGACAACAATTCACATGCAGATGATAACTCCCTAGGGGGTGTATCTTCACTAAAGAGGAAGAAGGTGGAGCCCAGCTCTACTACTGGTCTTCCCTTCAGAACCAGACCCCAGAGCCTGGGGGAAAACAGCAAAAACAGAAACTGAAGTGGCCCATCTCCTTACACCAGTTGGGTGTGACAGGCTAACAGGTGACACCTACTGGGCCAGTTAGGAAAAGCACAGCAACTGGAAACCTCACAGGAAAGTCTGTCATTCCTCTAAGATCCACCCTGAATATAACCCTATTCTGAGACCTGAACCCATTCTGGTCTGGGAAAATCTGACTGGTGTAGCCAAGGAAACCAGATGCCTAGACAACAGAAAACTACAATCTATACCAGGAAAAATGAAGGTATGGCCCAGTCAAAGGAACAAACTTACACCTCAATTGAGATACAGCTGAGATATTGTTTCACTTTAATGAAACAATCTATTAAAGATTTTCAAAGAAATATGCTAAATGAAATAAAAAACCAAGTCAATGTGTTCAGGGATGATATAACAAAAGAGATGAGGGCTGTAAAGAAAACACTGGGCAAAAATAAGGTAGAAATTGAAAGTTTGAAAAAACAACTGGCAGAACCTATGGAAATGAAAGGCACAACACAAGGAGACAAACAACAGCAGATATCAAGAGGCAGAAGAAAACACTCAGGAACTGGAGAATAAGACACCTGAAATCCTACACACAAAAGAACAGATAGGGAAACGAATGAAAAAAATGTTAGCAACATCTCAGGGAATTGAATGATAAGATGAAATGCACAAATGTACATGTCATGGGTGTCCCAGAAGGAGAAGAGAAGGGAAAAAGGGGCAGAAGCAATAATAGAGGAAATAATCAATGAAAATTTCCCATCTCTTATGAAAGACATAAAATTACAGATCCAAGACGCGCAGTATACCACAAACAGAATAGATCTGAATAGGCCTATGCCAAGACACTTAATAATCATATTATCAAACATCAAAGACAAAGAGAGAATCCTGAAAGCAGCAAGAAAAAAGTGATCCATCACATACAAAGGAAGCTTGATAAGACTATGTGTGGATTTCGCAGTAGAAACCATGGAGGCAGGAAGAAAGTGGTGTGTTTATTTAAGATACTGAAAGAGAAAAACCACCAACCAAAACCCTATATCTGGCAAAACTGTCCTTCAAATATGAGGGAGAGTTTAAATTATTCTCTGACAGACAATGAGAGAGTTTGTGAACAAGATACCTGTGCTACAGGAAATACTAAAGGGAGCACTACAGACAGACAGGAAAAGACAGGAGTGAGAGGTTTGGAACATAATTTTGGGTGATGGTAGCACAGCAATGTAAGTACACTGAACAAAGATGACTGAGTATGGTTGAAAGAGGAAGGTTAGGAGCAGCTGGGACACCAGAAGGAAAGAGGAAAGATATAGACTGGGACTGTAAAACTCAGTGAAAAACCTAGAGTGCTGGACAATTTTGATAAAATGTACAAATGTGTTTTAAAACATGAGGGAGAACAAATGAAAGTCAACCTTGCAAGGTGTTAAAAATAGGGTGGTATTGGGGAAAAATACAACCAATGCAAACTAGAGACTATAGCTAATAGAAACATTATATTATGCTTCCTTTAATGTAACAAGGGCAATATATCAAAGCTAAATGCCTGTAAGAGGGCGACATATGGGAGGGGTATGAGACTCTCGGCATTAGTGATGCTGTCTTTTTTACTTTACTTTAATTTAATTCTATCTTTTCTTTTGTTGCTTTTTAGCTGTTATGGTTTTTTTTTCTCTCTTTTTCTTTTTCTTTTGTCTCTGTACCTTATTTGACTCTTCCTCCTTCTTTGTGGAAGAAATGGAGATATCCTTACATAGATAGTGGTGATGGTGGTGAATGCATAAATATACAACTATACAGAGAACCATCAATTGTTTACTTAGGACGAAAAGTATGATGGGTGAACAAAACCGTCTTAAAAAAATGGGTTGATGAGGAAAACTTGAGGGCACTTATATTGAGTGAAACACATCAGACACAGAAGGACAAATATTGCAGGGTCTCGCTGATATGAACTAATTATTATATGTAAACTCATAGACCTGAAATATAAGTTACTAGGATATAGAATGAGGAAAAGAATGGGGAGCGATTGCTTATTCTGAGCAGAATGTTCAACTAGGTTGAACTTCAGTGTTTGGAAATGGACAGAGGTGATGGTAGCACATTATCGTGATAATAACTAACAGTGTTGAATGTTGTGTGAATGTGGTAGAAAGGGGAAGCTTAGATTCACATATGTAACTGGAAGGAAAGTTGATGGTTAAAAGATGGGAATGTATAAAACAGTGAACCTTGTGGTGGACAATGCCCGTGATTAACTGTACAAATATTATAAATCTCTTTCATGAACTAGAACAAATGTATGACACTATAAAAGTTAATAATAGAGGGGTATTTTTGGAAAAATATACCTATTGCAAACTATATACTACAGTTAGTGTTATTTTAACACTAACTGTAACAATGTACAGTAACAAATATACTATACCAATACTACGAGTCAATAATGGAGGGGGGGTGGTTAGGGGTTTGGGAGGATTTAAGTTTTCTTTTTTTGTCTTTATTTCTTTTCTGGAGTAATGAAAATGCCCTAAAAATTGAAAAAAAATTAATTGTGGTGATGGATGTACAGCTGTATGATGGTACGTACCATGGGGAATAGATTGTGTACTTTGACTCTTTGGATAATTGTATGGTATGTGAACAATCTCAATAAAATTAAATTTAAAAAAAAATGGGTACAGGAATTGAATACACATTTCTCCAAAAAAAAAAGGAGATGTGATCCACCTAACTGTAGGTGATAACTCTGATCAGATTATTTCTATGGAGGTGTGGCCCTGCCCATTCATTGTAGGCCTTGATTAGTTTACTAGAGCCTTATATAAGAGCTCAGACCAAAGGAACTTGCTGCAGCTTAAAGAGACATTTTGAAGATAGCCATTGAAAGGTGATGCTGACATTTTGGAGAACGCCTTTTTGAAATGCATCCTGGGAGCAAGCAGTCACCAGCCACATGCCTTCAGAGCTAACAGGGGTTTTCCAGGCACCATTGGCCATCCTTCAGCTAAGGTACCCTATTGTTGATGCCTTACCTTGGACACTTTATGGCCTTAAGACTGTAACTTTGTAACCAAATAAAGCCCCTTTATAGAAGCCAATCCATTTCTGGTATTTCGCAAAATGGCAGCACTAGCAAACTGGAACATTCATAGAGACAGACAGGATATTACAGGTTACTTGGGACTGGAGGAAGGTTAATGGGGAGTTACTGCTTCATGGTACAGAGTTGCTGTTTGGATGCTGAAAAAGTTTTGGTAATGGATGGTGGTGACGGTAGCACAATATTTTGAATGTAATGCCACTGAATGGTGCACATGAAATCAGTTAAAATGGACGGTTTTGGTTGTATAAATGTTGCCACAACAAAAAATATTTTTAAAGATGCACAGATAGGAAAAAATAATAAATTGTACCATTTTCCTCTCCCTAATTTCTCCATCTTCTAATCTTTCCTTCCACCATCTTTCTTCTTTACTTCTCTCATTGGCAATGCCTTTTCAAAGGTGCTGCAGTTGGTCAGTAAATACAGTATTTTAATACCAGAGGAGCTGGAATCTATTTCAGGGATTTTCTCTGGTGCCTGTGTTGTGTTGGGCACATCACTAACCTCTCTGTTTGTCAGGCTGACTCATACTGGGGCTGTTAATAATAACACTACCTTTTGAGGACCTCTCAGAAGGTTTAATTATATGCTGTTAGAGTGTATAGTAACATCACCTGAAGAACAGCGATAGCTTTAATAATTAACGTAGCTGTTATACACCTGGCTCGGTCTTCAAATTGCTCTGGCAACCTCCATTTCAGAAGGGGCCCACTCCCACCGCTGCTGCCTGACTCTCCTGGGTTGAGGTGTCCTAGAGCCACATTTGACACTCCCTCCTTTACCAAATATGAGTAAGTACAGACAATGAAAGTCTGCAATCCATTTAAGGTCTGGAATTCTTCAATCATTTCTCTTTCATGATTAAACACACTCAAGTATTAATGACACACGAACTAGAAAGACCACATGTTAAATCATGGCTTGGTCTGCATGCACTTTGACTCCCAAGAGTTTAGTAATTCCTACTCTGCTTCCCCTTTCTCCCTTCCATCCCACACACACCTACCCATTCCTTCTTCTTGCTCTAAAGAGCATCTCAGAACTGTAAATAATCTCCTAGAGTTTTTCTTTCCCTTTTTCTGATGCTAGATTTTGCACAAAGAACTCACAAAACCAAATGGATCATTTGTAATCTTACCCAGTGAATACCTAATATTTATTTTTTAAATTTACTTCTCTCTGTGATTTGGACAATTGGTCAATAGATCAATAAACTGTGTAATCTGAAATCTGAAAATGTTTATTTCAACATATTTGGAAATGTTTTTAAAATAGGAGATAGGATTTCATTTTTTTTTTTTTTTGTCATGAGATTCTCCTTTGACTTTAAAGATCACTTCAAATCTCTTTGCAGCACTATGCAATTTGTGGTGAATCTTTCCATTTAAATGATACTGCTGCAGAAAGAGAAAGGTCAGATCCAGAAGGAGAACAGCAGGGAAGTATTACTTAAGATAATGTTCAGACAAACTCTTGTAAGGAATTAATGGGCTTTAATTCTGAATATATTTAATGGTGAGTTTTCCAAAAAGTCTGTCACCCATTTTGATGATTATTATATACATACAAATAAATCACAGTTGAATTCATAGACCCAAATTATTTATTGTAAAGAAATGAACAAGGCAATATGTTTTCTATGCCTTTCCAATTAGAGTTTAGATCCGTTTATCTTTGTGAAGATATTGCCTATTTGAACGTTTAAAATATATTATGACATGTTATTGGAGTCAACTGGCTGGAACACAAGGTTCCCGAGACTCAACATTCATTATTTATCCATTTATACTAATGAACCTTTATATCCAACATGTCCCCTGCTCATATTTGAATGGGGTCTCAGAAGCACAACCTGTTTTAGATTTATGATATAACAACAATTGCTTACGACAAAGAGGAATGACATAAAAGTGCATCTATTTCCCTCCCACAGGAAGACAAATGATAAGATTTTTTTAAAAAAAGATGGCATTCCTTTCCCTTTCTTAGAAGAAAAATTAGTCTTAAGAAAAAGAAACTCAGAGATCATAAACCACAGGAAAGAAAGAAAAATTGATTTGAGGATGCAAGATGGGATTGAGTTATATTATAAAAGTTGCTAGTCTTCTCCTACTGAAAGGCAAAACCAATTGATTAATGATCACAACACTACGCTGGCTTTTCTACTTCCCCTCCCCTCCCCCTTGGGAATGGACTGTTTATACTAGGTGGCATGACTCTTTTGATTTGCCACACTATGTCTTAATTATCAGTGCTGGAAGATCAGCAGTAGTATTTTCTAACTTCAAAGGCTTCAACAGCCTGAACAGCATGAGGAGGGTCAGATGTGCCAGGATACAGAGTGACAACAATATGGTGTCTTCATATTTTAAGGAGTGTCAGCTCATTTTTTATTTGTGGCAAATCAAAGTGAAAATGAGGACACGGGGAGGGTTTTACTCTTTGTAATTCTCTTCTTGAGCGACAGCCATGTTTTCCATTTCAATGCCCAGGCCAGAGAAGCTAAAGAACAATTCCTTTGAATTTATATTTTTCGTCTTCATAGAACTTAAAAAAATAGCTACCAATGAGAAAATGGAATAGGAAAAAAGCATGCTTATTGAGAAATACGATGAGAGATCTCAGGAGGATAGTTGGAGTGACACAAATACTGTAATCATGTTGCTTGCTATTAGTGAGCAATAACAAAGCCATGGTAATGATAATGGTAGTAGAAGCAGCAGAAACAGCGGACATGGCAGGAACAGCTAATATTTATTGAACGTTTACAAGTTGTCAGATGATTGAACAGAGGCTCAGAGAGGTTAAGTAACTAGGTTAGTTTTATTCCATATGGCATGGATTTAGGATTCAACCCAGACCATTGGACTTGGAGCCCACTCTCATGACTACTAACTGTCTTAAGCACGAATTAGGTCCTGAATTTAGTACTTGGGGCAAATACCATGAATAGCCAAAATTACCCTCAAGACACCATGAAACTGGTTGTAAAGTCCAGCGTACTTTTAAATTTTGGATTGGGTGTATAAACTTCCCAGTAATGCTTATACTAGCATTTAATAAATGAAAGAACATAATAGTGAAATGCAATTTGAGACTATTTTAAGATAGAAATGCAGAGCAAACATAGGTAGTTGCATTTGCATATATAATATCGATGCATAACATGACGTTGCTGTAATATGAAGATGATGATACTGGATATGGGTTTCTCTATTTGATAGGAGGTTTTATAATGCACAGAATATAATCACATCATTTGAGTGTGTTCATGTCCTCTTTTTCCAGGGAAATGCACTTTCCCCTCTAGTCCAGTGAATGGTGTAACAGGAGAAGTGAAGGTTGGATGTGGTTCAGAAGCAAGGGCTTCACGTCATAACCTAGTCTGTGCTTGAGTCCCGCTCCTAAATGCCTCATTTCACCCTCACAGAAACTGTATGCTTAGCAATATTTCCATTTTCTTAGAATACACAGTCCGGGTTGTTAAGTAGCTTGTCTAGGTCACATGGCCACAAGTTTGCTAGGAAATCTTTGGAAAATCCTGTTCCTGCTGTTGTTTTGTGAGGTGACAATCATTCCTTCATCGGAAAACAGATGAGTCTGATAAAGTTTTGCCATGAGAGCATGTGCCACTAGGACTGGCCTCTGGTTCTCCAGGGAGCCTCATCTGTGTTGAGAAGGGGACAGGATAAAAGCAGAACATGTTCAGCGAAATGTTGCTATCTTGCTCTCTGTCATGATAAATTATGCATGCCAATTTCATTGAATATTTCTGTTTGAAAAGAGAAGACACGCAACACAAAGTGTCCAAATGGAGACAAGAAACGTTCTTGGATATCATTACTGCCAGTCACCTCTGGAATAAAAAAGGGGGTCTGTTTGAATGGACTGCAAGAGAAGCGGTGAGTCGCTGGGTCCACAGAACTTGACAGGTGTCTCTTTCTGTCCCTCTTAATTGAGGGCAAAGGAGAGCTTCATTGTCTAGGCTATTGATGAATAATAAAGAAACCTTACAAGCAGAGGGCTGAGAAACCAGTGTAGATAATATCTGATTATTTCTTAACAGACTCTTAAAAAATTAAAAGGACTTGGTAGAAAAATCCTTTTGACTGATGGCGGGTCTTTGGAGTTTTGAATTCTTCACTAATGACCTGAAAAGAAGAACCAATTAATTATTTCTGACAAAGAAGTGTCTGGACCTGCTGACTCCCATACCGTTGGCCATGGTGTGATTCTGTCTCCATAGTTCCCTGACACTACTTCAAGGTGGGTTGCAGCCATCTTCCATTGATCACTCACCTGCCACTATGGATGGCTCATCTTTGAAGGGAGTCATATTAACCATCATCTTGTACAGATAAAACTCAGAACCTGGGCATTGAGACCATTTAGGCAATGCATCTCCTTGAGAACATAGATGGGTATCTGTGTTTGTAACTAACACAAAAATAAACTTATTTTTCTGAATTGAGTTGTTTTATTTATTTATTTATTTTGTCTTTTTCATTAACCTCATTTGCTAAGGGTTAAGTAAATCATAGTCCCCTCAGCCCAAGGCATATTATCATTTTCATTGGTTAAAGTAAAACTCTTTTCCTGTTTTATTAATTTATTCTTTAGCTACATTCCCTTTCCTATTTTCCTCACTGTAGGCACTCATTCTAACATGTTATCATCAAATGTGTATTGTGTTTTGCTTACATGTATTTTTCATGTTTACAAATGGCATTGGATTGTAGATCTCATTCTATTTCTCACTTATTTTTCATCTAGCACTATATTTGTTGGATCTACCCATGTTACTTCTAACTTCTTTATAGTTCTCCAAGGTGTTTATCTACCACATTTCATTTATCCATGGCTTCCAGCTTCCATCTCTGTTGTCAGAACTGTAATATCCATATTCATACCTGTCCACTTGTAGACCTGGTTGATAATTTCTTTGGATTGTATACCTGAGAGCCAAATTGTCCCCTAGCCTACTACACAAGTCTATGCTCCCACAGCAAAAGTAATATATCGGTTTAAATTTGCAATTTCTGATAATTTATGGTACTGAGGGTTTCTTCACATGCTTTTTGGCCTCTTAGAGCTTTCTCCGTAAATTAATCTTTTACATATTTGCCTGTTTTTCTATTGTGGTTTCTATTTTTGTTTGTAGGAGATCTTTGCTAATTTAAAAAATTGAATGTAAATTCTCTGTCTGTCATCTATCTTTTAAGGTTGTTTATGAGGTTCTTTCTTGCCTTCACCAAAGAGGCTAGAAAAGCTAAATGCATGTTCTTCCTGCTTCCCTTGCAGCTAAAGGGCACAATGTGATCCAGTTCTGGACAATGAAGTATAAACAGAAAATTTTGCTTTCCTAATAAAGGGGATAGAAGTCATTGATGAATCCTCCTTGCCCTTATCACATCTTAGAATCTTGTGCTGGAGTGCCTTTGTTAGATCATTACCATTTCCTTCCTTCTATGCCCTTCCTTTAATTGCATAGTGTTTTAGTTTCCTAGGCTGTTCAAAGCAGATACCATAAGATTGATTGGCTTAAACAGTGGAATTTATTGGCTTACAGTTTGAGGCTGAGAGAATGTCCAAATCAAGGCATCACCAAGGCAATGCTTTCTTTCTAAAGAATGACAGCCAGTGATTGTTGGCTCCATTGCCACATGGCAAGGCCCATGGTGTTGTCTGCTGGTCTCTCCCTTCTCTTCTGGGTTTCATTGATTTTAGCTTCTTGCTGCTGTGGTTATCTCTCTCCCTCTCTCTCCCTCCCTCCTTCCCTTCATTCTGTTTATAATGGACCACAGAAACACCATTAAGTCCCATCCTGAATGAGTTGGTATACTGGTTTGTATATATAATGTCCCTCAGAAAAAGCCATGTTCTTTGATGCAGTCTCTTGGGGGCAGACATATTAGTGTTGATTAAGTCGGAACATTTGGATTAGGTTGTTTCCATGGAGATGTGCCCAAACCAACTGTGGGTAATAACTCTGATTGAATAATCTCCATGGAGTTTTGGGCCCACCCATTCAGCGTGGGTCTTGATTAGTTTACTAGAGCACTATATAAGCTCAGAAAGAAGGAGTGAGCTTCCTACAGCCAAGAGGGACACTTTGAAGAATGCACAGGAGCTGAGTGAGGAAAGTCCTGGGAGAAAGCCATTTTGAAACCAGAACTCTGGAACAGATGCCAGCCATGTGCAATCCCAGCTGACAGAGGTTTTCCAGACACCATTGGCCATCCTCCAGTAATGGTACCTGATTGTTGATGCATTACCTTGGACACTTTATGGCCTTAAGACTATAACTGTGTAACCAAATAAACCCCCTTTTATAAAAGCCAATCCATTTCTGGTGTTTTGCATTCTGGCAGCATTAGCAAACTAAAACAGTTGGGTCACCACTTAACTGAAGTTGCCTGATCAAAAGATCCTACTTAAATTGGGTTTGCACCCACAGGAATGGATTAGATTTAAGAATGTGTTTTTCTGGTGTACACACAGCTTCAAGCCACCACACATGGTATAGAAGCCTGGGAACTATGTTCTCAGAACTCAGGCCATCAGGATTTCAATTTAGACTTGGCATGCACGTGAGATTTGGAAGGCAGAAGAGAAAAAGAAACTGTTTTATCGGTCTTCCAAAAGCAGTGAGCAGATGGGCTTTGGCAGAGGAGACATTTTGAAATGGCTTCTGGTTATTTTCTTTAGAATCACCTTTTCCATTTCTGGGAAGTCTAATGATGGTTAGTTACTTCCTATGGTTCCTACAGCTTCCTAACCCCCTGAAGCCAGCTGCAACCCCAAAAGCCAGCAGTGACCTAGGCAGACCACCTTTCTTCCACACCTCTCGAAAATTCCATAAGCACTAAATTCCCTGTGCTCAATCCCTTTCCTGTTTAAAATACCTGGACAGGTTTCTGCTTCCCTGAGCAGCCTTGACTGATACAAACAGAAATGATCACTGTTTTGTGATCAATCTTGAAGCAACATTCCAACATGCTGAGGATGCTGAGACAGAAAGATAACAGGTTCTTGATAGTATCATAGGGCCACTGCATCAGTTCCAGACTGAATTACACATTTACTGTTTTTTGTATGAAAAAAGATATATAAATATTTGTTAAAGCCATATTAGTCAAGTTTTCTCTATTTGTAGCCAGAACATTCCTAATTTGTACATTCAGTTTTCATCTGTAAAATAGGGCTACAGTGAGGTTTAGTATGTAAAATATATGCTGGTTACTTGGCACATGGTGACCATTTCAGTGTTGCTAATTAGTATTGAATCATTTTACTAGTCTTCAAGTTAAAAATAAGATACTTATCTTCCTCCTAATGAAATTTCCAAGGAGGAGAATTCAGCTATAGAGATTATGCTCTTCTGCAGAAGAGCCTGGATATTCAGTTAAATTGGTTAATGCTAAGTGATAATGTTTTCACGAGAATGTTTTCCATTGCATTGACAGATTGACTTAGTGGAAGCATTTTGTAGGGATCTGTGTGTGAAGTGCTGACCTTGTCTTAAAAACATAAGGAAGAGATTGGATTAGAGATAACCCAATGCATTGTAAAGAAAAACAAACTTTAATGCCATGGGTACAACTTTCTCTCCTAATGGCATTTTCTATAAATATTTCTCATTTTATAATAACTTATTTTAAATAGGGTGACCATTTATAATGTTCTCTTGGAGCCATAAAAAGAAAATGTTGATTATATCTCATCAGCAGAGGATAGCTGGGAGGTCATTATATTCCTTACTGTTTTATGAAATCAAGACTATAATCAGTGCTTTGGTTGGGAAAATCTGTTTTCCTTACCCAGTGGTTTTACATACTTAGTGTCTTTAATATGGAAAGGTATTTGGCTTGTCCAACTTCTCTAGCTGTGTCCATAAATCATGATAATCAGTATCAGCAGAACAAACAAGAGGAAAATATTATGATAAAATGTATGTGATACATGAAAGAATATTTTCAAAAGTACAATTCTAATGAAAAACATAAAACCGTTATTTTATTTTGTCCCCCAAAGTGATTTATTTGCTTTTGCAGAATCTTTCCAAATTTGTTTCAATCCCAGGATTATTAAAGACAACAAAGATATATTAATATTTTGGCTCAGAACTCTTAAACTTACCTATATTTTCACATCAAGCATTAATATATTCATGGTCTATAGAAATAAAGTTGCTTTATTAAGTGCCGGCACTGGGACTTCATAATTATCTTTGCATTGTTGCTGTAGAGAAATCTATAATTTCTTCACAAATTTGAGGCTTGTAAGATGCAATTTAAATATCTGCTAACCTCAATATAAAATGGGTTTAACTGGCTCTCTTTTTATTCTTACCACCCTGAACAATATTCTGGTCTCAGTGGACTGTCACCAAATTGACAAACCACAGCAAAACTGCTCATATACTGAACCTGGGAGATAAAAACGGCTGAGTGACAGGTGGGACTAATCAGGCCATCGGTAAAAAGCAAGATTGGATTTGATGAGGGGATTTCTTGGTCCATGGTGGATTCAATCCTTTTTTCAATATACTGAAAAGACATTTTTTGCCAAGTTTAATTTTGATTATTCCACAACCGTGGCTCTTTCAGTTTTCCACAAGGGGCCGTCCCTCACTTGCTTCTCCTAATTCAATACCTAACCAAATAACCTGAGGGAAACATTCAGAGTCAATTAAAGGGTGGGGTTGAAAATTAAATGATGGGGTCCCTGTGAAATCTATCTTGGAGACTTGTTATTAGTTATGTTTGGGGTTAGCTGCAGAAATACAAAAAATACAATAGACATAATGAGGCAGCACCAAGATGGCGACACTCACTGAGAATGTGGAGAGAAGACGACCTGCCTCCTCTCTGGCTCTGGACAGTTATGGTTGTTATCACCATCAGTGGTAGAGAGGTGATCATCTTAACATTGATTTTCTCATCTCATTGGAAATCATTAGGTCTATGCACAGATACTATTTTCGTTATTCTCTTCTATGCCATAAATTCCCAACAAAAGGGTATTTTAGGGTCACTGGAGGAACACTTCTTGAATAACACAATCACTTCTTTCTCCACCTCTTTTAAAAGGCTCTGACAGGTTAAGTGCATCTTGAAGAAAAAAAAAAAAACCCATGAAATTTTGATGTCTCATTCCTACTCCTCTTCCTTGCTCTTCAGTGTGAACCTAGGGGGCTTTTAAGGGGCTTATCTGGGACTCACACAGGTAGTTCAGGGTCAGAGAGCATCCTTGGTGATCCCCAAACACTGAGGTTATGGGGAAGCTGGGAAAGGAGGCCCATCATTGTTTCCTGCTCAGGAGCAGGGTTGCAGGGGCTAAGACAAGAACATCCTGGAATTGCTCTTACAAAGTCCAGCAGTTTGGGGTTGCGAGGAACTTAATTTACCTTTATCTGCAAGGTTGACTTACTTTAAAACATCAAGCTAGCAATCTGAGCAAGAGTCACTTACTACCAAAAGGACTATGATAAACAGCAGGCCTTTGCCCTACCCTAGTCCTGTGCCCCTAGCAGCAACCACTCTCAGTTCTGGCTGTGTTCTGTACTATAGACCTCCATATTTTAAATAATGGGCTACATTCATATTTTATTTATTCAACAAATATTTAGTGAGGCTCAGCTCTAGGTGCAGGTATCTGGCAGTGAACAAAAAATCAAAATTCACTGTCTTCAAAGAGCTGATATTCTCTTTGGGGGAAGAGTATAGTGGGCAAAATAAATAAGTAGAATGTATGCTATGGGATAGGGCTATGGGGAAAAAGCAGCAGGCAAAAGGATTTGCTAATTTCTTTTTAAATATTGACTTCCCACTCTGATGGAAGAGAAGAGTAGGCTCTGATCTTCCCCAACTCAGCTCCTTCTTCTCCACCATAGTTCTACACATTTTTTGGCTAAATTAGTAATCTTTGCTTTCATTTATTTGATGCTATAAATATCACTCACTGCTAAGCCAAATAGTGTCCTAGGAACATACCTTTGTCCTCTTGAATAACCCTTCATTATTTTTTTCCTGGAGTTAAAAATTATTTGTTGGCCTGGTTTTCTATGTATCTTCAGATCTTTTAATATCTCAATTATATGTTCATCAGTAATAGATTTAATAGACCTAAACACAGTGTGATGGTTAGTTTCATGTGTCAATTTGGCCAGGTGATGGTACCCAGCTGTCTGGTCAAGCAAGCACTGGCCTAACCGTTGCTGTGAGGACGTTTGTGGCTGGTTAATAAACCAACAGCCTGGTTTATAAAATCATCAGTCAATTGACTGCAGCTGTGACTGATGATGTCAATGCGTGTCTTCCACAATGAGACAATGCAGTCAGCTAGATTTAATTAAATCAGTTGAAGACTTTTAAGTGAGACAGATAGAGGACCTTCACTTCTTCTTTGGCTGACCAGTGACCTGTTTCCTTAGGAGTTCATTGAAGTTGCCAGTTCATTTCCTGAGAAGTTCATTGAACACAGTCATCAAAGTTGCCAGTTCATTTCCTGATGAGTTCATTGAAAATCTTCATTGGAGTTGCCAGTTTGCTGCCTGCCCTGATGAATTTGGACTCATGCATACCCACAGCTGCATGAGACACTTTCATAAATTTTATATTTATGGGTCTCTCTCATTGATTCTGTTTCCCTAGAGAACCCTAACTAATACACATAGCATCTCCATTTTTCATTGGAAAATCCCACTACTAGAGTACTCCTTCTATTTATGTATTTAAGAAACACTTATACTCATGTTTTAAGTTCCAAGCACTGTTCTAAGTAAGTTATATGTATTAGCTCACTTTATCATCATTGTAGTTTTGCAGATGAGAAAACTGAGGTACAGAGAGGGTAAGCAATTTCCCCAAGGTGAGACAGCTAATAATTCTCACAACCAAGATGGTCTTGTTCCAGAAGCCCTGCTGGTAACCAGAGGCCAATTTACTATGAAGCCAAAAAACTTGCTTTCACAGGCCCCTCCCATATTCTGAGAAGGAGTCTAGCAGTATGATTACAGGGTCTATGTTTCATAAATTTGTAAAAGTGAGATTGTGGTGGGAAAAATAATACCCCACCTCAAAGCTTTCTATGCCTTAATCCTTAAAACCTGCGACTGTGTTACCTTACATGCCAAAAGGAACTTTGTAGAGGTGATTAAGTTAAGGATCTTGAGTTGGGGAGATTATTCTAGAATAGTGGGGGGGGGGCAATGTAATCACAAAGTTCCTTATAAGAGCGAATCAGAAGAGACAGTGTCAGAGGCTGAGACAGATTTGGAGATGTTATACCACTGGCTTTGAAGATGGAGAACGGGACCACGAGCCAAGGAATATGAGCAGCCTCTGAGGCCAGAAAAGGCAAGGAAATGGACCCAAGGTCTCCAGAAGGAACACAATCCTTTCAACACTTTGATTATAGCCCAGGGAGACCAATTTTGAACTTCCTACCTCCAGAACTATAAGATAATAAATTTGTGCTGTTCTAAGAGAGTACATTTTTGGTAAGTTGTTATATCAACAACAGGAAACTAACACAGGTATTTTAATCCACAATTGGCTAAGATGGTTGTCTCTTGCCAACTTCTCCTCTGTGACTCCTTCTTGTGTGTTAGTGGTGCTGACAGAATTGCAGGCATTTCCAGAGCCCAGTTAAGGGATGTTGAAATGGGTTTAGAGGCATGGATTTGTGTGGGCCTCAGCTATATTTTGCTGGCCTTCTGGGTATATGACTGGTTACCAGGAGTACAGAATCACCTAGCAATTTGATTCAAGTTAAAGGGTCAGAGGCCCTACCACAGTAGGAACTGGCCTGTGGTACCCCACTCCAGAGATATGTGGGGACTGGAAAGGAAACAAAGCTTGAAATATAGAGAGCTAGATGCCTTTCTCTAGGAAATGTTTCCTGTCAAGAAGATGTGTGAAACTGTGAGGAGACCTAGCCTACACCAAAAATGTTCTCCTCCTTCAGAAAAATACCCAGTGATGGAGTATGTCCACTTATAAATGTACTAGGCATTTTCAGTGGGAATTGGACAAAATGAATTTATTGGAATTTCTGAATTTGTAGGGCATACATCTACAGCAGTGCTACAAAGAGTAGATTTCTGCATGAAGTTGCATGTTTTACATATCCCAACTATCAATTAGAAAAAGCAAATTTTGATCAACTGTGCTACAAGAAAACTGAATTTTCTTTCAAATCCCTTTATAGAAAGTGATATTACATAATGATTGTCATGGGAAGAGTCAGTAGAAGAATATGCAAGCAAAAAGTAGAATAAAACTGTTACTGAGGTGTGTTAGCTACTTAATGAAAATATTATGCAGTCTATCTGGGTTTTGTGATGGCTTTGATATGTGTCAGCTTTTGTAAATTCATACTTTGTTGCAATTCCCTTTCTGATTTTAGATAAATATTCACTACGCAATCTGACTTTGAATGCATAATTTTGTATTTTTTTCTTAAAGGGGCCTCCAAGTTATATAGCTTGTGGTTCCATCCATCCCAGTCTTAATCACTAATCCATGCTGTCTCCTTTCTATCCTCCAGCTCCAACCCAGATTGGCTGTTCTCTAGACCTGCTGACATTGGCAGTGCTGAGATTCCCCTTCGCAGTTGTCCTGGAACTTCCACTGCTCATATTTTGGGTTGGCTCCCTTGATTCCTAAGTCATGTCCTCCTCATTCTTGGTTTATTCTCTTCTTTTCCTGGATCACACCTTCCCTCAGTTAAATAAGAACGGGTACATGTGAATCAAGTTGATTGAGACTTTGCACAGCTTACTCATGATTGACAATTTGGGGAAACTGAATATATATATATATATATATTTACATGAATTTTGAAGACAGTTTCCATTGTCTTCCAGATTCCAGTGTTGCTGTTGAGAAGTCACATTTATTCTTAATCTCTAATATATGACTTGGGTTTTTGTGTGTGTGTGCATGTGTGTGTGTGTGTTTGTTAGTTTTTTATCTCTACTGTTCTAAAATGTCATGAGATGCTTTTTAGTGTGAGGATTTTCAATCATTTTGCTGGGAACTTTCAATTTCTCCAGACTGAATGTTTTTCAGTTCTGGGAAACTTTGGCTCTATGAAATTTTGCATTAGTTCTTGAATGATTTCTGTCTCAGAATATTTTCTTTTTTCTTTTTTCTGGAACACTTCTTCTTGGGCTTCTTGGATTGATATTACAATTTTCTTATTTTTCTTTTCTTTTCTTTTGTTCTAATTTCTGGAAATTTTCTCAACCTCACCTTCAAACTCTTCTATCAAACATTTTATTTTGGCTATCTTATCTTTAACTTTCAAGAATTTTGTCTTTTCTTATTGATCTCTTTTCTTAGAAAGATGTTTGTCTTTCATTGGTACAGTCCCTTTCCTTATCTCTCAGGGGGATATTCATTTATTTTTGCAATTTCCTTTGGCTCCCTCCACCGTTTCCATTTCCTTTAGCAATGCCACATGCTTTGTGTGTCTAAATGTTTGTTCTAGTCTTTCTGTGTCAAATTGGAGGCTTTTCACAAATGTAGAATGACTGTTGGTTTTCTGATCACAACAAAGTATGAGGCTAAAAAGTTGTTGAGAGTGCTGTGTTCCTGCATGGAACTTGTCCACTGGTGGAGGGCAGCCAGGCAGCAGGCTAGCTTTGCATTCAGGGACCACCCCTACGCCACTCATGCCAGTTCTTTGATGGTCTTTGTCCAGGATCCTCGTGCTGCTCCAGAGAAGAATTCCAGTCCAGGATGTTGGACTGGAAGATGGAGGCTGACTTCTCAACATTCAACAAATAGATTTTAATTTTTTTCTCCTATTTTGAGCCCTATGCTTCCCCTCCTGCACTGTGCTTGATACACCTGAACGTAGAGTTTCTCAAGTTCTATTTCTATCAAAATTAGAACCTGGGATCAGGTGCTGACCTGAATTTGTAGAGTAGGAGAAGGGTCCCAGAGTTCTCAACTCCCATTCAGACTTTCAAACAGATTTCCTGTTGGAAGCCCTTGGCTGAAACCCCAAGTCAGGAGCTAGAGAAATCAGCCAGTTACATCTAGTGCATCAGTTTTTATTCTTCCAAACTTGAATGCAGTTTGTCATCCAATGGTGCCGTCCTTCCTGTTCATTTTGTCTTTTTGGATTTGATTGCTTCTTATTTATTGTCATTTTTGTTTAATTTTTGGAGGGGCAGGAAATAGATGCCTGTTTGCCATATTTAGCAGCTAATTGACCTTGGATCCAAAAATCTATTGTAAAAAGAGAGAGGGAGGGAGGGGGAGGGGGAGGGGAGGGAGAGGGAGAGAGGAAGAAGGAAGGAAGGGAGGGAGGGAAGAGAGATATCCTTTTTTATCTATATCTTTGAGTCAGAGCCAAAGTGCATTTTGATTTAATCAAATTTAGCCTCTACAGCTTATAAGTTTCAACCTTCTTCTTGAGGCAAAAATGAAAACATGATTCCAGGTCAATCTCTTCAGAACCAATTTTGAAATGCATTGAAAGGAAAAAAAAGTAGTAGTTATTTTTGTTGTTGTTGTCTTGAAAGCATTCAATAATTCATGAAAACTTGATCAGGAGAAGTTGGTCCCCTGGATATTATGACAGGCTTTTCTCTACCTTGTCAACAATACTCTACTCTGCTCCTGAGTTTCTTTATGAAAGTGAGTGCTATGGATTGAATTGGGTCCCCCTCAAAGTATGTTAAAGTCCTAATTCCCGGTACTTTAAAATGTGACTTTATTTGGAAACAGGGTCATTGCAGATGGAATTAGGCAAGTTAAAATTAGGTCATATTGGAGCAGGGCGGATCTTTAATACGGTAAGACTGGTATCCTTTAAGAAGAGAAAAATTTGGACACAGATAGTGGAGACCTAGGGGAGAACGCCATGTGATCACTGAGGCAGAGAACACCATGCATTGTCGGCAAGCCACCCTCAGAAGCCAGGGGAGAGGCACGGAATAGGACCATCTCCAGAGACTTAAAAGGGAGCACAACCCTGCCAGATGCCTTGTTATTGGACTTCCATTTCCAGAACTGTGAGACAGTAAATTTCTGGTGTTTTAAGCCTCCCAGTTTTTGGTAACTTGTCATGGCAGCCCTAGAAAACCAAGACAGTTGGTTAGACTGAGAGCAGTTTTTTTATTAGCAGCGCCTGGTTTCCCACCAGCTGCTGAGTAGAGTCTGGTAATATTCACATTCCAGCACCTTTGAACTCAAAAGATAGAATGGCCCCTCTCCCAAGACAGCTGGCAGGGCCTATGGAGAGTCCATCAGGCCAGGGCTTCAGGGGCTGTACAGCTATGGTGGTCAAACACAAAGGGCTGGCACCAGTTTGCCTGGGTCTGCCTCCTGGCTCCACCACTACTGTCTGTGCACTTGTGGGCAGAGTCCATTCTAGCGAATGACTGTGATGATAGCACCTACCTCACAGAGTGTGTGCTGATGAGATTAATTAAAACGTTAACTTAAAACATGCAAAACACTTGGAAGGGTACCTGGCATAAGATAAGGATTTAGTACAAGTGAGCCAGTATTATTTGTCCGTTCTATGTTATTCTTTTTTTTTCCTTTGTGCATTTTTATAAATTCATTTATTGCTATTTATATGGATGACATCTTTGACAATCAGCTCTACTCTTTCCCCCAGAGATAACCATTCTGATGAATTTGATGAATTTAATATATATCATTTTAGAAATTGAAATAATTTGTTCAACACAAAAGCTGACATTTAGCAATTTGCTTATTCCCAAGCTACTAGGAAAACAGATTTGCTAAGAAATTCACCTCCTTTTCCCTTAGAATATCCCTAAATGTTTCTTAAAAGAATTAACTGATACATACAAAAATCATTTTCATGATTTACACCTGTATATATGTATACACAGAAAATATGATGGGTTGTATGTGTAATTTTTTACATAGTATCATGCTATGTTGTTCTGCAAGTTATATTTTTATGCAACAACTTGTTTTTGAGATTTATTCATATTCATTCTTCAACTTAATTCATTGCTTTTCACTTCTGAATACCATGCAATTGAGAAAATATGGCACTAGTTGGCAAGAATTCTAGATTTTCCAGTTGCCTCTCAATTTAAGAGGCCTACAGAGGGGTGCCTGAGTCATGCACTAAAGAGGCTACTCCCTGAAACTGAGGTTTCCAGCCCTTTCAGCAATTTTCTCTTTCCCTGTTGAAGTAGGTATGCCTCCTGGTTTGCTAGAGCAGAGACAGCAGGGCAGAAGCCTCAAACTCCCAACTCCTGCTCACTAACTGATGGGATAAGTAAGAGGTCCGAGCAGAGGTGCTATCTATCCATCACATACAAATGCCACGGGGCATCTGGGAAAATGGCCCACTCTTGATCCTGTGGCAGGGCCCAGTGTGGCCCTGGGAGGAAGGAGGAGGCTTTGCTGCAAAAGGGCCCCTCCTCTTGTTTGCTCTCTCTAGCCCAGATGAACCAGTGTGAAATCAGACACCAAGAAATTGTTCAGGGCATGTTTTGAGCAAGTTAACTCAATCATAAAATATAAATAATAGTCATCTGAATTGCTAGCATGGTTGTGAGCAATAGCTAATTAAATAGATGGTAAGGCACATTTTTATTTGCACAGAGTTCCATCAGAGACGGAGGCTTAGAGACTGGCATCGGGTCAGCACAAATCTCCTCCTCAGGAAAACAGACTTCATCTTGCAATTCATGATGCTATGAAATATCTAATTTGAGGATTTGTGAAAAGATGCACAAGCTGTTGCTTCATATAGTCCATGGCTGGATATGATCAGGACCATCTGCCTGATCATTCCGGGAAATGACTTGAGTGTGGCTTCTTTCATTATTTTAATTTCAGGTATAGTTGTTTAGAAAAGACAGTTTCTAAAATTAATCATATTGAGACAATATAGTAAACTCATTAATTTGAGCCAAATGTTTGGTCAAAGCTAGACGATAATACTATCCAGTGATCTCTGGAGAAAGTTCCAGTGACTACCAAGATATAAAGACAGAGCTCCAGGGCCTGCCTTAGTCCAGATCTAAGGGGTGGAGCAGGCTCATGGCCCACAACTCTAGAGGCTGTTGCTGAAGGGAAGTCTCCTTTGGTTTCTGCTTTGGATTCTTGTACATAATGAGAGACCGTATACTCGAAAAAGGTGCTTTTGTGCACAGCTGTTTGAATTCTCCCAGGAAATATCTAGTGACTATGAAGGGAAGGAAGACTGACTCTCAAGCAATATATTTTTTCCTAGTTTCTCAGGCATATGCCAACCAGCTAAATTTCATCTTTTGTTTTGGCGGTGGTTGTATGAAAAATTGCAGAGAAGCCTGTAACATGAAACACAATTTTACCTGAGACTTATCATTGCATTTCTCTTTGTTTGTTTTAAAATTTATTTTATAATTAGCTCAGAATTTCAGGAAGAGAATTTGAACAATGGTTTCAAGGTTTAGAGGTGAAGTTGCAAGAGAGTTTTATTTATTTAATTAACGAATGGTTTTGTTTGTCTAGTCTGCATCACATGCCCTGAATCCAATTCAAGATTTGCAAAAACAAACATGGTCTTTGCCTTTCTGGAATTTTCAGGCCTGTGGGAGGCTCCCAAACAATCACAGTAATTCATATATGATTTCAAAATTTGGAAGAGCTGTTGGTTGCTATGAGATATACAACCGGGAGAATTTATTTACTCTGGGTAAGAGAGAATGCTGCCCTGAGGAGACTTTTTTGACTTGAGATCTGAAGAGTGAGTAGGATCTAGCTAGGCTGGAGGGGGTGGACCTGCTGGTCACCATGAAGCGCTTTATGTGAAAGGGGCAACACCTTCAACAGCTTTGTGGAGAAAGCCTTATTTGGGAAACTGAAAGCAGGACTCTGTTGCTAGAGGGCTGAGAGGAAGAGTGATTGGGGAGAGAGGTCTATAAGGAGGGCCAGAAGAGGTAGGGCGTGGAGGTGTAATAAGTCATCCTGCCTGGGAATAAACAAGGAGGGGAGAGGGCACTGGCGAGACTGTCGCATTTGTCTAGGTGAGAATTATTTTATATGGACACACATGCATACGTATGAAGAGAAAGAAAGACGAAGAATAAAAGAAAGAGACACAGAAAGTGATCATGTGTGGGGGTGTTTTGTATGGGAAAGAGGGAAAGAGGGAGAGAGAGAGAGGAAGGGAGGGATGGAGGGAGAGAGAGAAAGAGAGAGAGAGGGAAAAAGGGAGAGAGGGAGGCGGGAGCAGGGTGGGGAGAGAGAGAGAGAATCAAGTTAAAAAACAAACTTGTTTTTTAAAGTCAGAGCTATTTCAAATCCTGGCCCTGTCCCTTGTAACCAGGTTACTTGAGTGAATTTCTTAAATCTCTTAACTTTTGGTTTCTTCCTTTCAAACTGGGATTAATAATATTCCGTGAAGGTGGAATGAAGTAATGTATGTAAAGCTAAGCATAATGCCTGGTGCTTAGCATTTACTCTCCCAATGTTAACTTCTGTTATTATTATGTCTGTGTTAACAAAATTCCAAAAATTAGTGTATACCAATTTGAGATAGAAAAATAGGGTACTTACTATGTGGTGAATATTTTTTTATTATATGATCTTATTGTATGGTGAATATTTTTGCCATAAGATCTTACTTTAGTTGTCTTTTCCTGCTATACTCTTCTTTTTCAGAATATCAATGTACATGATGCTCTCTTTCTACATTTTTGTTGGACATGGAAATGAAGAGAAAATTAAATAAGCTAAAATCATGTTTCTTAGTTTCTTAAGGCTGTCTTAACAACATGCCACAAACTGGGCGGCTTGAAATAACAGAAATTTTTTGTCTCATCGTTCAGGAGGCTAGAAATCAAGGTTATCACCGAGGCTATGCTCCGTTGGAGTGTCTCTGGGGAAAAATCTGTTCTCTGCTTCTGTCCTGTCTTTGGGTGGTTTGCTGGCAATTCTTGGGCTTCAATCTTTGCACAGTTGTCACATGGTCATCTTCTCTCTTTGTGTCCAAATTTCCTTTTCTATAAAGACACCAGTTATATTGGTTATATTGAATTAGGGCCCACCCTAATCTAGTTTGGCCTCCTTGTCTAATAACATCTTCAATGATTTTATTCCCAAATAATGTCACATCCACAGGACTAAGGGTTAGGACTTGTACCTGTCTTTTTGCAGGATACAATAACACCAGGTGATAATTATTTGATATTTGGGAGGACATTTTAAGAAATTTTACATGGAGTTTTGTAATGAAAATACAAATCCAGGCTTCTACAATAGGTTAATATAAGAACAGTCAACAGAACGGGGAAAGGCTCTAGTTGGTTGGGGGAGCTCATGGTCAGAAGCCCTGGGAGCAACTTCAGTGCTGCTACTGAGTTTATAGCAGCTCTTATTTTCTAAATAAACAGAGAAGCAATGTCAATTCCTGCTATAAGAATATCTGAACTACCATTTGTCCAGACTCTCCAAAGGCCTCCTTTTTTTTCCTGAATGTATGTATGTGTGTGTCTGTAAACTGGCTTCCCGTTCTCCTTTGGGATTATAGACTAGGCATTCCCCAAATGTCCCATGCAGGCCCCTCTTTGCCCTTCCTCAGTGTTTTTGTCCAGACCCATGACTTTGATTGTTACCTCTACTCAGTGACCCCACAGTGTAACTATAACTAGAACTTACTCAGGAGTGAAGGCTGGAATGCAGACCTGCGTTTCCATATCCACTAGCACCATTATTTCAAAGTGTAAGCAATATTTTAAATTCAATAGATTCTGGGGACAAAGTTGCTTTGGAAAAAGAAGATCTGATACCAGTCCAACAAAATGACACAATAGCTTTGCACAGTTACTTAACTATTGGGGGCCTCGTTTTGTTTTGCTGCAAGGCCATAGTGAATTTTGCCTAGAATTAGGGCTAAACCAGAGTCTGGTTTTGTAAACAAAGTTTTGTTGGAACACAGCCATACCCATTTGTTTACACAGAGTTGAGTAGTTGCCACAGATACTGATGGATTGTAAATCCTAAAATATTTACTGTCTGGTTCTGTACTGAAAATGATTGCTAAACGCTGGATTAAATCATTAGCTTGCGAATGTCCCTTTGTTTTTTCCTTCCTTTTCAACTTCCTTCCTTCTTTTCCTCCATCCCTCCCACCCTCCCTCCCTTCCTTCTCTCTCTCCTTCTATTTTTGTTCCTTTTTTAACTGCTGAATCCTTTCTTCAAACAATATCTTTTTTGTGCAATTTTATTAAGACATAGCCACATACCAGATAATCATCCAAAGTGTACAATCAATGGTTCATGGTATCAAACAATATCTTACATAGAATCCTAGCATAGAGCACAGATAAAAGTAGGCCTCCTCTATCCCAAAGGTTTGGATATGGGGTGGTGAAAGTTATTTAAATTTGAAAGTCACTGGACTTGATTATTTTTAAATCCTCTATAATTGTAATGATATCTATAATAGCCCTGAATCTTGAGAGATACTTGCAGGCTTTAAGCAAAACGTGCCTTGGTGGCCCCACCCCACCATGTTTTCCTCCAAGAAACCCCTCCTCTTCCTTTCCTCACCTGTCCTCTGTCAGGTGCCCTAACTGGGACACACATTTGGCCCTGGCCTTTGCAGCAGTGTCTGGTGTTCCAGGCCCTTCTGGATCCTTTCTCTGAAGGAGAAACTTGAACTTCGTGTTCTCCTCTCATTATCCATTTTCTGCTGAATGACAGATGGCTAATCAGATAAATTTAGTCTGCTAATTTTATAAAGACTGTTAATTTTTACTAATGGCTTAATGAATTTATTCCTCCCAGGTAACACATTTGTATTTTAATCAGAGTTTTCTGGAGATGGTGCATTAACCCAAAGGGAGGCCTTTAGTTGAAGGCATCCAAGCTGCATTCTGATGATTTAAGAAGTATTTAGAGGAAGAAGAGCCTTTGGTTGCTGCCCAAATTACAGTACAATGGTAGCTATCCATTCCTACTTTAATTCTCATTGACTCAGTACACCAAGGCATGACCATTTGGTTCTAGGAAGGGGGAACTTCCTAGGCTAAGCCATGCCCCTCTTTCTTAAGCACTGGGTCACAGGAGCACAAGCTAGGGTCTTTGAACCTCAGACTCATCTGTTCATGGCAGAGTTAGTGGGGATCAAATTAAACAACATCCATAAAAAGTTCTGCACGTATTTGGGTCTCAGTTAATGTTCCTTGGTTCCCATCCCAAGTGCAACCAAGATCTCTTACGTTTAGAAGTTTGAAATTTTCATGTTAGTCTTATGTAGAATTTGTTCACTGATTTAGAAAAGATGGTTTTTTCTCTTTTTGTGTTCTTTATTTTCAATTCAGTAATTGGAAGAGACAGCAATTGGAATCAGAAAATTCAATAATTGTAAGAAGCATTAGAAACATCTGATCTGTTTCTTTTATTTCCCAGACGAGGACACACAGAGAGGTTAAATGGCTTATTCAGGGTTGCCAGCAAGCCAACTAGTGGTGGATCTTGAACTAGAAACCAGGGCTCTGGAGTCCCAGTCTTTCCCAAGTCAAAAAAAAAACAAAACCAAAAAAGCACACTTTCTTCCCTGAGACTTCTATCCTGTACAGAAGCAAATGCTAAATTAGAAACCTATGTTTGGCGTCACATATGTAGAGATTTGCTCAGAATACCTTCAAGACTGGGAAGGTTGCCTGTCTCATTCTATTTGTGACCAGAGAAATGGTCAAGTTCTCAAATATACTTCGCAAAGCAAGAAAATAGGTCATTTTCCCTTGACTCTCATTTGGTGTCTGCTTTTTTAAGCCTGCTTCTGTAACTAGTGATGAAACCTGCCTTCATTCCATTTATTACTGGATGAAAACTGAGCTCCTCCATGTTGATGGCATAGCTCCGGGGAGTCACTCTGCCCACTTGAACTTTAAATAGGCCTCTTACTGCTTCGGCTGTATTCATTCCTCCATGCAAAACGCTCTTTCCCCTTTGCTGAATAGCCTAATGAGAAAGTAGCCAGACACAGCTGCTTCACTTCGCCATGGTATTTGGGGTGATAACCACCTGGCAGGCAGCAGGTCTCTCCTCCCCCCTCCTCCAACCTCCATGCAAATGTTTGAGCCTCTCCTTGTACCAGCTGCCCCACCCTCCCTTTCAAAAATTACTTTCAGTAATTACTACAGCTCAAGGATGCTGTCCAATCTAAAATAGCTAATGAGAACCAGTCCTTCAATCTAAACTGTAATCAGCTTATAACAAGCTCCCTTTTCCTGTGCTTCATTACTGTGACACAATCTATTTTTCATACTTCAGAATGATAAGGCAGAGTTGGGAGGTGGGGGTGGGAGGGTAGGGAGAATAGCTCTCTATCACCAGGCTTGCATGAAAGGGAGATGGGCTTAAGCATGCAGAATTGATTTATTTGCATTCTTCTATGGCTTTGGTGGCTGCACCTTTGAAAGAAGTTAATATTGTATTTTTGATTTGGCCCGAAGAACAGCAGGGCCTGACAATCAAGCGTGCTTAGTACAGCCAGGAAGGAAAAAAGTAGTCCAGCAGAGCTCAAGTGCACCATGATTTATTTGGACATGTGCAGACTGGGAGCAGAACGTATTTTAAATTCTATTGGAGAACCCGAGGATGCTGCCTTTATCTGTGTATTTGTTCTCCCTGAAATTTGTATGACTGTTGCCTATAACTCCGCTAGCTACCTGTCTTACTTTTTATGTTCCTGTGTAAACTCCTCATTGTTTATTTTCAAAGAAAGAACACTGAAGGCTCCAACCACAGGGATTCTCACTAGAAGTTTGGGGGAATCTGCTTGGCTAATATTGTACAATCTGTTGATAAACACCCAGGCTATTTTAATCTCCTTTCCAAGTTTATCCTCCTGAGTTAATTTCCAAACTGTCATATTTTTTTTTCCTGGTGTGATTAAAGCCCGGCCCGATTAAGCAATCCACATTCTCCCGGCGTGATTTCCTAGGCATTGAAGCTGTGGCAGACCTTGTCTATTAATCCCACCCGAATGATTAAAGGATCTCGGGAGCTGCAACATTTGATGGGTTAATACTGGTGGCTGAGCCCTTGCATTTAATCCAGCTCAGTCATCACTTTGAATGAGGCAGTTTGATGAGCTTCAGTAAAGCTGGGACTGCTGTCATTGACCATTTTAGATTCCAAGATTCCAAACACTAGGAAAAAAATAAAAGCCAGTCTCAAATGGCTAGACAGCTCCTCAGAGTTCATCTGTCAATAACATAAAGATATAAAATGCAGATTGGGGTATCTTTGTTATGTAACTGTTAATGGGTTATTCCACTTACCTCCCTGCCAACAGCAGAAAAAAGTAGAATCCATTAGCGGATTTTAAAAGTTGTTTTTCCCTGCTTTGTCTGAAACTGTAAAAGATGAAGCTAAATTAGACAATCTTTTACCCGAACTCTTCATTTGTATAAAATAAATGAGCACAACTCATTTAAAGTGTTGGGGGGGAGGGGGCTTGTGAGTTTACTCATTAGGCATAATAAACCAGTAAGCTGGTATCTCCACTCTAGTGGAATCTTGATTAGGCAATCACAAAAGGTGGTTCTCATCTCTCTCTCCCTCTTCAAGAACGCTGGGATCCAACTTGCTTTTAAAGTACGAGGCTGTCAGAGGATTCAGACTGAGCATCTGCACTTCGGGTGAGTCCATAAATTAACTTGTAGTACTTACAGCATTCTGAAAGAATGATGCTTTCATTGGAATTCATGGATTGGCTGTTTCAGGAATGTTATGTAACCATGGCCGTTATGTGGGGAGAATTTTCTACCGCCATCCTTTTCAGGAAGGAATTTTTCTTGCCAAAGCAAGACATGTTATCATTTTCTCTCATTTGCACACGTGCTTTCTTTATTTCTCCCCCACCCCTTCTCTCTTTCATTGAAGGTGACCTTCTGAAAACATGCAAAGTGGAATGCCTTTACAACTTGGTGTCAGGGGTCAGGATTCCCAGGCTCCTCCTGACTGTTGAAGCTGGCTTTTCTTACTTGAGAATTTGGTTTAAAAGAATGTGAGTCGGCTGGCAGGGTACCGGATTTATATATTACTGTATTATTTTCCTAAGGGGCATTAATTTTCAATATACACGGTTCCTATCATTCTTTATCCACCTGCCAATAGGCATCACAATTCTGAATTGTACTGCAAACAAAAATTCCAGTTTGCCAATATGTATGCAGGCATTGGCTAAAGATGCACATGAAAGAATAAATCTGGTTCAGAAATTTTTATAAATTTGCAGTCCAGTAAAGTTACTTTTATCTTAGCCAACATATACATATATATATACTATGCAATAAATATTTATTTTTAATGAAGAACATTTCTTGAGACCTTCTATGTGGTGGACAAGAAGGTAGGCATTGAGACATCAGCGTGCCTCATGGTCTCAAGGTCTCATGCATGGAACTCCTTAGTAAGTAGACTTTTTTCACAACATTAATAGAAAGGGGAAAATAATCATTAATGATGTATTTTTAAAAATAATTTTCATATTATAGTTTTGGGGGAGTTACATTTATATCAGCGATATAAATAATATTTTTCTGTTGATCCACGATTAAGTAGTTAAAGATGTTTACATTTTCTAATTAATTTAGGTTTACAACCCAAAGCCTCTCAAAATAAATCGGGAAATAGAAAAATGTTTTAAAAACAGGCTATTTGCAACACAATTTCTTGGGAGTGGAAAGATACATAAAACATAGGCATTGTCAAAGAGTTTTTAATCTAGTCGAAGAAATGGAATCACTGTAATCAAAACTTAAATATGTTTCATATACTATATATACACAGCTTAAGAAATTGTGGAAATATATATTTTAAACAGTTTTGAAGAAAAAAAAGTAAAATAAAAGTTTTAAAAAAAAGTTACCTGGAAAATAATATTGACTACAAATATTTTTGAGGAAACTAGTTCTAAGAGTTGTGTCAACAAATGATTTCTGTGGTTACATTTTGTTGAAGGCCGCTTAGGGAGTGAAGAATAAAATCAAGAGAAAAAGGCTGAAGGTCTGTACACTTGGAATTTGGAGCTGATATGGCACTGTGCTTATATTTCATTTTCTCCTCCTTCCTACCTTCCTCCTATCCTCCCTCCTTCCCCCACTTCTCTTCCTTCCCCCTCTTAAGCTTGGGCATATCATGTAACTAATTTGTGCCTTCCTTTCTCTTTAAAGTATGAACAGTCAGTGCCCTCTTTCGCTGTTACAGAAGGGTATTTTTAATAGAAATGAGATTTGTTGTAAAAAGCAATATGGATTTCTGAAAAAAGTTTCATAAAATATGTTGTTATTATTGTTAACCCTATCATTAAGAATACTTTAAAATGTAATCTTTCCTTTTTAAATGAAAAAAACAGAAACATTCCCCTGACATTTCATTCAGTATTTTTTTAGTATAAAGTAGCCATGGGTTAATATTTCAGATACTGACTTAGTGACAGTAGAATTTTAGTTATGAAAAATATATTTGATAAATACTGTAATTATAAATAGGTCCTACTCAGGAAACTCGTCTAATTGTGACAGAATATAAAACCAATCCTATACAGATTTATGGACCTGAGATTTGGCTCTCAGTTGCAGATTTTCTCCTCAGAGTCCATTTGATCAGTTAGCAAAAATCAGAGTTTCGAATGCCCTGGGAATGCAATTGGTGTCATATCAAAGGCCTTGAAAAGATGGAGATGAATGGAATTAAAGAAGCATTATTTGTTGCTAAAGTCTCTAATTTGGGCAATAAATTCATAAAGAGATCAAAAGTGGTAATGAGCTGTGGACATAGCCTGAGGTGTGGCACCAGGGCATCTCGGCTTGGTGTGGAAAACGTGGGTGGCAGGAGATGGTGTGAGGGGACATGCAGCGAGAGCAAGTGGGAAGGCCCAAATACACAGGCTGGAGCTTTAGAATTCTGGGTCAGGGCAGTCAAACCAGAGGTACACATTGGTGCTAATAATAATATTAACAATGCTCGCTACCACATATTGCTCAGTTTTGGTGATTGGGGGTATCTGAGAAGGCTTCGTGGAGCTGATGGCATGGAGGCTGGGAAATGAAGGCTGGAAAATATTTGGATATTCAGAGATAGAATAAGGATATTAAAAGTAGCATGAACAGTGCATAAAAAAGGACTCGAGCATGAGACATACTCAAACTGCAAATTGTGGAAATCGTCTAAATCCACTTTAAGGGTCTGCAATTGAACAAAGAGGCCAGAATATTCTTTTACTTAGAAAAGTAAATTTAGTACAAAGGAGAATATTAGGCTATCTAAGACACTTATTCATGCTTATTTTTCACAGTGGGGATCAACTGGTACATAACAGCAACATCACTGAACGTAATAGAATCAAGAAAACTGCTTGGTAATTATACTAAAATCTACGGACTGAAGGGCGTCAGTAGAGACAGCAAAATTGTGAGAGGTTGTCAGGATTCACCATGACAGGTATTCAACTAGGGAAATGTACATTTTTAAAAAAATAGATACAGAATCATTGATTGTTCCTAAAATAGAAAAGAGAAGGGAAAACTCCTTCTAAGTTAACCAGAAACATCACAGCCTTGCAGACTGTTATTCTCTTTTTAGACCAAAGTAAATCCATCTCTGAGAGGACATTGTCTGCCTAAGTCACGTTGATAAAACAGGCTGAATCAAGGCAGGGAACTAACACCAGAACAGTTTCTCCTCCCTGGGGTTGATCAGAATGGTGAAGAAGAAAAAAATCCTGTATTTTAATACCTCATCCCATTTTTCGAATTAAAACAAGCCTGGGATGCTTGACAAACAATCTCTTACACTAAAAACATATTTTCTCACAATGCAATGACTTTTTCCACCCTTTAACATATTAGATTTGAAATGTTTTTAACCATAGTTTTAGTTTGAAGTAATTTGTGCCTCCCTTAATTGTTCCTGGTGAGAAGTATAACCATCTGCTAATTAGCACATGTTTATTGAACACATTTCTATGAGCAAAGCACTGTGCCGGATGTTATAGGGAGTACAAAAATTTATTTTACTTTGCAAATGCTGCCCTTGCCTACCAGCAGTTCAGGATCTATGCCCTGGGAAGGTTGTGGATTATTACATAAATTTTGCTAAGGCTCCTCTCAGCATTGCACCAAATGTAGTGGAAGTAGGAAGTCAGGATTCATTGGTTCTGGTTCAAGGTGTCTGAAAGGGCTTCTTGGAGGAGGCCTATTTACTTTTGAGGGAATAATGATCAAAATGAATTATTTATATTCTCATGTTAGCTTTGACCTTGACTCCACTGGGATCCAGAGTTGTGTCCCCAGAACCCCAATATACTCTTTCATTTCCCAGATAGATGTAAGTGGCCATCTACTTTAGCAATTCATATTCAGAATATCTGGATTTTGATGCAACTCCTACTCTGCCAGAGTTATAGTCTGCAATTGAGGAAAGGCACCCAGATATGCCAAATTTAACATACTTGTTCTAAATTCATGATGAATTTCTCTCATCTCTCCCTTTCTCTTTTCCTTCATCTCAACTCCCATCCTTCATTTCTCACCGGCCCACCTGCAATTTTGTTCTAAGACAAATGCTCTTCTAAGAGTACTTCTAAAAGTAGCTACTGACTGATCGATCTTGCTGCCGACAAGTTTTAGAAGTAATTATTTGTGGATCATCTTTCTATCATAAATATTACAGATTCCATTTTAGTAGAATATCTTTACTCAGCTTCTAAAAGTGAGCACTGAATCCTTCTATGGGCCAACATTGAATAGTGGTTAAAAATGTAATATCCCATAGGTTATCAGGAGATAGAAAGAGAGTAGAGATTGGGCAATTGATACTTAAAGAGGACAGAATGTTTAATAAGGTTGATTGTAAATGTTCGGAAATGGATAGCACAATACTGTGTGATGGTAGCACAATATTGTAAGTGTAAGTAACAAAGCTGAGTGTGAGTATAGTTGAAAGAGGAAGGCTAGGGTCCTATATGTCACAGGAAGGGAACCTAGAAGATAAAAACTGGGACTGTATAATTTAGCAAAACTTAGAGTGGTCGATGATGGTGGTTAGTTGCACAAATGCAAGAAAGTTCTTACATGAACTAGAATAAACATGCGTCACTGTTACAAAGTGTTAATAATAGGGTAGTGTGCTGGTTTGGATGTATTATGTCTCCAAAAACACCATTATCTTTGATGCAGTTTTGTGTGGGCAGGAAATGTATTGGTGTTGATTCGGTTGCAGACTTTTAATTAGATGTTTCTGTGGAGATGTGATCACTGAACTGTGGGCGAGATCTTTCATTGGATAATTTCTGTGGACGTGTGGCCCCATCCATTCAGCATGGGCCTTGTTGAGTTTACTGGAGCACTATATAAGCTCAGACAGAAGGAACGAGCATTGCTACACCCAAGAGAGACTCTTCAAAGAATGCACAGAAGCCGAGAGAGTAGCTGCAGATGAGAGACAGTTTGAAGACAACCGTTGAAAGCAGACTCTTGCTCTGGAGAAGCTAAGAGAGAACACCCCAAGAGCAACTAAGAGTGACATTTTTGAGGAACTGCAGCCTAGAGAGGAATGTCCTGGGAGAAAGTCATTTGAAACCAAAACTTTGGAGCAGACGCCAGCCACGTGCCTTCCCAGCTAACAGGTTTTCCAGACACCATTGGCCATCCTCCAGTGAAGGTACCTGATTGCTGATATATTACCTTGGACACTTTATGGCCTTAAGACTATAACTGTGTAACCAAATAAACCCCCTTTTATAAAAGCCAATCCATCTCTGGTGTTTTGCATTCTGGCAGCATTAGCAAACTAGAACAGGTAGTATATGGGAAAAATAAAACAAATGCAAACTGAGGGCTACAGTTAATAGTAACATTATAAGATTCTTTCAATAATTGTAACAAAGGCACTAAACCAAAGCTAAATGTCAATAATGGGGGGATATAAGGGGTATAGAATTTTTGTTTGTTTGTTTGTTTACTTTTTCAAAACAAATAAGGATGTTCTCATTTTGACTGTGGTGGTGAATGCATAACTATGTGATTATACCAAGAGACATTGGTTATACACTTAGGATGGATTGTATGGTGTGGGAATAAAATTGTTTAAATAAAAAATTTAAAAAAAAGAAAGAGAAAAAAATGTAGGCTCTTGGGACCCCAGTCTTTGCAATTTTATTGAGATGTATTCACACACCATATAATTCATCCAAAGTATACAAACAATAGCTCACAGTATCATCATATAGCTGTGCATTCATCACCAATTTTAGAACATTTTCATTACTCCAAAAAAAAATAAAAAATAAAAAATAACACCCCAAACATCCCATACCCCTTATCCCCCGCTATTATTTATTTATTTTGCCTGCCCACACACTAGATAAAGGGAGTGTCGGTCACGAGGTTTTCACAATCCCATGGTTACATGAAGAAAGCTATATAGTTATACAATCATCATCAATGATCAAGGCTATTAGATTACAGTTCAACTGTTTCAGGTATTTCCTCCTAGCTAAATATCTATATACAGCATAAGAATAACCTCCAAAATGACCTTGCGACTCTATTTGAAATCCCTTAGCCACTGAAACTTTATTTTATTTCATTTCTTTTCCCCTTTTTGGTCATGAGGGCATTCTCAATTCCATAATGCCAGGGCAAGGCTCATCCCTGGGAGTAATATCCCATGTTGCCAGGGAGATTTACACCCCTGGGAGTCATGTACCATGTAGGTGAGAGGGCAGTGAGTTTATTTGCAGAGTGAGCATAGAGAGAGAGGCCACAACTGAGCAGCAAAAGAGGTTATCTGGATGTGACTCTTAGTTATAATTATAAGTAGCCTTAGCTTCACCATTGCAGAAATAAGTTTCATAATGGCAAGACTCAAGATCAAGGGTTTGACTTATTAAATTGGGAGTTCCTAATCCTCGGAGAGAATATCAGAAATTCCCCAGGTGGAGGAGTTTAATATTTTCACCTTTTTCCCAACTCACTCAAGGGGACTTTGAAAATACTTTTTTGTTTTCTGCCCAAAATACTCTGGAATGTGTTGATGACCCCAGGCTTTTGATCTCAGAAGAGCTAGCTTGGAGCTCTCAGTGTCTGTTTCCTTATTTCCATCTACCAAAATGAAGATGCTATGAAGATCAAATGAGATAATATATTTAGAATTCTTCGCATTTCATCTGATACATAGTAAGTACTCAGTAAGGTTGGCTTTTATTATAATATTCTTCTTCCTCATCAACTTCATAATCCTCATCAGAGAACATGACAAATGGTGAGTGCATATTTTTGGAACTGACTGTTCATGAAGAGTTGAGGGACAGAGTAAAGTAATTTCAGGGGTAAGTAATTTAAAGTATCATCTTTTCATTAAAACAAATATAGCTCTGTTACAGAGCATAACATAAAAATCATATGAATTCTTCAAGATAAAATTGGACTTAAAGGAATTTTGCACTTGTTGCAGGAAGCCCCTGGAAAAATACATTTACTTTCCTCTGCCATTTTTGATATTCTAGAGACATTTAGAGAGATACTGCTATTGGTCAACAAAATGGGATGGAAAGAAGACCCCAATCCTCTCAACCCACTATCATAGCTTACTCTCTTAAATTGCTTATTTGTCTATGTATTTTACTCAGGACTAAAAAAATTTTCAGACTTGTCTGAAAATCTTTTAGATACAGTAAATATATTAAATATATTTTATGTACTTCTCACAACAATATTGCAGATCTATGTTGTCATATTTGTTTTACAGGTGAGGAAACCAAACCTCAGGAAGATTAAATTACTAAGGTTTCACAGTCACTAAGTGATGGATTTGGACTTTAACTCAAGCCTCTTGACTCTTTCCATTCGACTTTACTGTCTACCATTAGAGTCAATTGAAATAGCTTATATGGTGGACTTGTAGTGTGTCAATTTAGCTAAGGTTCAACTACATTTTCCAGAATTGCTTTCCTTGCATAGTGCTGAGTTAGTGTGAGCCATTGGAGACATTTTTTGGGTGATTTGGAAAATGGAAGTGAAGACCTGGGGGCTAGGGGGAGTCAATGCTAGGCATGAGGTATGGCACAGTTCATGTGTTGTCATTTTCATTTTGACTCATGTTGTTGGTGTGGACAGTGGCTGGGCCATCAGCCCTTCCATCTCCTTCTGGATCTCTACTGATGCATTTCCAATTCCAGAGCCAGGTGCGTGATGAGGGATACTAGTTTCTCCAGAAAGCAGGACTGGCTATACAATTTGTGGAGCCCAGTGCAAAAGGAAAATGTGGGGCTCCTTGTTTAAATATTAAGAATTTCAAGATGGAAGCAGCAGAGTATTAAACCAAGCATGAGATCCTTCTAAGCACAGTACCCTGTGTAACTGCTTGGGTCACACACTCTTGAGGGCAGCCCTGCCTTCAGGACACTCCATCCTCAGGGTTTGAGGGTTGGCAATGATGAAAAGTCAGTATAAGTTCCAGGTCAGTCCTGAAAGTTCTAACTTGCTTTGTTTCCCCACTTGATGCCCATCTTCCCTTAATGATGGACTGCCCTGCCAACTTCAGACACTCAAATACAGCCTCACATAGATAGGCTAACCAGCTCCCACAAACACATAAGGTAAAATGCCTCAGGAAAAACTGAAACAATAATTCTTCAAGCATTTTCAGTGTGTTGTGTATGGTTCAGATGGGAAACCCTAGCTGAGAAAGCCTGAGAGCTAGGCATTAAAGAGATAACACACAAATATTTCTATCATTGCTACTGTGGTTTTTGCTGTGAAAAAAGGGTCCAGGATGCTCTGGTATTTACTTGCTATTTATATGGATATTGTTCCTGGATTGGAACTGGAAGAAATTTTTAGACACATCTTGTAAATAGACACCATAGGAGAAGATAACTCTACAGGTTTACTTACCTAGGCAGAGCAGATGATTTTTTAGACTCAAAGAATCATCGATTTCAAGTTTTGAATAAACTATGAAATCAGTCTTAAAGAGTGCTGTTTTGTCCTTTACAGTGTTCCCAACCATTCACGTGCACCTCAACTTTCCTCAAATAATTCTGGGTATTTCTGTACCCAGGTATTATTTCAAGGATGTTAGTAGAGGTTCTCTGTTTTCTCCCATCTCTTCATTAAGTTTTACAGTTTTAATAGTGAAAATGATACTTGAATTTCACTAGAAGAGCCAAGACTCTTGAGAGGAATGAGAAAACTCCTGAAGATGATGAGATCTATGCTGTAAGTTCTTCTTTCAGGAGCAAGGGGAGGTGGAAGGAGGTGAGCAGCGTACCCTGGTAGACATCAAGGGGAGTGACAGAATAGGGAAAGGGCTCTGGGGCAGGGGTCAGCACACTTTTCCTATAAAGGGCTGGCTAGTAAGTATTTTAGTATTTTAGGCTTTGTGGGCCATGTAGTCTCTGCTGGAACAACTGAACTTTGGCATCACAGTGCAAAAACAGCTATAGATTATATGTAAACAAGTAAGTCTGGCCATGTCCCAATAAATCTTTATTCATGGACACTAAAATTCAAATTTCATATCATTTTCACGTTATGAACTATAGCTCCTCTTTTGATTTTTTTCAACCATTTCAAAATGTAGAAAACATTCTTAGCTTGCAGGTCGAACAAAAATAGGCATTGGACTTGAGTTTGCCAACCCCTTTTCTAGAGGCAAACATCCCTGGTTATAAATTTGCCTAAAATTGCCTTGGCCACTAGGCAGGTGAGTTTATAGTATGTTCCAATGCATTAGAATCACCTGGGAAGTTGTCAAAATGCAGAAATTTGGGCCTTAGCAATCTGCGTTTTTAATAATCCTCAAGTTGAACCTTGCTTTAAATCTACATTTTTTACCATTTATTTATTTATGATAGAATATAACATATATACATAGACGCAATAACTTTCCAAGTGCAAATTAACAAGTAGTTAGAGAGTAAATTTCAAAGAATGTTATGGATTACAGTTCCACAGTTTCAGTTATTTCCTTATAGGGAAATATAACATATATGCAAAAAGCTAGTATCTTTCCAAGTATTATTTAACAAGTAGTTATATAGGAAATTTCCAAAAATGTTATGAATTACAGTACCATAGTTTCAATTATTTCCTTGTTGTGAAATATAACATACATACAAAAAGGTGATAACTTTCAAATTGCAATTTAACGAGTAGCTATAGAACAAATTTCGGGTTACAGTTCCACCATTGCAATTATTTCCTTCTAGCTATTCTAATACCCTAGCAACTAAGGAAAAGAAAATTATACAGAGATTCAGTATTCATAATCCTTTGCTGAATTCCATTCTTGTCTGTTGCTACCCCTCCCTCTTAGGTAGCCCTTTCTCTGGATTTCCCCCTTTTGCATGTGAAAAAAGAAAATGTAGTTGAATGACAAACATTGCTTGATTTATAAAGGCTGGGATAGGAGTACACTCATACATACGTATGACCACTTATTTACACATTTATGTTTGTGTATTATCCATCTAGGTACACAAATTCCTGTGTATGTTGATACATGCATACTATCCCGTATTTGAATATACAAACATGTATAGATATGCTTTCACTAGTGTATGAGTACATGAACAAAACCTTATTTGACAGATCTACATTACAGTGATGAAAATACATATACTTATTTGCAAATAATAGCTGCTTCCATACTATGGACATGTTTTGACACAGACTGAAGTAGAATTTATCATATGACACTCTCACTTCTGCTGAAGTTGAGGATAGGGGAAGCAAGCTCTGTTTCTTCCAGGCTTTAGTCCTCATTAATATGTGTTGTTGAAGTCTTTCATCATGTCAAAGAATTATCATCTTTTAGAGATGGTTGCTTGGAATAAAGGGTTTAGAATATGGTTACAAACTAAAATTCCATAATATATCTAAATGAACAAATTCAAATATTATTAATAGAAAAATACTACTCTATAATTGACTTTTAGTGATCTGATAGTCATTTGAAATGAATTTTAGATAAATGACAAAACCATTTATTCTCTTTTAGTGCCTTTTTTTATTTTAGCCTACTTACTTTTATTCCTTTAGTTTGTTTAGTTTAGCTTTAAACTTGAATTTCCATTTTCTATTTAGAGAGATTTTCCCAAACACAAGAATAATTCCTGCTGGTCATGTGGCTCATTAGGAACATTTCCAGCAAGAGAGGTGAATGGTGTGGCAAATATCTATTTCCAGATTGACAAATAATCTGCTAAGACAATACTCCAGCCAATTGTTTAATTTTGTATCAGATTTAGGTGACAGAACTTGGACATGACCAAAGGGCTTAGGAAGAGTTATCCATATTCCTTCCCCTTAGAACAGCAGCGTCTTCAATAAAGACACATTATATCTTTATTTCCTAAGGCATGTAGAATCAGTCTTCTTACTTTCAGTTAGTAATGGATGAACTTCAAAAAGGTAAGGATTGCCTTTTCATTTTTGCTCTTGCTGGCAGGTTTTAGAAACTTGGAGAATTTAATGGTTTCCGACCCCTCCTCTTCTGTTTCTTTTTGTTCATACCCTCAGGATGACTCCTATGAGTTAGCAGTTTGTTAGCTTCCTTTTCTTATTTGCATGCATCTAATTATTTTTGATATCTTGGCCAGGAGAGGAAGAATAGAAAATCTTTTTGTATAGATGACCTTTGTTCTTTTTTTTCTTTTTTAAAAAAATAATGGCCACCTTTTAAAGCTGTTGAATGAATTCATTTGAGATATAACTTCACCCATCATCACTTGCAAATAAATCCTTCCCAAGCTCAGTTTTCTTACAATTTTCATCAAAAGAAGAATGTGCTCAAGATTAAAAGGGATCTTTCTGCATTAATCCTATTTTTATTTCAAGGTTTGATGATTTTGAGTTTCTTTTTTTTTTTTTTTTTTCGGATTTCCTAAACTGTTTTCTCTCAAACTAGAGGTTGGGATTTCCAAATTATTCTTCTTGATAAAGGACATCTGGAGATATGAACTGTGGTGCTGGATGTAGCTACCTGGTGTAAATAGTGTTTCAGCATGTCTCATCCTGTAAGTATTTCTCTTCTTTTTCTACTTTACATCAATCAGACACAGCTTTCTTTTCACTTTAACCTCAACTTGACCCTGATGATCTCTCTCTAGTAAGTCATTCATTTATCCATCCATCCATCCAATATGTATTACTAGATATCACTTTTAGTCTGGCACTCTGCTAGTTGCCTGAGAAATAATGGTGGTGATGGTGGTGGTGAGGAAAACATAGTTTCTGCCATAGGGAACTTATGGTCTATGGAAGAGTAAAATGTTAATTAAAATATTATACATATAACTGTAAATCTTCAATGGAAGAGAGGTACATGCTTCCATGAGAACATTCGATAAGGGCATTTAACCTGGTTAAGGCAGGCAAGAAACGATTCCCTGAAGAAAGGATGACAGAGCAGAGAAACAAAATGGAGGAAGTAGAAGAAAAGAAACAGGCATTAACCAGGAGAAGTGGAAACTAGACAGACAATAAATGAACACCCCCACCCCCCAAATCTCACATAGAGACAAAAACACTCTAACTTTATATCATGTTCTAGTCATATAGTGGTTCTCATTTCTTTATTGCATATAGATTATAAGTAGCTCATGAGGGAATCTTTGTCATCTTAGGCAAATTATGCCCCATCTACTGCAAATGAAAATCAATAAATACTTACAGGTGATGACAATTATGTCACAACTTGGTTAAGATCAGAATCACTAGTAGAATTGAACAAAAAAGTCCATAGTACATTAGCCACAGTTTCAAATTCTAAAAGGTTCTGACAAAAAATTTTTGAAAATAAATTAGTGAAGAGTTTGCTCTGAAAAATTTTACCTGCACTGCCTTGAGGCTGTTTATGACCTTTATTATCCCAATAATAATAACTGAGTGGACATAATCCCAATAATAATAACCAAGTGGACATTTACAGTTTACTGCAAAGATATTAGTGTACTGGTGTTTGTGGGATGCTTTTGAGCATGGTATGTAATATATAGTTTGTATGCCATATTATCCTTCAAAAGTCTACATTTCAAAAAACATCTGGCCCCCAAAATTTCAAATATTTGCTACTCCTCCCTCTGTCTTTTCAATGTTTTATTTTCTTTTTAATTTTCTTGTTGATGGTGTGTGATGTTCATATGCACATATTTGTGCTTCAGATGATAGTGGTAGAAGATGGTTATTTGGTGGGGACTAGGTAGGTTTGGGTCCTAGCTTGAAGACGTGAAGCATTTCAGATTGAGTGCCTTGGGACAAGCTTGCCTCTACATTAAATATTTTTAAGTATATTTCTATTTCTGCTTTCACCCTTATTGATCTTTATCAATCCAATTATCAGTGAGATAGATGTTTGACCATTTTTATTCTTGAACAATTAGGTAAGACAAATTCTATATTAAATTTTACATTTTGTCTCACCAACTCTTCTCATTCTGGCCATGAAAGGGTTAGTATCTGGCATGTCTAAGACATTGAGTTGATTTTGAACTTTTTCAGTGCCCAGGAGGAATGGACAAGGTTAGGACTAATGAGAAGCCTGGACAGTGAGTTTTGGAGAAGGGAAGTGATAGAAGCCCTGATTTTTTAGTATTGCAGGCTTGGCTTCTTGTCAAAGACCTTCCTTTGCTGGGGTTAGGGTAGGTTAAAAGTTGGGACCCAATCTTATTGGCTGGAGGCTATGCCTAACCAAGCACAACTTCCTTGGTCCCAATTCTGATTTCCTAGTAGGGACCCATGTAAGAGGAAAGACTCTTCTTCTCTAAAGGTTGGAAAGAATCTTAGTGTTCATTGAATCCAGTGACTCCTTCCTCACTAACCAGGGCCCCTTTGCAAATCTGATGAAAGCCATTCTAAAAGAAATGTACATTCCCACAATATTTCACACACACACACACACACACACACACACACACACACACAATCTATTCTTAGATTTCACAGGGCTGTTAAAGAGGTCCCTGTACCACAGGCTAAGAAAGAACTCTTGCCATAGTCCAGTAGGTAGAGTCCATTTTATACTTAGGAAATCGAAGCCCTGGAGGGGAATATATATCCTCAAGATCACAAAATAAATTAATGTTTGAGCTTAAAATCCGGATCTAGCCATCTCTATCTCGATGTTCTTTCCACAATGTCAAGCTTATCTGTCCTCATAGATTTGCTTTTTAAGTTTTAAGGGAAGAAAAGCCTCTGCTTGTCTCTGCATATTTATATCTTAGAAGGGCATCACGTAGGAATATCCAGAAATGTGAATTTCCCACTAATTGTCCCTCTGTTGTTTTATCTTAATTATTTACTAACCTCCGTTGTAGCTTCCTTTCAAAACACCATCTAGTCAACCTTGCTTCTTGCCTGCCAAGGGCTCACCAGGGGTATAACTACTCATTGCCTTCTGACCCTTCACCATTTAGTGTTTTGCACTGTCCCTAACTCCCTGCTGTGCCCGAAAGTGTGGACCAGATTGGGAAGGAACACATGTGAGCAGTTGTCCTTTGTTCTTCTTTTGGCTCCTTGCTCTGGCCATGTGTTCTAGGCAGGACTTCCAATTAGAGCGCCTGAGAAAAACGAGCAGATTGGAGCTGCTCTGTCCTCCTCCACTGCCAGCAGGACTGGGGGAGGCATAATGCGCTGCCCAAAAACTCATCAGGAAAGACTTGCTTCCAAGGAAAGAAAATGTGGCATTACAACCTGCAGGTAGAGTCTGAGAGAAGCTGAAAGTGTGGCAGATCTAGGGTAAGGTTCTGCCCAGATTGATCAATGTATCCAAATCTTTATGCTAAAATTAATGTATCTGGAAGCTGAGTATAATCTTTTCCTTATTTGTTGCACATGTTTAAGTGCTCTAGGGGAGCTTTGCCTTATTTTACTTATTGTCTATTCATCATAGATACTATATATATTATACATTTATTGTAAGCCAGAACATAAGTGCCATCAATGCAGGGATTTGGAGTTTTTTGTTCACGGCTATATCCCCAGGGTCAGAATGGAATTCAGCACATAGTTATCACCAGGATTATATTTAAAAATGTTACCATATATAGTTTTTAACATATATCATACACATAGAGTCTTAAATTAATTTTTGAGCATTTACCTAATTAAAATAGCTCTTAGGCAATTTTATACCCACAAAACTGTGCACCTGGATATATCAATATGCATATGACAAATGGTCAGCCTTTTTAATCAGAAAAGAAATGCTGATTGAAACATACCTTTTCCTTGTTATTTATCTGAGCTTCTAAGGCTAAGACAAATAATGGTCCTTGAATTGGTGAGGATATGGCATTTGTATATTCCAGAGCTCATTTGTTCTACTGGCCACTCTTATCTGTATCCTGGAAGTTTCATCTCATTGACCTGGAAGGGGTAAATTGGTCCAATATTATAGGATTGCAAATATACTGCAATTTGGCAATAAGTATCCCAAACCTTACATATATGCTTGAGAATATTTGTTCTAATAATTACTCCTCTAAAATGTCATCCTAAAAAAATAATTTAGATAATTTTGCAAATACATATAGGTTGTATAGATAACTATATTCATAGCAGCATTGTAATAATAGTAAAAAATTGAGAGCCACTTAAATGCTCAATTATCAGTGAGTTGGTAAAATACATTACATTGCATCCACACAAAGTTATCTTGTGCAGCCCTGACAAATATTCATGCAGGGCCTGAATTGAAGGACATTTCATTAAGATAACATACAAAAGATGATACAGACTGTTATGTAGTCACCAAATTGCTGTGTAACAGAGGAGATGTCTAGCTACCAAAAGAATGTACTCTGTTCAGAAAGTTTGAAGTAGAGAAAGGGCAAAAAAACAAAGCAGTATTTATAATATATTTCCTTTTTGTTTACAAAATACATATACCTATACTAAACATATGAGAGTTAAAAAGATCACATAGCATTAACTCTAGAAGTAGAAAAAAATCTGAAAGAACATATACTAATATGTAAATGGTTATTTATTGGGAATTCAGATCATTTTTTCTTTTAGTTTTCATTTTGTTAATCTGTATTTCCTAACTTTTCTACAAGTGTCATGTATTTCTGTGACAGTTAAACAAATAATAATGAATAGATAAAGGGTAGTTTCTAAGATATTGTAGGAGCCAGCAGCACTGCCTATGGGATATAGCATGAACTTTGAATTGGGAGAGGAGCCAATTAGTTTCCTTGATCTTTCCTGGGTGACCTTGGATATATGACTTAGCTGCCCAGATTCTCGTTTTCATCAGTCCCATAGTAATGCTTGCCTTGCAGTACTGTTTTAAGAATTAGAGATGATATGTGTAAACTTATCAATATGGTACCGAGCACCTGGTAGGCCCTTAAAAATTTGCTATACATTGTTAGTGTTATTGGGAGACTATCTCTTAAGTTTGAAAGAAGATGTGAACATTTAGTCTTTCTCTTTAAGATCCATCTCCAAGTGCCCAGATAGGAAACTTGGCAATTAGGAATGGGACATTATTGTGGGTGATAGCTATGCACTGATACCTTGGGAAGTGAACCCCATGTGATGAAAAGGAGCCAAGGCCTGAACAGCTAAGGGGCTAGTTAAGGATTTTTAATTCCTTCTCCTAGTTTAGGGGATGGTACATAGCTGCTTGAGTGCAGTACATTGTATTTTGAGGGTAACATACACTCTTGGACACACGTACATCCATATGTGTCATATAGCACAGATCAATGGATTTGTAAACCAAGAGTTATTGCATATTGGGCCTTTTCTTTAAAACTAAAATGATTTCCAAATGCACACACACATACACCACACACATATGCAGAACAGAATGCAGCCTCCATAACTTTTGTACTCTCACCAATAGGACACCTGTGTAACAATGAGGTTTTGCCCTCATCTTCTCTTCTTTCCATACTTTGCCATGTTTCCTTGCCTCCTGGGAATCAAGGTAATACTCTGAGAATGTGTTCTGTGGACTAAGCACAGGGTTCAGTGAGTAGAACAGACCTTTGGGAGTTGCCCTGTAGATGTGCATCTGAAGTTGTTCTAACCGAGGTGCCACTGATGTTGCTGAGGGCAGGGAGTGGGGTGTTGGGAGTGGGGTCTGGACTCAGCCAGCCTCACTTTCTCACCATTTTCCCCCAGGGCCAATTACACCCAGGTTAGACCAGCCCGGTTCTAGTCTGCTGCTACAGAACAGGGTTGGTGTCCATGTAAAATCCTTGTCCATAACCATTTTCCCCTATTGCTGGGCAAACTAACCAAATTAAAAGAGGAAACATCTCTTTATATTAAAAAAATGTGTTACAATACAGGCAAGAATAATTTATAGATTGCGGGGTGGCAATTATTCACAATTATGTGTCATTTTTAAGTTTTATTTAGATAAAAGACATGTTAATACAGAAAGGGGGGGAGGGTCTGCCAACTTTCTATGTACAGTAAATTTAACTGGTTACTGAAACTTAATACTCCCAACAACACCTGCTTTTAATCTAATTTTTATGGGTTATGACTAAAAGTTAAGTATCATTTGAAGAAGTCATTCTATCAGCATTTAGTTTTTCTCATAAAAAGCTTTCCTCCTTTACAACTTGTATTTTTGGCTTCTGGAAAAATAGTAATACTTCAGGACAGGAAAGAACAGAATTCTTCATATGATTCAAAATTGTTTTCTTTCCTTTTTTCTTTTTTCTTTTTTCTTTTTTCTTTCTTCTTTTTTTTTTTTTTTTTTTTTTTTTGTAGGGGGTAAGGTTACAATTCAGCTAGTCTTCAGATGTTTTTTAAATACATATGAACTAGTTTGGGGAAATGTGGTTAATTCCAGCAACTCGACTCAAATACCTTTTTCTTACTAAACTTTTGTATATGCAAGCCTAAGCCTCAACAAAACTGATAAGTAGTTAAAACTTACTTTTATAACTAAATTTATCTTTCTAAACCCTCTTTCTTTATCCCTGGTGTCCCTCGTCTTATTACAAGATCCCAGCATATATTCCATCTCCAATTGGTCTAGTTTTGAGTTAATTAAAAATAACTCCTTTAAGGAAAGCTATTCCTTATCCCCAGGAAAATTTTCCTAGAAGGAACACGGACTAGGAAATCAGAAGTCTTGGGTTCAAGGTTTAAATCTGCCGCTTGCTAGCTTTGGAACCACTGGTAAATAAACTACACTTTCCAAGTGTGAATTACTCATCTTAGTGTAGGTATATTATAATACATGTGCCAGAAGACTATTATGAAGAATAATTTAGACAACATATCAAAACTGTAGAACATTATATAATACAAGCCCTAATCATAATTTGGTAAAGATGGGCCAGTTGCATAGATTACATAGTTAGGTTGATCATTTACGTAGGTAATTGAATCAAGAAGATAACAAGTCAGATAATCAAATCCCCAAAGAGTTACCCACAGTTGGGTAATTAAGAGTCCCCTTGGATGAATTACATTTTATCTCTCTCAGACTCTGCTCCCTTTTGAAAAGAAGTCTCTGCATTCAATACTTAAGGACTTTTCCAGCTTTGAGTTCTGTGACAACAGAGACCATTTTTTAAAAAGTTATCATCAAAGTCATTTTAAAGTAAGTTATTTTTTCACAGCTTTAATTCCTGTCATTTGATCCTCTTTTTTTGCAATGGAAAGGAAATCTGCCACTGAGATCTGTTGTGTTGGCATCACAACATCCAAAGATACTCAAAAACAGATAAATAGAAAATGCAAACAGAAAGGTCAGAGTGTCCTCTTGGAAGCTGGCAAACAGCATGGTACCAAGCAGTTTTCAATTGCAGGGCAATCTGGAGGTTCAGATGAAGTTGATTTCATTTCACTCATCGGGAGCCTGTTACCTACTAGTTTCCTAAACTGGATCCTCCCTGTCATGCAGGGTCCCTGCCTAGCACTGAAGTAGCAAGCTGGCTTCATCTACTGACTCTGGGGTGTGACTGGACTTCCAGCCCAAAAGGCTTGTGTGTTACAACACAGCCCCCCTGGGGGACTGGAATTTTCACATTGCTACTCCATGGCAAAGCAAGACAGCTGCAAGCCCAACCAGGGAAATAAGTCAAATAAACGCTTTCATGGGCAGATGAATATTTGCTGCAAATTGTCTTCTCTGAATCCACGACTAGCATGGATGACCAAACCTTTCTATAAAATGAGGAGTAGGATAGTGTAGCTAAAATGTATTAAGCACTTACTATGTATCACTATACTATTCTGTATTTCCCATGCATTCTTTGGTTTAATACTTTCAACATCTGGTTAAGGACAGCACTATCAGCCCCATGCTCTCAGCAGATGAAGGAACAAGAAGCATGGAGAGGTTAAGCAACTTGCCCAAAGCCACCCACACCCAGGAAGCTTGTTGCATAGTGAATGAAGAGGCCAAATAGCAGCTAATCGCAGACATGAACCAAAGCACAAGCTTGACATGTGTGCAGCATTACATCGTGCTACATTATATATTATACAGGGTCTTTGCACCACTAACTGCACACCTGTGTGAACTCTGACACTGATAATGTCATTAAATCCCTAACAGATGACTCCCTACTCCTCCATAGGAGACGTTCAATGTCCTACATTTCAGCCAGCCCCTATAATCTAATTTTTCTCTTCCACAGGAAAGAAACAAGAATGACCAGTTCAAGTTACCTTAACCCTGAAGGGGATAATAAAGGATGATTGATCCATCCTTTTAGTTTCATGCTTTTAGTATCATTTCAAATTTTAATACATACCGAATGAAAAACTGATTATAGCACACTTTGATAGTTCAAACAACATTTCATTTTTTTTCTATGAGTGTGTGTGTGTGTGTGTGTGTGTGTGTGTGTGTGAGAGAGAGAGAGAGAGAGAGAGAGAGAGAGAGAGAGAGCACACATTGACCTATAGACCATGGAGTTATTTAAGGGGGAATGCTTTAAAAACTGCAAAAACCAAATACAAAAATTGATTTCCAAGAAGGCCTCAGAAATTTCTAGTTATATTCCTATTGCTATTTATTGCAGAAAAGTGGGGCAGTCTCACGTTATGGTCAGCATGTCTATATAGAGTAAAGAATGACTGACATAAGAGTTTAAGCATAGCAGTTATTTTATGTCATGGGGAATGATGTTAAAATAGCTTGAGGCAGGTACGTTTGAATGGGATTTAGTCCTTTGGGCAGCAATAGTTGAGACATCACCTAAGTGGAAAAGTTTAAAAAGTTCAATATGGAACACATCTTAACTTTATAAAGTACTGTTTCAAGTTTTATCCAAAGCTTTTTCAGACATTATTTTAAGGATCTGTACACTAATTTAAATCCACCTTGGTAGGAAATAGAATCTAAGTTTAGAACCAAAGGGAAGCTTAAGCAAAGCCATTAAGTGTTGACACTAAATGTTGGAGGCAGGCTTCAGGGCTGCAACTGTGCACCCTTCCAGGAGGTAGATTCACATTGCTGTCCCAATGGCTGTGCAACGCACAACTCTAGGGTGCACCACTCACACTGAAGCCATCTCCTTTAACTGCACAAGGGGGCAGGCTGGGCAGGCTTGGGAGTTGGGGAGATTAGAAGAAAGGACTGTAGCAAAATGGAAAAGTAATCATGGTGAATTTTTAAATAAAAATGCAGATTATAAAATTCTTCCTATAAAATTGTGGTCAGTATGCAAAAATCTAATATGTACTTGCTCAAGGTCTAGAAAATGCCATCCAAATGAAAACACTGACTTGGTTAACCGTCTCGTGAAAAAGTTTTGTCTTGCATCTATCTTCTTGTTTTGATATTGTTATTAAAGTAAAACAATATTACTTTAAAACAACCACGGCCTCCAAATGACTCTGCACACTTATTCAGATGAAACGCACATTCAATTTTTTTCTACTCAAGAAAAATCATGTAGTCAAGCTCCCTCACTGGACAGAGGAGGAAATGAGGTCCAAAGGTGCTAAGGCTACTTAGTTAGGTACATATCAGCAGTGGAAAGATGGAATTTGAACCTATAGGGCTCCTTCTTCCTCACCAAGGTGGTTTCCTTCCACCTCTTGCCCTTGGCAATTCATCTACCCACTTACTAATAATTTATAATCTGAAGACTCTTGTAATAGACTGAGTAAAGGCCACCTGAAGATATAAGGACCTATTCCCTAAAGCATGCAAATGTTACCTTATTTGGAAAAAGGGTCTTTGCAGGTGTAAGTATATTAAACATCTGGAGATGAGGAGCTAATCGTGGATGTTGCAGGTGAGCTTTAAGGCCTTTGTTACCTGTTGTAATTGAGAGGTAAAGGGGAGTTGACACACACACACACACACACACACACACACACAAACACACCACTCAGAAGAAGGTAATGTGAAGGCAAATGCAGAGATGGGGTGATGCTGCCACAAGCCAAGGAATGCCAGGAGTCACCAGAGATGGAAACGGCAAGGAATAGCTTCTTCCCTTAGAACTCCAGAGGCAATGTGGCCATCTGGCACCTTAATTGTGGTCTTCTGGACTCCAAAACTGTAAGAGAAAAAAATTTCTGCCATTTGAAGTCATCCAGTTGGTGGTAATTTGTGACATTGGCTCTAGGAAACTACCACAACTCCCCAATTTCTCTCTCTAATCTGTACGTCTTTTCAGCATTGGAGATCCAAATTTCTATGGGTGCTTTAATTTTAATTTCTAAATCTCTATTAGCTATCTCCTCCTTTCTCACCATGAGAAACTTGCTTGGTGCCTCAGTTAATTGTTCAGCAATTCCTAATTGCACTGGATTGTATCTCTTTTATGTCATCTCCAGCATCTGATTAGTTTCCAAGTCAGGGTGAGGCTATCTTGAAAATGTTATCTTAGATCCCCATCGACTCCTCATTCCCAGCATTGCTAGTCTAGGCCAGGTTCTTATCATCCATGTCTCATCTTAGATTTCAGCAGTCCTCTGCACTCTCCATTCTCTCTAGTTTGAATCATCTTTCTGAAATGGCAATTTTGATAGATACTCTCATGCTCAAAAACACTTAAGTCCAATATTAGAAAGTTAATAAAGCAGGGCAGAGTGCAGACGCTAGAGACCTTGAGCACTGGATTCTATTCAGGGCTTGGCCACTTACCAGCCCTGAGATCTTACGCAGGTCATATTCTGAGCCTCATTTTTGCCTTTGTAAATTGAGGGTAATAACATCAACTGCCTTATATGGTGGCTGTCAGGAATAAATGAGTTAATACCTGCAAAGCACCCAGAAGAGTGTTTTGGTCACCCTAGAAATAAGCAGCCAAATTATGACTTGCCAATAATAACAATAATATAATCAAGAAATATTAGATGTTTTAATATGCATAGGATTCCTGGTCATGTTTACTGTCATAACCTCCTCTTACGTCATCCTTTCCTAACTACCATCTGTGCCAGCTCAGCAAAATCTCAGTGGTTCCCTTAACAATCCTGGTACTTTCTTGTCATCCTGTCTTGGCTCACACTGATTCTTCCTGCTTAGATGGCTCTACGTCCCTTCCTCCACATCCTTCCTCCTCTCTGGCCTGGAACACCCCTATTGATTCTTGGCAACCAAGTTCAAATGTCACCTTCTCTGCCTGGAAGCTCAGTTCTCTCCCTTCCCACAGTTAGATTAGTCCATCCCTACCTCTGTGCTTATCCAATAACACTTAGTTCATGGAACTGATCACACTGTTAGAAATAGGCACACCCATCTACTGAAAGTCAGACTTTATAGACGAGAGGAACACAGCTTGACATCTTATTTTCTCAGTGCCTGGCCCAGCGCCTGATGCATCTTAGATGATCAATAAATGCTTGTTGAATTAATTCTTGGTCCTGTGAGAATACCGAGATGAGCAAAGCAAGACCAGCAAACTGGAACTCTGCTTAGTAGCAGTTGTGCCATTCCCTAAGTGAAGTTTCTTCTAGAAGGCATCTTGCCACTCATTTCCTGCAGAGGGAATTTAGGGACTGCCAGCAGGAGTACCCCAGCTGATCTGAATCACTGTGATGGTGTGCAGGGAGAGAGGCAATCTTCTAAGCGACCAGGCGGTAACCTTTATTTAATTGGCAAGATGGAAATCAGTGACACATATGGCATTAACAATTTTAGATTCTGGATTAGTTTGCAGTGATATCTGCTGATTACCAAAAAGAAAGATTCAAATAATCTTCAAAACATTTTTGAGTCCAGGAAAAAATCCCAGTGCATTTGTGGTATTTCTTAATAAGAAATTCGATATTTAAATTTATATGCAGAATATATTTAAAAAGGTTATCTAAAAAATGCATTCTTTACTTAAAACCTATCATCTGTGAAATATAGCAGATTGTTCCCCATCTTTTTTTTTTTTTTTTTTTTTTTGGCTGACCAAGAGATAGGTCTATTATTACCTTTCATTTTTATTTTAAACCTATTAAAATCGTAAAGACAGACAAAATATCTCCACAACCAAAATAAAGCAATGATTTATTTTAGTAATTAACTGCATCACTCAGGGAGCAGTGCAGGAAACAGAAACCACTTCAGGTATTTTAAGCAGAAAGGGATATAATACAGGATATTAAGGGCTTCGAGAATTGATGGGAAGGCTGGAGGAAGACAAGTCAAAGGTCACCACTGGGAATACCGAGGAGGCAGCTTGGAAATCTAGAGCCAGTATGGCGCTGCTAATGTTCAAGGACTCCTGACACCTTGAAGCTGGTGATTCCACCCTGGAATGGCCCCTTGTCACTCATGTCTCCAGGACCTGACTTATCAGGAAAAAGAGTGGTCATCCTAAAGCGTTAGTTAAAGTGTCAATATGATACAAACATTAAAAGTGCAACCAATGTCATTTGGGTGCTTTGTTAAACAAACACAGAAGGAGAACTTTCAGAGCTACCCAGTCCAAACCCCGTAACTGCAAAATAAAATGAACAAACAAACAAAAAAAACAAAAACAAAAAACTGAAGCTCTGAGCTGTCTGAAGAACTTAATTTGAAAAATAGCTGAGATAACACAAAGAATCAAATTGTCAAATCAGACTTCCATGAATCAAGGATTTTTCTCAGTGTCAAGCTTTATTAAAAATTTCAAAGATACAAGCAACATAAAGGCAAAGTGAAGCACAGGAGAGCAAGGTCTGGAATATGGAGGGTGGCTCTCCAGGCCCTTCCTTCCATCATTGCACGCACATACCCTCTGGCCCAGATTACGTGTCTCTAACTGAGGTACACGGGTTACCTCACAAGCAGAGGGCATTTTGGCTATGAAGTATCTCCATATTCTATCCCAGATGGTCACCTAAATTATGTAACATTTTCTAGGGAGTCATTTCCCATAAATCCATAGAGCCTGGGCTTTTTTTTTTTTTTTTTTTTTTACCTTAAACAATCCTAAACCAGAGACTTCCTCTTAGGAAGATTCCATAGATAAGGACTCCGTTACTAGCAAATAACTGGAGTATATTTACTAGCACATTTATAAGAAGATTAGATGATGTCACCCACCTTTTTTCTTTCCCTGGGAGTGTAACCCTCAGAAGTGGAAAGAGAAATTTGATCATAACCACCTGTTTGAACTCCTTCCTCCCCCAGTATTAAACCTACAGAAAAGTTGAAAGAGAATAAAATAAACTCACCTAGATTCACTAATTGATAACATTTTACTGCATCTATTCTCTCTTTCTTTAATGTACATGCGTTTGTTTGTGCGGATGTATGGTGTATGCATTTTAGGTTGAATGCCCCTGAAGCAGATCTTGAGATGAAAATTTATGTGAAAGTGATGTATTACGGATATGCTTACAGGGGAAATAGGGAAAAATGTTGGAGGGGAGCAGGAAGAAGTTAAGTGAGGGCAAAGTTCAGCTTCAGCCTAATCCCATGTGAACTCCTTAACACAATAGAAGCTTCCAGTGTGGGGTATCAGAAGCTAAAGCACACAGAAGCTGGTGGATGGATGTGCAGAAACAGTAAAGGGGATGCAAGGAGATCTAGGCAGAGCCATGTCACAGTGTGTGTGTGCATGTTTGTGTGTGCATGTGTGTGTGTGTGCATATGTGTGTGTGCATGAGCACACATGCATGTGTTTATCCACACACTGGTGGATGCATTTTTGTTTTTTGGTGAATCATTTGAAAGAAAATTACCAGCTTTATTGACACTTCACCTAGAAACCCTTCAGCATTTATTTCCTAAATAATCTATGTAACTATGATAACCATTATCACATTCAAGAAATTTAACATTAATCTAATAATGTTAATCTAATATAGACTCCATATTCAAATTATCCCAATAATGCCTGTAAGAATTTGAGATTTTTTTCCTCATCCAGGATCCAATAAAGGATTGCATGTTCAATTTAGTTGTTATATTCGTGTTATACTCCTCTAATCTAGACTAGTTCCTCCAACTCTTTTTGAAATGAATATTTTTGAAAAGCCCAGGTAAATGGTTTGTAGAAGGTCCCCAAATTTGTTTTTGTCTGATTGTGTCTTCACAATTAGATGCATAATGATGAAAAAATACTACACAGGTGATAGTGTGTTCTTCTCAGTGCATCATATTGGGAGACATGTCAGCTGTCCCACTATAGATAGCGATAATTTTGTCATTTGTTTGAGGAGATGGCTCCCAGATTATGGTACCCTAAAAACATATTCTGACTCAAAATCCAAACCATAAAATCCATCCAATGTATACAATGTATACAATCAATGGTTCACAGTATCATCACATATTTGTGTATTCATTACCATGATAATTTTGAGAACATTTGGATTACTCCAGAAAAAGAAATAAAAAGAAAAAAGAAGACCCCAAATATCCCATACGCCTTACTCCTCCCTCTTATTGATCACTAGCATTGCACTCTACCCAATTTTAAGACTTACAATAGAGGTAGGTTAACTAAGACAGTGTAGTGTTGTCAGAGATAGATACATAGATCAGTGCATCCAGAGTTTCTAAACTGACAACATTGTTTCTCCCTGTTTCTTGGACCTACTTCTCCCTGCTTTGACACATTCTCACACTGAATCTTTCCCTGTGGTAGCCAGTTTGACACAGACAGGTCTATCTCACCTGCTAAGCAACCCTATTCAAGAGCAGATGACTTTTCCTTTCCAAAAGAGTCTATCTATCTCCTGATTTGGCATCTCATTGGCTGAGCATGGATCACATGCTTGCCTCTGAACCAATCACATGGCTGATCATGCCGTGGGGCTGCAGGCAAGCACGGAGTGCGAAGGACCTTTACCCTTAGGAAATCGAGGCTTTTGTTACAAGAAGGTAATGGGTACTGAGGAGACAGAACAGAGAAACAAACAACTCACCCTATGTTCACCATAGTTCATTTATACATCTCTTATATTTTCATTGGCACTTTCAATTAATGGAAATGTATGTATGTACACAAATATATTTGAGTTTCATAATTTCTGCAGCAACTGTGGTGCATACAAAAGGAAGTGGAGGCCAAATCTTGATTAAGACAGTTTTCAGGAACATGCCTTTCTAAGGGAAAGTGCCACAAACTTTTATCTTGTAGGGATAACATATGGATTAACCAGGACTTTGAACATAAAAAGAACAATGTAACTGTAGCCTTTAATTATGCTTCTGAAAATAATACCTGTTTTCCCTATCTATTAGGAATAACATCAGGTAGCAAAAGTAAAATGTAATGAGAAAGACCAAAATTAATCATGCTGGGTCCAAATAAGAGATTGAGGCAAAATAACTAGGCAGAAACTCTTTCTTCTTGAATACAAAATCAAATCCAAACATGATTTCAACTTGCTAAAAAATAAATCATGTCCACTTTCTTCAACGGCTTCTTTATGTATTGCAAAAAATGACCTTTAAACTACCTTGAGAGATAGCAGCTGACTAGAAAATTACAGTTATTAACAGGATAACCAGATATTAGAGTATTTAGAGTATTGTACAAAAAATGCTAAGAGACAGATGTTACCAATTTGCAACCTCAAAAGACAGTTACAATAAAGCTCTATATTGTAGTGCTTCTAAAAGATGATTGTCAGGTTTGTGATAATATTCTGTACCTAGAAATCTGAATATGGAGAAGTAAAATTACCTTTTTTATTGAGGACTTTATCTTGGACGTTTGTTTTAAGAAAACCATGGAAAATTATTATCTTTATCAAGATTCACCTCTGCCACAAAGATTTTTAAGTGTAACATTTTCCTTTATTACAAACAACTAAAATACACATTTACATTTTTTTGAAAGACATTCCTAATAAAGGACCACATAATGATTTTTGTCTGTTAACTGCTAACCCTTCAATAGAAGGGCAACATGAACTACTGGGTAAAACCCTAAATTGGCTATTAGGAGTCCTGAGTTAGAGACATCAGTATTAATTTCCACTCAATCCAAGGCCAATCATTTAGTAGTCATTTTTCTTTCCTTCTCAGAGGAAAACTCTAGCAAAACCTTCTCTGGAAGAAAGTGGAAGGAAAACATGAGCTCTGACACCAGGCGAAAGGGTCCCTGTTGACCCGACCATATTGTCCCACTTAGGCATGCAGAGACAACAGTGTGGCAAATAAGCTCATGGGCTCCAGCCCCAGACTGCATGAGTGTGAGTCCAGCTCTGACTCTTGCTATTTGAGATTGTGCTACCAACTTGACTTTCTAAGCCAGGGTTTCCTGTTCCCTCAAATGGAGCTGAAAATCATACCTCCCACTGCAGTTAGGAGAAGTAAAAGGTTTAATATTCATAAAGGGCTTGGACCAGTGCCTGGATATGACAGGAGATATTTAAGTGTTTGCTGTTACTATAGTTACCTGAGATTAGCAAATCTCAGTTACCTCTTTAGTAAACTGGAATTGTAATGAGTAAGTGAGATACAGTTCATAAAACACCTAGGTTTTAGGTGCCCAGGGAATGATAGCTGCTTTCCAACTGATGAGACTTTTCCATAATGACAGCTGGACGTGGGGCCTGGAAATATTCTATAAAATGGAGTGGTTGTTCCCCTTGATGTCTACCCCAAGTTCTAATGATGTCTCTTGACATCCTATTTACATCATGGTCATCATATACCTTTAATGTTTATTGTGGATTCAAATCAATTCAGTAACTATTCATTAACTTATTTTTATGTGTAACTTTCTGTCGGGTGCTGGACTAGGAGACAGATGTAAAGAGATAAAATAATTACTTAATGTCTCAACAGGGAATAATTTTTTGCCTCCATCCAACTTGTTTTTCCTCATATGCTTCCTGCTTTTGTCAATGGCACCACCACCTCCTGGTTCTTAAGGACCACTTCTTCCCTTCCTCTCCCTTGTCCTCCATATCTAACCAACAGTCAAGTCTTCTCAAGTCTGTTTCTCAGACCTCCACCCCCTCTGCCATAGCCTCGGGTTAGGGCTGCAACATCCTTTGCTTACCCCATGGATGCACCCTGAGGGACCCTCCCCTCCCACCCCACCTCTTCCTCTTTTGTCCACCTTTTCTATGAGCAGATTAAGGAGAAGATACTGTCCAGGTTCCTCAGACTGGCATTGGTTTCCAAGCTACCATCCCAGCACTTCCTTACTGTTTCTCCTTATGCATCACAGGATCCACTCAAACTGACCTTCCCTTTATTCCTGTTTGTGCTTTACTCCTGCCACTTCCCCTACCTGGGAAACCCACAAGCCCACACTTCCAAATCTTAGCCAGCCTTCCGTGGATGGTTTCAAAGCCTGCCTTGTTCCATGAAGTCTTCTCTGGTCATTCTCTTCTCTCCCTCCCCCCTTTCTTTCTTCCAACCCTCATTCACTGTGGAAATGCTCTGTTCTTCTCAGAGCTCTCACAACATTTAATCTTTGCTTCTCTTATGTGACTTATGGTTTACCTTGTATTGCATTTATTTTTCTACCTGTCTTTTATTCCCTGCATTGTAAACTCTTGCAGGATAAAATATAGTCTGATTTATTTTTTTATCTCTATAATGCCTAGCACAGTGAATATGGACACTCAAAGATATGTATTTAATGACTGAAGATGGGGGGAGACAGTCACGGCCTCAGCATCTAGCAGAGACAACTAATATATGCAAGCACTATATAAACACATATAAACAAACATCTTGTTAGGCAAGTATGAGCAAAGTCAATGACTCTGACTGAGGGACTTGGGGGATGCTTCTTAGAGGAGGTGGGATTCCAGCTGATCTTTAAAGGAGGGATAGAAGACATAAGCAGATTGGAGACAAAGACATTTTAGATGGAGCCAACAATTTGAGCCAAAATCTAGTGGAAGCTAAAGGTAGGAACATGTTCAGGAAACACTGTCCAAACTCTTGGATGTGTTGAACTTATCTAAATCTTTTATGATCTAAGCATACTCCCCCCGGATGGGTTTTTCGCTTCAACTAGATTATAGGCTTACTTAAGAAACTAGTTTCCTAATATTGCATGGGGGCAAGTCTATTATTGAATACTAGTTATTTTGTGAACAATAGACCTTACATTTTGCACTTCCCTTATTGAACACTATAGATAGTGTTCATTGTAGGAGGAGATGTGCTCATTTCAATGTCTTTATTACTTGCCATTTTGTTTCATGATAGCACTGTAAGCTGCAAATCAAACAATATGTATCAGCATATTTTTTAGTGGTTCACCCAATTTAATTTTAAAAGAGTGAAGTGTTATGATAGAGCACGTAGATTGACAAGCATGAAAAGTTGAGTGGTGTAGTGCCCTGCACATAAAAAGGTACTTAATGAATATTGGCTAGATTGAACTGGTGTAGAGGCCACCCTTGAGATTGTCTATGCAGTATTACCCCATCAACCATCTACAGGGAGAAATGGGAGTCACCATGTCTTAAGGGGACATCCACACACATTCCTGGCCTTGGGTTCCATGCAACACCCAGTAATTTTTAAGAATAAATTCCCCTTTTGTTGTCTAGGCTTTTTACATTCGCATTTTGATCTTTTTCTACCCAAAGAGTTGGAACAAATATAACTTGTCATAGCCTCCTTCATTATATATGAACATCCTTAATTAAAAATGATTATTTCTATATACCATTTAAAATGCATATTGAAATTTTATCTATAGTAGTAAGTTCCAAGTTGTAGCACATTTAAAATCCTCCATTATCCTATCTATATGTTGGAAATTATTGTTTTATAAACCAAGCTTTAGAGGCAGGAGAGTTTTCTTTCTGCCAGAAAGCAGAAGGGCTCCTCAAATTGGTTATCATCTCCTAAGCTTGGCTGATTGCATCAGGTGCTACTGAATTTTTTCTAGGAATAAAGCATTATTGCTTAATATCTCAATTCATCTTTGGGGCAAAGATATGTCTGCCATCTGATTGTCTTCCAACATTTCCATTTTATCCTGGGTACTCTTTCCCCCTACATAACCAAATCTCATGACTGATGTGGAACTTGGGTAGTCAATGAATCATTTCATAAGGATTATTGAATTTGGGATCCAGAGAGTTGCAGTGAATCCCATTTAATGGCAAAACCCATAAGATCCAGGGGCTGTGTACAGCCATATTCCCTACAAAATGGATAAAGATTGGAAGTGAGAATGATTTTGCCATCCAGAGCAATCAGAAATAGGAGATGAAAAGAGGTCATCTTCAAATACCAGGTTGCAGTTGATCCTGGGTTCAGCTACATTTTTGTCTCTCCACTAGCTGGAGTTCTGACTTTGGGTTCTGTTAGTTAATGTATTTCCCTTTCTGCTTGAGCTTGCTGGATGTGGACATTTGTCATTTGTAACCAATCTACTATAAGATCTCTGAATCAGATTGGGATCCAGGAAACTAGAGCTTGGCATAGGAGTGGAAAGACTGCCCTAGGACTGTGAGAAGTGGAGCAAATGACAACTAGGGGCAGTGCCTAAGCAAGAACAAGCTCAGAAGAGGCAGATTACTTGACCTGAAGTAGAGCTTAGAACAGTGATCAGGTTTGGCTAATCAGAAGGCAGATAGTAGGAAAGAGACCCCTGTGTAAAAAGGAGAGGGCAATTCTCAAATGCCTGGGTACCAGCCCATGCGTGGGGAGGGAACTTGAAGATCCTGAGTCAGTTCAGATGCAGAAAAGGGCAGGAGAGATTAACTAAATGCAGGATATGTTTTGAGAAAATATAAGATATATAATAGGGAAAAGCAACAGGTTCTTTTCTCTCTCACACCTGGGAAATGAATCAATATCATCCATTGTCTGTAGATCAATACATCCCCAAATATTGTTAACAAATATGAAGCTATAAGAGAGTGAAGTAAAGCTTTAATGCCGTTTTGGTGATGCAACTGGCTCTCTGTTAGAGCCTTTACATTTCAGCATATGTTAACAAGAAAGAGAGAATTCATATGAGAACATTCCAGACCACAATACTGAAATCATATAATCTGAGTTCTTCTCTGAGAAGCTCAAATACCAGAAATTGTAGGGTTCTAGGATTCTTCTGTACACTTAGTTTTTGATCCTGACTGCAAAGCACATAAATATATCAGAAGTCAGAGTTAGGTGCTTTGTGTGTTTTAGGAAAATAAATGCCACTCAATTTCATAATCGACTGATGCTGAATTATGAAACACCTTATGATTTAGTTCAGTGGATACTGCCAAAAACCTCTCTCCTAAAATTCACATCTTTTACCTTGAGACATGAGGCAATGCAAAGCTTTTTAGGATGACATGTCTTTGCTTTCCAAATTAGTTTACTGCAAGACTATAAATCAAGACTATTTTTCATTCTTTGCTGCGGTGGGCTTCTGTGTGTCTGACTACATTCTGGAGTGGAAGACTTTTCCCTTCCGCAATGCAGTCATTCTCTCACTCTCTATCACTAATTGCCTTGTCTCTTAAAACAGACAGTTGAAAGTTGAGTGCATGGGAGGATGTGACTATGGGGCCTTAATAAATCAGGGCCAGCCAGGTTAGAAAGTGTGGCATAACAGATGTCTACCATTCTGACCCTGAACTTGCTTACCCAGATTCCTGACCTTGAACTTTAATGGTCTGTCATATTAATTATGGTTGTACATTTTTTTTTAAAGAAGGAAAAAGAAAAAATCCTTTTCCATATTTGAGCTATAGAAGTGTTTGGGAACTTTACTGGGTTTCCCTAGTTTGGTTTCTGTTCAAATGGTGAAGTATTTAATTTGTCCAGTTTCACCCCGTCACTCCATTGTTCAATTATCAAGAGAAATATCACTTTCCAACAATCCTTAGAATCTGTCTATAATATACAGAGGTTAAGAACATACTAATTTAAAGCAAATGGTAATCTAAATTATGTAACATTTATATATGGTTAGCACATAAAACCATACACAGGCATTACTCATAGGCACTCCGGGCAGCAAGTATTAATTTGTCAAGGTGAGCAGGCCAACTTTATCATGTTGGCCTTAGGCAGGAATTATAGGAGTTATATCCATCTTAAATCCTTTTCTAGGAAAGAACATGGTAGGGCTTAAAATATATATAAATAAATGTGAGGTGAGTTTGAAACCTGTAAGCCTTCCATCTACAAAGGGAGCTACACTATGCAGACAGAGGGATTATAGTTCTGCTTTTATTAATCACCTAGGAGGTACATACTCAACCAGCTGCAACTGGGTTTATTAGTGAATATACATTCCTTTATAGTCTGCATTCTGAAAGTGTTGTATATTCTTCCTTCCAGTTAATGGCTGTTCAGAGGGAATGAGCTCAAGCCCAATCCTTGTAAATTCTCCCAATAACTCAAATACCTGGAGAGGATAGAGTGCTGGTTTGGATGTATTATGTCCCCCAAAATGCATGTTCTTTAATGCAGTCTTGTCGGTTCAGATGTATTAGTGTCAATCAGGTTGGAATCCTTTGATTGAGTGTTACCATGGAGATGTGTCTCAATCAACTGCAAGCAAAATATTTGATTGGATTATTTCCATGGAGATGTGGGCCCTGCCCATTCAGGGTGGGTTTGATTGAATCACTGGAGCCCTATAAAAGAGCTCACAAACAGAAGGCGCTCAGACCAGCTGAGAGTGACATTTTGGAGAGCAGCTCAGAGAGACATTTTGTAGATGGCTGCTGAAAGCAGACTTTTGCTGACACTTTGGGGATGCTAGCCCAGTATTTACTCTGGAGAAGCTAAGAGAGGACAAAATGCCCCAAGAGCAACATTTTGAAGAAAGCACAGCAGCTGAGAGAGGAGCTGGAAAACAAACCGGGATCAGCAGATGCCAGCCATGTGCCTTCCCAATTAACAGAGGTTTTCCAGATGCCATTGGCCTTCCTTTGGTGAAGATATACTCATGTTGACGCCTTAGCCAGGACACTTTTATGGCCTTAAGACTGTAACTGTGTAACTAAATAAACCCCCTTTATAAAAGTCAATCCATTTCTGGTATTTTGCATGAAGGCAGCATTAACAAACTGAATAGATAGTAACACTGGTCTATTTGAATGGGTCTGCAGGATGTCACACGCTTCCAGGTAGAAACAGAAAACCAGTGTAGCAAATACTGTCTGAAGATTCTCCCCTCACACTGCTAAGCATTGAGGAAATTGATTTATTTTTTCACTCCTCTGCTGGATGTTTCTCTGGTTTGTCTTAATGCTGTGTAGACAAAGTAGTGGGACCCTACTTCTGAGCTCCCAGTAGCTTTAGTTATTCTAACCCAGAATTCCACTGAAGGGACACATGATGGATGATGAGATCTAACAGTCAGTCATAAATATGAGCGGGTGGAGGAGGGAGAGGCCAGGCTGACACTTCACCTCTGAAGACTGGATTACAGACTCCTAACTGATTTATCTGCCCATTTCCCCTCATTATGCAAGAAGGAAACGGTTTAGCTCAAATGGTTTACAGAACTATTTGGTCAGGATGAACCTATTTCATGGAGAAGAAATTCCCATTTTAAAACTGTTTATTGCTCTCCAAAAGCTAATGTTCTTTAAGCTACATACAGCCACCAGGCCTCCATTGACAGATTTTTCTTAGAAATAAAACACAAAACCCTGGAACTTGCAAACTCCTGCTCTCCTGCTTTCTTTTGGAGAGGATGTATTGAGTAAAGTGCATACTGAAAACCCAAGGTTCCTTCCTGACAGTAAAGAGCACATTGTGGGCGTTCAGATGCGGTCTGAAGTTGTACCCGGCCCTTTTCCAACTATGCAACTCCAAGTTCATTACTTAACTGCTCTTGATCTCAGTTCTTCATAGACTTAATGACATTAATCATAGCATCTGTCTCCAAAATAGCACATAGCAAGGGGTCAGTAAAAACTGTTACATACAACATCATCCTCATCTTTCCCACAGAATGGACACCAACACTATATTAGGAAGGAGAGAGTTTTTTATTTTGGGACTTGTTGCCTCTTTTCCATTAGATCCTGGTTCCTTAAGTACCTGAATGACTGGAAATTATCTCCATGTGCTGAGCTTGGGCAGACTTAGCCCTGCATTGTGTTTCAATAATTTTCATCCACTACAAAATGAGGTCCAGTTTCCTTAGCCTTATATACACATATACAACCCCCTTCCCCTTTACCTGGATTATGTTTAACTCTCCGGGCTCATCACATTCCCTATCTCAAAATTCATTCTATAAAATATAAAATGGCTCACTGTTTTCTGCTGAGTCACACTTCCATGGCTGTTTACATGCTTTCCCCTTTGCCATAAACATACTTTGCACTTCTTCTAGAGCACTCTTATTTTCTTTTCAAAAATATTTGATAGTTTACTTTAGGCATACTCTCTCCCAATCTCTCAGGTGAATCTAAGTGACCCTCAGGTACACTTTTTCAGTAATCTGTATGTTTCTCTTGAGATTATTAAATTGCCACTTTAAAAAAAATTATGTGCATATTAGTCTATTTATGTACTAGAATGTAAGCGCCTCGGGGCATAGATTGCCATATCAGTGCCTGACACTAGGAGGCACCCCAAACATGATTTTAAGGGTGATTTAAGCTAGTGTTGGGATGAGAGAAGCTATGGAAATCACCTTCCCCAAGTGTATGGGTACATGGAAAACAAATGAATCATATAGTTACAGATGTTTACATACAAAAATATTTACAGATTTGAGATCTGTGCATATATATGTGTTAGTATACACATATTTCTTTGCTCTATCAGCCAAGAAGTTCTAAAAAGCCTGAAAGAAATGACGTCTCCATAGCAATGAGCACATCTAATGCACATATCTTGGTTTCTAATACCATTTTCATTTTCTAATAAAAGGATCTGGAACTCCTTGGAGAAATTGTGGCTCTATGACTGGGGAAAGAAATATGTAAGAGTCTGGAGCATCTTGCTGTGCCAGAAAGTGAGGAAATGCTTTTTTTAAAAAAGAAAAAGCACACACATTGATCACACTGATGTTAAGTCAAAGGAACCCAGGAGTCAACTGAAAGTGCTCCCAATGGTGAATGTTGGGATGACATGAGGAAAGAAATAAGTAAAGTGGTATTCGATTATAAACAAAAGTATAAAATAAATATCCATGAGTTCATATTGATGCAACTGATTGAATAACTTAATAAAAGGAGGAAACTCTCTTTAAGTGTGGGCTGTGTATGAAGACTCCTTTAAGGGCATGTACAGTATGGAAAGGGGGAAAAAGAGTAATTTTACAGTGGAGAGTCCATTACTTCATCCAAGTGATAGAGGTCAATATAAACAGTCATAAATCATGTGGGTAGCATGCACCCTGAATATATGATGTAAATGGCACTTTACCTCTGTGATCCTCCTTCCCCAACCATGAAATCACTTTCTCTCATCATGAGAGAATCATAAGATAAATCCCAACAGAAGGGCTTCCCACAATAAACCCAAGCAGAACTCCTCAAAACTGTTAAGGGTATCAAACACAAGGAAAAGTCTGAGAAACTGTCATAGTGAAGAGGTGCTTAAGGAAACATTTAGACTAAATGTAATACGGGATCCTGGTTGGGATCCTGGACCAGAAAAAGGACATAAGGGAAAAACTCAGGAAATCTGAATAAACTTGGACTTTAGTTCATAATAATGTATCAATATTGGCTCCTTAACTGTAACCAATGTGCCATACTAATGCAACATGTTAGCAATAAAGGAAACTGTAAGGCAGGGGGTATGTGGGAATTTTGTACTCTCTTTTCAAATTTTCTGTAAATCTAAACCTACCCTAAAAAATAAAGTCTATTAAAGTGATTAAATAAAAAAATAAAAGAAACAAATGAGAGGAATATATTCATTTTGCTGAATAATACAGAAGAAATACTACTTCTTCTTTATCTGCAGCCTTTCCTGCTTTATCTAGATAGTTTAAGCAAACAAATTTACCTCACAAATTAACTAAATAGTTGCCTCTATTTTCTGCTTCATTATGTGACTATAGGCAGAGTGGAATGAAGATACTTCACATGGAATCCTTTGTATAACAAGAATAACATGTTGCTCCAACCGTCAGACTTTTACAATTGGTGGCTTTATGACACATCTTCTCTAGTCCTTGTTTAACTCAGACTGACATCACGGTCAGAAGAGATGAACAGTCAAGGGCTGACTCTGCATTTATCGAGCCCTGTTGGTCAGAAGAGTTGGAAGGATTATAATGGCTCCTGTTTTAGTTTCTCAGCTGCTAAAACAAATACCGTACAGTGGGTTTGCTTAAACAATGGTAATGTATTGGCTCACATTGAGGCTAGAAGTGAAAAATCGAGGTGTCAACAAGGTGGTGCTTTCACCCTGAAGACTGTGGCATTCTGGAGCTGGCTGCCAGCATTCCTGGGTCCTTGGCTTTTCTGTCACATGCCAATCCACATGGTGTCGTATTCTCCTTTCTCTTTCAGGTTCTGTTGACTTTAATTTCTTGCTTCTCTGATGCCTTGTCTTCTCTATCGGATACCTTTGCTTATAAGGACTTCAGGTATGTTAGATTAAGGCCCACCCCTCTTCAGTTTGGTCACATGTTGACTACTAACATCTTCAAAGGTCTTATTTGCAAATAGGTCCTATTTGCACAGGACCAGGGGTTGGAACCTGAATATGCTTTTGTGGGAGATGTGATTCAATCCCAAACAGCTTCTTTGCTATTTTGGCAAAGTCAGGTAGGCGAAAGCAAGCTGAGCACCAACCTGCTCTCAGTGAATTTAGGCAGAGAGAAGTGTTTTGTTTTATAAACCTCAACAAGGAATGAATGTAAAAGGCTGTGCTCAGGAACCATAGCATTCCCGATAAGAGGTTCTTTTCTGCTGTGTTGCTTAACCCACAGCCTGAGACTGATTTCCTTGGTCATAATATTTTTGTTCAGACAGGACCTACTGATTTAGGGCTCTTAGCTGACTTGATAAAGAAGCTGAAAAGTTAGCTTGCTGCTCTCAAATAGCCATGCCCCTAGACTGATGCTTTATTTCATATACATGGATCTGTGTTCTCGCTCAGAGAGAGCTTCGACTGAGTCCTTTTGATAAATGGTGGTGTGGGAGAAAGGCAGAGGATGGGCAGCAAATTAAGGCTCCTTCTAGGAGCTGAGCTGGCCAGGAGAGGGATGGCTCTGGCCTTGAGAGCTTTACCCTGGAGGCCTGCAGAGGTGGTCCAACACAGAGTAAAAGATGCAGTGATTTGATGAAGTTATTTAGATGCATTCATATCCCTGTTTAAACCCTAAGACTAGGCCCTCATCATGTAGACACAGCATGAGTGCCTTTAACATTCAAGTGTTTGTAGGAACGTCTGGTAAGCATGTCCTGGGATGCAAGAACCTTCAGTTAAGTCTTCGTTCATAATTCCTTATACCTTATGTACAGTGCTTTCAACTTCCCCAACTGCTTCTGTAAACTTGAACTCACCCTCTGGGTCCAGCCTGATTGACTAGCCAGTATCTTCTCCCACTTTCCTTTAGGAAAAAAAAATCAATGATAGAGTAATGGTTTTACATTGCCTTGGAAAATTAACTCTCCAGAATTTTATATATTGATGGGAAAAGGTGGTAAAGGGAGGGCAGTGCAATGTAGCAGTTAAGGGCACAGATCTGAGCAGGACTGGCTATGTAAATTGCAGGCCCAGTGCAAAATGAAAATGGGGCTACTGGTTGAAACTGATTCAGATTTCAAGGTGGTAACAGCAGAACATTGAACCAAGTGTGGGGCTCTGTGCGACTGCCCAGGTCACACACTCATGAGGCCAGTCCTGGTCTGGGGTAACACAAAAATCATCCCTGTTCTGGTTTGGATGTACTATGTCCCCCAAAATACCATATTTTTTAATGCAATGTTGTGGGTGCAGGTGTATTAGTATTGATTACGTTGGAATCTTTGTATTAGGCTATTTCCATGGAGATGTGAACCACCCAACTGTGGATAATACCTTTGATTAGATTATTTCCATGGAGGTGTGGCCACACCCATTCAGCATGGGTCTTGATTAGTTTACTGGAGCCCTAGAAAAGCTCAAACAGGACTTCAGAGCAGCTGGAGCTTAGAGAGACGTTTTGGAAATGGCTGTTGAAAGTAGACTTTTGCTGACACTTTGGGGATGCTAGCCCAGTGTTTGCTCCGGAGAAGCTAAGAGAGGACAAAATGCCCCAAGAGCATCATGTTGAAGAATGCACAGGACCTGAGAGAGGAGCTGGAACACAGCCTGTATCAGCAGCAGCCAGCCACTTGCCTTTCAAGCTAACAGGGTTTTTCCGGATGCCAATGGCCTTTCTCCAGTGAAGGTATACTCATGTTTATGCCTTGGTTTGGACGCTTTTATGACTGCAGAACTTTAAATTTGTAAGCAAATAAACCCCCTTTATAAAAGCCAATCCATTTCTGGTATTTTGCATGATGGCAGCATTAGCAAATAGGAACAGTCCCTAACCTTGGTTCTACCTTTTACCAACTGTGTAACTTTGGGCAAGTTTCTTATGCTCTCTGAATTCAAGTTTCTTTATCTGTAAAATGGTAGTAAGAGTACCTACCAAGTTGGTTTTGGAGAGTTCAATGAGGTAATGAATGCAAAGAACGAACACTATTGTATTGTGCAGTAAGTATTGAATAAGATAATAACAACAATAACAGCATTAATAATAATAATAGTACAAGCAAGAAGGGAGGGGCAGGAATCAGGAGTTGGGTTGGCAGCATCAGATCATTGTGTCCCTTGGCTTTCCTTCCAGTGCAGACACTGCATGGTAAGGAGAAATTGCTGCCCCTTCCCAGCTCCTCCTCTGCTGGCTGCCAGTTGCCTGCCCCCGCCTGCAGGCACCAGAGGCGGTCATCTGGAACTGACATTTGACACCACTCAGAGCATAGAAGAGACCAAAAAGCAAGGTCAATAAACTGCTCCAGTGGTCACCTCCTTGACAACGGCATGTGTTTCTATTTACTGCAGTCTTGTTCCTCTAGAATCCCAGTCCTTCATCATAGTCTGAAATTTCCTGAGGGTCCCTGTGCCTGACCCCCACACCTGGGCCTGTGGAGCTGGCTTCCTGCTGTTGCCATCTGCCCTCCTGCCTATCCCTCCACCCCCCTGTTGACCTCCAGAGGGTGTGTGCCCTATGGCCTTCTTGTCTCTACACTCTCCCTGACCTGACACTGTGACGTCTGTATTTGCCCTCAGGCTGCCTGCTGACTCTGTTTGTAGTCCTTTGCCTCACATGAACACCCCCCCAGTTTGGGCCTTTTGCCCAGAACAGTGACCTTGAGTGGCCTGGACCCTGTCCAACAATGCCCCATAACACATTGGTGAACTGCAGTCCCTTTACCCACCCGATCTGGCCCTGCTCTCTCAGTGTTCACAGAAGGACCCAGAATAATGACTAATAGAAACTTCTCCACATGCCTTGATCTGGGTGGTACCACAGCAGCAGATTCATTCAGTCCAAACACCAACAGCATTAGTCATGCAGCTTTCACCAATGGCACTTTGGAGAGCTGTTCTTTCTCCAATGAGTCTTCCTCCTTCTTCCCTGCCTGTGGAAAGGCAGAATAGCTGGGACATTCTTTCCTTTGGGGTCAGCAAGAGTTCTCCATGAGCACACTTCTTTGTTCTTTATGATTTGGTAATATTTATCAAAAAAAAAAAAAAAAAAATTCAGGCAGGCTTAGTGCAAAATTAACCCTTTGGGATTATGTATTACTTGACAATCCTTAATACCAAACCACTTATTTTTCATTTGGCAGGAATTGTGGCAGTGAGCCAAACTGCAGTGAGAAGGTTAATAATCAATCTACTTGTGTTTTTATTGTGTCTGATACTGGGCCATGTCAATGTAAGCTGCCCTGATTTGCCAACAGATGCTTACACTTTAGTTGAGTTGACCAGTATGCCTCAAAACGTGTGTCTTTGGACACTGGAAATTATTCCAAGACAATGTTTTTTTTTCCTAAAGATGTAGTTCTTAAAGTGTGGTCTGGGCACCCTGGTAGTTTGCAGATGTCTCTAAGCAGTCTCTGAAATTGGAGTCCCTCAAAGAAGTCACAATGTTTAAGTAATCGTACTTGACACGTCAGCAGCACTTGACAGTGATCGCTCTCCTTGAAACACATTCTTCAATCTCTGTGACATCTCTCTCTTGATTTTCCTTCTATCTCACTGTCTCCTTCTTGTCTATCTCCCTGCTTGTTCCTCCTCATGTACAAGATCTCCAAAAATTGTAATACCCTTTAGCTTTGTGCTGTGAGATCTCTTCCATTTGCCTATTCAGCTTCTCTCTCCCATCTTCTCGCCAGCTCTGAGCTCTGGGAGGCGGACCTCTGTGGATTGCATCATGGACTTCAGTGCCCTTTGGCTTCCAGTTGTACTCAGCCCATGAGGAGGAACCTGGAGGGAGAGGGGCTGCAAGTCAGGATCTGCATTCCCCCAACCATGTACCTGTGAGCTTGCTTTGGATAGCAATACCTAGTGTTCCTCTCAAGATGGCCAGTTCTGCAAAGCTCTCCTTATGGGTTCTGACAACCTCTGCCTTCCTTCATGCTTTGGCTAAGAAGTGTACTGGCTCTGCTGTTGCTAACCCCAGATGCCACAGCATTTCTTGTGATGGTCCAAATCTTCCCACACCTTAAGGATTTTTTCCTTTGTAAATAAAGTTTTTAAAATATTATCCTAATTTTAGCACACTGACTGTTCCCTTTTGGAGCATTAACTGATACAGACCTTCTCTCTTTTCTATACATACTCAATCCTTTGGTTATCTTTTTCTAGGCACTTGCCTATAAATACTCTCTTCAATCTATACCTCTCCCTGGAATCCCAGTTTAGCTGTCAGTCATTGTATTATTTCCTCTTTGTTGGTTAATAGGTATCACAAGAACTTACATATCTGGAATCTAATTCTTGATCTTATCCAAAATCAAGTTATTGATCTTGTCTCCCAAACTTCCTCTTCTTACAGTCTTTCTCATCTCATGCAATGGCACCTTCATTCTTCCAGTTGTTCAGACCAAACACCTGGGAGTAATATTTACTCTTTTCTTTCTTTGATATGCACATTCAATCCATCAGCAAATTCCATTAAATGTACATAAAAAAATATTTATCCAGATTGAACCACTCTCCCCCACATGCACTGATGTCCTCTGTGTCCCAGCTGCCATATGTCTCATGGGGATAATTGCAGTAGCCTCCTTGGGTATATCCCTTATTACACACTTGCTCCCTGTATGAAGCACGGTTCTCCAGGGAAAAGAACCAACCAGAAATACTGGTAAAAGTGATGTTGAATTCTTGAGTCTGACTTTCCAGGTCTGGAAACTCAGCAAGGAGTGTAAGGTATAGTCTTGAAGCAAAATCCCTTCTGATCCCTGGACCCGTCAGTTCTTGCTGTCAAGACCTCCAACTGACTGGCTGAGATCCACCCACATTATGGAGGTCATCTCCTTTACTTAAAGTCAACTGAGCGTAGATCTAATCCCATCTACAAAAATCCTCCACAAAAACAATCAGGCCAGTATTTGAACCAATAATTGGCCACCATAGCTTAGCCAAGTAGACACATCCAATTAATCATCACTCTTCTCCACACAGTAGCAAGAGTAATATTGTTAAAATCAAGATAATTCAGATTAAGCCATTTCTTTACTTATTACCCTCTAGGAGCTTCCCAGAGTAAAGGCAAAATCTTTATATTGGCCTACAAGTTTCTCCAGGATGAAGCTTCAGTTACCTCCAGACCTAATATCCTTCCATTCTCTTCCTCCTCTCACTCTTCTCCCACTGGCCTTGCTGCTCCTGGAATGCACCTAAATTCCCTTTCCTCTGCTGGAAAGGCACCTCCTTCACTCCCCTAGGGTCCTTGCTCAACTTTCTTCTCATCTCTGAAGTCTTCCCAGATGCACTCCACACACTTCCTATCCTCATCCTGTGCTTTATTTTTCTCCATTGGAATTCCATATAGAACTGGTTTACTGTTGGCCTTTCTCCCCATTATAATGTAAACCCTTGAAAGCAGGGGCTTGTTCACTGGTGTCCTCCTTCCACCTAGAATGGTGCCTGGCCCATGGCAGACACTTGAAAAATATTTGTTCAATGAATGAATGAAGGCAATACTATCTATGTTCCTATTCCTGATCCAGATGAATAATTGATGCGAATAATAAAATTCCAGACATTTCCTCATTGTTGTCTGCTTCCACTATTTAGTCTATGACTTTTTATTATTGTTGTTCTGAGCTGCTTCTGGGGAAGTAAACGGGCAAGAGGACTTCAGACTTGGGAACCCCACTTTGCATCAGACAATGGTTTACTGATGGCAAGAAGAGGACACTAGAACTTCTATTTATGCTCATTTTTTATTATCCTTTTAAAAATTCTATTTTTACTTTTATAATATCCACAATACATAATAGAGTTGTGCAGATGTATATAATTCATATATAAATGAAGATACATATATTAGGGTGTGTGCTCAAAAATATTTTGTGGGTAGGTGGTCAAAAAAGTTTGGTAGCAACTGCAGTAGTTCCTTTGTTCTCTGTCTGGATAACTCACTTCCAGCCTCTTCCCTCTCCCCAGCTCTCCTCAAGAACCCCTCTACCTTTAGTTTCACTCCTCATAGAAAGATATCTTGCTGCAATTCAGTCCCTGCCCTCTAAAAGTTTATAAAGGAGCCTGCTATTTGTTAGTTGTATCATTACGACAAGGAGCCCAACCCTGCCTCTTCCCAGCCTTCCCACAGGCAGTGACCCAAGTGGAAGGATGGGTTCCCCTTCCTGGCTGTATCTCCAACACCTGGGCCTCTCGCTTTTCATGAGCATTTCCCCCCTTCTTTCCTTTCTGTGGGGAGCAGGAGTACATGGCCAGAGGTGGGTGTGGGTGGGCAGTGTGTACAGAGTCTTGCAAGCTGTGTCTTGTGCTACCTGGTTTGTCCTTTTTAGGTCTCCAGTCTCGCCTTTCCCTACTTATCATTCTTAGACCCCAGGAGAACTGGACTCTACCTGAAGACCCTCCCATTCAGTGTGCTCTCCTTTACCCATGGCCGTTTAGGCTTTTTAGCTCCCTCTTTATCTGGCTAACTCTTACTCCTCAGTCTCAGCTGAGATACCACTTCTGTTTGAGCCACTGAGATCATGATTAAACCTCCATCCAATGTGCTCTTGGAGCCAACTGTTTCCTCCTATCATGGCTCTGCACTTCCAGATTACAATTTGGGTTAATACAGGGAGGGGATTTTTCTGCTTCCTACTGTCCCCACCCCAAGCCTGGTACCTTAACTCAAGCAGAGTTGGTGCTCCAGAAATATTTGTTTTTAAGTGTGCAAATGAACGAGACTCCACTGAGGGCCCCTTAGAATCTCCAATCCCTTTTATCTGGAAACACAAGCAAAGGATGCTAAGAGAGTGCTCTAGTTTGCTAATGCTGCTGGGATGCAAAACACCAGAAATGGATTGGCTTTTACAAAGGGGGTTTATTTGGTTACACAGTTACAGTCTTAAGGCCATAAAATGTCCAAGGTATCACATCAACAGTTGGGTACCTTCACTGGAAGACGGCCAATGGCATCCGGAAAACTTCTGTTAGCTGGGAAGGCATGTGGCTAGCATCTGCTCCACGTTCTGGTTTCAAAATGGTTTTCTCCCAGGACGTTCCTCTCTAGGCCACAGCTCCTCTTCAAAATGTCACTCTCAGTTGTTCTTGGGCGTTTGTCCTCTCTTAGCTTCTCTGGAGCAAAAGTCTATTTTCAACGGCCGTCTTCAAACTGTCTCTCATCTGCAGTTCCTCTCTCAGCTCCTGGGCATTCTTCAGATGTCCCTCTTGGCTGTAGCAAGCTTGCTCCTTCTGTCTGAGCTTATATAGTAAATTAATCAAGGCTCATGCTGAATGGGCGTGGCCATATCTCCAGAGAAAGTATTCAATGAAAGATCTCGCTCACAGTTGAGTGATCACATCTCCATGGAAACATCCAATCAAAAGCCTCCAACCTGATCAACACCAATATATTTCCTGCCCACACAAGACTGCATCAAAGATAATGACATTTTGGGGTGCATAATACTTTCAAACCAGCACAGAGGGTAAGACAAAGGAAGGAAGTGGTGAATCTCCATGGTGTGATGGTAGCTTGTAAATTCTAACTCAAATATGGTAGAGATAGTTTGAATTAAGTGGATGTTTTGAGTAATCATTATAGAATTCATTGTATTAGGAAAACTTCAAGTCAGCCAAGCCTTTGATGGGGGCTTCCAGGACCCTCCTACTTCAATTCTGGCTCCACCTTTGCAATTCAAAGGGTGAAAATGGACCAGCAATTTCATACCACCAGGGATCCCTTAGAAATGAAGAATCTCAGGACCACCACAGACCTACAGAATAAAAATCTGTATTTTAACACAGGCCCCAAGTGATGTGGGAAGTTGGAGGAGCTCTGAGCTACACTGCTTACCAGCTGTGTGAACTTGGGGAAGTTACGTCGCTTCTAGACCAACCGTCCTAGTCCATAAAGTAGAGAGAGTGATAGCCAGGGTTGTTTAACAACTAATTGAGGTCTTTTCTGCTGTTGAAGAGCCTGGCATAAAAGAGGCTCAACAGGCTATAGTTGTCCTTGCATCTAGGAGGTCATGGGCAAATTTCAGAGGACAGAATGGACCACTGTGGCTTTCTCTAGAGGCCATGGCAGTGTCATGCTCACCATAGTACCAATGTTCCTAGGTTTCTGAGGTGGACTTAGTTCTAAGTTCCCAGCAAATTATATCCGGAGAACAGGGCCAGTCTCTTATGATTTGCTCATACTACAGTGTCTTTATTCTGAACATTGTTTTTGTTTTGTGTTTACTTCTAAACCCTTTTTGGTTATTTTATTGGGCATTCACCATTATTTATTGGACATCAGTTATATGTAAAGCTCCATGCTAGATGCTGTTGTAGACTTAGAAGATAAAAAGGCAGGGGTCTCGTCTTGCATGAATTTATAATATGTTAGAGGAACATAAATACATATAAAGTAAGTCAGAAATTGAGAAGTACTAGACAAGATGGTAAGAAAGTTAGGGAATGGAAACATTTCTTATTAGTATATATGTTATGTTCCTGTAGTAGCTACTGTCTCAATTTATTTCTAATTATTGAAATAAATATTTAATAACAGATACCCAAGCTCCACCTACAGAATTAGTGTTCACTTTTTAGCTACTTTTGTTTTGAGCAAGATTTATTGTCTTTCATATTTTGAAAATTGGAATTAATATGCTCTTTATGAACATTTCACTTTAATTACTACTTTAAAATTCAAAGAGAAACATCATTAAATATTAATAGGCCAATCTGCAGAAGCACATCTCACTGGAAATTTGGCTTAGGTAAATGGGGATTTGAGAAAGTATGGCAGAGCTTAAGAAATAACAGAACTAGGAAGTAGTTTGCATTGTTGAGGCCTTCATTTCCTTATTTATAAAACTGAAATTTAGGACTATGATTCCTATGCTCATATATACTGGTGGTCATAAAGTAAATAGTTATAAAAGCCATCCAGGTAATATTGAGAGAAGTGGTCTGGTGTGATACACAAAAGGGAATGGTGGGGACTGTAACAAATCAGAAAGCAACTGCTTGGACATCACTAGGGCCCAGCCAAAATGTGCCATATAGAATGCTTAGAATTGCTTTTCCAGAAGAAGTCAGAAATCCATATTTTTACATTAAATATTCTGTTGTTTTTTTTTTTAGACAATATGGATCAATTTAAAATATAATGCATGGCACATCAAGGATATTTATATGGTAATTAAGGTCCTAAAGCTTCAAGTTGCAACTCCTCATCTATACCAAGGGCCCATAAGCAGTCAATCATCAATCATAATTAACCATCAGAGTTAACCCTGAACTCAGCAGTCCCCAGCCCAGCTGAATCATTAGACTCATCTGGAGAGCATTTTAAAATACCAGAGCCAAGGATCCACCTGCAGAGATTCTGATCCACTCAGTCTAGGGTTGGTTTCTGGGATCAGTCTTTTTAAAAGCCCCACAGTTGATTCTAATGTGCAGCCAGGTTTGAGAACTGCTGCCTCAAGAAAACATTTGCATCTCCACTCTGGCTCACCCTGATCTCATAACTTCTGGGGTCCCCATGACTCAGGACCTGCAACATGCCACTTGCCTTTGCCATCATTCCAGAGCCTTTATTAATGACCAGAGCCAACGAAGAAGTCACAAGTAGCTTTCTTTCTGAAGAAGGCTGTAATGTTGACTTGTGCATTTCCAGGCCATTCTGCTCCCAATAGCATTCCACATTCCACGGTCCCAGGTCCATGTTTCTCCACCAGCTGCAGAGCGAGAAGGAGAGAATCAAACGGATCTCCTCTTGCTATTTTCTCAATTTTATGCTGCCTAAACAATATTCCTAATAAGCACTGTAGCAAATTTCTCATTTACTGTCACAGTTTTTCTACTGTTTTGGTGTGCTTTTATATTTCTACTCCCTCTAAGTATTGAAAACAAATCAAATTCAGCAAAATAGAAGATCCAGGGAATACAGCAAATAATTATTCCTGCCAAGCATGAGTATTTAGCACCTGCATGTTTGGGAAACATTCAGATTGGGTTGCTTCGTATATGCTGTAAAAGTGCTCCCTGGAGCTGAGGAAATCTCTTTTGGATTTACTTGTTATTTATGTATTTATTTGATTTTGAAAATGTAAGCAATAGGCAAATTAAGTTAGGTTGCAAGGTCTCTGGGTGCAGCCAGGAGATTTTTAGAATATTGCATTTGGTCTGGATCTCATATTGGACTCAAGTTTGGGTTATTAATCTGTGGACCTGGGGCCGGATGGATTATATTAAGGTAAGACTTTGTACACTTTCATATAACTCATTTTTGTCATACAGCATTCTATTTCTCAGTGGCTAAAGGTTCACAAATGGCTCATAAATATTTCGTGAATGAAGGTTTGTGGATGATAGTTTGTCATAGCCAGGATGAATTGATGTGAGAGAGAGAGAAGAAAAAGGAAAGTGAGCTGCAGAATTTTCATTGCTCCTGCATATCTTGGAGAACTGATTTAGAGGCCTGTGTAGTTTCTCTTTAATTACTTTAGAGATGGTTTTGGAAAATGCAACTCTAAATGGAGCGCAGGATGATTTGTGGCAGTATTTTATGAGATGGAATTAAAAATTCAAACCAGAATGTGGAACTGCGGCAGCATGGGGCTACTCATTAAATGGCAGTGAACACTGCCTTCCATTCGAATGCACCTGCTAGCAGAGGAAAACACTGATACCTGCCCATTTGACTGCGCTTAGCAGGAACACTGATTTCCAGATCAGTTCCTGGAGAAAAACTCTTTGTAGGGAGTCAGGAGAACCTCCCCAATTCCCAAAACAAGAGCATTTGGTAACTTACAGAGTACAGAGTACCTGGGAATCTGTGTAGTTGGGAATCCTGACTCACATCCTGCAATTGAAGACCATGTGGCTCAACTTCTCCATCTGTCAAATGGGGTCAATGAAAACCTTAGGCTGTTGTGGAAGGACAACATAAAATCACATGTGGGGAAGTTGCTAGTAAACTAGATAATGGTATATAAATGTGACTTTTGCTATGCTACTCTAAAATCCTCAGCAAGATCTTTTCATCCTTTACTATGAAGGCACAGTTTCTCCATTTCATCTGTAAGCGATCTGTTTTTCCTTGCAATCGCCCTCCTGCTAAGTTGGGATGGATCAGTTTGGTAACCTGAGTTTGATACAGTAATTGAAACTAACTCTCTAGGTCTCTCAGCTTATAGGTAAAAATGCTAAGACTCCCAATCTTCATGGACTCCCCCTAACTCCTCTCCCAAATGGCTTATGTAACCTTGAGGCAGCAGGTGATAGGGTTCTAGGGTCCAGGCAGTGTGCTCTGGCTTCTCTGCTCTTGAATGCTGTCCCTGTCCACTTGACACCTGTGGGCATTCGTGGTCAATGTAATTTCTGATGTATTCTCTCTTTTACCCCTGGGTTCAGTAGCATCTCTCTGCTTCTTGGCCTCACCTGGATTCTTTGTGGTCCCCTTTGAATCTTGGCCATATTCTCCTTCCACCTCACTGGCCCAGGGTTGATGTGGGTCTCCTCTCCCTTCATCATCAAAGAGACCCATTGTTTCTCAACTTAGCTGCATTTGGAGTCTTCCCTCATAGGTGACAGAACATCCCAGATTCTGCTCACACCACACAAGAACCAAGAGTGGCCCAAGAAAATGTAACACCTGACCATTGCTCTGATTTTCATGTCTGGCTATTAATTTTCTTTGATGCCACCACCTCCCCTTACCTACTCCTTGCCAGGCTGGACAGTGGTAATCTGTAATCTAGAGTTCTTTGCTCTTGACTTTTTCCTTCATTTATCTAAAATACCTCCTCATCCCCACATCAATGTCTGGAGAAAGTAGATTAGGACTCTCCTGCTTTACCCTCTGCCTCATACCCAAGGAAATAAAAAAGTTGGTTGGATTTGTCTGTGTTCCATTCTGGTAATAAGGCTGTGGTCTGGTTGTCATGGGTGGAAGAGGCATCTTAGATAAACCATGGAAGATCTAAAAAGATCTAAAACAAAATTGCTTTAACATTTAGACAAATCTTTCTCCACAAAGACAGGCTTCATAGCCTTTTGTCTTTCCGTAAAATCTTATTTTGAAAGCCAGAAACAGAAAATTAACTCTTTTTCTTTTGATTGTGCCACTTCAAATATCTCCCACCCACACACTGGCCTTTCTTGTGCCCCCAAAGCACACAGAAGCTTCAGGATTGCCTCCTTCACTCAGTGGGCATTTATTGATGACCTGCAATGTGCTACACTTTTGTAGGTGCTGAGAGTAGAGTAGTAAAGGAAACAGAGCAAATTCCTGCTTCCAAGGAGCTGTCATTCTAGTGGAGGGTGACAGGCAGTGAAACAAATGAATAAGGAAAATAAACCTGTGAGGTGGTGATATGTGTATGAAGGAAAATAGAGCAAGAGAGAGTGATAATGAGTGCTGAGGGTTGGGGTAGTGGGCTTTGCTGAAAAAAATGACATTTCAACAAGACCTGATGGAAGCAAGAAAGCAAGCCATGAGGATTACCTGGGAGAACGTCATGTTAGAGAAGGTTGTGTATAAAAAATTAAAAATTTTGAAGAGTATTTTTCAAAATACTCTTGTTACCTTGTCATCACTGATCCCAAAAGATGATTCTCTACTTTAGACAGATATATTCAGGCTGCATATTATGGTATGTTTTTTTTTCTTTCAATTTTCTAAAAAGATTTTCTAAAATACCACAAGGATTACGTCACATCCATGTTCAAAAGTCTTCACAGAATCTTTATTACTCACATGACAAAGTCATTTGTTTATTCATGCAGAATACATTAGGAGCTGGGGATAGAAAAAGGAATGTAACTAGTCCCTGCTTTCAAGGAGCTCTTGATCAATTAGGAAGGATAGATTTATTTTTAAGGACATATAATAAGAGCAATGTTAGAAATGTGCATGGGTCTTTTGGGAACATAGAGGAGGCATCTGATACATGCCAGATGGGAGTGGGAGGTCAGGAAAGGCTTTCTCAGAGAAAGCAATCCCTGAGTCTTAAAAGTTGAGTAGAAGTTACCCAACCAATGCCATGGAAGAAGGAAATGTGAGCAGAAGGGGCAGCATCCGTTAATGCATGCACGTGAGAAAATGCAAGCGAACTCAACATAGCTTATAGTGACTAGAGAGTAAGTATGAGCAGGCAGTGGAGAGAAGCAAGATTGGAGATGTAGACACATCAAAGAAAGCCATATTATTAAATCCAACTTTGTCACGGGGCATTCTTGGCTCTCCATGATCCTTTCCTTACCAGGCCTGTCTCCAGCTGTCCAGTCTAGTACAGCTTTCACTCTGCTCAAGCTGTGCTGGGTGTCAGGGTGTTGTCCCCTGCTGTCCACTCCCATAAAATGTATGCATCTCTTAAGTCCTGATTACAACCTGCCTTAACTTTCCTCGTTATAGCTGTCTGGGTGATCTAACAATTATTTTTTTATATACCCTCAGGTTTCTCTCATTTTAGCTCAGTCACTGATGATTCTTGTCATTTAGATGTTTCATGTATATTTTCCTTTCACAGATTATAAATTTAAGAGCACAGACTTTCCCTTGTATTTCTTCCACATGGATCAATAGAATGTTCTGCATATAACATGTGCCCATAAATCCTAGTTGAAACATGCATTTTATTACTTTAGACATGTTCTATCTGCTACAGTAGCCATTTGTCACATATGGCTATCTAAATTTAAATTAATTAAAAAAAATAAGACTAAAAAGTCACTGTCTCAATCTCTTTAGCCACACAAAGTGCTTAATTGCCTACTTGTGGTTGGTGAGTAGTACATGGGACAGCGTGAGAACATTTCCATCATCCCAGAAAGTTCTATTGACTGTCGATTCTTTAGAATTTTCTTAAAAGAATTTTGAGATGAGAACTGCTCCAGGCCCCTTTGGAATCATATCTGTAAATTGTCAAAAGAGCATCATTCAATTCTGTTTGCACACGAGGTTAAAGTTATTGATAAAATATTATAATTTGGCTCCAGGTAATTTATTTTTACAAGCTTGGCAATACACAAGATGTAGATATTTATTAAAGAAATAAAAAATAATAGTGTTTTATTGATATCTGCTCTGTGCCAGCCCTACCATGTTATGTATATATATATAAATTTAATCCTTAGAACAACCCTTTGAAGTATATATTATTGAAGAAGAGGGGACAGAGATCACTCAGGTGAAATGATGTGCTTGGAATATACAATCAGGAAGAGGCTTGGTCAGTGTCCCAACCCAGAACTTTTGAATTGTGTATATATATAATTGTGTGTGTGTGTGTGTGTGTGTGTGTGTGTATCTATCTATGTATCTATCTATCCATATATATATCTTGCCAATATGTTGCCTAGATCTAAAAAATGTTAGTGTTTGCCATATTTGTTTCTTTTTATAAAGACCTACAAATTTTAAAATATTAACCCTTCCCTGATCATCCTGTTCCCCTTTATTCTTCCCCCCACAGTGTAACTGTCATCCTGAGGTTGGTGTGTGCCCTTCCATCCAGATCTTAGTACCAGCATTTTCATTATGTATCTATGTATCCAAAAACAGTATGTGGTATTTTTTTTGAATTTCTTTAATTTAAACAAAAGGAATAATATATGTGTATAATATTTTCATTTTCACTTAATGTCTTGTTTCAGGATTTATTCCTGTTGATGCAAGTAGCCTTGGTTCATTTATCTCCACTGTTCTGTATTATTCCATTGTGTGAATGTAGCAGGGTTTATTTATCCATTTTCCTGCTAATAGACATTTACATTGTTTCTAATTTTTCTCTATTATAAACAAAGCTACACAGAAGATCTGCATCTATGTTTCCTTAAACACATAATAAATGTGTCTCTAAGACATATACCTGGGAAGGGAATTGAGGCAGACTTAGTTATGCGTATCTGCACATTATTAGGTATTGGTAAATTGTTCACTAAATGGTGATTACAGTTTATATTCCTATTGGCAGTTCTTGAAATTTCCCATTTTCACATATTCTTGCAGCAGTTGGAATTGTCACTTTGTAATTTTTATCATTCTGATGGAAATGAAATGCTATTTAATTTTTGTTTTAATTTTCATTTCCTTGTTTATGAGTGGAGTTAAGCATACCTTCTTATATTAGTAGGCATTCATTTTTTCTCTTCTATGAACTGCCTAGCCATATTCACTCTCCAAATTTCTATTGGGCTATTGGTTTATTCTTCATTTTGATTCACGTGAGTTCTTTATATGTTCTGATTACTAGTGCTTTGTTAGTTATATGGGTTGCAAATAACTTTCAAGTCTGAGTTTTCTTTGTTTTTTCACTTGGCTCATAGAAGTTTTTAATTTCAACATAGTCAGATTTACAATTTCTTTCTTTGGGTTTGCACTCTTTATGTCTTAAGATTTTTTAAAAACTCTTAATATCATAAAGATGACCTCATGTTTGTTTTTTTTTTAAGTTTTAAAACTTTGTTTTTTACATGTAGGGCACTGGTTGATTTGGATTTTATTTTAGCATATGATTAAGATTAGCATCCACTTGTACTTTTTAAATATATACAGCCAATTTGGCCTTAGCTATTTTTGACCAGCCACCCCCCTCACTCTGTAGGATTCTTCTCTGTCATTTTTTAAGTCCCCAGATAGGTGTGGGCCTGGGCCTGGCCTCTCTTCTCTGCCACTGATGACTTTATCCGTTTGTGGACTTTGTAGCAATGTTTGACCTGTATGGTGCAATCATCTGTTCTTTCTATTCTTCTCTGAAATTGGTTTGGCTAGTCTTGACCTTTTCTTTTCCTTCTTAGGTTTTGGAGCAGCCTGACAAGTTTGAACCTGTGGTTTCCCATTCTGTCCTACCGACTCTACTTTAAGTCCCAGGGTGGTGATTACAAATTTTATGAAGTCATTTAATGCAGTCTCTGAAAGAGAAAGCTTTTGTCTCAAGGAGGACTGTGAGGTTAAGTTAGGAAATAACATGGGAGGAGTTTGTGGTTGGTGCTAACAAGACTTAAGCACTTCGGCCAAGATGGATGGACAGATAGAGATGAGAACTAGTCGCTGGCCTTTCAGACCTAAGGCTGGATGCACTGTCCACCCAAACAGGGTCAGGATGAAGCTGTCAGAGCCCCAGGCACACAGGATGATGAGCTGAGATCCTGGCAGGGTAAGTGGCAGATAGCCAGGATCTGTGACAATCATCTGGATACCTGGGGGCAAGTAGCTACTTAACAAACAGCTAACAAGATCAAGGGCATCACAACTGGAGGCAGCCTTGCTGTAGTCCCCAGCACTTGCCCAGAAGGGGATGTCCTCTCGCCCTGGTAAGGCAGCATGGGCAAAGTCGTAAGGAACAGGACTTCTGCACCAGTCCCAGGGTCACTACCCACCATTGAGGAGCTGAATGACCTTGTGTGAGGTTCCTGGTCTTTCTAGGCCAAAAAAATGAGGATGGTCCTAATTTCTTTAGCACAAGGAGGAAAGAAGTCATTGTCTTCTTTCCACCAGATTCACTGCAGGGTGACCCAGAAGCATCTGATTGTTCTTCTTTCTATATGTCTCAGGATGGGCCTCCCAAACTCCCTCCTAAATGTGACGGGGGAGAAGACTGAATGGATTGAGATCGTGGGTTTGTCTGCCACCAAACTAGGTAGACAAGCTCAAAAAAAAAAAAAAAAAAAGACAGACTTTTGAGAAAGAGAGAGGAGTGGGGGTTTGAAATTACTTTAATCTTGAAAAAATTAGATGTAATTACAAAATAAAACCTCAATATCACAGCTGTAGTTATCCACCCAAATACAATCTTCACAGTAGGTGAATTCAACTTTCTAGTCATTAGCGGCTCTCCCTGAGTTGCCAGATATGTCGTAATAATAAAATGAATTCTTAATAGCTTCCAACCAAAGAATTAGAACACAAAGTTCGCAGTTTATTTTAAATGGCTTTTTGGAATATAATGCCAATTATCCATGATAAGAAAACTCACTTCTCCTGGAACTGGTGGGGGATAAAGGGGCCACTTTCCTGAAACCACCAGGGTGATGATGTTACATTACAGACACTACCCCAGGAACGGCCCTATGCCATGTGTATATAACAAAAGGCTTTTGTTTCTGGCTCTCAGCCTCTGAAGTTTTGTATTAGCTAGAATGTAAAGTTGGGTGCGACAAGAAAGACCAAATTAACAATGGCTTAAGTAGGATAAAACTTAATTCCTTGCTCTCTTTAAAATCCAGGCAAGTATGGAGGCTTTATTGTAGTAAACAGTCCTCAGAGGTCCAGGTTTTTTCATAATGTTCAGCATCCTTGATCAGCACATGTCTGGGTTTCCAGCCATTGTCTGCAGAAAAGGGCAAAGGGAGGGCATGCGCCTTCTTTCAGGATATGGCCCAGAAGCAGCACACCTGATTTATGCTTACAGTTCACTGGTCAGAACATGGTCACATGGACACACTTAACTGCAAGGGAAATTGGGAGATGTAGTCCTTTTTTTTTTTTTTTTCCCTAGGCAGCCATGTTCTCAGCTAAAATTCCAAGAGCCACAGAAATTATGGGACAGTTCAAATGGGAGCTGGGGTCAATTTTCTATTCCTAGTGCCTGAAAACTTTGGCCTGAGTTTACCACAGGGCCTAGGAGAGGAGGATAGACACTAGTTCACATGTTGAGGCAGTTCTCAAAGCTTCAATCCAACCCAGTAGCACTAGTCACCCCATTGGCACCCAGAAGTTTATGTTTCGGCAATAGATTTTTCAAACAGTGCCCATATTTCAGGCCTTTTTATTCCATATAGTCTAGTAGGAGATAAGAAATATGTTAATAGTAATACACATAGAAAGTTATGTGTGCCATCGGAGAGATTCTAATTAAGTGTTAGGGAATTCAGGAGATGAAAGAGTTACTTCCTGTAAACATGCCATCTTTTCCCTGGTCCACTCACTGGCCACTCATTATCTATTCACCAAGCCCAGTGATGTTATTCCTGGGCTTTAAATGACCGGCAAAGATGGCAGCGAAGGAGAGGGTCCTCTAAGCTGAGGAAACAAATGTGTGGAAGTTTCACATTGGCTAGCGCGTAGGCAGCTGAGGCTGAGAAACGAAAGAAGACTGGAAAGGAAGGCAACGAAGGATGGGGCCAGATCTTACGAAAGATGTTGATATTGTGTCTTTCCAAGCAGTGATTGGAAACATTGGGCAAATAGATGTGATTCCACTTACTAAATACCCTTATTGATTAGGCAGAAAATTAAATGAACATGCAGACTGTGAACTGTGGGTGATAGAACTGGCTACTATAAACTGCGGCAAATAGCATCGCCTCCCATGCCCTGATCAATCTTAGACAGGAAAGGAAGGAGCAAGCAACTGCCCACATGCTGAGTTTAAAGATTCACCAAAACTTTCTCAACAATTTCCCCTGAAAGAAAACAGCTGTCAAATTTCCAGGTGTTAAATCCCAGTTTTCTCTGGAGTTTGATCATAACTGCTGCTTTTCTTCCCTGTTCTCCTTCTCTGCCTTCTCTATCTTCTATTCAAATTGAAGCCTCATGATGTAATGGATGAATAATTACTGGGGATTGGGCAACTGGGTTCCAATTCAAAATCAGCCCTGAAACTGTGGCCCTTGGTTAGCTCATGTCTAGCTCATCTCTTGGAAACATAGCCTCTACTACTTAGGCTAAAACATTGGTATGTCTGAGCTGAACAAAATCCTCAATGGCCTTGGTAGTCATTAAAAAATGAACACTAAATGGCCTTTTCTCACCAAGATCACACAAGCAAGGGGGAGGGGAGGTGAAAGAATGATCAAAGTAAAGAGATGAACTCAATTTTCATTTTCTCAGCACCGCCACTTGGGTAAGGCTTTGGAGTTTTCTTAAGACACAGATATGAAGATTCTAGACAATCTGCTCCCAGTTTTAAGAGGTCAGGGTAATACCAGGTACCATGTGGATCAAACATGAATGTATAACCTCATGAAGCTGTATTTGGCCCATCAAGTCATGATGGTGATTATAAGCACTTAGTTATATCTTTTTAAACAAATGTGTGTCACAATAGTCTTTAAGAGGTAAATTAAAATTTAGGTGAATATGTTAACATTTTTCCAATAATGCAGTCTGGAGACATTATGTGAAAAAGAGACATAACATTATGTGAAAAAGAGATTGAGAATGAATGGCAAAATGACTTGATTAGTATTGTATATATTCCCAGTGTCTTACAAGTATGGATTAATCATTCCACCTGATTTTGCCACAGTTAGATAAGGAGCATTCAGAATATACATGGAGCAAAGAACTATATTTCCATCCTTGATTATAAGAAGAACAATTTTTATTTTTCAGATTCACCTTTGGCTCAGTGAAAGCATAGCAAGATTGGAGGGGTAAAAATGCTTTAGAAAGAACCATTGGTGCTTTTTGGTTTTGGTTTTGTTTTCCCAAAGAATGTGCTTTGATCCCTCCTGCTATTAAGGGACAAATTTTCTTATGTGAAATTGTAATCTCAGAGGCATCCTGGAAAGAAAATAATGGAATCTATTTACCTGTCCAGCAGCATGACAAGAAAGATAACCCACAGAACTTGAAATATTAAAATTCTGCATAAAATATATTAAAAATAAACACATTTCTAAGCAGGCATGAAAGAACTAAATACATTGATTCTAAATTCAAAATGAAATCAGGAATCCTGGGAGATAAACAGACACTAAATTTGGCTTCTACTTTGAAGTTTTCTGCTGAACCCTGGGGACTTTGAGATTTCAACTTTGGTTGCTTCATGGAGTTCAAGGGGACATAAACTGAAAGTCACTCAAAGTGGAGGAATTTAATAGATTTCTGAATAAAGCTCAAGGATGAATGAAAATAAACACTGCTCTGCAGACAAACATAGCAAAGAAGCTTGACTTTCTCAAACTAGTATATATGTCAGGGAGAAATAATGTCACCAAGAATTAATAACCAAAGGCAGTCCTCATATCTTAAATGTAGCTAAAGAAAAACATCAGATTACAAAGGTAAGGCAATTAGACAGTCAATTGACTTCTCAATGACAAAAATGGAAGTCCAAAGAGATTACAAAGAGAAAAAACTTTCAACCTATAATTCTACACCAAGCTAAACTATCTTTCCAAAATTAGTGCTAACTAAAGACATGTTCAATAAACGCAACCTGAGAGAGCTTACTATATTAAAAAAAAATTAAAGGATATTCTATAGAATATACTTTATGCAGGAAAAATTTATCTAAGATACTAAGTCTGAGATATGAGAAGGAATGATGGTAAATATCTCTGAACAACTAAGTGATATTGATTGCTCAACACAATTAAAATAATTATATTGTTTCATTCTTTGGCTAAAATAAATTAGAACTAAATTATTGGAGCACAATAGTATATAAATCAAAAGAATGGAAAATTATTTCTTAATTAGTTTCTAATTTACAAATAAGGTAAAGAAAATGAGCACATTTGGATTTTGATAAGTATTTGTGTTAAAATAGTTAGAAAATCATTAGTTTGTTAGCCATAGACAATACAACTTCCAAACAAGTGGGAGAGGGGTGGGGGAAATGGAATTAGAAAAGAACAAAGAAACAAAAATACTGCTTTGAGAGAGAAATTTGAGAGAAAGCAATGAAAAATGGGGGGAATTAGGGACAAAGAGCTAGCACATAGCAACATGGCAGAAATAAATTCAAGCATACAATAATATGTAGATTATAGTTATATTTATATAATGGTGTTTGAAAAATCAGTCAACAGATTGGCTTAAGCAATGGGAATTTATTGGCTCATGGTTTTGAGGCTACGAGAAGTCCAAAATCAAGACTTCATCCAGGTGATGCTTTCTCCAAGAAGACTGGCTGGCAGTGATCCTGGGCCCTTTGGCTTTTCTGTCACATGGTGATGCACATGGCAGCTTCCCCAGGCTTCTCCTTTCTCTTCCAGATTCTCTTGATTTTCAACTTCTTGCTGCTCCCTCTTTGAGTTGTTTCTCTTCCATGGCCGCCTCTCTAAGGCCTTCAGTAACAGGATAAAGAGCCCTCCTGAATCAGTTGAGCCACACCCTAGCTATTGTTATCTCATCAAAGGTCCTACAGGAATGGAGAACATGTTTCTCTGGTGTACATAGCTCCAAGCCATCACACATGGAATACTACAAAGGACTGAAAATTAATAAACTGTTCCCCCAAATCTGTTCTTTCCTTCCTCCTAGGTACATGCTGCCTGCTGGAAGCTACATTTCCCAACCTTTTATGTTATATAGCTAGGTCTAAACATATAATTAAGTTTCTGCAAAAAGATGGGGGTAAAATTGATATGTGTACCTTTAACATCATTAAAATATGAAATCCCCAAATTTCTTGATCAAGGCCATTTTCCTTTCCCTTTCCTGGGCTGAAATACGGACTTGACCAGAACCCAACATTGACAGTGAAAATGTGGTCATTGCTCTAGTGGATACCACGGCAACCAGATGGAGGGACCCTGGGTTCTGCATGAGTAGAGCCAGCTCCCCACTTGGAATGCATTCCTCAAAACTGTTGCATGGAAGTGAAACTAATTTCTGTCTCATTTAAGCCACTGTATTGTTTGGATTCTTCTGTGATATCAGCTCAGCCTCTCTTCAAATAAATGCTATGCATTAATACAAATTAAGCTCTAAAATATACTGTTGAATTAAAGAAACTTGTCTCAGAAGAAAGCACATAGTGTTATATATGTTGAGTTAAAGCTAAATAGTATATTGCTTAGAGATTCATATGGATGGTAAAACTGTAAGAATAGTAAATGTTTCAACTAAAATTCAGGATAATGTTTCTTCTAGGGATTACTGTGGAAAATGTGTTAAAAAAGGGAGACACAGGGGACTATATCTTAATTTAGGTAGTAGGTACAGGGATGCCCATTTCATCATAATTTAAAATACACAGACATGATTGATATGCTATTTTGTAAGTCTTAATACTTCACAATTAAAATAAATATCAGAAAATATGCAACCTGGAGACCTAGATCCTGGGTCAGGCATTCTACTAAACACCAATATGATCTTTGGCAAGTTGCTTTATCTCTCTGAGCATCAGTTTTCTGATCCGCAACAACAGATTCTTCAGGGTACAAATTCTATGCATGTTGAATTAAAGGGTCTTGTCACAGAAGAAAGCATATACTGTTATTCCATTTCCATATACATAAATATGTATATATGTATATACATCCAACCAGTCTTTATATCTTTTCATAGTCTGGACCATTTCTTTGCAGTAATCAGAAAATTCTCTGAACATCTGGCTAGTATTTGGGGATGACAGAGTACAAAGTTTTTTCTTTCTCCAAAGCTTTAGAGGACAGCATTTTGTACATTATGGAACAGAAAGTAGAGAACGATTTAGATAAAGGAGTTCAGGAAGCTGAATGACTATCACAATATCAGAAACAAATATGGTTGAAGGTATAAGTGATTTCTTTTTCATGTACTGGATCTACAAGGTGTTAAGAATGTCTCTAAGGCATCGTTTTGTTTTGTTTTTATTTGATTTTTTTTTTTTTGGTTGGTTGTTACTTTGTTTTCCTTAAGGAAATAGATTATTTTTAAATGTGTGTGTAACACATTGAACCATGAAATTATGCAGTCTACCTGATCTCTCTAGAATTAAGTTTCTATATCTGAGAACTCTGGTATTTTAAATTTCTTTTAATAGTTATATCTGTGTGAATTTGAATAAATTAAGATAAAAACACCCAGTCCCTCTAATTGTGAACCACTTATTCCCTGACTGTAGGACACGATGGAGAGCTAGCTATGTCCTCATCAGGCAGGCACTGCAGCAAAGTGTCTGCTTTGCCAAATGCTTTTTCCCCCTATTTGCAAGGGCCTGTTTTTGAGATGTCCTTCTGAGTGCCAATTAGAAAAATGGGAGTACATACAAACAATTCCAATTCCCTCCTCCTTATTATCTTTCCTTTTCCTTCTTGTTCTCCTCCTCCTCCCCCTCCTTGTATTCCTCCTCCTGTTTTAGCAGTACTAAACAACTTTGTTTCATTCTCTCCTGCACCCCTTCCTCTTTCTTATTTTATGGAGCCTTTCCCTGTCCCAGCATTTTACATGGATCAGAGGGGCATGACCCTGCCTTCCCCACTCTTGCCCCAGCCACAGCTGAAGGCACAGGTAGGGATCTGGCAAAAGAGGAACCTTGCTCTCTGGACATGATAATTAGTGTAGACTTGGACATCTGCCCAAGCAGAGCCAATTAGAGACTTGCTGGGTATTTGAGACGGGGGCTATAGAAGCTGTGAAAGAGACAGGTTCTTTTCCTTTGAGACCAAAAGAAAAAAAAAGAAAGAAAGAAAGAAAGAAAAATGTATGCAAGGGTTGCTTGTGCACTTTTCTCCTAGTCATTTGGAAGAAGTTTGCAGAAGTAAAGGAGGCCAAGACAAAAGAAGAGGAAGAAATGCAAGAGGTGGGGGTGGGGGTGTGGGGGGGTGGATGGAGAGAGAAGCTGAGAGAATTAGGGAAGGATTCGATAACAATTTTTGATAGCTGCTAAAACAAATAGCAAGGGATATGTTGCTAACAACAGGAATATATTGGCTCATGTTTTCAGAGGCTAGAAGGCTTGCTTCCTCCCTGGCTTGGTATCTTCTCTCTGGCCAGCAATCTTTGAAGTTCCTTGACTTTTCCCATCACATGCAAAACATATGGTTCCATTGGCTTCCAGCTTCTGTCTGCTCTTTGTGGCTTCCCTCTCTGTTGCCTTCTTTATGAGGCCTCCAGTTAGATTAAGGCCCATTCTGATTCAGTTGGGCAACACCTTAAATAAAAATAACATCTTCAAAAGGTCCTATTTACAACGGGTCCACACCCAGAGAAATGGATTAACATAAAGAACCTGTTTTATTCCGGGATATATAACTTCAAGCCACCACAATTCTCAAGTCATATCTATGTATAAAGTTTTTAGTTACGTGATAAAAATACATTTTAAAAAATTGGACCAGTTTGAGTAGAGTTTCTGTCATGTATACCCCAAATATTTGTTGAATACAAATTTGAGAGACTGAATTAACTTATCATGATTCAAAATACAAGTACTAGCACTTAAATTTTTAATTAAAAATACACATAATATAATATATGCATTTTTTTCAGAGCAATCTTATTAGACTTGGGTAATTAGATCAGCCAAATTTTTTTGGTCTGGTCTGAGTAAATCATGTTCAGTAGACAATTCAAGCTGAGATAAAATTTCTTTTTAAAAGTTTCCAAATATAAGCTCATTCCTTATTGTATTGTTTGTTTTGTAAGCAAAAGTCTGCTTATATTTGTTTACAAAATTTGTATAGTTTGCAAACAGTTGGATAAGGAAAAACATTAATATTTATCATGAATGGCATGAGTGGTTTGGAATAGATGTCACATTTGAAGAAAATGAAGAAAATTAACAAAATGTGTTATGTTTATTTGCTTTTGGCTCTATATTTAAATAAAAACTACGTGAATACGGTAAATATTTCACATATGTAAATACTGCTATCACATCTCTACTAATCATGTAGTACATTTGCTAATCTCAATTAAAACTCTTAATTTGCCTGCTGTAATGCCTGCAGTCCCTAGAGTAATTGCTCTCTTATTTTCTTGGAAAACTTATTTAGGAAAAAATAAAATAATGAAATTATCTTAAAATGAAAAGGCCTGAAAATAGTGCTCTTATTTAAATTACAATACTTCACACTCATCTGAGATTTCTTCATCTCTGCAATAACGCAGCTGTTTTCCTCAGGGTGTTCTCACAAGTTCATAAAGAAAAAAACTGTTATGCGCCTTGCGAGACCCCAAGGAAAGCAGCTGTGTTTTTGATAAACTGGGCTACGGTTTCAACACTTTAAGCTATAGAGAAATTTACACGGGAATTTTCTGCATTATATATCCACAACCAATATTTTTCCAACAGTAACAACATACACCGTATTTAGCCAAAGTTTACACAGCGAAGGGGCCAGACTGAGCACTGCGAAATTAAAAACCTGACCTCCAGAAGAAGATTCCGCGTTCAGAGCGTCACTCACGCTGACCTGCGAAAAAACACGAGGGAAATCGGGGAGCCAGGAAGGGAGGCTTTGGCGGAACTTCCCCATCAGACGTCTGAACCTCACTTTTTCCTTCCCATTCGGTAGAGGGGATAGGTCATAAATCAGTGGCATTTACCAAGGATTTCAAAAAAGAAAAATGTTTACCAGACCTTGAGTGATTGAAGAGTTGGGACTCTGCCAACCCCAAATTCTCCTGGTGCGTGAGGCTGTGCTGAATCTTCCCTGCTCCCTCACCTTTACTGTCAGAACTCTTATCCCTCTGATTTTGAAGAAGAGGGGGAAACAAACCAAAACAACAACATTCCCGGATTGAATATATCTTCAGGGTTTCTGTGTACTTTTATAAAAAATGACCTAGGTTGTGTCCCCGCAGTTGCTAGAAAATGTGCAGCGAAAATACTCAGGGTGTTGGGTTGGAGAAGATCCTTGCTTCCGGCCGAGGAACCCCCCACCCCTTCCAGTCACCTCCCGCTGAGCAGCCCCTGGGATGGCGCCTTCAGGCCCAGCCGTAGCTCTTTGTCAGATCCGCTCTCCAGCGAGACAACTCTCATTTATTCGGTGCTTATTTCTTCCTTCGAGCGTCATTTATCCTGCTGACTTTTACTTCTTGCAGCCTTCTTAGGCTCCCCTACTGTAGCCATTGCAATGGACTTAAAAAAAAAAGTCAGTCTTTACCTTATTCGGCGAGCTGTGTCTGTTTTAAGAGTTCTATTGTTGTTGCCTTGTGTTTTTTTTCGTTTTTTGTTCTATTGCTTGTCTTAAGAGTGTATGTTGGGGGGGTTACCATTTTTAACACAAATATTTCCTGAGCTCATTCATTTTCTGAGTTCCTGTTGATGGGTTATATGTATATGTTTTCTGGGAAAGAAGACAGAAAGGCACAAGGAAACAAGTAATTACAATACAGTATGATGTGCACAAGCAGAGAAGAATATGGTATTTACAGTGCTGAAACCCAGGGTTTTTTTAATGTTTGTTTGTTTGTTTATTTTTGTGGAGTGGAATTAGAGGTTTAACAATCCCTGGGCATTGATGATAAAGGATGCAGGCAGCAGGCTAGGGGCCTCAGGTGGGTCATATCACTGAATCAACGCAGCAAATCTGCCTCCTGTTACCCTCTGTCAGCAGGTGAGGCTCTCAAAGGTAACGTCATTCTCCCAAGGTTGTAGAGCTGGTAAAAGGCAGAGGCAGAATTCACAGGACCATCTCTTAACAAAGTCCACCTCGTGTCCCCTCACCAAGACAGTCTCCCTTTCTTCATAAACCTGACTTTGTGTCTCTGTTTTACAGTCCTGAATCCAAGATACAAGCTCATGTTTCTTACCTATCAAGGATAACGCTCATCTCCAAATATAGAGGAAAACAAATTATGCTGATTTGATTAACTTACCATGTCATTGCCTTTGCTACCCCTTTTTGCCAGGGCTGGGATAGCCAATAGAGTCACATATGCCCACCGTCTCGTGACAGACATCATCAGTCAAGTGCTACCCTCAGCTCTGCCCATCCCTGACACAGTCAGGGAGACCTTCTCCCCACAGTACCCAAAGCAGCTGTTCCTACATGTCAGCCAACCTTGGCAGGTAAGATTAAACCTATTTCCCATTGCTATACTTGGGAAGGTAGGTAAAAATTAGGGGGCAGGGGGTTTTTAAGTGACTCCACTCTCTCCCTGCCACTATGACAGCACTCACAAATAACCTATATCATTCCTACTCAAATTCAGTTTCTCTTTAGAGACAATATCATATATGGTCTCACAGCAGAATAAATTAGCAATTGATAATGTTATGCACCATCTACAGCAAGTATCCTTTAGGCTAACGCAGGCCAGCGTCTCATAGAGAAAATCATGGCCACAATCATATGCTGAAAATTGATCATGCTCTTTGGAGGTGTGAAGCTGGGTGAAGTGGGAGCCCTCCCTTGGCCAGTACACCTCAGCCCTTGCCCCAGTTGTGACGTTAAGAAAGGGTCCTTACTCATGCTGTGAGGAGGCAGACCTAATCTAATAAACACAATGTCAGATAATTATTTCAGTGCTTACAAAAGGATATTAGTCATTTCAACAAATGGCACATTATTGTGAAGCAGAAGGATAAAAGGTTGAGGGTGTGTGTATTTAATACTATGTGAAAATTAGGCTCTCTTGTACACCATTATTAAATGAATAAATGAATGAATGAATGATACATGGCATAGCATCAAAGAAAGAGTATGGGCTTTGGCAGGATGGAGAACTGGGTTGCAAGGATTAAAAGAGCTGGTGTGTGCGAAAGCACCAGCAAAGCTGTGTTAGTTTCTTTCACACTCCTTGCTTTCATTACCGACCTTATGCAGGGACTGCAAACTCAGTCTCATTAAGCACCCTGATGTAGTTTCATGGTCTTATTCTAGCCTCAGTCAAGCTTTATCTAAAGGGATCTAGATGAACTCAGTTGAATAAATCCATCTTCCGGTATGATAATCTCATCTTTTACGAGACAGAGAGGGTGATGTTATTCATAAACCAGTCTTTTGCAAAGTCAGATTTTATTAATCATTTACCGTCTTGGAACTAATGAGTGCATTGGCAGAGACTAAGCAGCACATCCTGCTTTAGTGATCAAAGAGGGCATGGCAATGACAAGCACACCCGTTTATGTCTCCCAGGGTGCATGTTACAGTCAAAACCCCACACCCCTAAGTCGTGTGTGCCTAATGTTACCAGCTTAATCCTCACTCCTCTAAATTGCCCTATTAACTAGTTGGGCTGGAAGGCTTGTCCAGCAGTCATGGATCCAGGGAACTTTGGGTAAAGTAGCTAACTACTGGTAGTGCCCTGTGGATTTCGTCTCAGTGACACTGGGGTTCTCACTGATGTAGAAGCTGGGTCTTTCTAGCTGCCGAAGGACATGAATAGGGCCAGAGAATTAAGGAGATGTTTCTTGTCTGCCCTTGCATCATAGCTTATGGTATTTCAAATCAATAAGTTGCTTAAGGCGAACCTTAGAATATACCGAGACATTCAAGGTTTTACCAGAGAGAGACGCAGATTCAGCATCACCTTGACATAGGGGATGTGACCCTCTCCAAACTATGTCGGTTGACTTAATTGCCCTTTCCTTGGCAGCATAATAGAGAGCAGAGCTCTATTTAAAAGTTCCTTTGGCCAAGACATTGCTTCCAATTTTTGCTCCTGTATCCAAAAACTGGGGCTCTGTTTTAGTTCCACTACAGGTAATGAAGCAGCTGCAAAGCATAGCTGCCTTTTTCATATCACTTTCTGTCTCAGGGTCTTACTCTGTGACTGTGGCAAAAAGATACTCTGGGTACTTCATTGCCAGATTAAAAACAAGAATTTGAAAACCCGTCTACCAAGAGAGGAGAAGAGTTTGATTTCTTAACCACCAGAAGCAACTGAAGAATTCAGAGCTGAATTGTTACAGCAGCTACGACCAATTCAATTTGATCTCTGAGCCTTGGCTAAGAGTCCCAGCAAAGAGGGAAATGTGGTTGATTCTTCTCCCCTCCCCCTCACACACATTCAGCGTCATTCTTAGACCTCAGCTTCAGATCAGTGACAAGACGGGTAATTATGGACTCTGGTAAACCTTTTGCTTTCAGCTTGCAGAGCTTCTCAATGCAAAGCAGGATCTGATTCCATTTCTAAGAAGAGATTAACATGCAGAATTGTTCTTTCAAATTTTGGTACCAAGTGGTGGGTCGGGTGTATGGGGAATCACAAGTGAAAGAACCACGGTAAATCTTTTTGGCTTATTAACTTTACTCAATGATATGCTATTTAAAATTCTACTTTTTACATACGAGAAAAATGAACATGTTTTGGAGAAGAATAGCAAATTCTGTGAGCTTTTAAGTAAAAACACTGAGATACCATAAAAATACCATCCTGAGAGCAGGATGCTTCGGGTGATGTCTTCAGATCCTCCAAGAATATTTTCTCTCATCACAGTGCTTAGTGAGTTAGGGATAATTCGATTGAAAAGGATGAGAAGTTTGCATTAAAGTGCTTTAAATTAAAGGAGGGCTAATAAGATAAGCAAAATAAAGTCAGGCAACAGAATTGTTAGGCATTTTATATTCAGACAGGTCAAATTGACATCTGTAGGACCAGCTTACGTAAATTGCAGGGCTCAGCGCAAAATTGAAAATCTGGGACATTTGTTCAAAAATTAAGAATATCAATATGGCAACAGCGGAGTATGAAATCTCTGTATGACTGCATGTGTTGTATACACATAAAAGCCAGTCTTGGATACCTGGTTGCACACAGGGTTGCCAGATAAAATGCAGGATGCCCAAATAAATATGAATTTCAAAAAAATAATGAATACTTTTTTTAGTATATTCTCCAAATATTGCATGTGCACACTTATGCTGAAAATCATATGTTGAGTATCTGCAATTCACATTTAATTTGGCATCCAGTATTTTTATTTGCTAAGTCTTGCAACCCTAGTTACATGTGACTTCCCAAAGTAAATATTCCTCCCTTTCCAAAAGAAATTAGCATCAATGTAAGTTTATTTTGTGCTTGCATTTTGTATGTCTATATTCACATTTTTAATAAAAGTAACTGAAAGGGGAAAAAAAGGTTGAGAAATACTGGCACCATGGAGCAAGCTTAGCTTTTAAGTCCCAGATCTGACCCTTAAGTAGCAGAGGAAACTGAGAGGTGTTTGGCCTCTTCTCAGCATTGGGAAAAATAATATAAAAGGAATATTTATGGTTGTTAAATATCCTTATTTATACTTAAAGAATAAAATTATAAAGCTAGGGATATAAATGATTTGACCAATGTCTTATGACTTTTTATTTATTTATTTTTTTGTTTCTCCCTGAAAATTCAGATTGATTAGTACTGCTTTTCCAAAAACAAACAGGATAACTTGATACAGTCTTAGCATGGGCTGAAATTGCAGGCAAAGCCCTTGGTTCATGTTAAAGTGAGATGTGATCAGAATTTCTTTAGAAGTAGGGGAGAAAACATGGGAGAATAGTCCTAGTTGCACCATGACGACTTTCACTCTCCTGTAACAAATGCCCAACCGGAAGCCCACCTGGTAGACGGGTGCAAAGCAGGGTGCTGAAATAACGGGTTGACATTTATAATCTGCAAGCAACTTTTTGATTGTACAATTTCCTTCCCTTAATTAAATCACCACTTAATGAGTGATAATAATAAAGGAAAGCAGAATTATAATTGTTATATTATTAGGTGATTCCGAATATAACAAACAAGATGTCACGCAAGTAAAACAACGTATCGTTGGTCAAGAACAAGAACTTGAATTTGAGGACAACATAGTTTAGGAGTTCTCCTACCTTCCATCTTTGGTAATGCATCTCTACAAGATAGCAGACATAGTGTTTGCTGCAAAACCATAACATATGGTGAGGAAATTGAAATGAGCTAAATGGCAAACCAAGAACAGTGTTCTTTTTTTCTTTCCAGTGTAAGTGATAAATTGCTAAAAAAGAAACAGGATACAGAATATTTCGAACTTAAATATAAGGAAGAGATCCTTTGTGAAACACAGAAACTGACACTGGATACATATAAGGAGAATTTTTAATGGAGTATGAATTTAGTTAAAGGTACAAACTTCATTTCCTAGTGGTTTGGAACATAGGGAGAATACAAATTGTCAGAGCCAAGAAAATAAATACAGCAAACTCCTCTGTTCTCGGATAAACTGTAAAAATAAATGAAGTCATCAACAATATTAAGTGTAATTTAATAATAATTTTTCATTCAACATTTAATAGTTTCCAGATGGCTTGATAGTTCTCCAAAAATATAGTATATACATTTATAAAATAAAAGCAAATAGTTAATTATTTTCTAGAAATAGAAGCAAAAAACCTGAGAAATGTATAAGCTTTAGATTTATCAATTACATTTATCTTGAATCACAGATGTAGAAGAATATTTAATCTAGGTATTTTTTCAATTTGCTTCTGAAATTTTACCGCATTCAGGAGTATTCTGTTTTGTCTTCTCAATTCTCCCTTCTCCACCCATGTTTTCATACATGTGCAATGTTTGTTTTCTCTTATTGGTCCTTAGATGGTTAAAAATGCCTCTTTTTTATTTTCTTCTTTAATGCAACTTGAAACATGGCTTTAAGTAACCATATATAGGAACTTAGAAAATGCTTGTTCTTCTTCTAAACGCTGTGCATCCTCAATGCCCATGGATAAGGGATGTCATGAGGGTGTCTTGGCTTGCTTTCTGCACGCACTGCACTTGCATGGATGAGTTGTGTAACAGGGATCTCAGCATTACTTCTACAGCCTTAACTTTCTTCTTATATCCTGGACCTTGTGATTTTTCTAAGCCCCAAGATGTTTATAATGTAGTTCAAGGCCACCTGCACTCTATAGACTTGCAAAAGTTCTTGGAAATGGAGGGGTGGGGGGGCACTCCCTTTGGTAGCAGACCCAGTGCATTAAAGAGGGAAGATCCTCATATCTGTTAGTGGGTTTCAACACTGTATGTCAGAATGACCTGAGCAGCTTTAAAAAATATTATTGTAGAAAACTCACTCCACACCAATTCAATTGGAAAATTAAAGAGTTGAATAAGAAAGCAACGTTCACCAAAATAGACAATATAATAAATCTTAACAAGATGTTTTTCTTTTAAAAAGATAATATACAGCACATGTTCTCAGCCCATAGTGGAATTAAGCTAGAACTTAATATAAAAAGTATATGGAAAATCTCCAAATATTTGGAAATTAAAAAACAAACTTCTAAATAACCCAAGGGTTAAAGAAGAAGTCTCAAAGGAAATTAAAGAAATATTTTTTAACTGAATGAAAATTAAAACATATCAAAATTTATGGGATGATTTGATAAAACTTAACTAAATTTGTGGGAAGCAGCTGTAAGAGTGCTCACAGGAAAATTCATAGGACTAAATACTAATATTAGAAAGGAAGAATTTAAAGATGGCAAGGTCTCAAATCAGTAACCTAAGCTTGTGCATTAAGAATCTAGAGAAAGAAGGGCAAATTAAGCCCAAAGGAAAAAAGGACATAAGAAATAAAAGTAACATCAGAAATTGATAAATTGAAAATAGAAAAATCAATAGAAAATAGAAAATCAATCAAGCCAAGAGCTGGCTCTTTGAAAAGGTCAATAAGATTGATAAACTTCTAACCAGATTGAGAAAGAAAAAAAAAAGAGAAGACAAAAATTACTGCTATCAGGAATAAGAGAAGTGACATCAATGTTGACTTCAGAGACAATCAAAGGATAATAAGAAAATACTACACACACTGTGTCCATAAATTTAAGAACTTAGAGATAAAATTTACTAATTCCTTGAAATGTACAAGCTACCAAAACTTACTCAAGAACAAATAACTTCAGTAGTATAACTTGAATAATACTATATGTATTTTTAAAATTGAATTGGTAATTTAAGAAACAAAAAATGAAATGCTAAGTCCCCGATGGTTTTACTGGCAGATTCTACTCAACATCTAAGGAAGACAAAATACTATTTCTATGCAATTTCATCTAGAAAATAGAAGAAAGAACGAATTACACTGTTATAAAAAAACTATAAAACATCAATATCCCATGAAAATAGGCAAAAAACTCCAACCCAACTCAAATCCAGCAATATATTAAAAAAAGATAATACATCACACTGAATGGGTTCTATCCCGTAATCAAGGCTGGTTCAACATTCAATTAATTCACTGTATTAATAGACCAAAATAGAAAAATCATATGATTATCTCAGTAGATGAAGGAAAAAAACAAGAATTTGATACAATCCAACATCCATGCAGATAAAAACTCTCAGCAAACTGGGAATAGAAGATAATTTCCTTAACCTAATAAACAGTATCTGTGAAAAATCTATACTGATGTCAGACATCTTGATGAAAGGATGAATGATATTTCTCTGAGATTAGAGAGTTCAAGGATGTTCTCTCTTACCACTATATTCAACATTATATTGGAAGTACTAGTCTGTGTGATCAAACAAGGCAAGAAAATAAAAGAAGCATATAGATTGGAAAAGAAGAAATAAACTGCCACAATTTGCAGGCTACATGATTGTCTAAATAGAAAATCCCAAAGTTCCTAGATCAAGGAAGTAAGCCTTAACAAGTTTGCAGGATACAAGGTAAATATACAAAAGTTAATTGTATTCCTATTCCAACAGTGAAAAATTGGAATTTGAATAAAAAATACCTTTATAAAGCATAAAAATGAAATGCTTAGGTGTAAATCAAACAAAATATATACATGATCTGTTTGTTTAAAACTTAAACTATAAAACACTGATGGAATAATAAAAAGAAGATCCAAATAAATAGAGAAATACTGTGTTAATGGATTGAAAGACTCAACATTGTTAATAAATCAATTTCCCCTAATTCAATCTATAGAGAGTCAGGCATTCTCATTCAAAATTCAAACAAGCTTTTTTTTTTTTTTTTGGTAGGTATTGATAAATTAATTCCAAAATTTATATGGAATGACAAAGGAATCAGAATAGCCAAAACAATTATGAAAAAGAACAAAGTGGAAGAACTCACATTACCTGTTTTCCATATACTGTAAAACTATGGTATTCAAGGCAATAAGGCATGTGTTATTGGTGAACTGATAGACATATAGATCAGTGGAAAACAATAGCTAGCTACAAAAATAAACTTGTAAAAATGTATCAACTGATTTTTGGCAAAGATGAAAAGGCAATTAGATGGAGAAAGGATAGTCTTTTCAATACTTGGTGCTGGAACAATTAAACATCCACATGCAAAAAACAAATCTTAACACACATTTCATGTGTATACAAAAATTAACTTGAAAGACACCAGAGACCTAAATGTAAAATATAAAACAATAAATTTTCTAGAAGAAAATATAGGAAAATATGGTCTTGGGTTTGTCAAAGAGTTTTTTTTAGATTTAACATAAAAGCATGATCCATAAAATTAAAATGTGATAGCTTGGACTTCATCAAAATTTAAAATATTTGCTCTGTGGAAGACACTGTTAGGAGAATGAAAAAACAAAGGATCTGCATCTAGAATATATAAAAAACATTTAAAACTCAATAGTAAGGAAACAAATGGACAAAAGAACTAAACAGACACTTCACCAAAGAAAAGATACAGATGGCAAACACATGAAAAGGTGCTCAATATCATTTGTCATTAGAGAAATGCAAGTTAAAACCAAAATGATATACCACTGCACACTTGATAGAATAGTTACAATAAAAAAATATTGACAATACCAAGTGCCAACAAAGGTGTGGAGCAACTGGAGTCACAGGGGCTAAATTTGAATATTATATTATGAAACTCCAATAGGGATTATTGGAAAGTTCCAAAGAACATGATGAAGGCGAGAATTGATAAGAAAGATTTCAAGTGTCATAAATCCATGGATGTCTATTTAAGCATAGACATTGGGAAATTTCCACAAAATTCATAGCAATTAACATTTTAAAATATAGTGGCATAGTATATTCAATGTGAATGCACTATAAATTTTTTCACATGTTTTTAATTTGAAAAATCAGGTGCAATTCTCTTCAATCCTCTTCACTTGTCAAGAAAGAGAATAGTGTTATCCTTTTTTATATGTTAATGTCTTCACATTTTTATTGTGACATTCACGAAATTTTCTAAGAATTAGAGCTTTTTGATTGGCATAATGCATTTTTCCTGTTATGCAATCCAATCTTATGTGTACCTCTGAATTATCTTGATCATTTAATTGAGTTCAGATCTTTGGATATACAATTCCACTGACTATTTGATGAAATCTCTGTTCACTACCCACATGCTTACTATGAAAATGGAAATAGAAATGTATAAAGATAAATGATGATGCCAAATGGCAATGAAAACAAGGAGAAGTTGAACCATGTGAGTAAACAAATTAAATTTCCTGGACATTATTTTGCAGGGATCACAGATGAAATGTTGTCACTGAATATATGCTGCTCAAGTCTCCTCCATATGCTTTGATTTTAACAGGCAAATGAGCTTCCTCTGCCTCCCTATCTATGTTTTCTTCCTGAAACGTTTGTGGTGTAAATGCAGTCACTGGAACTAACATTATCTGTACTTTTCATTAAAGTTCCTTCTTTAAATGCAAAATCTTGGGTTTAGAGTTAGACAGAACTGGCTTTGTGACCTACTGGCATGAGGACCTTGAGCAAGTGACTGTCTCTCTGAAACTGAGGCTTCTCTACATGCAAATTAGGCTACTCAAAGGATTGCTATGAAAATTAAATAAGATAATGGTGAAAAGCATAATACCTGGCACATAGAAGTTTCTCTATAAAAATTAGTCTATAGTTTCTTCGTTCTTCTCCTTTCCTCTCCCTGATTCCTCTAGAGAATACTCTATCCATTTTATTGGTTGACATCCAAGAATGGTGTAAGTTTAGTAGAATACACTTGGGATAGAATAGAAGTTTATGATTTTTTGATAAGTCTACCTGACATCTAAAATGATGGTGAAAGCTTTTGCAATGCAGAAAGATTACTGGATAAATATAAAATTATCCTGGAAAGAAATCAAGTCAATTAAGCAGCTATTTAGTGGCCCCTGAATCCTGTATAAGCCCATATGTTATGCATGTGCTTGGAGACACAAAGATGAACAGGGCATAGTCCTTGCCCTTAGGGTGTAACTAACTCATGGAGATATAAAATATGTGATAAAGTACCCATAAAACAAAGCAGAATAAAAAATGCTAGGTCGCTATATAAACAGTGAGCTGTGAGACTGCAGAGAAAAGAATGATTTGTTTTTATATGAATTTCAGTGAGAGGTAGTTTTAGTTTTCTAGGCTGCTCCAAGCAAATGCCATGAAAAGGGTTGGCTTAAATAATGGGAATGTGTTAGCTTATGGCTTTGAGGCCATGAAAGTGTCCAAATCCAGGCATCATCAAGGCGATGTTTCCTTTCCGAAGACTGGCTGCTAGCAATCCTGACTCCTCTGCCACATGGCAAGGAACGTGGCCGCATCTCCTGGTCTCTTCCTTCTGATGTGGGTGCTGTTTCAGCTTCTTGCTTCCTGTTGCTTTTTCTCTCTGTGTATTCATTCCATTTATAAAGGGCTCCAGTAATAGGATTAAGACCCATCCTGAATGAGGGGGGCATTGACATAATCGAAGGAGACTCATACAAAGGTTCTACTTATAATGGGTTCACACCCACAAGAATGGATTAAATTTAAGAACATGTTTTTCTGTGCTACATACAGCTTCAAACCACCACAGAGGTACTCCAAACAATTTGATAAATTAAATGGCAAAAAAGGACTTATTTTTTCCCTTGGTTCCACATTCTTATTTCACATGACTTTAATGTTTAATTACAGTATGCATGTTACATAAGGTGTCAAGTGTGGACTAAAAGATGGTGCTGCAAACAACAAAGGAAAAAGGTACCCTGTCCTAAAACAAGTTAATGCACTGGGATGGGATTCATGTAGATTAGCCAGCACATTGGTCCATGAATTTATTAATTTCTTTGAAGGAATCTATTTCAAAGTGATTTAAAAGTGATTTATAATGCCCAGTACAGTAGAATAAGTAGTACCAGTAAAAATGGTAGTAACTTGTTGCTTCATAAATAGATCACTGCACTTGTTCTCTTCAGGTAGCTGAGTTATTTATCTTTTCTATTTATGTTTTATTAAGAGCCCCAATATATGCTCTTTTTAATTATGTATATAGAGAGATAGATAACTTACATACAACAAGATTCATAGATATTAAGTGTACTGTTCACTACATTTTGAAAAAAGCATATGTCTGGTTAACTCACATCTACATCAAGAATACCATATTTCTATTATTCCAGAAAATTCCTAATCCAACCCCCATAGACTACCGGTATCCTGATTTTTATAACCACAGATTAGTCTTTTTTTCTGTTCTAAAGCTTCTTATATGAATAGAATATGAATAAAATATGCACTCTTTTGTGTCTGGCTTTGTTTACTCAGCAAAATGCTTATGAGATTCAACTGGGTTATTGGGTTATTAGTAGTTTGTTCCTTTGTATTTTTTTTAATTTAATTTTATTGAGATTGTTCACATACCATACAATTATCCAAAGATCCAAAGTGTACAATCAGTTGCCCATGGTACCATCATAAAGCTGTGTGTCCATCACCACAATTTTATTTTTTTCAATTTTTAGAACATTTTCATTACTCCAGAAAAGAAACAAAGACAAAAAGGGAAATTCAAATCCTTCCATACCCCTAACTACCCCCCTCCATTATTGGCTCATAGTATTGGTACAGTACATTTGTTACTGTTGATGAAAGAGTGTTAAAATACTACTAACTGTAGTACATAGTTTGCAATAGGTATATTTTTTTCCTATATGCCCCTTTATTATTGACTTCTGGTTTTAGTGTCATACATTTGTTTTAGTTCATGAAAGAGATTTCTAATATTTGTACAGTTAATCATGGACATTGCCCACCACAAGATTCAGTGTTTTATACATTCTCATCTTATAACCTCCAACTTTCCTTCTGGTGACATACATGAGTCTGAGCTTCCCCTTTCCACCACAATTACATACCATTCAGCACTGTTAGTTATTCTCACAACGTGCCACCATCACTTCTGTCCATTTCCAAACACTTAAGTTCAACCTAATTGAACATTCTGCTTATGATAAGCAACTGCTCCCCATTCTTTAGTCTCATTCTATATCCTGGTAACTTATATTTCCTGTCTGTAAGTTAACATATTATAATTAGTTCATATCAGTGAGACCCTGCAATATTTGTCCTTATGTGTCTGTCTTATTTCAGTCAATATAGTGCCCTCAAGGTTTCTTCATCAACCTGTTGTTTTATTTTTTAAGACAGTTTTGTTCACACACCATACATTCCTTCCTAAGTAAACAATCAGTACCCTGTATAGTCACATATTTATGTGTTCACCACCCTCACCACTATCTATATAAGTACATCTCCATTTCTTCCACAAAAAAGGAGGAAGAGTCAAAGGTAGAGAGACAAAAGAAAAAGTAAAAAGAAAGAGAAAAACAAACAAAAATCATGACTTCTAGGAAACAACAAAAGGAAAGATAAAATTAAACTAAAGTAGAATAAAGAATCAGACAACATCACCAATGCCAAGATTCTCATACCCCTCCCTTACGTCCCTCTCCTATATGCATTTAGCTTTAGTATATTGCCTTTGTTACATTAAAAGAAGCATAATACAATGTTTCAGTTAACTATAGTCTCTAGTTTGCATTGGTTGTATTTTTTCCCCCCAATACCACCCTATTTTCAACACCTTGCAAGGTTGGCATTCTTCTGCTCTCCCCATGCAAAAACGTATTTGTACATTTTATCACAATTGTTGAGCACTCTAGGTTTCATTGAGCCACACAGTCCCAGTCTTTATCTTTCCTCTTTCCTTCTGGTGTCCTACATGCTCCTAACCTTCCTCTTTCAACCATACTCACAGTCATCTTTGTGCAGTGTACTTACATTGCTGTGCTACCATCACCCAAAAGTGTGTTCCAAACCTCTCACTCCTGTCTTTTCCTTTCTGTCTGCAGTGCTTCCTTTAGTGTTTCCTATAGAGCAGGTACCTTGTTCACAAACTCTGTCATTGTCTGTTTGTCTGAGAATATTTTAAGCTTTCCCTCATATTTGAAGGACAGTTTTGCTGGATATAGGATTCTTAATTGGTGGTTTTTCTCTTTCAGTATCTTAAATATATCACATCACTTCCTTCTTGCCTCCGTGGTTTCTATTAAGAAATCCACACATAGTCTTATCAAGCTTCCTTTGTATGTGATGATTTGCTTCTCTCTTGCTGCTTTCAGGATTCTCTATGTTTGATGTTTGATAATCTGATTATTAAGTGTCTTGGCATAAGCCTATTCAGACCTATTCTGTTTGGGGTACGCTGTACTTCTTGGATCCATGATTTTATGTCTTTCATAAGAGATGGGAAATTTCCATTGATTATTTCCTCTATTATTGCTTCTGCCCTCTTTCCCTTCTCTTCTCCTTCTGGGACCCCATGACATGTACATTCATGCATTTCATGTTATCATTCAGTTCCCTGAGACATTGCTCATATTTTTCCATTCTTTTCCCTATCTGTTCTTTTGTTGTAGGATTTCAGGTGTCTTGTTCTCCAGTTCCTGAGTGTTTTTTTCTGCCTCTTGAGATCTGCTGTTGTATGTCTCCATTGTGTCTTTCATCTCTTGTGTTATGCCTGTTGTTTCCATAGATTCTGCCAGTTGTTTTTTCAAACTTTTGATTTCTACCTTATGTTTGCCAAAGGTTTTCATTATATCCTTCATCTCTTTTGCCATATCTTCTCTAAACTTGTTTAATTGATTTAGCATTAGTTGTTTCAATTCCTGTATCTCAGTTGAAGTGTAAGTTTGATCCTTTGACTGGACCATATCTTCATCTTTCTTAGTATAGGTTGTAGTTTTCTGTTGTCTAGGCATCTGGTTTCCTTGGTTATCCCAATCAGATTTTCCCAGATCAAAATGGTCTCAGGTCTCATAAGGGGGCAATATTCAGTATCAGGTTTCCCTGAGGGTGTGTCTTAGAAGATTGACACATCCTGTGAGGCCTCTAGCTTTTCCTAACTTTCCCAACAGGTGGCACCTGTCTGCCTGTCACTCCTGACTGGTGTAAGGAGGTGTGGCTCCCTTAGTTTCTGTATTGGCTGTTTTACCCCAGGCTCTGGGGTCTGGTTTTGAGTGGAAGGCCAGTAGTAGAGCTGGGAACCACCTCCTTCCTCTTAGGGAAGATACACCCCCTAGGGAGTTATCATCTGCATTTGAATAGGTTTTTTTTTTTTTTTTCTCTCTGGCTCTGCTGCCTCCACCCTGTCTGGGTCAGAGCACTGCGAAGTGAATATGGCTATGGATTTCTCCACTGAGCTGCTCAGGTTGAGAGAGAGAAAAAGGGACAGAAAGCTCCCTTTCAGAGTCAGTCCACAGACCACCAATTTCACTTCTCGGCCAGGGGTAACACCTGGTCTTCTGGGCTCCCCCTCCTGGGACTACACAGTCTTCTGGTTCTTTAAGGTCAGTCATCACTAAAAGCCTCTGTCTGCTTGTTGGGGATTCATAACTTGTATTCAGCAGTCCAGATTTGTTAATTAAGACCCCAGTTAGAGCTGAACTGAGATATATTCACTTATTCAGAGAAGGCTGCTTTCTACTACAGCAAGGTTTTGCCATTGAGCCTGCCATTGGGGGAGGGGCTCCCAGTGTGTTTCCGCAGCCTTTACTTACAGATTTTATACTGCAATCTCAGGCATTCCTCTCAATCCAGGTTGGTGTACGATGTATGGACAGTCATGGTTGTCCCCCAGCAGTTATTCTAGATTATTTACTAGTTGTTCCTGGTTGTTTGTTTGTTGTTCCAGGAGAACTAACTAACTTCCACTCCTCTCTATGCCGCCATCTTGCTGCCTTTCTGTTCCTTTTTATTTTTGAGGTGTATTTAGTGATGTGCTGGTAAATGTCAAACAACTGGTTCTTAAAACAAAACAAAACAAATAAGCAAACAAAAAAAACCCTTGAGTGATAACATTCACCTATAGTCATAGTCCATTGTATCAACATACCACAAGTTGTTTATCAACTCTTGATGTAAATATGTGGGTTGTTTCTACTTTTGCATTATCATGACTAAAGCTCCTAGAAACATTCTTACACAAGTCTTTGGGTAAACATATGTTTTCACTACTACATGGGTAAATATTTAGGAGTAGATTTGCTTAATCATAGTGTAGGTATATGTTTAACTTTACTACAATATCTGCCAAACAATTGTCCAAATATATTGTACCATCTTGCACTTATAAAAATAAAGCATAGGGGTTCTAGTTGTTCTATATCATTTGCAATATTTGATACTGTCAGTCATTTTAATTCTAGGCATTTTGGTGGAAATCATGTCTCACTGTGCCCCACCCCCCATGATTAATGGTGAAGAGCAGTATCTCAGGGGCTCATTGGCCAACTGTACATTGCCTCTGTGAAATGTGGTAGATCAAATTATGTATCCCAACAAAAACATGTTCTTAATCTTAATCTGCACTCCTGGGGCTGTTAGCCCATTATAAATAGAACCTCTTGAAGATGTTATTTTTAGTTAAAGTGTGGCCCAACTAAATGAGAGTGGGTCTTAATCTGGATTACTGGAGGTCTTCTAAACAGGATTTGGAAGTCACAGGAGGGACGAAAGGAGAGGACATCATCATGTGACAGGAGACAGAGATGCAAGGCAGGGAACCCCAAGGATGGTCAGCAATCAGCAGTAGATGCTACAGACTTTGGAGAGAAAGAAAACCATGCTGGTATCTTGATTTTGTACTTCTAGTCTCAAAACCATGAGTCAATATACTCCTGTTGTTAAGCCAACCCATTGTGTGGTATTTGTCATAGCAGTTTGGCAAACCAAGACAGTGAAGTATCTGTTTAAACTTCCAAACCATATTTTTGTCTGTTTATTATTGAGTTTAGGAGTTCTTTACATATTCCTGATACAAGTTCTTTGTATACATGTAGTGTCTTATATAGTGAATATTTTCTCCAGATTGAGGTTTGCTTATTGCTTTTTTTTTTTGCTGCCTTTAGATGAGCAAAGGTTTTCAAAAGTTTTATTGATAGTTTTTAAGACTAATGTTTTCTGTGTCCTAAGAAATGTTTGCCTATTCTGAGTTAATAAATATATTTTCTTATGTTTTCTCTAGAAGTTTTATGTTTACATTTTGTATTTAGTTCTATAATGTATTTCAATTTAATTTTTGTATAGGGTGAGAAATAGAAATTGAGATACATTTTATTCCATTTATATTTCCAATTATTCCAGCATCGTTTGTTCAAAAGAGTTTCCTTTCTTCATTAAGTTATTGTATCACTTCTGACAAAAGTTAATTGACTATATAAGTGTGAGCCTAATCCTGGACTCTATATGCTGTTCAGTTAATCAGTTTGTCTACCCTTATATCAATATTTAATTGTCTCAATTACTTTTTATTTATAAGAAGTCTTGATATCAGGTATTATAAGTCCCCCAACATTGTTCTTTTTCAAGGTCATTTTGGCTTTTTGATGTGTTTTGTATTTTAACTCTTTATATTCATTATATATTAAAATCAACTAGTCAATTTCTACTAAATAACCTGCTGTGATTTTGATGGGGAATGTGTTCAATCTTTAGGTCAATGTTGGGGGATGACTTCTTAACAATACTGAGTATTCCAATCCATAACTGTGATATATATCTTTATTATTTCTATCTTCCTTAACTTCTCTCAGCAATGTCATATGGTTTTCAGTGTATAGGTTTGTTGGGAATTTAATAATGTCCCTATTAAAGTCATTTGAGGCCTAACTCCCCAGTGTCATGAAAGTGAACCCATTTGTAAATAGGACCTTTGAAGATATCATTAGCTAAGGTGAGGCAAAACAATGAGGTGAGGCAAAACAGTGAGGGTAGGCCTTAGTCAATGAGGGTAGGTCCTAGTCCAATATTGTTAAAGTCTTTAAAAGCAAAGGAAATTGTACACAGAAGGAGAAGCCAGAAGTGGAAGTGAAAGAAGGAGACAGATATCACCATGTGATAGAGGCAGAGATCAAGCCAGCACTAGAATGCTATAGACTTAGAGAGAAAGCATAGCCTGGTGATACCTTGATGTTGGACGTCTAGCCTCCAAAACTAAGACCATGAATTGCTGTTGTTTAAGCCCACTGGTCTGTGGCATTTGTCATAGCAGCCCTAGCAAATTAAGACAAGGTCTTCAATATAGTATGTTAAATTTCTTCTTAAATATTTCTTGTTTTATGATACTATTGTCAATGACATTGTTTTAAATTTTATTTTCCAATTTGAAGGGTTAGTAGGTAAGTTTGCAATCAGTTATTTAATTGATCATATATCCTGTGATCTATTTAAATTCACGTTACGCTAGTAATTTTTTGGAAATTTCTTAAGGATTTTCTACATCAATAATCATATTATCTGTGAATAAAGATATTTTTAATTCTTCTTTTCTGACTTCTATGCCTTTTTTTCTGTTTGCTCTTCCAGCATCATTAATCTGCACAAGTTTCTAGTTTCCTTCATTTTTGAGACATGTTTTTGAAGGATATATAATTTTAGCCTGATAATTTTGGTTGTTTTCAACACTCAAATGATGTTGTCTGATTACCTTCAGACTTTCATTGTTTATAATGAAAAATCAGTCATCTTTTATATTGTTTTCTTCCATAGGTATTGTCTTTTTGTCTTGCTAATTTTAAGATTTTTTTTTCCTTAGCTTTAGAATTCAGAGACTTGACACCTTCCTATAGCTGTCTTTATGTTTATTTTGCTCATGTGTTTCAAGCCTTTTAGATGGGCAAATGAAGAGGAACCTTAAGCAGTTATTTGGAGGTTCTTCTCTGTACTGCCTTCTTCTATCTGTTAACTTGCTGTATATATCCTAACCAGCTCAGTAGCCTTGAAATTCCAATACTGGCTTTTTCTAAGCAACAAGACTGCTGCTATCTGTTTGGATCCAATTCTTTGTACCAAAATTTGGATTGTGATTCCAGGCAGGAAACTTGGGTGAATGTGGTACTCACTTTCTGTGTATCTTTTCTGTCAAGGCTCATAGCCCTGCCTGCTCTACTTTTCAATGCCCCAAGACAACTGCTACATATATTTTGTCCAATTTTATAATTATTATGGTGAGAGGTTAAATGTGATACCCACTCCTTTGTTAAAGCCAGAACCAGAAATATGCCAATATATGCTTTTTTTCCAGACAAGTATTTTTATGGTTGTCTTCTGAGAGAAGCAAAATGTAGACATTTCTTACTTTTCCCCATTACTCATTCTGGTATTGCTTTAGGAATGTCTTTCAATATTATGCCAAATTCAAGTGTTATCTGTGAATTCTTTGCTCTCTTTCTCATTTCAAACCTTCCAGATGTGCTTTAATTCTTCCACAAATTATTCCCTCACGCAATGAATTTCTCTATGAACATGTCTTGTCTTATGCATTCGAGTTTTTGAGAACTGATTGTTCACTCTATTATGATTAGCATATTAAGGGGCTACGTGTAGAACTCATTAAGACTTTAGTGCTTTCACAGAAGAACTATGATGATAAAAACTTAGAGAAAAGAAGCTTAGTAAAATATATTTTATAATTTCTAATTGTATGAAGCTGTAATAGGAATTATTGTATAGTTCCATAGAACATGATTAATTCTAGTTAGCCTATACACAGTTACTATTTTGAGACGGATTTAGTTGATTTCTTACCAATTAATTGATTCAGCATAGGACCTAAACAAATTGGTCATATTCCAGAATAAATAGATAAGGTTGATTATACGTAGATATGCTCACAATTCATAGATCACTAAATTGAGAAATAACTGCTCTAGTGTTTCAGGCTATACAAATAGTTAATTTGGGTCACTGTATGGTGAGTTCCATTGAATGATGGCTACTTAATAGCTATTGATTGAACACATACCCTATAAAGGGACTGAATTCAAAAACATGAGCAAACACAAAGTAAATCAAGTTTACACTTTGTATCTTCGGGTTACAGTATATTCATATAATAAGAATACACATCAAATGACTTACAAAAACAATTAAGTTATGAAATTGCTGGTCTGAGGTTTTGTAAACAAGATTGAGGTTATTTTTGTAAAGAGATGACCAGGTGATAAAGATTTGAGGATTAAATGAGATAAACTGAGAATGGGTAACCATACTTTGAAATTTATAAGCCATGATAGAAATATAAGGTATTTATCATTATATGCATTAACATTTTAGGCTTCCCAGGCTCTCTTCTAACTTCCTCTTTGGTGACATGTTCTCAGGCAAAGACTACTTATACTTTTTCTTATACAAAAAAGTCCACAATCTTTTCTTCCATAAGAGATTTCTTAAGCTATATTATAAATTTTAAGCCTTTGCAATCTGGTGATGGGTTTTGAGGACAGGAGAACTTCTGAGTTCATACAAACTCATTTGCCTACGGATAAGTTTCATTTGCAGAACAGAGATTTCAAGGGTAGGATATATCCTAGACTGCAAAGCCTAGAAAGACAACTAGTCTGAAAGAAGCCCCAACTGACAGAAAGGCATAGTTAGGAAAGTAAAGTCAGAGAAAAAAATCAGTATGACATGAAAATGCAGATTTTTCAACTCTAAAGCCTTGAAAGGAATAGCAAAATCTATTTATTTCAGCCACTCAAATCACGCCTTGAATTCCCTCATCTGGGTTTTGATCGTTTGCAGAGGTGACAAACTGGCCACCTAATGACAGGTAAAATCTGGTCTATAGTCATGTTTGTTTGTACTGCCCAAGGTTAAAAGTTTCTTTGATTTTTTTACTGCATTTTTTGAAGTTGGGATATTTACCATATAAATATGGTTATCTGACTTCTTTTGAAAAGTTGAGACTATCTGGCTGCACCAAAGGCTCAATTAGCTGGGATTGAATAGCAATTACATGCTCTCCTGTTCATCATTGTTCCTATACCTCTACTTCGAACATGTATCTTCTCTGCCCAGACCCAATAGCCTTTGAGATTATGATCCCTAGATGTCTCAGTGATTGGAAATTTTCACATCTGAAGACAGCCCACTTTTTCTCTGAACCCCTCCCCTGATATTATGTATGACCTCTCATGAAGCTAAATGCTCCACGCCTTCACCACCAAACAGAAGAGATCATTGGCAACCTTCCCCAACTTGGCTTAACAATTGAAATATATTTCTTTTTTTGGGGAACTTCTGTAAATAATGTCTGTTATTCAAAGAAAAAGGACTCTGTCGGTTCTCTCTCTAATCCAAGCTGGTATTTGTTATTTGCACATAAAAAGACTTGGAAATATTTACCATAGGCTAAGTAAGGTCCTTGTTGGTATCACCATTGGATCCGACATAAAGGGCCTGCTCTGGCCTTTCTGTAGCCATAGTTCTCACCATGGTGTGAAGGGGCTACATCATCAAGGGGTCTTGGCTACCCAGAGCCCAGTACCCCTTCCCTCCACTCCAGACCATGGACCTAGAATTCTTGCCCCAGTGCCCTGGAGCCCTTTTCCCAGAACTCTGCTGGTTTCTTCCCTGGTCTGCCCTTTAAGAGCAGACTGGGCAACCACTGTGAGTACCCCCAAGACTAAGGGGTTGGAAGTTACTATAAGAGTGTATCTTAGGGTGTCCATACACACGTACACAAGATCTCTCATGGATTAGGACAGGAAAAAAAGAAGGCAAGCTGGGGCCAAGGGTCTCTAGTTGTACTGTTTCCCACAAATGCTAGGGTTGGCCCTAATCCTTGCCTGCCTTTCACCCTCAACTCTTGCCTCTCTCCCCCACCCTAGTCACACAGATTTTCTTTCTAGCCCAGAAACAGATCAAATTTGCTGCCTTGGTAAAGGCTGTTTCTTTTGCTTGGATTATAATTCCGCTGATTAATTCCATGGTTGACTTCTAGTTATTCAAGTCTGAGCTTAAAAAGGATCTCTCCTAGGTTTCCCTTTTCACTCCCAGTCGTTTTCCTTCATTGTAGTTGTTTTCTTCATAGAACATTTCATAATCTGAAAGCTCTTTGAAAGACATTTGCTTATGTCTTGTTAATCTCTTCTTAGAATAATTTAAACACCATTGGGGCATAGAATTTGTCCTGCTCACTACTATCTCCCCAGGATCTAGTTCACAGCAAGTGTTCAATATTTAGTTACTAAATGACTGACTGAGAGTTGACCAAATGGATATTTGTTGCCTCTGCACAATATGAAGACAACCACATGCGAAGTTAAAAATATAGTTTTGATATCAGCATTAATCAGGATAGGTTAGGTTAAGCTCCAGTAACTCCCTGGCTTAAAACAAGTATTATTCTCATTTACACTACATCTCCATTGTGGGTCAACTGGGGACTTGACCCTGCATTGCCCACATTCTGTGACCAAGGTTGACAGACCATTCACCCATCTGAGAATATCACCATGGCACAGGGAAAGAGGGAGGGCAGTGAATTATTAAGTAGCTCTTAAATATTCACCGGGAAGTAACATACATCACCTTTGCCCAGTTTTCATTGGTCAAAGCAAGTTACAAGACTATGAGTGACTTAAAGGGGGTGCCCTGAGGGAGAACCGGACATGTGATAAACAGCTCCACTGGTGCCCACATATCCACTTGACAGATTCTTTGTTCTCCACTGATGTTATAGAATTTTTTGCTTAGTGTAGACAGCTTAAGTTTGTAATGCAAGTGAACACCACATTTATGAGTGGTCATTAGTATTGGTGAAAAACTACACTTTTATTTAACAAAGGTGAATCTCATTAAAAGTTAAAGCTGTTTTCTTATGTATTTATATTGTCATATTTTAGTTTTAAAAGATTTCAGTTCTTTAAAATTGGTAATAACTTTGCATCTAATTCCTTTGGCCTTTTAAATGTGATAGCTTCAGACAAATCCACCAACATGTTTTAAAATACAATGACAGAAAATCACGAGGTTTATTCTCCTGCATACATATGGCTCCATAATGAAATTATTCCTGCTGTGAAGAACAAGTTTGCATTTTGCAGCTGTTCACAATTGGTGAGAACAGAGGGTCTCTACAGCTTTAATGGAGAATATTTCTCAAAATCTTCCTGACAATTGCAGCATCTCTCAATTAAATCAGCACCCCTTGATTTCAAGTCTTCATTAAGGAGAGATGTGAAGTATTGCACACTGAGACAGCATCTTGCAGGTTGCTTTCTAATCTATTATCTCTTGCTTCTCCTTTTTGTTCTTCTGCCTGTCTCTTCCAACTTCAAATTATCTGCTCATTATCTGCATGAAAAAATTTAGGTGAATTTCATTAAAATTCTTGCATATTTTGCAAAAATAAATAAATAAATAAAATCAACACTTAAAAAGTGCCATTTTGAGATCTTTATTTTCCTTTTTTTTTAATTTAAGAAATGGTTATGTTGTTTTTAAAATTGATAAAAGCCTTTGGGTCCAAGAGAACATGAAGGAATTTCTTGGAAGAAGAGTGCGTCAATATTTTCCTGCTTCATCAGGTGGCATTGGCTCAACATGGTAAACTGCCAATTGGTTTCAAGAAGCATCTCATTTACTATTTTTGGTCAAATTGCTTGATATGTCCTCCCTCTATGGGTTCTAGTCTACGGATCTCAGAACTATTTTTATTCTAAATATGATTGAGAATGTATGTTGTGATGAACATGTTACCATAAAATGTTGAGAGAGGCTATTCCTAATCATAATCTTAGGAATACTCGCTTTCCATGGTAAATCAAATATTTGTAAACATGCCTTACTGGTTTCTTTAGAAAACTTTCCCACTATCCTAGAAAAACAATAAGATACACGGTAGGGAGGATTAGTGTCTGTTGAATCTCCTATGTACTAATCATTGTAATTTTTGCTTTACTTACTTCATCTCATTTAATCTCCCCAGTCAACAATCTGTAGAATAATGATCACTTACATGCTCATGTTTGTTTTATGAACTTCCAAATTGGAAGCCAGAAGTGGTCACACACATTTTTCTCAAGGGCAGCCCATCTCACAGCCTTAGTCTTGGGAAGAAGGATAGTGCCTTTTCCTGGAATCTAACAAGTTTCAATATCCATACTTGTGTCACTGTTATTAAACCTTGTCCTCGAATGGTAGAATGACCAAGGTATTCTGATACAACTTTAAATTACCTTCTTGTGTATAACTGTCGTGTTGGTTGCATAAAATTGTAGACAGGTAGAGAAAAATATTTATTGTTTTGTTTTTACATTTATTTATTTTATTAATAACATTTCCTAAAATATTAAGTTAGAATATTGAAAAAGATTGAAAATACAATAAAAAATCAATATGAGTCATGACCATTCCAACCACTTTTTACATACTGGCATATTTGCTTCCAGTCTAATTTGATGCATAATATATAATATTGATATCCTGTAGGTTTTAGTTTTTACAAAACATAGATTTTTACCAAATATACAGTTTAATGTTCTCCTTTCTTCACTCAAAATTCCACAATGAACATTTTTGCTTGACATCATTATTATTTCAAAATGTAATTTTAATAGCTATGTATTTTCCGTTTATGGATATACAATCATAGATATAGGTTTCTCCCCATTGTTGCAGAGATGCTGGTTATTTTTGAATGTGTGTATGAGTACGCGACAAAGGGACATGTGCTTGACCTATTCTTCTACATTTTCTGTTTCATTTCTGTAGCAGGTCAGATTACCATACTACCTATTTTAATTTCCCATGAAGATGCCATTCCTGAATCATGGCTTAGTATTACTTCTGCAGCAATGATTAGGACTCTACATAAAAATAATAGCAATTTGAATAACATTGCTGTGTCCTCTATAAAACCATCATACCAAGGAATTATTCACTATATGGATAAGGGCCCATGCAACATATTCCTAGCAGATATTAGGGGTGAATAAGAGATTGCTTCCTTTAGTAACAAGAATTTCTTTGACCAGCTAATTTTTCTCAAGGCATCTTCTATTTTCCTTAGATAAACAGGAAGCACAGAATTAAATTTAGAGCCCAGCAGCAGAAAATATTCTTAGTCTAGATCTGCACTATCCAGTATAGCAGCCACTAAACACTTCTGGTGTTTAAATTTGAATTAATTAAAATTTAATAAAATTTAAAATTTAATTCATCAGTTAGACTAGACACACTTTACGTGTTCAATAGTCACATGTTCCTCTTCCCCACCATATTGAACAGACCAGACATAGACTACTCTGCTCATCGTGGAAAGTTCTGTTGGACACTCAGGTCAAGATTATAAATCAAAATATAAATTTCTAACATTCCATACATCTTTATATTTGATGTTAATTTTAACTACCTGGATGATTCCAAACTTACTTATTGTATGTTACCTTCTATTACTTTTAGAATTAAGTGGCAAATAAATTGCAAATATGTGATTAAAGATAAAATAATTTCTTATAGTGTTGATAGCCAACCACTAGGAGATGACTGGATAGTTTATCAGGCTTATGAAAGAGAATTGAAATTTTTCTAATATCCAGATTATTTCCTTTTACATGATTAAATTTGTTTGGATCCTGCCTATCATATTACATGACTTTCTCCACCTCATTCCCCTTGTCTAGTCTTATTTTTTACATCCCATGTACTAAGTGTGTAAGAAGAGACCTTAGCCAGGGTTGTTAGAGTGGTACCAGAAATTATGAAGGTTCAGTGATTCTGTGCTTCTATTTTTTCCATGCAATCAGTATTTTTAGTAGACATAGCTGCAGGCTGAGCACCAGCAAGACTTGCAGCAGGAAAACAGTCAGGCTTGGCTGGGTAGCATACAATATTTTATATGCATTTGGGACATTTGATCTCAAATTGAAAATCCTAAAGTAGCATTCATATTTTAGAATACAAAAGTCCCTTTTCCTATAGTTTTTACTGATTTGAGTTGGAGGAATAAAAAATCAATGTTACATCCTCTTTAGGGCTGGTGATGGCACATACTTTTGAAATGCTTATGTATAAAAAACAAACAAACATATATTTCCTTGGTCTGGCTATACAGACATAAGCACTTGGTCGTAAATCAGCATGGACCACTTTAATTTCATTCTTTGCCTACATAATCAAAACATGAAGCTCCCTTTTCTTTAATGCATAATTCTTCTCAATCATTACATAAATTGCCATATTTCTTTATAACAAAGTAAGTGTCCAGGTTCAGCTATGATTTACAGATTGTGTAAATTATTAGCCATATGGTTGTTGTATGCCATTCTGCTTACAAAATATGTGTTTTAAGTAAATACATCCATGCCTACGAGACAGAGAGTTAGCCATTACAATTTAGATTTTTAAAATATCTTCTCTAGTAAGGGCAATCTCTTCCAGCTGGCTTACATTATTTGTCCCAATATGTTTTTTCATGGTTTTATTCCAACCTATAAAAGTAAATAAAGGATGAATCTTCATGCTATTCATACTATTTTCATTTACTATGAGAATATCATACACCTTTATGTGACTGCTTCTCTTTCCCACTATCAGCCAACAATTATCTGACTGAATTTTTCATTTGTCAATTTCTATATTTGCTGGGTTCTGAGATGCCACTGATTGTATAATCATCATTGATTTAATAGTAATCTTTCTGACAGTGGAGAGGAATCTATTTCAATACAAGTAAATGTTGATTAGCAATAAGGTGGAAAATATGTTCTTCCATGATCAGCTGGCACCAGAATTTTTCCAGGAAGAGAGCTGTTTTGGTAGGCAAGATGCTTTGTTGAAGACTTGGAGTTGCCACTCAGCCCTCCAGACGATGTGGATTTTAGAAAGTGTTGTATCTACTGAAGGTGTGTATGTGTGTGTGTCTTTGGGGAGCTGCTGTTGGGGGCATGATGATGCCATGCATACAGACCAGATAATTTAGAACTTAGGTTGGGGCACTCCTGGAGATAGTGTGAGAGGGGAGAAAGATGAGAGAGGCATGTAAGATGGGAGTAGATCTTCAATTTGACCACTTAATATCTCCCTAAAATCTTCAGCAAATTAGGCATGCTCACAAGTAGCCTGGTGGAAATGAATTTTTGTGTAAATTGGAGGGGAGGCCAAGGGGCTTTTGACTGGCATCAATGAACTTGGGATACTACTGAGAAGCACCCAGAGATGCAAGGGCCAGAGTGAGGAGAACCATGGAGTATAAACAAGCCTTGCGGATGTCTTCTTGAGCATACATAGAACAGCTTCTCTAAAGGATGTATCTAGAAGTGCAATTTTCACTTTATTGGAAATTTTCTAGATCTTTTCAAATTGTCCTCCAAAGTAACTGTTGTAGAAATGCATGCTTTGATGTTCAGTGTATGAAAATTCTCCTTTACCCTCATTTTGTGAACAATTGATATTATCATTTGAGTATAGAATGATACCTTATTATTGCTTTTTTTACATTTTTTTATTCTGAAATATAACATATATACAGGAAAGTGATAACTTTGGAAGGACAATTTAACAAGTAATTAGACAGCAAATTTCAAAGAATGTTTTGGGTTGCAGTTCCATAATTTCAGTTATTTCCTTCTTGTGAAATATATATGCAGATAAGTGATAATTTTTAAAGTACATTTTAACAAGTAGTTAGAGAGTACATTGCATAGAATGTTATGGGTTATATTTCCAACATTTTAGTCATTTTCTTCTAGCTATTCTAATACCCTAGCATCTAAAAAAATACTTATAGAAAGAGTCAGTATTTGTAACCCTTTGTTAAATCCTATCTTTTCTGTTGCTGCCCCTTCCTCTCGTTTAATCACTTGGTTGATCTTCAGGGATGTCTAAGCAGTGACCACTCTAACTCATTCATATTGAAAGGGGTGTCAACATTATGGGGCTGCATCTGGTTGATGTTCTGGAAGAAGCTGTTGCCTCTGGGTTTGGGACTCATCTGGCATAGGAACACTCTGGAGGATTTAAGTTTCTGAAATATAAACTTAGTGAAGTTTCATAGAGTCTCAGAAAGGGACCTAGGTAATTCAGGACTACTGTGGATTAGGGCTTGGTATATTGTGGCTATTTGGGATATCTAGCTGGAGCTTGCATAAGAGTAACTTCCAGGAAAGCCTCTCAACTCTATTCGAAATCTCTTTCTCACTGAAACCTTACTTTGTTATCTTTCTTTTCCCCCTTTTAGTCAAGAGGCATTCTCAATCCCTTGATGGCCAGGTTTGTTCCTGAGAGTCATGCCCCTCATCCCCAAGGAGATTCACTCCCCTAGGAGTCAAATTGCACTTAGTGGGGAGATTAATGAATTTATTTGCAGGGTTGGACTTAGAAAGGCCACATTTAAGCAACAAAAACGGTTCTCTGGAGGTGCCTCAGGCATAATTATGGGTAAGCTTAGCCTCCCTTCTACAACCATAAGTTTCACAAGAGCAAGACTCAAGACTGCAGGCTTGACTTATTAAGTGGAGTTCCTGATTTCACATAGTATATATTCTTTCCAAGATAAGCAATGTCACACATTATCTTCACTTAGTTGTGCAATCATCATCACTCTCAATTTTAAACAATTATCGTAACACAACACACCCCAAAGCTCTTCTCAGCCCCTAATTTTTTATCCCTACTATTAGTGTGGTACTGGAAAGGTATTCCTATTAAATATAGTCTATAATATGCAATGGGCAGTTTTTCCCATATACCACTCTGTTGTTAACTCTTTGTACCAGTGCCATACCTAAGAAGTAGATCATGAAAGCACTTATTTATATGTAATGCTTATCTGTGGGATACATACTTTTAAACAACCCTTTCAAACATGTTCACCTTCAATGCAGCACTGATACTTATAATCCCATTAACAAACTTTTATCAACCCTGTCTATTCCTATACGTTTAAGTTCACCCTCATTAACATGTCTGTACATATCATGTAATCATTCCCCCTTCACTAGCTTCTGTCTGCTACGTCCCCTATATTCTACATCAAAAAACATTGATTTTAAATTGTTCAGGCAGTTCATATTAGTGTAACATACAATATCTCTCCTTTTGTGTCTGACTTATTTCACTCAGCATTGTCTTCAAGGTCCATCAATGTCATATGTTTCAGGACCTCATTCCTTCTTACTGCTGCATAGTATTCCATCCACATGTGTACACCACATTTTGTTTATCCACTCCTCTGTTGAAGGATACTTGGATTGTTTCCATCTCTTGGCAATTGTGGACAATGCCACTATGAACATCGGTGTTCAAACGTCTGTTTGTGTCACTGCTTTCAGATCTTCTGGATATATACAGAGAAGTGGAATTGCTGGGTTGTAGGGTAATATGATACCTAGTTTTCTGAGGAACCACCAAACTGTCTTCCACAGTGGCTGTACCATTGTACGTACCCACCCAGCAATGAATAAGAGTTCTTATTTCTCCACATCCTCTCCAGTATTTGTAGTTTACTGTTTGTTTAATGGCAGCCATTCTTATTGGTGTGAGATGACAGCTCACTGTGGTTTTAATTTGCATTTCCCAAATAGCTAGTGAAGATGAACATTTTTTCATTTGTTTTTTAGCCATCCATATTTCCTCTTCAGAATAATATCTTTTCATGTCTTTTGCCCATTTGATAATTGGGCTATTTGTGCTACTGTTGTGGAGTTGTAGGATTTCTTTATCTATGCAGGGCATCAGTCTCTTATCAGATATATGGTTTCCAAATATTTTCTCCCATTGAGTTGGCTGCCTCATCACCATTTAACAAAGTCTTTTGAGGCTTTGAAGCTTTCAATTTTTGAGGAGTTCATATTTATCTATTTTTTCTTTTGTTGCTTGTGCTTTGGGGGTAAGGTCTAAGAAGCTACTTCTATTACTAGGTTTTGAAAATGTTTCCTTATATTATCTTCTAGGATTTTTATGGTACTGTCTCTGATATTGAGGTCTTTGATCCACTTTGAGTTAATTTTTGTATAGGGCATGAGGTAGGGAACATCTTTCATCCCTTTGGATATGGATATCCAGTTCTCCCAGTCTTATTTGAAGATACTGTTCAGTCCCAGTTCAGTGTATTTGGGGGCCTTATCAAAAAATCAGTCAACCATAAATCTGGGGGTCAATTTCCAAACTCTCAATTTGATTCCATTGATCAATATGTCTATCTTTGTGCCAGTAGCATGCTGTTTTGACTACTGTGACTTCCTAGTAGGCTTTAAAGTCAGGAAGTGTAAGTCCTCCCACTTTTTTCTTCCTTTCTAAAATGTTTTTGGCAATTTGAGACCCCTTTCCCTTCAAAATAAATTCCATAACTAGCTTTTCCAAGTCTGCAAATTATATTGTTGGAATTTTTATTGGAATTGCATTGAATCTGTACATCAGTGCAGGTAGAATTGACCTCTAAATGGTGGGTAGCCTTGCTATCCAAGAACATGGAATATCTTTCCACCTAATTTGATCCTCTTTGTTTTCTTTTGGTGAAATTTTGTAATATTCGTTGTAGAAGTCTTTTACCTCTTTGGTTAACCTGATTCCTAGGTACTTGATTTTTTTTAAGTTGCTATTGTGATAGAATTTTTTTTTTTTGATTGCCTCTTCAGTTAGGTCATTACTAGTATATAGGAACATTACTGACTCATGCATTAATCTTGTATACCAACACTTTGGTGAATTTGTCTATTAGCTCAAGTAGCTTTGTCGTAAATTCATCAGGAGTTTCCAAACATAAGATCATATCTTCTGCGAATAATGACAGTTTTACTTTTTCCTTTCCAATTTGGATACCTTTTATTTCTTTGTCTTGCTGAATTACTCTGGTAGAACATCTAGCACAATTTTGAATAATCACAGTGACAGTGGGCATCCTTGTCTCATTCCTGATCTTAGGGAAATGTTTTCAGTCTCTCACCCTTGAGTACTATGCTGGCTATGGATTTTTTATATAAGCCCTTTATCATATTGAGGAAGTTTCCTTCAATTCCTACCTTTTGAAGTATTTTCATCAGAAAGGGATGCTGAATTTTGTCAAATGCTTTTTCAGTGAACATCAAGATGATCATTTGATTTTCCATTACAATTTGTTAATGTATTGTATTACAGTGATTGATTTTCTTATGTTGAACCACCCTTGCATGCCTGGAATGAACAACACTTGGTCGTGGTGTATAATTTTTTAATATGCCTTTGGATTTGATTTGCAAGTATTTTGTTGAGAATTTTTGCATCTATATTCATTAGGGAGATCGGCCTTTAGTTTTCCTTTCTTGTAGTATCTTTATATGGTTTTGGTATTAGAGTGATATTAACTTCATAAAATGAGTTAGGTAATGTTCCATTTTCTTCAATTTCTTGAAAGTTCTTTTTGGAATATTTAGTAAAATTTCCCTGTGAAGCCATCTGGCTCTGGGTTTTTATTTGTAGGAAGCTTTTTGATGAATGATTAGATCTCTTCACTTGTGATTGGTTTTTGAGGTCTTCTGTTCCTTCTCAGCTCAGTCTAGGTTGTTCATGTGTTTCCAGGAAATTGTTCATTTCCCCTAAGTTGTGTAGTTTGTAGGAGTACAGTTGTTCATAATATCCTCCTATGATTTTTAAAATTTCTTTGTGATTCATAGTAATGACCCCACTCTCATTCTGATTATGTTTATGTGGGTCTTCTTTCTTTTTGTTTTTGTCAGTCTAGTTAAGGGTTTGTCAATCTTGTTGATTTTCTCAAAGAACCAACTTTTGGTTCTATTCATTCTCTCTATTTTGTTGTTGTTGTTGTTGTTGTTCTCCAGATCATTTATTTCTGTTTAATCTTTGTTATTTCTTTTCTCCTACTTACTTTAGGTTCAGCTTGCTGATCATTCTCTAGCCTATTCAGTTGTTCAGTTAGGTCTTTGGTTTTAGCTCTTTGTTCCTTTTTAATGTATACATTTAGATCTGTAAATTTCCCCCCAGCACCACCTTCACCACATCCCATCAGTTTTGATACGCTGTGTTCTCATTTTCATTCATCTCTAGATATTTACTGATTTCTCATGCAATTTCTTCTTTGACCCACTGATTGTTTAGGAGTGTGTTGTTTAACCTACATATTTTTGTGAAAGATCTGGTTCTTTGGTGGTTATTGATTTCTGGTTGCATTCCATTGCAGTCAGAAAATGTGCTTTGAATAATTTCAATCTTTTTAAAACTTATTAAGAATTCTTTTGTGTGCCAGCATATAATCTATCCTGAAGAGCATTCTATGAGCATAAAGAAGAAAGTATATCTTGGAAATTTGGCATGTAATTATATATATATATATATATATATATATATATATATATATATATCGTTACACACACACACACACACACACACACACACACATGTCTTTATGAAGTCTAATTCATTTATCAAATTGATTAGGTTCTCATTTTCCCTTATTGGTTCTCTGTCTAGTTATTGTACCTATAGAAGAGAGTGGTGTATTTAAGTCTCCCACTGTTATTGTAGAAATATCTATTGCTCCCTTCAGTTTTACCAATGTTTGTCTCATGTACTTTGGAGTTCTTGGTTGGGTGCATAAACATTTATGATTGTTATTTCTTCTTGGTGAATTGTCACTTTTGTTAATATATAGTGTCCTTCTTTGTTTCTTATAGTATCTTTGAATTTAAAGTCTATTTTGTCTGATATTAGTATAGCTACCCCTGCTTTCTTTTGGTTGCAGCTTCTGTGGGATATTTTTTCCATCCTTTCACTTTCAATCTCTCTATGTCACTGGGTCTAAGATGAGTCTCTTATAAATAACATATTGATGGATCATACTTTTTAATCCATTCATCTGGTCTGTATCTTTTAATTGGGGAGTTTAATCCATTCACATTCAAAGCTATTACTGTAAAGTCGGTTCTTGAACCAGCCATCTTATTTATTTATTTATTTTTTTTGTCAGATCTATTTCCCCCCTTGCTAATACTCTTCAGTTCTGTGCCCTTCTCCTAACCTCTCTCTCCTTTCTTTTTTCTCTCAGCCAGTAGTACTCCTTTTGGTATTTCTTTCAGGGCAGGTCTCTTGTTAACAAATTCTCTCAGCATTTGTCTGTGAAAAGTTTAAACTCTCCCTCAATTTCAAAGGAGGGCTTTGCTGATATGAATTCTAGGCTGGCAATTTTTCTCTTTCGGAATCTTAAATATGTTATACCACTGTCTTCTTTCCTCCATGGTGCCCATTGAGTAGTCTGTAGTTAGTCTTATGTGGTTTCCCTTGTATATGGTGAATTGCTTCTCTCTTGTTGTTTTCAGGACTTTCTCCTCTTCAGCATTTAACAATCTGATTAATATATGTCTCAGAGTGGGGCTATTTGGATTTATTCTATTTGAAGTTTGTTGAGCCTCTTTGATTTGCATATTCCTGTCATTTATAAGGGTTGGGACATTTTCCCCAACTATGTCCTCAAATGCTCTTCCTAGCCCTTTACTCTTCTCTTCTCCTTCTGGGACACCAATGATTCTAATCTTTATTTGCTTCATGTTGTCCATCATTTCCCTGAGATCCATTTCAATTTTTTAAATTTTTTTAACCATTTGTTCTTTTGTGGTTCATATTCAATTATTCTCTCCTCTAGTTCACTTACTATTTCTTCTGCTTCTTCAAATCTGCTGTTGTCTGTCTAGTTTATTTTAAACTTGATCTACAGTAACTTTTATTTCCATGAGATCTACTATCTTTTAAAAATTTACTCTTTCAGATTCTTCTTTATGCTCTTTCAGAGTCTTTCCCTTATGTCTTTAGCCAACCCATTGAAATTGTTTTGGAGTTGTGTTTCTACTTCTTTGATTAGTTGCTCCAGATTCAGTGCCTTCTCTAGATTTTTAATTTGGTCATTTGTCTTGTCCATATCTACGTGAAGACATGTGCTTTGTGATTTTCTGTTGGCTTTGTGGTATTTGCTTATCTTTATAAGGTTATTTTGGGAGATCCAGGATTACCTGGACATTTATTTAAAATTTTGCAGAACCACAGCTTGCTGGGGTTCATTTTCCCTGTCTTCCTAGCAGATGGCACTCTTGAGCCACCTCTTACCTCAAGCCAGCTTTTCCCCAACTGAGTCTGCTCACTCAGTGGGGTCTGTAAGCAGCTTACCAGTTCTCCATGTGCACTGGGACTGCCAGCCCTGTGGGTGTGAGGTGGATTCCATACAGTTGAGCTGGGAGTCTGTTTAATGGCACAGTGTGTGTGGTGATTCCTGGTCCTCCAAGTGGATCACTCTTGGGCTGTGAGGCTGCATGTCTCACCCTCCAGCTCAAATATGCCCCTGGCCCTGCCTGTTGTGCGCCTGTGAGCCTCTGAGGTGGTAGAGGAGGGGCTCCTGGTGCTTCTCTGTGCCAACCTCACCTCTCCCCACCTCTCACTCATGCATACTGCAAGTTTGCATGGAGGAAGAGCAAACGTAGTCAACACAGTTCTGCTGAATCCCGAGTTCCCTCACAGTAGCTCCCAGCCACAGGACTGTGAAGGGTTATCTCCCCAGCTAGTTACTGAGATGGGTGTGGGGGGAGTGGAGAGCTGCTCCCTCCCCCACTCAGTGGCCAGCATCCTGCTGCCAGCCCCCAGTGGTGGTCCTGGTTAAATAAACTCACCGTATCCTGTCAGACATAATTTCTCCACTTTTTCATCCAAGTCCCCACTATATATTGTACAGATCCCTCTCTGGCTCACACCCTGGAATCACTGTCCTGGGCACTTTCTCTCCTTTCTTGAGTTTTCTTCATGGAGAAGTTTGCTCTGCCTGTCCTATTCTGCCATCTTCCCAGAAGTCCCCAAAGTCTTTTCTCTTATTGCTTCATTCTGGGTTTTTTTTCCCCCTGATTACTGGAGAGATTGAGAAACATTTTATAAATAGACATTAAATTTGTCTCTTCTGTGAATTGCCTCATTTTTTTCTTTGGCAGTCACTGATAATTGTTTCCCTTCTATCCATTATTCACTTCTTTACAAAACACTGATTTTATTTGAGCTCCTAATATATCCAGTTTAACATATTCACTTTCTTATCTTAACTTGTGGCTGAAGGTGGTATGTGACCCAACTCTGGCCAATGAAGTTGCTGGGGCCTCTAGGAAAGCTTTTTAAAAGTCTTGTATTTTACTTTTTGTCACTGGCTCTTCTCTTTTCTTTTTTTCTGGACAAAGACTTGATGCCTGGAGAAGGGGAAGAAGTCTGTGCTGTGTGATGAAAAAAGCCTCTTGAACAGGAAAGAAGCTGAGTCTTTTATTTCTTCAGGTGGCTATGCCTGCCCTGAATGGCCTCTTTCCTAACCTCTGGTTGTGTGAGGAAAACTATTGCATATTTGTTGAAGCCCCTCTAACTGGATTTGTGTTATCAATAGCAGAATGTTATCATTTTCTAAAATCCTTTTCTCATTTTTAATAGGATTCTTTTTATTTTTATCATTGATTTACAAGAGTTCTTTATATATTGCAGATGCAATTCCCCTATTCATTATATCTGCCACAAATATCTTCATCCAGAGGGAAGGAATTTTGTTCTGGTTCTTTCTCTAACATCACCATGGGTTTTTTGGATAAATCACTTTCCTCTCTAGGTCTTGGGGTCATATTCTATAAAACTAAGGGGAGGGAGACTCTAAGGACATATCTAGTCCTTATATTTTATGAATCCACAAATAGGTGCTAAATAAACACACCTCTGAGCAGTGTAATCTGCCACAGCCAGTCATGTTGATAAAGCTCTTTCGCTTGCTGCTTAATCAATCACAAAATCCAGACTGATTACTTAAAGAGTATTTGCAAAACATTCTGGTTTGCTGTAGTGTTATCCATCTTTTTGAGCATGTATAGAAATAGTTTTACAGACTTGGAGATGAAAATTTTTGTATGTTACCTCAGTCAAAAAAAATGCCTTAGAGAACTAAAAATTACAATATTTTGGCATATCTATTACTAAATTAACCTGTTTAATTAAGTGGACTAATTTGTTTTATTGTTTATATTTAGTTTACTATTAAACTAAATGGACTCAATTTCTGAACAGAACTTGAAAATAGCATATTTTATGGATAAGTAATAGAAGAAAATGTTGAGTTATTCTTGATATTTTTCAACAATACTAATTAAGTTACTATAAAATGCCAATTTATTAAAGCAAAATAATTTTCTAGCTTCCAGGATCAGATTTGATTCAAAACAGATGGCCTGAGGAGAAACTGCAAAACAACAACACAGAACAACAAGGTAGCTCATCATGAGAGGTTTTTCAGGATAGCCTGTTTATTTCATTAATATTGTGAAGAGAAAATGTTGGTTTTTAAATTGGGGAATATTATCCCTACATTTTTGTTTTATTGGTTTGTGCTTTCATAAAAGCTGATGCAGAAAGGATCATGACAAACAGTCTGGGTGAAAATGAGAGAATACCTTTTCTGGAGTAAGACCATCTTGGATGTGAGCCCAATAACGCAAGCACTTATGTGAGTATTTGAGCTGCCAGTGTGCTTTGCACCACTCTCTCTTAATTTCCTTGCTCTGAGCAAGAGGATCCTGGCCAGCTGTCTAGAGCTGCAACTCTCAGGTTGGTAATGGCTTGTGAGGTTGTGTGAGAACTACTGCATAAATATGCTGACCCGAATCAAGCAAATGAAGTCTCAATCCACTGACAGCAGATAAACAACAAAAACTAAACTTGTCAATAACTTGGCCCATGGAAAAAATCTTCCAAGTAGTGTTTTATTTTCCCAGTTGCTAAAACAAATACCATGCAACAAATTTGCTTGAACGATGAGAATTTATTGGCTCACAGATTTGAGGCTAGGAGAAACTCAAAATTGAGGCGACATCAACATGATACTTTCTTCCAAAGACTGTGGCATTCTGGGGCTTGGTCCTTGCTTTTTTGTCACATGGCTGTACACATGGCAGCCTCTCCTGACTTCTCTCTCTTTCTGACTTCCACTCTGCCTATAAAAGGCTCCAGTAATCCACATTAAAGCCCAACCTGATTTAGTTGGGCCGTCTTGTAATTGAAGTAACATTTTGAAGAGCTCTGATTTACAATGCATCCATATCCACAAGAATGTGGACAAAGACCAAGAACATGTCCAAACTAGAGTACATAATTCAATCCACCACAAGGTGCCTGCTTTATATAATCCTTCATCTTCTGCCTCATTATCTTTTCTTTATTGCAAATCAAAGGTCCTCTGGAGTCCCCCGTGGTTTATTGGAGCCTAGGTTAAGGTGTCACTGATATTGTCATTAACTGAACTAGATGGATAGCCCCAATTTCAAATGGTAGGAGCTGGCCTTCCTTTTCTCTTGTATTCCTGTGATATATAGAGAAGGCTGCCTGAGCTGCTCCCTTAGCAATAGGCAGGTTTCTGCTCTTGCTTTCTCCATAGTTGTTGCTACATAACCCATGTAGCAACATGGCCCTGTCCATCCTCTGCAGCCACACACAGCAGCACATGCAGGCGTCCATAACCCCAGAAGCTTCTTGGGGTAACTTATCTCTCCACTTTCTACTTGTTTTTATGAGGGGCAGCAGTGGGCTGGGAAGTTCTGAAGTCAACTCTGCATCTCTAATAATGCATTGGACTCCAAAGCCCCCTTTTTCTCTGCATGTACAGGTCCCTTCCTTAGAGCCAGTTACTGGGTAGTTAGACGTGGACCTGAAGCAACTCTACCTGCAAGGTCAAGGGTCCAGTGCTTCTTCTGGCCCTCATCCTGGCCTCCTCCTCACTTATAAAGATGGGGTGCACCTTCATCCCCTGCATCCTTCACAGAATCTGTTTTTCATCTTCTCTCTTCTTTTCTACTTACTTCATGTTGTCTATCAAATGTGAATATATATTTATTTGAAACTCCAAGTCTTAGATAAGGTTCAATTATTTCTTCTGTGTGTGTTCATGTTTTTATTTGTCTAGTAGCCTATTAATGACTTCCTACTGGTTTATAAGAGATCCTTGCATGAATTTGTTGAGTATATTGATTCTTTGTCTCTTGGAATCATGTAGTGTGCACTGTTGATGTCCCATCCTCTATCTCTCAGAACACCCTAGCTTACCTAAAGTTGTGGTGGAGGTTTCCAGCCCCCTGATACCTTCTGTCCTAATCACCAGCATCCCTCTGCCTCTCTGACTGAGATATTTCTCTGGAGCAGGGAGCTTTTTGAGGGTATTAACAGCCCCAGGGGAACCCTCAAGTAATGAAGGATGGGAGCCTTGTTCCTATTTCCTAAGCTCATTCATTAAAACTTCATATTTTATTTACTATTGTAAATTTGGATTTATTTCTCACATTATGTTTTTTTAAATAGAACATTCTGGCATAAGTAAAGTATATAAAACCTGTGACAAAGTGCTTGGCACATGGGAAGTAACTAATGAATGTTTTGGTCTTTGTAAATTTTTTTGCTTTGTGGTACCTTACTTAATAAATTTGTATATTATTTGTAAAGTTTACTTTTCTTAATTTTTTTTATTTTTTAGTTATCAATTATATAATCTGTACATTATTTGCTCTTCACTTATCCTTTTCAATTAATACATTATTTTTGTTTCCTTCATTATTACATTGGCTCAACCTCAATAACAAATTTCAGTTATGCTACAAGGAAATATATGTTGGTCTTATTCTTGAGAGTAAGGGGAACCTTACATGTTAAAATTTCCCCTGAGTTATCTTTGCTTCCTTTGGGCCCAGTTTTTCTCTTTGTTTATCCTCCTGGCTTCTTTCACATTTCATATTTTCCCATTGTCTGGTGTCTATTTTTAAGAATGTGACAATAAAAAGCTTCTTGGCAGCTCTTTGTACAGGCATGGAGCTTTTTGACTGATGGACTTTATTATAGAGATTTCCACAAGGTTTAAGATACCCAAGTGTCAGAAATTGGGACTTTTCAATTTCTCCAGATTTCAGGACTCTTTGATCTCTTTATTGGGAAACATTAGCCTGGCTTCCAGGAGTTCGTCACACAGGAGTTTGTATGTATTCCCTGTACATACTTTCAATTTGTTTTCAGTCTCATGTCTTGTTCCTTCTGTACAGTGTTTCTGAGTCTCAAATCTTTCTGGGATTCTGGAGGGTGAAAGAATAGTTCTTTACTATATCCTCCTATTCAAGGATTCTCAGCTTCAAATCCCTTTACCTTGCAGATGAATGTCTCCATCCATCTCTATGTTTTCATTCTTCTAGAAATTCATTAATTTCTTTAAAAAATGCTTTGGGTAGATTTGAACTTTATTGAAAATATTTTTTATTTCAATGTGGTCTCAGAAAGTAAGTCAGTGAACCATATATTTTTAAAAGGGCTGTTAGCTGCTTATTTAAGATAAAATCTTTTACATGAGAAAAAAAATTTTCCTAATTTTCCAAAAGGTTTTAAAATTAGGTGTTTCACAATTTTTGGAAGATCTTTAAAATTATCTTGGTGTTTTATTATTGGTCCTAATGGTGTGATATGCCACATTATTAGATTTTCTTCCCCATTCTCTTAATTCTTCAGCACTAATTGAATATATACCTTTCTCTAGATGCTTCTTAGAGGATACAAAAATAAGTAGATATACTTAATATAATTGAGAAGCTTTTTAAACAACTAAGTATAATAAAGTACAAAATAGATGTACAAGGAAAATGCTCAGATAATCAGAGTAGAAGCGATTGATTGCAAAAAGCTTCAGAGAGTTTCAAATTCCATTTGGGTTGAAATTTTCTGTGAAGGATAATATGTCCCACACCAGTAACGGGAAGTGAGGATAAAGTTGAAATGACATTCCAGGCTAAAGGAGAAGCATGAGCAAAAACCAGTGAGGGGATAAAATAACAAAACATGGGCCAGATGGAGATGGCAAGTGACTACCTCTTGTTGTCCTTTAAGATGTATGGAAGAGGAGATGTACCACCAAGATAGATTGGGGTCGGGTCAATGAAAGCCTTGAAGGATTTTAACTTTTATTCCATGGGCATGGGCATTTAACCTTGTGAAATAGTTTTTACAGAAGTGTAACATGATCAAAACTGTTTTACAAAGGTAAACCTGGAGAAAGGATGGGTAGCCAAGGTGATAGATCAGTGGCAGGGAGCTTGTTAAAAAGCCATTGCAAGAGTTCAGATAGAGATCAAAAGTGTCCAAACTAAAGTATTGGGTATAGTAATGAAAAGGAAAGAATAGATGTGGATACACAATTGAGAGGAATGATTAACTGATTGGAAATAAAGATTGAGAAAAATGGAGGAATGAAAAATACATTGAGTTTTCTAGCCTGAGTGACTTGGAGGGTTGCAGAATTTTCTCCTAAGAAAGGAAACATACAAGGCAGGTAATAGGGGAAAGGTAATAGGGTATTCATGGCAAATATGATGCTAGAAAGTATCACCTAAGCCTTCTGTGTTCAGAGGAATAGTCAAAATATTGGAGCAGAGTTCCACTTCATTATGTCATGCTATACCCAAGAAGTTGTAGAATTTGATGAAGAGCTGGGAGAGTGGCCTAAGCTGTAATGAGAAACTGTATCATATACACCAAAATAATGAAATGTGATCAGAAACAGGGACTCTTTAACAGAAATGATGAAGCCTGGCTATAAGATTTGAAAGTCCATAAGGACCTGTCAACAAGTTTTCTCACATACACACACAAAACACACACACTTACATACAAATACACACATTTCTTTAGAAAACCATGTATGGTGGAAAACTGAATTCTTAAGAGTCTGTGTGCTCTTCAACCAAGGACTGAATGGCATGAAATTGGCTTTTCCTTGGAATTAAATTTCTTTCAAATCAGTTGGGTGCAGCTGAGTCTGATTATGAAACTCAAGTATATACTAAGTGTTCCGGTTTGCTAAAGCTGCCATTATGCAAAATACCAGAAATGGATTGGCTTTTATAAAGGTGATATATTAGGTTACAAATTTGCAGTTCTAAGGCCATAAAAGTGTCCAAACTAAGGCATCAACAAGAGGATACCGTCACCAAAGAAAGTCAGTCAGCTGGGAAGGCACATGGCTGGCGTCTGCTGGTTCTTTGCTCCCAGGTTCTGGTTACAAAATGACTTTTTCCAAAATGTCTCTGGGCTTCTGTCTCTCTTAGTTTCTTCAGCTACTGTGCATCTAAGCATCTGGGCGTCCTCTCTTAGCTTCTCTGGAAAACTCTGGGCTTCATCTCTTAACTTAGTATCTCCAAGTGTCTGGGTCTGTGTCAGTTCTTAGCTTCTCCCTGGGGCAAACTCTGGATTATGTATCTTAGCTTCTCTCCAAAATGTCTCTCTCAGCTTCTCTGAGTAATTTGTTTCTGTGAACTCTCTTAAAGAACTCCAGTGATCTAATTAAGACCCACCTGGGATGAGTGGGGTCACATCTCCATGGAAATAATTTAATCAAAGTTCTCACCCACAGTTGGGTGACTCATATCTCCATGGAAACTCTCAATCAAAAGATTCTACCCGAGAAGATTAGCTTAAAAGATCATAGCTCTTCTGAGGTCCATAACAGTTTCAAATCAATGCACTAAGGAAAGGTAACCCCAAACTTCTTTTGTTCATCAATTCTAAACAAGCAGGAGCTCCCACTAAACTTCTTTGGATGCTTTGATAATGGCTGCAGATCAGTGCATTTTTCTGACTCTTCCTGGGCCATTGTGGAGTGACCCTCCCATAGTGATCCCTGTTTTGTACGATAGTGGAACCTCTAAGTAGAGAGGACTTGAATAGCAAGCACTGGAAATGCAGCCCTGACTGTCCAGCCAGCAGTTGTTTCTTCCCATGTGCGGTGCCCAGCAAAGCAAAGAAAGGGAGTGCTTCTCTTTTTTTCATCTGGAAGTTTGTAGAGAAATGGGCCAAATAAAGCATTGCTACCCCAATTCCTGAAAACTCCACTTCCTGAAGGCAGCACTGCGGCTCTGAGAGAAAATAAAGAGACAGGGATGCTTCTTTTTCAGGAAGAAGAATTTCCAGCTCTTGGTACCATTCCAAGCATCTGCTTTCACCAAAGGATCCATCCACCCTATCTAGATTGAGCTAACATAACTACGGCCATAATGTTCTAATTTCCCATCTCTGAGTTCCTGATCAGGGTTAACCACCCCACATCTCCTGAAACCCCTCAAGCCATGTGTTATTTTTTGGATATACAGTTTTTTCTTTCTCCTGCCTTCTATCTACCATGCTTTCTGAAAATTTCAATCCTAAATCAGATTAACTAATCAAAAACTTCCTTTATATTAATTTTATAACCACATTTTAACTTTATCAAAACATGCTTGCACAGTGTAATTTCCCTTGGGACCTTGAAGGGCCTGGAGAAGATCCTGGAAAGGAGAAACTCTGTGTGAAGATAACAACAACAAGATTTTGTCACTAAGCACAAAGACTTCTAGGTCACAAGCTTCAAGATATATTTGTGGTTATCCTGTGGTATCAGGCAAAGCCTGTACCCTCCAGAGCTCTCAGCTCTTTAAATGGTGGACTCTCCAGGCTGGGCCGATGGTGCCCAGCCACTCAGTGTGGAAGTCAGGTTTTTGCATGAGGTGCAACACTTTGAAGATGGCGTCACAAAAGAGGGTACCTAGTCAGGCAAGACCCAACAAGCTGGCAGAACCCGGCCTCTGGGCTCATGTAACAAGGCAGATTGTCCAGAACAGAGAAGTGTATCTTGGATTGGGGCTTCAATAAACTTAAGATGGGAGGAGAGAAGGCCACCTTCCTCACAAATATGGGCTCAGAGAACTGGTGTCTAGTTGGCATAGAACTGTGAATATATATGTTTAAATCACAGAGTTGCTGTAATGATATCCAATTTTGTTTTTTACCAGAAAGTAGTTTATATTTTGGGAGAGTAGTCACCATAATCTTTTATAACCCATCACTTTTGTATAGATCTTCTTGGTTTATAAAGTATTGCACACGCTTGATCTAATTTAATCCTCTAATGACCCGATACTTTATTAACCTCACTTTGCAGATGTGGAGCCCCAGAACCACGGAAATTAAAACAACTTCCCCAGAAATGATTCTCATCTTGTACTTTGTCCACTAAACCACAATCATGCAATCAAGGACCTAGGTAGTTGGTGCAAAGATTGGCTCTCCCCCCAAAAATCCTTATGTGTAGACTGAGGAACTCTTACAGTCTCTTTAGAACTGGGCTGTATATTCCTTGGCTGTTAAGTTCCTACTGTCATGCATATACATTCCCTCCTTGCCCTAGAATTGACACATCCCTCCAGTCTCAGCTGGGTGGTTGTTGCTTCACAGAAGCTTTCTCTGGCTTTGCTGACATCCACCCCAAACTTACACTCTCCTAACATGATGAAATTTTCTTCTGTGTGATTAAATGATCAATGTTTATATCTGCTTGGAAGCCCCTCATATATCCTTTGAGTAAGGAGAATCTGTTTTTGCTTCTTGCTTTGTTCCAGTGCACAGCAGTTTCTGGCCCATAGTCAGTGCTCAATATCTATTTGTCGAATGGATGAATGAATAATTAAGTCTTACTTGAAGAAGTTGACCTATTTGTAATAAAAGCATTAATTTTATAATCCAGTGCTGGAAATGTGTTTAAAGACTTTTTCCCCTACTAAGCACATTTTCGTATTGTGAAACTGACTATGAATCCAATTCCTCTGGTACTTAAATTATTCCATGAAAGTAAATGAAGCTACATAAAATTAGTTAAATCAAGCAGAGGAGCATTTAAGAAGTTTCTGTTTGAACACATAAAGCTAGTTATATCCAGAATGAACTAATAAATCTATCAGAGATTCCAAGTCTTTTTTTTTTTTCAGAAAGGCCAGCCACAGGGAGAATCTCATACCAGGTGGATAAAATTCATTTCCAAGTATTTCAGCTCAGAAGCTGGCCCAAAACAGAAATGTCAACTCATGAGACATTTATGTGAGATGGATAAACTTTTCTCCTGAGCATGCTAAATCATCAGTGGGCATTCTGAGTTTTCATTTTGCCTTTGATACTAATGCTATAACAAATGCGTACAAGCATTTTTATTTACATAAAATCTGTCATAGAGTAGTTCAAGAGGTGAGACCATATTTTTTATCTTGGCCCATGCTTTTTTTATAATGCTAACAGACCATTCGATGAGGGCTGGTGTTATTCCCACTGTACAGACAGGGTAAATGAGGCAGAGCACATTGCTGGCTCGGTGCTTCAGGAATTAGATGAGCCAGAAAAATGACTTTTGTGAAATGAGTTTCTTGCATTGACCTGTGATAGGCTTTTCTCTGCAATTTTATCCCCATAAAAAGGTGGATTTGCAGTGAAAGATTCCCAATGGAGTCAATGAAGAGTTATGGGAAGCTGCCCAGAGTCCACCACATGAAACCCTCTTATCACCCTAGTGTTCGGCGGCTTAGCAAGAAGGGAAGAACATTGGGCTGGAAGTTGGGAGGCCTGGTGATCAGTGGTGAATCACTTTATTAGTCTGGTTCTCAGTTTTTGCATCTGTAAAATGAAGAGAATAAATTCTGCTGCTGGATTGTATCAGAATTACTGGAGACTCTCAAATGCAGGATCCTGGCCCTTATCCAAGACTTAACAAATCAAAACCTTTGGGACAGGAGTCAGGACCTGGGAATCCATATATTTAATAGCTCCATAGATGATTCTTGTAAATTTATGAAATACAGATGGAATACTTCCAGCCACAGGGTGTAGGCTGTTGGCTCCTGCATTCAGCAACCCAATCACAATCTATATCCCCGGGATGGCAATGGAGGTTGCTGGAAGTATCTCTGGGTTTGACACAACACAAATGGTCATCAGGATGTATTGCCTGGATTTTCTAAGCAATGTATGATTTGAGGGAGACTAAGATATATATAGTTCCATCTAGGGCCATAAATACCATAAAATAGAGATGGGACATAATTTTGACAACAAAGGAGGACCCATGGAAAGCTTCTGAGGAGAGGACCACCATGAGCAACGTGTGTCTTAGGAAGTTATTTCTTGCAGCAGATTGGTGGACAAGCTGGAGGAAACATCCTACGGGCCACTGCTGCGCTCCAGACAACAGGTGATGGGTATCAGAACCTGGCAGTGACCTCTTACTAAACTGTGCCAGAGGCTGCTCAACCGAAACCACTGCCATTGAGAATGAATGGTGGTGCTTCAAGGGCACCGTCTGTTTTATACATTTTTATACACTTCAGCACACACTGTGTTTCTTACGTACATGGTTAAGCACATTTGTGCTCTCTCAAAGTACCTAGATGTGGGACCTGCGTGTGTGTGTGTGTGTGTGTGTGTGTTTAAGTAGTTTTTGTAGTGTTTTTGGACAGAAGTACCCAGAAGTTCTAGGAATTCTACTTGGGATTTGGAATTGGAAAAGCAACACTTTGCAGACTGGCCTTTTTTTTTTTTTTTTTTTTTTTTTTTCATTTAAACAACTGATTTGTGGTTAAGAAATACTTTACAGCATACTGTGTATAATTAGCTTTGTTTCTCCCAAGATTTAAATTTAGAACAAAGATGACGCTTCTTAGTTAAGACCTTTAGGCACAACATTTAAAAATTTAAAATGATGATTTTCAATGTTAAGATATCTTTAGATTTTCAAAAAATAAGAGATGTATATTGACGCTATAATTTTAAAAAGCCAATTAATATTGGGGTATTTTGCTTATCTTGGCTTTTTTTTTTTAAATTTGTACCCTTGATTGGTAGCTTATCCTGATAAAAAAGATAAAAGTTTTATGGGTTTATTCTAATCTGCATATTTTCATCTCAACTTATCCTCTCAAAATCCTGTTTTAGAAAACTCTTGGTTGAGAAAGTCTCTGTAAGATGGCTTTAATTTAACCTACTTGGCCACTAAGTTGCCAGTTTGAGTACTGATGACAACTGATATTCACAATTGTACTTTCTTCAGACAATAGAATCTCAACCATGGTTCCTTGAAGGTGTGGCCAAGGGTAGCCTTCTGTAGGTGTGAGGTTCACTATGTTAGGTTGTCAGCCAGAGAACCTCCTGCTTTACTCTCTGGTCCACAGGCATTTATTGAGATACCATCGCCAATACTGTGACCTCGCCATGTGCAAGAGAACTGCTACAGGAAGGAAGCTGACAAATGAGCAGCACAGATCTCCTATCTTGCTAAAATCAAATAGGACCTTTCCCCTTTGTTGGATGACTTTATACACACGGAATAAGCCAACAGGAGGCCCACATCCGAGTTACTCATCCTTTTCACCCAGCTCAAAGAGGGCCAGTTCTCATCACTTTTATTCAGCAAGAAACATTTCACCATAAGCCAACTCATTTTTCCCAGAGAAAGCAAGATCTTATATAACTTAAGAGAATAAAAAGTCAACTTTCCTATGTATTTTAATGAATATATTAAACCTTACTTCTCACCAGGTGGTGCCCAGGTATGGTGGAAATAACATGGACTTTAGTGTCAAAAAGACCCTCTTTTTTGGTCTGGAATATACCACTTACTGGCTTTTGACTTTTCACATTACTTACCTGCTCTGAACCTCAATTTCTTCATCTATGAGATAGAAATAATGATAGCTACTTCATAGTGTTATTTTAAGGAGTCAATGAAGAAAGGATTAAAATAATGAAAATCAGGTTGTGTACGGCTATGAGTTTCCCCAAACAAATTACTTTTAAAATTTTTTCCCTCCCAGGTTGTCTCTGAAACAGTTGTGTGTGTGTGTGCATGTGAACTTTTGTAACAGGATAAATATAAGCTGGGCAGTTGGAGGCTATCACTACCTTTTTGGGGTTGGGATTTTCAGCCAGCTACTTCTTCTGTCTCTCTCTGAGCCTCAGTTTCCTCATCATGAAAATGGGTATAAAAACTCTGACCTCAGGTGGATGTTATGATGATTAATTGTGATAACCTATCTAAAATACTTGGGATGTGGCAGGAATGCTTCAAGAATATTAGCTCCCTTCCCCTTCTCTCTTTCTGCCTTTGAATAGGAAGAAAATGGATGAGTAGGACCAACTTAACTGTAGTGTATATCATGCTTGCAAAATTAGTCCCTAATAGAGTGATGATGATTATATTAAACATCTATTGATTACTCTGTCTGAACAGTTCAAACTCTTATATGTATTATCTCAAGCAATCCTCATTTCCGACCCTCTTTGGGAGATAGTGTCATTGCCCCTGATTTACAAACAGCGAGGTTCAGAGAGATTAGGTAACTCATCTGAGATCAAACATAGGTCTCCCGGATGCCAAAGCCAATGTGTTCCATCCTTTGCTCTTCTAATTTCCTAACTAAGTTTTTTTCACACTTTTATCATGAGCGTGCCCCCCTCACCCCTTTGTAGCAAACTTTAGAATTAGATCATGAGGAGGGATGCTTTATAAACACAGACAGGTCAAACTTATGCTGTCTTTAGATTTGCTCTAGTAAAAATAAAGTATCATTTTTTTCAGCCTGAGTATTTGATTGCTGCTTTCATAAATACATAATTGCAGTGCACTTAGGGAAAAAAATATAGGATTGCACTTACTCATTTGCTTTGCAACAAAGGTATATGGTCTGAGGAAGCCTTGCCCTTAAATGATTAGACAGCTTGTGTGACTAATAAGAATATTGTCCCTAAGGGAAAGTGGAACACCTTACAAATACAAGAGCACTCAATTAGAGTTTTAAATTAGAATGTAATTATGTGTTTTTTTTTTTTGTTTTTTTTTTTTTTTTTAGGAAGAAAAAGAGAGAGCTTTTAATCTGTTAGGTGGTCTCATTTTGGTGAAAAGACAATTTTAGGAAGTGTTTAAATTTAAAAAACTTCTCTGCATCTTGCCGAATTTTGGACCTGGTCCAATCTCTGAAGGACTAGAAGCAGATAAGTTTGCTCATACCTGGCTTTTTATATAACTGCATTTTATAATTCAAAACAAGGATGAGTTGTTGATATGGATTACTGCACTCAGTATAATGAAATTGTCAATATGCATAGAGATGCACTGCATGTAATCAGACATGTAGGGAAATAGCCCATTCAACCTCTGAAACAAAGCATTTACCTTTCAGACCATGACTGTACAAAAGTAACTATGCCCTTTCTTTATTCAGAAATCAAATTAGCATATGGATAGCTGTCTGAACATGGAACCAAGTCTACCCTTTGTCCCCAAATACTCGCTTTTATAGTTCCCATGGGCATTTTCCTTAGGGAAAAATAAAAGGTTATTGTCTGAATATGGTGGATCAGATTCTTGTCCTGTCTGATCAGTAACATCTCTTGGGACTTAAATAGAAGGACAAGGTGTATGGTAAAGACCAAGGGGTTATCTCTGAATCTACTCATTTTCCAGAGTCTCCCTTTAACCATTTCTTGAACTGGAACCAAACAACTACTTGGGGATCAAGTCTTGGGAACAATGATGTAATCTTAGCAAATTTCAAGGACAATTTCATCTGAAGAGATGAAAAGCCATTTGTTCAACTTGGAACAATCTTGCCCTTTGGTAAGTCTCTATTCCCATGATGTGGATTCCTTGTAGCCTCTGTTTCATTGTTTGAACTTGGATGCTTTCAGACTAGGACACTAGTAAAAACTATGAGTTGGGCTCTGCAATGTGCTGGGTATGGTTGCAGATGCTTTGCATTTACATTTCACCCAATACTAGCCATATTATGAGGGTAGTTGTTGTTTCTCCATTTTATGGATGATGAGTCAGGCTTGAAGAGACAGTGACTTTGGATACCACAGCTCTTAAGAGGTGGAAGCAGGATTTCTTACCCTTACTCTTAATAATTCTGGAGTCCTCCTCAAGGAAGAGGTGTGGTCTGGCATGCTGCCCATGTCCCTTGAATCAAACCCAATCGTCAGTCTCCAGCTGTGCTTTTATAAAGCCAGTCAAGCTAACACATGTTTTCTAAGGGTAGGGTTCCTGGGATCCTAGAAACTCAGTGTTTGAAAAAATGCTGGGAGTCACCCAGGACCCAATTCACTAAATATACTCATGGGAAATTGAGGACCAAGGAAGCAAATAACAAATAAACAATAATAACAACAAATTCTTTCTGACCTTCATTCGGATGACCAGTAGATCTAAAATTAATACTTGGTTCTTTCTGCAGTGTTCCAATCGCTCTGCTTCCATGTTGCTAGTGATATATTTGTATCTTTCCTTGGTTCTAAGGACACCTTACAGAATTTTTCATTTAGGGAAGGAGAAATTACATTTTTCAAATGTCTTTTCTTTAAAAATTGCACCGGGATTAAAAATCCTCATTGAGAAGATAATTATAGATGAAAACACAAATAACTGGAGTGCTGTTTAAAGACATCTGAAACCATGGTAGGAGGCTTAAAGTAGCAGAGAATAAACAAGTCACTGAATATAGGAGCTGGAAATGGTATTAAAACTCCTATTGTTCAATGTTTCCCAAAGAATGGCACACGTAGTGGGGTGATGTGGGAGTCCATGAGATGGTTTTTGGTGACATAAACATAAAATTAATATTTATTTTAATAAGATTAGTATATATATGCATATGTGTTTATATGTGTGCATGTTTATGTGGACAGATTTATTGAGCTCTTACTATGTGCCAGGCCGTGCCCTAGGGGCCTGGACTACATAAGTAAACAAAGATCCCTGCCTTCATGAAGCTGACATTTGTCATGAGGATAGTCGATACAACTCAAGGATTGTTTGAAGTTTCTTGGCCATTCTACTGTTGCCTTTCTGGGAAGGCTCCCCCTTAACTATAGAAGTCGGCTCCCTGCACAAGCTTGGGTAGGAAGAGCGTTTGGTTTGGGAAGAGAGAAAAGTCCTTCAGTGTATCCCAGGTTCTGTAGCAATAGATAGACCTCATTAGCCATTCTCAGCCTCATAGATAATGCAGTCATGAAAAGCATCATTTGGTCTAGTGAAGAATTGCTGGAGAGATTGTGTTGACATCTGAGATTTATTTTAATCCCTTTTTGCAGATTTTATAATGAGCATTGTAACCAAGTACACCAAGAAAATCATTACATATCTTATAAAATCTTAATTATATAAAAATTAGTAACATTTTTCATGCATATGATCAATTTACTCAGAATCCGGTGATTTTACTCTGCTGATTAGCATTACGGTATCCTGCAAGGGGACAGCTAAGAGGTCACAATCCTGAATCACCATGCATATTTTTGTCATGAATATTGTTTACAGGCTGCTACTGTAAATTTTTGCAGTTTGGACAAAGAAGATTTAGCCAGCCATATACATGTGACCAGGAATTCTTTTTTTCTCACTTATTGACCAAATGGCTATTGATTGCCTACCTTGAACACAGTATTAGCTATAAAGAAGATGAAAATTAATGCTTTAGAAATCAGGAAGCATTTCTGGTTTGGAACAGGAGATATGTTGTGGGATTCATCTAGAAAAGTAAATGATTCCCATGAAAATAGGAAGCCAAGGGAATGGGTCATTGCAGGCATGTGGTGTCTAGGATTAGATGCCCACCACCTTCTTTTCTGGCCTACTATTTAAGAGCTGTGTGATCCTGGGCAAAACATTCAATCATTCTGAGTCTTTCTGCATCTGGAAAAATGAAGCTAACACCAGCTACTTCATGGTGTTGCTGTTTAAAAGATGAAAGGGATGTTGTATGCAAAGTACCTGGCCCAGAGGAGATATCCAGTAAAAGTAGGTTTCTTCCCTCTCTGTTATTTCATTGTAAGAACTAAAACAACTCAGTTATCCTCAAAGAACCCAGGTGGTGGCACATAATTCAAATTCATTTCAATATATGTCTTCATGAGATGCTTCCTGGTCCTGATTTGTCAAATCTTACAGCTTTTTTTCCTTTCTACTTCTCATTCCCAACCTAGAAATCATTTTGCTTCTCTATCTTTTCCCCAGCACTGTATTTTTTCAATCTCCCAGGCTTACTTCTCCCTCAAAAATCTATTTGCTTCCCTTTCCTTTTCACAGCTTTCTCTTATTCTGTTTCTTAGGCTCCATTCCACTCAAGACCTGCTATAGACAATATTTCCAATCTCCTCACTTTTTTTTTTTTTGCACCAAAATAGGAGCACTTAAGTATTTTTAATTTAGAGGCTTTCCTGGTAACGAATAGGAGTAAGAAAAACATGAACAATAAAAAAGATAAAAATAACCTAGAACCTCCCAAAATTCTTATTATATTTGTGTTAGCACTCCATAGCAATATGTATATTTTTTTTAGAAATATCAGGATATGCTTTCATTTGACATTTATTTAAACACAAATGAAAGATTGTGAGATGGCAATAAAGGGAGTTGGCAAAAAAATAACAGGCATTACTAATATTTCTATGAGCTTAAAACAAACATTTTCATGTTTGCATATTCAGTACTATTTTTAACCCATGTGTGTCCACGTTTCCTTTAGTTGAAATCACAGTATGGACATTCTTAAATTCTTTTTCATTTAGACTTTTTCTCTTTCTCCATAATGTTCATTATCTTTTTGTCTGACAACATATTGTACTTTATGTTAATATACTATGTAACCATTATATTTGGAGGTTGCCAGTTTTGCTTATTGTTTATTTGTTTAATAATGTTGCCACTGGCATCTTTACAGAACTCTGTTCTGTCAAATGATTTCCCTAGGATAAATGCTCAGAAGTAGATGAGACTGGGTCAATGTCAAGCAGTGTTTTTTTTTTTTTAATTTTTTAATTTTTTAATTTTTCAATTTTTTAAATTTTTTTTTGAAATTATTCAGATACCATACAATTATCCCAAGATCCAAAGTGTACAATCATTTACCCCTGGTACTCTCATACAGCTGTGCATCCATGACTGCACTTAATTTTTGTTCAATTTTTAGAACCAGACAAGAAATAAAGTGAAAGATGTAAAAAGAAAAAAAAAAGGAAGGAAACTCAAATCCTCCCATATCCCTAACCAACCCCCCTCAATTGTTAACTTGTAGTGTTGGCATAGCACGTTTGTTACTGTTTATGAAAGAATGTTGAAATACTGCTAACTGTAGTATATAGCTTGCAATAGGTATATATTTCTTCCCTATATGCTCCTCTATTATTAACTTCAAGTTGTATTGTCATATATTTGTTCTGGTTCATGGAAGAGTTTTCTAATATTTGTTCAGTTAATCATGGACATTGCCCACCATAGGATTCAGTTTTATACATCCCATCTTTTGACCTCCAACTTTCCTTCTGGTGACATATATGACTCTGAGCTTCCCCTTTCCACCTCATTCACACACCAGTCAGCACTGTTAGTTATTCTCACATCTTGCTACCGATACCCCTGTTCATTTCCAAATATTTAAGTTCATCCTAACTGAACATTCTGCTCATACTAAGCAACCACTCCCCATCTTAAGCCTCAACCTATATCATGGTACCTTATATTTCATGTCTATGAGTTTACATATTATAATCAGTTCTTATCAGTGAGACCCTGCAATATTTGTCCTAATGTGTCTGGCGTATTTCACTCAGTATATTGCCCTTGAGGTTTTGTCATCAACCCATTTTTTTTTTTTTAAGATGGTTTTGTTCACTCACCATACATTCCATCCTAAGTAAACAATTGATGGTTCTCTGTATAGTCACGTATTTATGTGTTTACCACCTTCACCACTATCTATATAAGGGCATCTACATTTCTTCCACAAGGCAGGAGGGAGAGTCAAAGAAGGTAGAGAGGCAAAAGAAAGAGGAAAAAAAAAATGACAGCTAGGAAGTAGCAAAAGGAAAAATAACCTTAAATCAAAGTAGAATAAAGAATCAGACAATACCACCAATGTCAAGTGTCTAACATGCCTCCCCTATCCCCCCCTCTTATCTGCATTCACCTTGGTATATCACCTTTGTTACATTAAAGGAAGCATAATACAATGATTCTATTAGTTACAGTCTCTAGTTTATGCTGATTGCATCCCTCCCCCAATGCCTCCCCATTTTTAACACCTTGCAAGGTTGACATTTGCTTGCTCTCCCTCGTAAAAGAACATATTTGTACATTTTATCACAATTGTTGAATACTCTAGATTTCACGAAGTTACACAGTCCCAGTCGTTATCTTTCCTCCTTTCTTGTGGTGTCTCACATGCTCCCCACCTTCCTCTCTCAACCATATTCATAGTTACCTTTGTTCAGTGTACTTACATTGTTGTGCTACCATCTCCCAAAATTGTGTTCCAAACCACGCACTCCTGTCTTCTATCACCCTGTAGTGCTCCCTTTAGTATTTCCTGTAGGACAGGTGTCTTGTTAACAAAGTCTGTCATTGTCTGTTTGTCAGAAAATATTTTGAGCTCTCCCTCATATTTGAAGGACAGCTTTGCTGGATACTGGATTCTTGGTTGGTGGTTTTTCTCTTTCAGTATCTTAAATATATCACACCACTTCCTTCTTGCCTCCATGGTTTCTGCTGAGAGATCCGCACATAGTCTTATTAAGCTTCCTTTGTATGTAATGGATCGCTTTTCTCTTACTGCTTTCAGGATTCTCTCTTTGTCTTTGACATTTGATAATCTGATTATTAAGTGTCTTGGCATAGGCCTATTCATATCTCTTCTGTTTGGAGTACGCTGTGCTTCTTGGATAGATTTTATGCTGTGTTCTCGGGTATTCCTCCCAATTCAGGTTGGTTTATGATGAGTGGATGGTCTCGTTTGTCCCCCCACAGTTATTCTGGATTATTTACCAGTTGTTTCTGGTTTTTTGTAGTTGTTCCAGGGGGACTACTTAGCTTCCACTCCTCTCTATGCCGCCATCTTGCCCGAGTCTCCTCTCTAAACTATTTGAATTGATTTAGCATTAGTTGTTTAAATTCCTGTATCTCAGCTGAAGTGTACATTTGTTCCTTTGACCAGGCAATAGCTTCATTTTTCTTAGTGTAGGTTGTAGTTTTCTGTTGTCTAGGCATCTGACCTCCTAAGCCACCCCAATCAGGTTTTCCCAGACAAGAACAGGCTCAGGTCATAGAAGGAGGAAATATTCAGTATATGGTTTCCCTGATGGTTTTTCTTAGAGGATTGATACACCTGTGCTTTTCTGCCCAGCAGGTGCACCTGTCAGCCTGTCACTGCATGTGTAAGAGGGTGTGGCCTGTGGCTCTCCTCCCCCAGGCTTTGGGGTCTGGTTCCAGAAAGGTGGACAGTAGAGCTGGGCCCCTCCCTTTCCTCTTGGGAAGCTATGCCCCCTCCCGAGAGGCCATCTGCATATCAATAAATTCCTTGTTTCTCTGACTCTGCTGATCAAAGTGTTTTGATTTTAAAATGGCTGAGGCTGTCTTTACTGCAAAGTGCTACAGCTGAAAATGGCTGAGGTTTTCTCCACAGAGAGAGAAAGGGACAGAAAAGCTCCCAGTTTCACCCATCAGCCAGAGATAGCACCCGATCCTCTGGGCTCCCTGTCCTGAGACAAATATGTCCCCGGACTCTCCCAAGGTCAGTTGTCACCAAAAGCCTCTGTCTGCTTGTTGAGGATTTGCTGTCTGTATTGAGCAGTTAACATTAAAACCCCACTTGGAGCTGGGCTGAGAGAGTACTGCCTGTGAGGGGCCGGTTCTCGGCTCTCGGCTCTCAGCGTGGGTCTGCAGTTTTACTTCCAGATTTTATGCTGCGATCTCAAGCATTCCTCCCAATTCAGGTTGGTGGATGGCGAACAGACAGTCATGTTTGTCTCCCCGCAGTTATTCCAGGTTATTTATTAGATTTTTGGTCATTTATGAATTGTTCCGGGGGGGACTAACAGTCTTCCACTCCTCTCTATGCTGCCATCTTAGCTCTTCCTCCATAGCAATATTTTAACCAATGTTTTCCTCATTATACTTTTACCCCATCTCACCCCAATCCAGACCTAAAGGGATTTCTGTTATAAAGCTTGCCTGCTTGTCTACTCCACTATCCACCATGATTGTATCTGTCCAGCTCTCACCCTCCTCCAGACATATCAGGGTTTTGTTTCCTAAAATTAATGTCACTGAGAACATATATTGAAGGGAGGTAAGAGAGGCAAATGCCTTAGGGGTTGAGAAAGGTGAATGAAAATCATAAGAGAAATCGTTATGGATTAAAGGATAGTGGCTTGAGTTTCTACACAGTGAGAAGCAGTATAGCCCCTCAGAGAGGTGGAACAGATCTACCTCCTACAGGAAAGGCTGCATGGTAATCCTAGGGTACCAGGGACCCCAGAACTGAACCCAGGGACTGAGACTTGTGGACACCAGTGTTCCAAGCTAATAGAGTCCCCCACGTCCAATCCTAGCAAAGCAGCTATGGAGACAATGTAATGCATTAAGAATTACCCATAGCTCCTGGTACCTTCATGTAATTCTGGGGTGGGAGAAAGGAACCCCTGTAATAATGAAATGGAATTCCCCATCAGGCCAGTCGAATGAGAGCTCGGTTTCAGATTAAATTGAATTCAAAGAAAATGAACAAATTTCATATATATTTGTTATATATATTGTGTAATTTGTTAGAATTTTTAATGCAATGGAGAAAATAAACCAGGGAAGGTTGACAATGGATAACATAGTTGGAAGAAGTTGTAATTTTGAATAAGTAGGCAGACAAGACCTCACCTAAAGGAAAACATTTGAACAAAGATTTGAAAGATGAGAGGGAGAGAGTCATGAGATATCCAGGAGAAAAGAGTATTCTAGACAGAGGGCACAACAAGGGAAAAGTCAGTGAGGTCTTGAGATAAGGGCAGGCCTGGTGTGATGTGAGCACAGCAAGTGGGAAGGAGAATTGTAGAGCGGCCCTTTCCAATATGACAGCTGCTGGCCACATGTGGCAACTGAGCACTTGAAATGTGGCTACTCTTAATTGAGATGTGTTGTAAGCATAAAATACATGTCAAATTTCAGAGACTCACTATGAAAAAAAAATGTGAAATATCTCCTACATAATTTTTAATTGATTATATGCTGAATGATGATACTTTGGTTATACTTGGTCAAGTAAAATAAATTATTAAAATGAATGTTATCTCTTCATTTTTGCTATTTTAAATGTGGCTACTAGAAAATTTTAAAGTTGCACATGTGGAGCCCACTATGGCTCATAATATATTTCTACTAGCAGTGCTGTTGAGAAGATGAGCTCCAAAGAGTGAGGCTCTGTAGGCCATTGTAAGGACATCTGCATAAGCTATGAGAGAGATCATTCTTTTATAATAGGATCACTCTGGCTGTTGTTTTATAGGCTATAGGAGGACACGGGTGGAAGCAAGGAGACTGGTTGATGAGCCAGGCTAGATGTGTCACCCATTTGGGTTGCATCAGAGATTGTGAGAAGTGGCCAGAAACCAGAGGATTTTCCCGTGGTATTGGATATATGATGCAATAGAAAGAGAGGAATTGAGAGTTACTCCCCAAGTTTCTGGCTGGAGTGTCTATAAAGATTCAGATGCAATTCGTTGAGATGGGAAAGGTGGGGAAGAGTAGGTTGGGCTGAAGCTCAAAAGTTTATCTTTTTATGTGTTAAATTTGTTATTGAAATAGAGGCTTAAGAAGACAGTTTGATACAATACTCTAGACTTCAGGGGAAAGTTCTTTGTGAGAGAAAAAATTTGCGGAGCCTTTAACATACAATGGACATTTAATTCCATGAGATTGGATGTCGTATCACCAAGGGAGTAAGTTGAAATAGAGAAGAGGTTGGAAGACTAAGCCTGGGGCTACTCAAGAATTCATGTGCAGAATTGCTACAGCTACACTGGTAAAATCTCCCTGGAACCCCCAACCATGGTGCTCATTGGAAGGAAGTATCATTATTAATTTTAAAAGTCCCATTTGTTCTGGGCTTGGTCGTTACAACAGAAAGAAAGTTATTCATTGTGAGAAATGTCAGATTTAAAGTGTATTTCCTCATATGCAGACAAAACTCATTTTTTAGATAGACAAATTGCACTGTAATTAACTCTTAGAGTTGCTATAATTTTAAAGAATAAATTGAAATGTCAGTGATCCCAATACTATAGTATACCATCTTGAGGGGTGGCCCTCAATTTCTCAGTAAAAATTTTAATTTTCTATCAGTAATTGTTTAATGCTACACAGTACTATGAAATGAGCACTTGCAAAATTCAAATTAAAAATCAGATGGCCTCAGAACTCTAAATCAGTGGGAATCACTTTGACATAGTCTCTGATACACATTATAATGACATTCCAGGCACTATTGACCTTGCCTTCTAGAGAATATGCTCCTTATCTGTCTACTTACTGCTGCATTTTGAATCATCGCTGGTGAGGTTTCTGAATCTCTTTCTCCCTTCTAACCTGATCTACGTGTCCATTTCTTAAAGCCGAAGATTCCACAAAGGGCTAGAAAACACAGGCTCAGTGACCAAAAGCAGAAACCTGGTATTCTACTGCAGAATACCCAGAATACCATGGAGAAAATTAGCTTCTTATTCTAGGAGAGGAAATTCATGCTTTTATTTGTTTCTACTTATCTAATTAGACAGGGGATAGCACGGGAAGGCTAGAATCCAAGTTTTGCTGCTGTTCTCCCTGGATTTGAATCGTAGCTCTTCCACTCAATATTCATGTGAATTTGGGAATTTTTTTTTTTTATCCTCTCTACCTTTCAGTTTTCTCGTTTGTACAATGGGGATAATAATAGTCTCTATCATAGTGTTGTTGACAGGATTAAACTCTATGAAATCTGTTAAACCCTTAGAGGAGTCTTCCTCTAAGCACTCTGTAAATTTATCTATGTTTCATTATGTTTATCTATCTTTGGCTAATCATGATTCCTACTTTGAAAGTGCTATCAGCAGGAAGCATGTATTGTTTTATTTTCCACAAAGAAACTTAATGTATACTCTGAGCCCCCATCCTGAAAGGCTCCCAGGAAATTCAAGCTAATTAATCTTGAAGTTTTCCTTATCCCCCATATTTTGTGAAGTGTTCCCATTGCTTGGACATCAAGGAGACTCCTTAAGCCATTGGTCATACATCCACATTGGTTACTACAAAGCCATCTGTTATTACAGCACTTATTTCCCCTTACCTCCCCAACTTCCATTTCTTTACTGCTATGTACCAAACTGTCATTCCCTCTAGGTGTTTGCCATGTCCTCCAGGCACAATAATAAACATAACTGACTAGCTCAAGATGGAGTAACAGAGAAATTTACCCTCCTGCTTGAAACAACCAAAAAACAAAACAACAAAAAACATAAAATACATGACACAATGTTTGCAAGACACTGGACATCAGGCAATGAGGTTTGGTGACAGGAGAGAGACAGGAACCAAACAGGGTGAGTCCTACAATTTCCCAAGCTTACTGCCTGGAGAGACGTTCCAGGCTGCAGTGCCGGGAGGAAGAACCCAGGGAGAGATTGGAAAACTCCTTGAGTTGAGAAAAGGGATCTGAGAGTCTGGAAACACCAAAGCAGGAAGAGTTTGCTGGACATAGTATCAGAGAGGAGATAGTTGCACAGAGAAAGAATTCCAGAGAACAGCAGATGGTTTCCCTCTAGTATTCAACTGAATACTGATAAACATATGAATGTGAGGAAAATACTCAAGGCTGGGAAAAGAACTATCTGAAAGGATTAGAGTTAACAGTCCTCAATGCTCACACAGAACCAGGAAGAGTGCCTGTTCCCATCAGGCATACTGAAAACATCAAATTCACAAGACTTTCAATAGAGTACTTAGGAAGGTCTTCCTTGCCTCAGTAGTGGAAATAATTGGTCCTATACTGAGTAATGCTCTGGTCCCATCCCACAAATCTTAAAGACAAGACTCAAAAGGATAAAACTGTTAACAAATAACTGCATCCTAGACCAAAGGTCCAGAATATTTATAAGGGTACAAAATTATCTAGCTCCAGCAAGATACAATTCACAGTATCTGACATCCAATAAAAAATTGCCAAGCATGCAAAGAAGCAGGAAAATCAATCAGTCAAAACCAACCCAGTATTGACACAAGTATTAGAATTAGCAGATTAGAGCATTAGAATAGTTATTATAACTGTGTCCCATGCATTCAAAATTTAAGTAGAACATGGAAAATATCAGAAAGACCAAAATAAAATTGCTATAGTTGAAAACTACAGCATCTGAGATGAAAAATGTACCGGATGATATCAATGGCAGATTAGATTTTGTAAATGAAAGATCAGTGAACTTGAAGACATAAAATAGAAACTATTCAAAATGAAATACAGAAAAAAAAAAATCTATAAAACTGAAAATATCAGATTACTGTGAGATGAGTTTCAATGGTCTAATATATGTTTACTTGGAGTGCCTGAAGGAGTGAGAAGGCAAAAAAACAAAGCAAACAAAAAACATTTAAACAAATTACTGCCAAATGTTTCCAAATTTAGCAAAAGCTATAAATTCAGTGATCTAAGAGGTGCAATGAAACCTAAGCACAAGAAACATGAATAAAGTTACACCAAGGCACATAATCAAATTGTTCAAAACCAATGACCGAGAGATAAATTTTGCAGGTAGCCAGGGAGAAAAAGACATTATGTACAGGGAACAAAAATAAAGAGATCAAATTTCTCATCAGAAACAATGAAAGTGAAAAGATAGTGGAGCAACAGCTTTCAAGTACTGAAAGAATAAAACATAAACTGCCAACATGGAATTCTACACTGAGTTAGAATGTCTTCAAAAACACAAATTTAAATGACAACTTTTTTCATATTTAAGAAAAGGAATTTTATCACCAGTAGATCTGCAGTACAAGAAATGTTAATGGAAGTCCTTTTAGCAGAAGGAAAATGATATCAGATAGAAATATGGAATGAAAAGCACCAAAAACTATAACTACATGGGAAAAATATGAGATAGGTTTCTTACTATTTAAATCTCTTTAAGGAGAATTAACTCTTTAAATAGAAATAATAACAATGTGATGTTGGGTTTATAGCATTTGTAAAAGTAAAATATATGACAAGAATAGCACAAGGGTCCAGAGAAAGAAATGGAAGTATACTATTTTAAGGTCCTTATATTACAGGTGACATGGTATAATATCACTTGAAGGTAGTCTGTAGTCTGTGATAAGTTAAAATATACAGTATCAACCCTAAAGTAGCCAGTAAGTTAAAGATCTATAGCTAGTAAGACCACAAAGGAGATAGAATCATAAAGAAAAGCATACTGTCAAATGTATGTTTGTGCTTTAAATTAATATAATAATATTGCACATTGGAATTCTGGAACGCTATTTCTTTGAAGAACATAATAAATAATTTTGAAGAAAGAATAGCAGAGCACTTGGGTAAACCGACAGTAATGCAAAATAGGGAAAGCTCGATTTTACACTGATTTCAGGATATATCAATCATCTTTGTACTGCAGATAACCTTAAAACAAGGAGCTTGTCTCAGGTATGTTACAGGAACTTAGTTGAAATTTCAACAGGAAGTACAAGACTTGAGTCAGGAAGTAACCCAGTACCTTCACTGCACAGGGCAGATTGAAAACTTAAGTGTTGAGAGCTGCTTTCCAACATGTGGCTCCCTGCATAGAAGCCCATAGAGCCTGCAGGAGGTTGGCTTACCAAAGGAGGTGTTACCTAAAACAGCATCAGTCCTAATAACTAGCCAATGCCTATTAAAATAAATAGAAAATTTTATTTTAAAAATGATACAATCCTAACAAAAAGTGGATTACATCTTCCTACAAATTGAGTTCAATTCTTGGATGATGTCACATAGATGGAATAATATTACTGAGAAAGCAAAATGGAAGGAGCATCAACTTAGAGCATTAACAGTGAGATTCCTCAGGTGTTATGTGGCAATTTACCTGCCCAGCAGAGAAAGCAGAGCTCCGTGATTACAGTGTATGTGTGGGGGGGTAGGTGGCAGGGGGGATTACAAGTGAGAAGTGAAACAGCCAGTATTTGAAGACTAGGGAAATGCAGGCCCAGGTTGTCCATTTATGAGCAATGTGAAGGTAGGCAAGTCACTCATTCTGGCTGGACTAAAGTTCCCTCCTTTATAGCATGGCAGGTAATAAATAGATCACTTGTGCATTTGTATGAGGCTGTATATTTTACAAAATATCTTGCATTTATTACTTCCTTTTGTGATTCAAAGATTTTTATAAAATATGACATAGTAGATTCTGAAATATTATCATTACTATAATAACCATTTTTTTAAAAAACTGTAGGCCACTGATGAAAATTCTCTTTTACTCATCATATATGCAAGCTGATGGTCCTAAGTCCTATTTAAGGGAGTGTGTTATCCTGCTTTGTGATTTACAAAAGTTTTTCATGGAAAGAGCATTTCTCCAAGTATTTATTGGCTACTCATGCCTCATAAAAGTATGATAGAGTTGATATTTGGTTGAAATCCTCCCATTTTCTTGTCTCTTCTTCTAATAATAATTTTATGAACTCCTTTAGAAAAAATGAAATTTATGATATTACAAACCACTGCTTTTTAGGCAGCTTTGGTGTGCAATATAATTTTTCAATGAAGGGCACATTAAGACACAAATAGTTTAATAATACTGATCATTAAATTTTGCTTTTTCCAACTTTAAATAGAAGTGCATTAAGGGGAGGATCAAACAATTGGGATCCAACTAGCTTTTCCCAAAATCATATATGTTTTCAGACATAAGAGGGACTTAGAGATCATACTTAAAGCTCAGATTGCTGACATTCTTTTTTAAGGGCAGAGCCAAGATTGGAACTAATTCTCTTAATATCTATAATGGTGTCTTTTCTGATACTTTTTTTCTTAATTTTTTTCTTAATCGTTGAATCTCCTATGTACTCCTATGTACTCTAAATGGGAAAACATAAATCCATAATCGGATAGATATTTTGAGAGAAATAAAGACTCAGGGTATGAGCTAATCATGTATACAGAAGTGTCAAGTACAGAGTGAAAGCAATTAACGGAATTCAAATGTATTCTTTAGTTATTTAAATCAGATAAATGAAAACGTAGGTCCTTACATGATATCATGAAGCCATTCTATTTTCTAAACTTGTTACAGCATCACCAAGGGGTATTCTATTCTCCGTCTTACTTTCTACTTTTCTTGGTTTAGCAATCCTTTTAAAGGAAAAAAAATCTTGCTAAAATTGAAGTGAATGAATTTAATGCAGCATAATCAGCTTCTAAATCTACTTAACTGGAGGCCCATCATGCATTTAGCACATTGAATGAATGGCACAAATGGGAAATGTATTATAATGAGGACTGGGTGAATTTTGTGAGACTAAAATTTCACTTTCCTGAAATGTTTTTAAGCTTCTGATTTTATAGTCAAGTATAGCTCAATTTGCATACTCCTTTATTTGCATTTGACCTAGACACCTGCATTACTTTTTGGAGAATTCTACTTTTATGGTGCTTTTGTACACTTCACTGCCACCCCACGATGAAAAAAATGCATTTTGCCTGCTGTGGATCTTTGAGGGGTGCACAGCATGATTATTTTTAACCTTTCACTTGTTTTCATTTAAGTTAGAGCATGTTGCTTACTTATATCACAAGAGTGTTTTGCTTTTCCTGGATTTACTCCCTCATCCAATTTTTAAAAACTAGCAGCAGTTTTAGAGACATGGGCATTTTCTGAAAATAAAATATGAATGATACATTACTGATATCATAATTGTTTGTGTTGAACATAAAGTTCTCCCCACTTTCACTGTTCTAATATCTAGAACACATGTTTTTCTGTCATCACTGCTCTTCAGGCATGAACATCGAAAACTCACAAATTGAACCCATCACCTTCCCACTTGACTTTGCAGCAAAATAGTGTATCATTTTAAATGCCTCCACTTGAATTACCCTTGAATCTTTTCTCTCCCACCCTACCACATCCAATCAATCACTAAGTTTGCTTGAATCTACCTTCTCAAGATATATTAGGTCTGTTACTTCTCCCTCCCTGTAGCCACTGCCTCAGTTCAGGCTCCCACCATCTCTCAACTGGAATATTTCAGCATCCCTGTTACTACCCTTCTGGCATCCAATTTTGCTTCTCTCCAATCTGGTAATTAAAATCTAACTATCACTTCCTACCATAGTTTCCTAGGGCTGCCGTAACAAAGTACCACAAACTGGGTTGCTTAAAGCAACTGAAATTTATTATCTCACAGTTCTGGAGTCTCGGAGTCCAAATTCAAGGGGTCAGCAGTGCCATGCTCCATCTCACACCTCTAGGGAGGGAACCCTTCCACGCCTTGTCTAGCTTGTGGTATTTCTAAACAATCCTTGGTGCTCCTTGGCTTGCAGATGCATCATTCATTCTCCACCCCCTACATCTTCACATGATTTTCTCCCTGTGTCTGTCTCTATGTATCCAAATTTCCCTTCTTATGAGGATACCAGTCACATTGGTGGTGGGTCCATGAGTGTGGGACTTAACCTTTGGCCTCATTTTAACTAATCACATCTCCAAAGACCCAATTCCTAAATACGGTCACATACGTGAGATCAGGGGTGAGGACTTGAACATGTCTTTTTGAGGAAAATGATTCACCCAAAACATAGCTCCTTGCTCAAAATAAATCAGTGCTTCCCAATTGCTTTTAAAATAAAAATATAAGCATCTTTCATGCCATACGTTGCATCTTTATAATCTGGGCTCTGGCTACCTCTTCAGCCTTATACTTTCCACACATTCCTCCTCCAATATTCCTCTCTTGCCATATGGAATGCCTCCTTACATCCCATTGCCTCAGGCTTACAAATACTTCTGAACTCACGCATGAACTGTGCCTAGGATTCCCACTTCCTGGCTGCACAACTGACAGCATATGTCAAGAAGATTAATGGGTTTCAAAATGTAGGTGCTAGGGTCTAGATTTCACTCCTTCTGCCTATTATCTGTCGGAACTTGGCCAAATTACTTGGCTTCTCCAGGTCTCGGTTTTCTCATCCTTAAAATGGTGATCATTTTACTATCTACTTCGTTGGATTTTTGTGAGGTTTATGTCTGAAAAGAGTGAATTATATTGTCTGGCCCATGGTGATCAAGCATTGATCACTATGATCAATGCTAAGAATTAGAACTAATAATGGCATTATCATGAAAGGAAATCAAAGTCATTAGAGACATCATGTTGCGTCCCATATAAACTGCCCAGAGGTGTACTTGATGGCTATGGCAAAAAAAAAAAAAAAAAAAAAAAAAAATGATGCTTTCTCTATTATGCCTTATAAAGTCATCTAATTTGTAAGTCAAATCTGTGTGATTATGTGTAACACAATTCATCTTTTACGGATGTCCATGGACAGGGCTGGGAAATTACAGTCACCAAGTAAACATCAACTGCAGAAATGACTTATTTGGTTAATAAAGCAGAACTTCTGAGGCTCACTGTCTAGGACTTTCTTTTGCAGGAGGAGTTGTTTGCAATTTCTGGTCCTGCAACAGAGGGTTTTGCAGGATCTTTAGTCCAGGCAACCCCTGCTGGTTCCATGCTCTGCCTTTTGTAGCTCTCATTAGCCTTTTCTTTTATTCTTCCTTTGCCTCTGGTTTCAGACCCAAGGGTCTGCCTGGAGGGTAGTGGGGGTGGCCAAGAGGAACCCCTGATTTTACAAGTTCCTTAAACTCTCCCTCTAGCATTTGCCCAAAGGGCTGAGCTGTTTCCTCCCTCTCCTTCTCTTTCTGACAACCTCGGAAGCCATGTAACATTTTCATTTTCTTTGTGGTCAGAGTTACCTCTGCTTTTGAAGTGACCCTTTCACCCCAACTCCCAGAACAGCCATCAGCACTTTCTTCTCTGTAGGCCATAGAGCAGTGGAAGGTCTCTGCTCCACTATTGTTTGCAATAAGTAATTATTCTCGTTCCCCAAAGTGGACGGCCAAGGGTAAATTGAGTAAGAGACTGCACAGGGTGATGCAAAGGTCTCTTCCTGCTCTAACATCCTATGATTCTAAGTTTGGAAGCATTTTATTTTAAAATCTGCTGTCAACCAAAATAATTCTTTAAAATAAAAATAAAGGGCATGCTCAGACTGCCTCTTGTTTATAGCAGTATAGCAGGCTGTTTGCCCTAATGAGAGGCAAGAATTTGAGATACTAGTTTTTCAGCGTGTCCCCTGGTATAGGGCAGCTGGCTTCCCAAGCTCTGTGTCCACCTGTCCCCAGAGCCAATTGCTACCTGGAAGCCCCAGCATCAAGGAGCAATCATGATTTCAAGCAGGGAGGGGTATTAAACTCTTTCCAAATGTCCTAGACAGTTTCCTAAAATCCTGGTGTCTTCCTAAGAAGATTTGGTGTATGTGCTTGGCTGAGGAGCCAAGGGGCAAAGCTACCATTTGTAGGATTATGACTGAACACCTTTAAGTCAGAATCCCACTCAGGTGGAATGATACACAGCTCTACGGGGCCTCGGTTAGCCTCAGATGGCCCGTCGCCTGCTGTCTATGAAGGAGTAGGGGTCTGGAGGGAAGGGAGAGAACTGAGTCCTCAACCAGAAGCTTCTACCAGAGCAGCTCTACATTTATCGTTCACTCTTTTAGCAAATGTTTACCAAGTCCCTCCATGTGCCAGTGTTATGTGCTAAATGTTGGTGATCCTGGAGATGACAAAGGCAAACAAAGTCTCTACTCTCTTGGGTAGGGGGTGGGAGTCGGGGTTTGGAGAATGCAGGCAGCAGATGAAGAATGGAAAGGAAACACAAAGCAAGATAATTCCAGCAAGTGGTAAATGTGATGAAGACTAAGAAATCATTTACAAATAGAGTAATTTGAGCAGTCACTTTAGATATGGTGCACTGCTGGGTGGGGGAGCTGGTGCTTGGCCAGGAAGATGGGGAAAGAACATTGCAGGTAGACCAGGTGGCCACTGTGAAGGGTCATTCCAGATGGAAGCTTGGACCAGAGGACCAAATCAGGACCAAAGGGAAGGTAAGAGTGTGGCAGAGGGAAGTTTGGGCTCCAGTTTGCACATAACTGACCCTGTAGATTACAATACAGAGTTTAAATGTCATTCTAACATATTGAGTTTCAGGTAAAATTTTATTTGAAAAAAGGAGATGTAGCAGAATGGGTCCAATCAGGTGACAGAAAGAACACAGTAGATTGAGCAGGGGAAGTTTAATATACAAAATTATTAACTGTGATAAAAGTGTAACTCCATGATATGAGGAAACTCTGCTTCATGCTCTAGGGCTAAGGAAGCGTTCCCAAGGAAGGACACACTTGGAACAGGTTGAACTGGTTGGCGAAGGTGTGGTTCATCCACTAGACAGCAGGTGTGGTTCATCCAGGTGGAACTGGTCTTGGAGTTGCTGGACAAATAACAGGCAACCTTCTGCAGTGCTGGTGGGGAGCTGCTGGTGTGCATGAGCAGTGGAGTGTGGACCCCAATGAGGGCAGAGGCTGTCAAAGCTGGGGTTGGGGAGGGTCTGGTGGGGGTCAGAAAGCTTGAGGTTGGAGTGACTGCTTGGCGCGACCTCCTGTGCCCCAGGCAGCTGCATGTGAACCATGTGTATGCCTCTTGGGGCTCTGGTTTCCATGCGGAGAGGGCTGTGGAAAGGTGATCCCCAGGCCAAGGGTGCAAGCTCACAGAGGGTCCACTTTGCTTTATGGACTCTGCAGGCTCTCACATCCACACCTCCTAGCCTTCCCACCAGCACCATAAATTGCAGGAAGCCTCTTCCTCCTGCAATGTTCCTCCAGCTCCCTTTATTGAGAAAGGTTAACATCATGCTTACTTTAACAGAGAAATGCTTAAAGGAATCCCATACTTGTCAAAGAGCATACATTGAAGAGCACATTTGGAGCTGAGAGGCAATAAATTGAGAGCTGACAGAGGGTTCCGGCAGCTAAAAGTAAAACAAAATAAAAACCTATGCAATAGAATGAAGTTAACTTTGCTAAGGATCCTGCTGAAATCTTGGCCTTCGATTTAGATATCTGAGCTTATCAACTGTCCTCCCCACCCCTTGTATCTTGCTGTCCTCCTTGGATTTCTATGGCGCTCCCTGCGCCCAAGTATCTATTTTCATCATCTTTCTAGTCCCCTAATCTTTGGACTGGTGTCCTTCTTGTTGTTTTTGTGTTTCTCCCATGGAGCCTCCCCTGACCTGCAGCTCAGCATCTGGGGATTTCAGATGCTGATGGGATTCACAGAGCTTGACTCTGCTGCCAGCCTGAGTTCCTGAGCACTACTGCCCAGGATTCTCCTGCACATTCCACCATTGCAACAGGGACTATCTTCTCAGCAGTGCCTACCCCACTGCAGAGTAATAAGCAGGAAAACAATTTAAAATCCAAAATATAAAATATTTAGCACAATGCCTGGCACATAGCAAGCCCTCAAGTCCTGTTAGTTTCCTTCCATCCCGAGGGACAGCTCCTGATCCTGCTCTGAGTGTCTCCTACCTGGTCCCTTCCTTTGTAAATTACATAGACCATGGCCAATGTTTCAAAAATAAGTGTAACAATAACAACAGAAATGACAATGGCTGCTGTTTACTGTGCCCTTGTTATTTGGCAAAATTAAAACAGCCTTTTATGGAAATTCTTCACCATCTTTTAGTAAATGAGAAAATTGTAGCTCAGATAAGTTAAGTAACTTGTCCAAGTTCACCCAGCTACTAAAAGATGGAGCTGGGACTCTAGGCCATGTGTCGCAGAGGATTCCATTGATGCTCTTAATTAGAGTTGTCTCCTAAAATAATATCAAGAGCCGATTAGCAATCCTGGCTCTGAGCAAGTGCTTAGGTCTCATATTTGGGCATTTCCTGGGAAAGGCCTAAACCCTAGTGCTTCAAAATGTTATTTGGGGATAATCATACTTATCATTTCCTCAACACAATATAATAAAGACTAATTAGTGGACATGAGTAAAGCACTTTGAAGGGGAGTGATTTAGGCATAATCACAAGCTTTACCTCTCATTGATCTTTAGCATCCTTTTTATTTAGCATTGATCCATTGTTATTGACCAGCTTGATGGTCATTAATCAGGCACCTTGGGTTTTACCATTTCCAAATACATTTTTGCAAATTAGTGGAATAAGTTATTTTTGCCATTATGCATGTACACTTCCAACTGTCATTTTAACTGAGAATTTAAAAGGTTGAATTAATTCAACCTGCAATGACACCTTTTTTCATACTTTTATTATAGCCATTACTACATGGTATCATAATTTATTGCACATGTGTCATCAAACTCTTTAGAGCAAAGATTATAATTTCTTAGTGATAACTGAATGAAATGGTATCCACTGACTGTCAAACATGATGTCTAGGATCTACATGAGCTAAATATTAATTAAATATAAGAGATTGTGCATGACAGTTCAATTTACTCTGAGTGGCCTCTGTTGATATTTGGTTTTCAGGCAGACACTTACAGGCCATTAGTAAGCAATCTTGTAGTTTGAGGGGGTTAAGTCATTCCAATTTCTTTTATCTTTCCACACATTGTGTACTGTACTAGTTCAATAGTTAACATGGTTCTCTTTGCAACCCCCCTGATTCTCAAAATCCCTCTTTCATTGCTAGATCCTCTATAGCCACAGCATAAGAGAACAGTTCTAATTTGTTGTGTCTTTTCTTTCAAGAGGGAAGAAGTGATGCTAGGGAGCTAAAACTCATGTGCATATCAGTTCCAGGTACATACCTGTACACAGCAATTATGTGAGAAAGTTATCACACAGCCTGGCAAGTGAAGAAACCGAGACTCACAAAATTTGAGTCCCTTAAAAAAAGTCACTCAGCTCATAAATAGCAGATCCTGGATTTGAAGCCAGGTTTTGAATGGCTCCAACACCTGTGGCTTTCAGCCCTGGCATCCTGCTTCCAAGGTTAGTAATCAATCATCCCTTCCCCATTTCTCATCAGAGTAAATGTTCTAGCAAATATTTAATTGACATAACAATATTGGGATTCTTTGAGTAATGCTAGCATTTAATTGCATTTTATTTTCCAGCTTTGCCGTCAGTCAAAATAGAGCAAGTGAGGGGCTGCTGTATTGGGGCTGGGGGTAGGGGCTCCTACTGGGCAGTAGGGACTGGGCAAAACTGAAGAACGTTATTAGGAAGCACAAGCTGAATGGAAAGCGGGAGGTCAGCATCTCTATGTGTTCAGGGAAGATGATAAGAAATAACTGGGTCAGTCCCAGAAAACTTCATGGAGGAGACAGGACTTAAGTCAAGCTTTAAAGAAACTGTGGTAGATTGAATTATGTACCCTAATTTAGACATGTTCTTAATCTTAATCTGCATTCCTAGGGGTGTTTACCTATTGTAAAGATGTTATTTTTAGTTAAGGTATGGCCTAACTGATTGAGGGTGGGTTTTAATCCATATCATTGGAGGTCTTAAAAAGAGAAGAAACTGGAAGCCAGACATGAGGGAAGGCCAGAAGTAGAAGCTAGGAGTCAAGGAGAAGCCAAAAGTCACTGGAAACTAGAAGAGCAGCAAAAAGGAGAGGATATCACCATGTGTCTGTGGGCAGAGAGACAAGCCAAGGAATCCCAAGGATTGCTGACAGCACCAGAATACTACAGACTTTGGGAAGAAAGCAATCCTTGCCAATGTCTTCATTTTGAACTTCTTCTAGCCTCAAATCTATTAGCCAATAAAATCCTGTTGTTAAGCCATAACCAGCGTGCAGTTCTGACAGAGCAAGACAGAGAGTGACGTGTGTTCCTCCTTCTTATACATTGGACTGCACCTGGGAACCGACTTTGCAGTGAATATCGTTGTACTGGAGAAGCCACATATTTGCAACCACATCAGAGGGGAGGATATGTGAATCCCTGTAAAGACAATCACCCTGTCCTGTTCCTGGAAGCCTGTGGTCCTCTGAAAGATGCATGCTCATCTTTCTCCGTCCCCTTCTCACCTGCACTGCCTTCTCCCCGTCACTCCACCATCCCTTCTTGAATACAATTCCAAAAGCAATATGCAATGGAAACTCTTCAGTACAAGCAAGCCCTGCTGCAATGAATTTTCAGCAGGTGTGGAAAGTTGGGGTGCAGATGTGACCCTCTTCCTGTGACTATCTATCCTTGGCCCTCTGGCAAGCGGCAAGAGCAGATGAAAGGAGAAGGCAGCAGGGATGTGGCTGAGGTGAAGTCTGAATTGAGAATGCTCCTCTGTAGTTGGTGATTCACCTCTCTAGGATGCTATCAGCACTAGATAGGATGAGGTGAAATACTGGAGTGTCAGCACGAAGAATCTGTCTCCAGATCAGTAAATGCAAAATGAAGCTGAACCCCAGAACATGCAATCCATAGAGCTCTGAAAACCCAGGAGCCTGATCCCATGGTCCATCAGTTGAAGGACTGAATGACAACGAGTTGCTGAAGATCGCACGTTCAGGGGTAGGGCCAAGACTTGAATCCGTCAGCTGACTCCCACTCTGATGCTGTTTCCCCAACCTCTCAGCATTAACTGGGATTTCATATCATTCTTAGGTCTCCTCTTGATACATAGCCTCTGAGCACACATCTTCCCAGAAAAGCCCAGAAAGGGCATGGTCAGCTTTCTTCATTAAGATTTTCAAACTGAGTGACAGCAATAGAGAGAAAGAGAGAAGATATACGTTTTTTTTCTTCCAAGTAGATGAGCTCCAGGGAGAGAGTTTCCGTAGCAGCAGAAACTCCCAACTTGGCCTTGCAGCACTTCACTGGAGAAGGGTTCAGCAGCTTCAGCAAATCATTCCCCTGCATTGTCCTGCCCCTCCTCAGCCAGCTCTGCTTCCCTGGCACCCTCTTTCTCCTTATGCTGATCCTATTTCTTTAGGTCTGTAAATATGGCTAAATAAGCATCAGCTTGCATCGTTTCAATGGGAGAATTTCTTTCTCTTCTTGCTTTGATCTCATAAAACTTGTCCAACTTTGTTGCAGCTTATAGGATATGGATCTTTTTTTAAAATGTGTATCTGTAATACTGCAGCAAATAATCAACTGATATCAATACCTCCCACATCCATATAAGTATGTCAAAAAGTATGTGAAATCTTTCTCCTCTTTAGGTTTAAAAAGTATATATTTTATCATCTACCCTCAGAGTTACAAAATCATAAGAGGTTCTAGGAACACAGCCCCCCAAAAGAAAGGAATCAAAATTGGGTAAAGGAGGAGAGGGCAGATGGAGAAATCTTGGCTACCTATTTCCAAAATGACCTCCAGGGAGTTGACATTATTATGGCATCTCTTTATGCTCCTACACAAGGAAATGTAAACATGAGGAGGGCTGATATAATCTGTAACTCCTTCTAATTTGCATCAACTTAAATTGGCCCAAGGGATACCCTTACCATCTTTGGCCCTAAGAAGACAATATAAACTGGGCATGAATTACAATTATTTGGAATGCAGATTTACTTTAAACCACCACCAAGTGGATTAAATAGCATAGATATGGTATTTCTTTCCTTTTTTCTATTGTCTGTGACTTGAACTGTTGCAAGTTTACTCCCTCCAGCTCCATAATCGCCCAGCAGATTGTTAAAGGGTGTTTTGGATTGCTGCAGATGGTGCCACCTACACCCAGTTCCTCAATCCTTGTTTACTCTGCCAGTGGCCTTGGTCATGATCTTCTAAAAGCACAATTAGGGGAGGAGAGGCAACCACAGGGCCTTTCTGTTCACAGTTCACTCACAGATCAGCAGCCAATGTTAAATTGTCATGGATACAATGATATGAGGAGGCAGGCAACTGGTTATGCCATCCTCATTTCCAAACTAATTCTCAGAGTGTATTGGAAAGAATGAAGATATCAGCCTGTATAACTGGCAAAAATGTATTAAAAGGATCACAAAAACCCTCTTTATCAAATATTCAGGGCTGCAATACTTATTGGAGTACAGGTTAGTTTAATATAAGAGAAAAAAAATTTGCTGCAATAGTGCCAATGTCTAATTCAGTTGAAATGTCTAAACGTAGATGTTAGGTTTCTAGGTAACTGTTATCACCATGTGTGCTATGGATGGATTGTTAGACCTTGCATAACTTTTTCTTTACCTCTTATATAATACGTAAATCTCAAAATATTCTTTGAGACCCAATGGTGCCCTGTTTGGAAGTCCTTTAAATATAATGAAGAGTTATTCAAAGACTCTTCATAATACTAGTGATCATAGTTCTCTCTTCCTTCCTTCCTTTCCTTTTTGTCCAAGTGTTTGATATCTTAGGTAAAAAGAAATGTTTGACTGTTAGATATCAAGTATAACTAAAACGTTTGTCTATGTCAAACTGTAGGTTGCTACTCTTTGCATGTCTACACTAGTGATGTGGAAATTTTATGCAATTGCTCAGATGGTTCAGTCTCTGCCTGAAATTTCCAGATGATTGGGGCAAATACATGGTCAATATGGCATAATTACTGCATAATTATGAATGCTTTGATGCATCATTTCATTATGAGAATATAATCCTGGCATATGTTTCCACAAAAATCTCTCTTAGGTGGTTCTAAAATTATTGAGAGATAGTGAGATTGAGAAAGGGAGAGAGAGAGAAGCACCCAGAAATACATTGTAAAAAAACAATTAAAAAAAATGAAAAAGTGTGTTGGCACTTTTTGTTCTTCCCTGGATACCACCAAGAGAATGACAGTGATTTGCCTCAGTGTTTGATTGATGTTATCACCAGCAACATACTGCCTGTGAAGGTTTTGCTCTTGACAAAGAGAAACCCTTGGAAACCCATCCACCACCCAGAATTTAGTCTCTCTTGGAAACTAAAGTGGCAAAAACAAAGCACAGAAGAGGATTTCATAAAGAGGACAAAGCAGCTGATTAAGGTTGAAATATTTTGGATGGAGATATTAAATACTCTGTTTAATATTTAATAATTTTGAAGTTAAATATTTAAGGATTGCTTAACAATAATTAATAAATATCTAAGAGAAAGTGTGTTTATTAAAATCACCTTTGAAAGATGTATTAAGATTATTGCTATGATATGGGGAAATTTAGGTTCTTTTTTAAACTGCATAGTACAAATCCTAAAGCAGTTCTGGCATTTGAGGTTGACAAATCATTAAAGATTAGGCCAAAATTTGTCCCATCAAGCAAAATGTCTGTGACATTTTAGCATATGATCATGCAGCTGGCCAAATTTGAATTTTTTTTTCATTTTGTCTTTGTGTTTTACAAAATGCTTCAAGAAACTTTGTCCAAGTTTTTTTTTTTTAAGTAGTGTTTATTTGAAGAAAAGGAAGGTTTAAAGAGAATAAATGAACCAATGCCAGATCAATTTTAATGGTAAAAGAGAAAAAAGGAAAATGGGCTATACTTTCCTCAAACATTAGTATGTGTATACATGTGTGTGTGTGTGTGTGTGTGTGTGTGATATTATTTTTATATATATCTTTTCTGCCCATGGAGAGTTAAAGAAATGACAATGGCAATTGTAGGTCATGATAAGAAGGTCAATTGCTTGTCTAGACACTATCTTTGATAACAATAAGCATTTTCAGACAGCCAGGAGAAAGCATATCCTTTTCAAAAAGGTAACTGAATAGGGTGATAGGTTCTTATATTACCAATAATTGGCCCTAGAATTAAAAATGGATTTTTTTTTCTTTCCTAAGTGGCTCACCCATCAAACTGGATACCACCTGCTCTTCCATAAGGAGGGAAGGAGAATAATTCTAGTATTAATCAAAGTAATGCATTGTCAGGAGCCATAGGAATACATTTCATATTCATTATAATGTTAGAGACTATAGGAATGTTTATAATGATCTCTTTTAATAGATTCTATGCATCTCTATGGATTAAACAATATTCACACCCCTTTTTTTTCTTTAATATTCTCCTTTCATTCTTGGTTATTATGATTTCTTCTGGGATTTCCATTTATTTGTTTGTTTCTCCCTATATTTTGTCGTCAAATGTGTATATCATACATAACAAAAAAACAGTAAGCATTCTGTCCTTTGTCAGTTTCTCCCTATTGTAATCTTGAGCTATGCTAGTCGTGTGAGAAGAATTCAGCGCTCAAAGCATGCTGCAGCTAGCTGAATTTAAACTTTGTCGGATTACAATGCAAAAATATCATGAAAAAGAGTGTGTTTCATCTTGTCTTTTGATGAGCACAGCACAAAATAGAAAATGTTCCCTTTTAGCTCTGACTGCCAAATTTCTAAACTGGCGCCCTAATTACAGCCTTGCAACGTGAAGGCTTTGAAGGCTTGTCCATTTGCACATCAGTGAAGATCAAATCCTGCTGCACACAGAAGGGATGGTACTGTCCCAGGAATGGGGAGAGTGGGTAAATGACCCTTTTCTAATAATTTTTTTTTCTCAACATGTTATTATGAAAATTTTCAAACATACAACAAATTGAATTTTACAGTGAGTACCATGCACCCACCATCTAGATTCTATCACTAAAATTTTACTACACTTGCTTTATCACATGTTTTTCTACCTCTTCATCTCTCTATCTGTACATCAATTTATCTAATTTTTGGATGCATTTCAGAGTGAACTGCAGCACTGTTCCCCCTAAATACTTCAGCCTGCTGTAATGGTTTTGATGAAGAAAATGGATGCATTTCTCCCAACCAACTCTGAAAGAGCAATTTCAGAGAGGCAAATAATGGTACAAGAAATTATTTTCCAGGAACAAAGATAAGAAGAAAAAATAAGTTTGGTGACTCCACATAGGGTCATTTTATAGCACACTGTTCTAGTCCTGCTGGAATTTAAATTTATATGTCTTTTTTTTTTGCTTTGAGTAGCAAGAGAGAATTGCTCAGCATCAGACTGATATGATATTCTTTAGGATCAGCAACACATTGGAATTAACTTGATACCAAGTGATGCTTAAAATATGAGAATTGTTAGTGGATTTTTTTGCTACCCCTCTAAGCACATGGAGGAAAATGGGTTCCTTTTTGTTGTTGAAATTAAATAGTACAGTGGAGATGGGCCTAGGTGAGGTAAAGATCATCCTTCCATTAGTCCATTGCTTTGCTGCAATGTTGAGCACTAAAAAAGTAAAAAAGTAATTAAGACACTCACTCATCTCTCTACATTGTCATGTTGCTCTTTGACTGTGGATGACTTAACCTTAGTTGATAGAAGATGGCTGAGTTGGTTACATAGGGATATAAAAGGGACTGGAAAAAGAGTTCTGAACAGAAGATGCTAGAATAAGCCTATAAACAGGATTTCCTAAGTTGAAAACAAAGATAAATTATGTAGGTCAATCTTCAATCTGTCATAACATATGTGAATTAGAGATGATTTAACTTTAGGATGTTTCATGGTTCAATGATTCAGGAATTGATCCCATGGAGCAGGACTGTGAATACTGTAGAATGATTGCACTCAGCAACCTGTGTGGCAAAGAGAAGTAGACATGTGCTACTGCCTGGGGCCAGAGGATGATGGGAAGGTGGAAAACAACCATGGAAACATAAGAGAGGGTGACCAAGACCCCGGTCAAAGGTGAGTGAAATGAGGAAGAGTTGAAGTCCCGTAAGAGCAGACAAAAATAAAGAACGTTTCAGAGGGCTGTAAACAAAAGAGAACTGATTGTGGTGGTTGAAGTTGGGGAGGGGAAAATGACTGCTGAGTAGTAAAGGTGATAGAAAGAAAGGATGAGAAGTGTACACTCCTTACTCATGAACACATCATGGGATTTGGCCTACATGATATTCCAGAAAGGGGTCCCCTTTTCTTTTCTTTTGTCCAGGAATTTCTACACATACATACATAATCAGTTCTAGCACACATCTCATCCTCCAGAATACATGCCTTAGTTCCCGCATCAATATAGATCTTGTACCTGATGATATACCATATCCCACCACAGAAGCTCACACAGAAGGGCATCTAGAGAGAAGGAAAGGGCAGTGGTTATCAAGATTATGGGTTATTTTGGTGAAATAGTGAAACATCCCAAAATGAGAGATCTGGAGGAATGTCAGTCTTCTAATCTTATAGAAAGTTTAAGTGATTCACCTAAGTTTCCACAGCAAGTTAGTTGCAAGCATTGGACTGTCACTTGGCTTACATTCCAAAATTATTCAGGAGAAATGAAAGAGAGAGAGGGGTGGGGAGAGAGACAGAGAAAGGCAGAGAGATGGAGAAGTAGGGCATGTGGAGGCGGAGAGAAGGAGAGAGAGAGAGAGAGAGAGAGAAGAAAGTAGGGGTAAAATTCCCCCCCACCAAAAGTTTTTTTTTCCTTTCATATCATTTTAAATATAAATTATTTTTAAATCTATGTATACCCTTTTTGGCAAATATTCCTTTTATGGGCAAACTATATTATATATAATGCACTCTCCTTTACTTATCTTGTAATTAGAAGTAAATAGATGTCATTGGTTCACTAACATTTTCATTAAAAAGAAAAAAAATCCCGAGATTTCATAATGTCCATAAATCATAATATCATATCTTTATCCTGCCTCACCTTGTTTCAGTGTAAAACATTCTTCCATTCTCATGCCTAAAATTGTTCTCAGCTCTCTTTGGCTATAACTTGTTAATGGCAATTTGTAGAGTGGTACTAGATGAATACACTCAGTGCATTCTTCCTTTACTTTTTCTCATCTAAATTTTATATGAAAATTTTAATAAGGAAAAATTCAAGGGTTAGGGAATTAACTAATTTAGCTATTTTTTCTCAAAATTTCTGTGGGAGTGAAAAAAGACTGTCACTTGAAATCTTCTGACAGATCCCAAGAGATCACTGACATAATAGCTCTGCTTTGCCACCAAAGACCCCCTCACTTGTCTCCCTCCATCTTCCACTTTCATTTGATGCAAATTAACTCTTTGCTCTCCAAATATTTTCCATATTGTCAAGAAGAAATGGTTTTTAATTTATTATGTGAGAATACTTTTTCCTCCTCGTTCTTTATTATTTCTGCAACAAAAGTCAATGATAATCTACTTTATAGCCACTTTTGCTGAATCCCATCTATTTTCTACTTTATAATGCAAGAAATTTGAATTTTAGCAATGGCAGAGTTTAGAATAGGTACAATCAATAAACAGTGAATATCGCCCCCAGAGATTTGAGAGCAAAAATATTTCCTACATTATGCATGCTAAAAAAGAAAAGAGGCTCCTTTGAATATCCAGAGAAGGGAATTAATGGGATAAATTAGATTTAGAAGTTTTCGATTAGGCTTTTGCCAAAAGAAGGTCATATAAATATACTCATTATTTTCACATCAAATATGAGATTTTCCATATCTAGGTTAGCAAGAGTTATAGCATTGTGCAAAAGGTGAACAGACCAGATGGCTAATTATAGGGTATGATTTTTAGAAATAATAAGTGATTGGAAAATTGATATTTTTCTCTTTGCATTGTGTTTTCCATAGTTTTTATATTATGTATTCATCCATCCATTTATCCTTCCATCCATTCATTCTGCTACTATATAATACATATGAGGCATGTGCTTAGGTTGTAAAGAAGAATGAGACAAAGTCCCTCCCCTGAGTGAGTTCACAGTGCAATAAAATGTCCTGCCTCTCAACTTGGGTTTCACCCCGGGGTTCATGCAGGGGGGTCCCCAAAACCAGAGGATAAACATGGTACCTCTTTCTGGGGCTTCAATTTCACTCTAAGGCAAAGATATTGGGAAAAATAATTATAAGTTATTTAAACATCATTTATAGATAAAGATGGAAATTTTTTATGGAATAAAGGAAAAATCTGCATATATTTGAAACAATTTAAGAGAAAAGAAGGCACCTGACTGACACCCCATGAATCTAGAGAAGAAATGGCAGTTTGGGTGGAAGCCCCAGAAGGAAGAGAGCTCCGCCAGTACGTGGGGAAGGCTCTGGCAGGACACTGCCCAAGCAGGTGGAGGGAGCCTGTGAAGGGCCTCAGCTGCTGAGCTGATGAATTTGGACTTTATCCCAGAAACTCCAGGAAGCCACCAAGAGTGAACCAACACAATGAAACTCCTGGAATGGTTTCGCCCTTCTTGCTAAGCTGCGTTAGGCATTGTCTGACATTTGCTGAGGCAGCGTAATAAACTGGATTTTGTGCTACAGACTGTGAGTCAGAAAACCTCCCTCCTGCTTCCACTAACCACTAACCATAGGCATGAACTCTTGCAAGTACGTTGGCTTTTCTGAGACTCAGCCCCCAAATCTACCAAAAGGGAGAAAACCATCTGCCCTTCTACCCCCACATGGTCATTTATGCACCTCAAGGGAGAACATGCCCAAGAAAGTCCAGGGTACACAGTGAAGTAGTGAGCAAATACACAGAATACTTATTAACATGAGTCACCCTGACTGTGGAGTAAAAACACTTAAATATTCTCACATTTTTTTTGTATAAGTGAGTCTCCAAATCCTGATTTTTTTTTTTTTTTAATTGCCATGGCATGCCCTTAGTCAGGGGATTAAGAGTTCATGTCCCTTCAAAGATGTTTCTCTCAATTTTTACAGCACCCACAGCATACCCTGCAGTGCAATAATTCAGCAAGGCTCAATAAATGTTTTTGTATGACTCCATTCCTATAGCCAGCTGCCTTCCATCTAGACCTGTTTATCTCCTGCTCAAACAAGTATAACTCCCTCCTCTCCTTCCTTCTAGTTTCTTAACTCCATGTCTGAATATCTTATCTTGTTGGCCCTTTGATCTTGGGCCCACACTTTGGACTTGAGACCATGTTCCTGTTTTCCTGAGCATAAGGGCTGTGATGCCCAGGTGTTTCTGCAAAGCCATTCATCTGCAGGGTTCTAATCACTGTTCTCCTTGTAATCGTACCCATTTCCTGCTCTCTTAACAGAAAATTTTAACCAATGTTTCCTTAATTTTATCATTATGTATTCATTCGTTTATTCATACAGCAAGCATTAAATGTGTCTATACATTGTACAGCACTAGACTTTGGGAAAACAGCAGTGATATTAATGAAGCTCTCAAAGGAGCTCTTCATCTGGTGGGATAAAGAAACATTTAGGAAGTTAATTGTAAAGCAATGCATGAGGGCTGCAATGAAGTTATGAACAAAGAATTGGGATTCAGAGCAAGCACCAGCTAAGTGCCTGGGACGATCTGAGCAGGCTTCACAGCAGAGGAACATTAAACACAGAAGAGTGATAATTCATTTGTTGGTCATTTGTAGTGCAGGTTGTTCCCAAAATGGTTTCTGATGGATCTCAAAAATACAGGCAATCCAGGCAATCCGTATAAAAGGAAGTGTGGAAGTCAGGATATTGAGAAAATAGGAGGAAAAGAAAAATGAAGATGGGGTGAGATTACAGTGAGAACGTAAGAATATAGTGAGGTCTTTCCTCTGGGTAGAGGTGGCCTCATATATGGCTCTGAGTTAAAGCAAAGAGAGGAAAACACTTCTGAAATGAATCATAGTGCCCTTAAGGTAAACACAAACCAGCTCTCGGGAGACCCTAACCATTCCTGGAACTGAGGAGACATTTCCTTGGAGGCCCAGATAAAAAGTACTCTTGTGAAACATGGCGAACAGCATTTTCCAACAATATCACTACCGTGAACACAAGTTTGTGGGTTTGTTCTCACAGTAGTCCTTCAAGCAACCAGTGGCATAATGCCCATGCAAAGTTCAATTGAAGCACTTGTGTTGTCAGGTATACAACTCAGAACAATGAACACAGCTTTGCCAGGTGAGGCTGGCATTGGGAACTGAGGAGACAAGATGAACAATAGCAGAGGGTTGTGAAAGTGCCCCTAGGGGCTGTGGCACCATGTAGCATTGGGCAGGTGTGTAGCGTAGGGTGTGTCTGGGAGCTCTGGCTGCCTGCAGAATGAAATCCAAATTCCTTAGAATTGCAAACAAGGCCCTTGGGGAGCTGATTGTCGACCTGCATTTCCAAGCTTATGCAATGCCCTCACTCATTCCACCCTTGAATCTAAGATTCAATCTTTCTGAACTTATTTTTTGTATCTTACACATTCCATGCTCTTTCACGCCGACATTCCTTGTGATTTGCCAACATGTGATTCCCTCAGCCTGGAATGCCATAATTCACCACAAACACGTCTATATCTACCTGGTTTCTATTTCTCTTTCAAGGCTCAACATCCTCCATCTGCTCCAGAAAGACCCTCCCAGGCTGAGCCAACATTACTCCTCTGGATTCCATGATGCCCTTTGTTATCTCCTTTATGCCACTCATTAGCTTTGTAATTGTAGGTGGGTATTTTTACCTCTTCTGTAGTCTGCAGTTCATAAGGTTCTATCCTGTTCATTTGATTTCTCCATCTCTTGGAACAGTGTCTTGCCTAAGTAGGAGTCAATAAATATTTGTTGAAGGAAGGCAGCGAGGGAGAACTGAGGTGATAGACAGAGGATGATACTGGAGTAAGTGCCTAGGAAAAGAATGAAAATGACCCCATAAGCCATGCTAAAGATTGTGTCCTTTATTTCGCAGAAAGTGGAGAACAACTACAGGTGTTTACCTGAAGGAGTGCTGGTATAAATCAGCATTTGGGAAGGAAAACCCAGCATTCTGTAGGTGTATGGGGTTGGGGACAGGTTAAATAGGCTGGTGCTTATTGCAGTTACCCTGGTGTGAAATAGTACCAGTCTGAGCAGATACAGGGCAATAGGCATGAGGAGACACTTTGGGGGTTATATCAAGACCTTTTAACTAGTTCCTCTGAAACTGCTTTAAAAGACACTGAAATAAACTTCACCAGTTCACCAAGTTCTTTCCCACTCATCATTTACTAGTTTTAAATTAAAATACAGCATACATAGAGTATACCAATGTTAAATGCACAATTTCATAAATTTTATATATTTATACAGCCATGTCTTTACCACCCTGATCAAGGAAGAGTAAATTTCTAACATATTGGAGGCCTTTTTGTGTCCCGTTCTGGTCCATTATCACTCCTCAAAGTCAGCCACAATTCTGATTTTATCACCTGTAATTAGTTTTGCCTTTTCTTAGGTTTATATAAATGGGATTGTGAAGTATGTACTCTTGTGCCTGTCCCTACATTGCTGTCTATGAGTATAGTCCTTTCTTTTTCATTGCTGCATACTATTTCCATTTTATGAATGCATCGAATTTCTAAATCCATTCTGCTGTTGATAGACACTTGAGTTGTTTCCCGTTCGGGCTATTATGAATGAAAGTTCATCATTTTAACAGCTTAAGTTACCACATGAGACCTACTTTGACTATAAAAGACAATTGTAATGCTAAAAGCCTTGGACTGCACATCCAGCCCTGGCTCTTAGAGTCATTAGCTTCATAACATTGGCAATTTACTTCAGGACTGTAAGTCTCAGCTTTGTTTTCCATAAAATCAGGATATCTCTCTGGACTTACCTGATCTTGAAATCCAAGTGAGACCAGGCCTAGTTGTGGGATGCATGCCTGCAGGAGATTATCAGAAGGTGATTCTGACTCACTCACTGTTGAAGCTGCAGAGCCTGACACATATTAAACACCTACAAATTGTTGAATAGGTAAAAGAATGTTAAATAATAGTTGGCAATCTCACCCTTAATCTTCCCTGTCTAAACAATAAGCCTTTCTAGTAGACTTTTTAGTCATATTCCAGCCCGTCAACTGGCTCATGGATAAGTGATTAAAATACATATATTACACAGGTTCATTCTGGAGACACATATTTTTCTTAGCAGAAATCTGCAGTGTGGACATAGCCTGCTTTCTTCTGTTTTCTTCTTCAAGCGGTGGACCTGTTGTTTGGCCAGGCTTCGTGCCATGTGGAGCTCGTCTCACCGGTGACTCTTGTGATTGGGAGCAGATGTTCCCGATCCTCATGTTTGCCTTTAAGCACCACTTTAATCTCCATTCCACCAAATGCACTTAACTCTTATTCACTGTAAATACTTGTAATATTTACCTAATATATGTATTAGTTTAATATCAGCCAGTCTGTGTTCCTACCCTTCAGAAGTTCACTGCTAGTGGAAACTTTACGTGCAAACTTCCTGGCAGGGACCCTTTTATTGACCATTTACTCTGCATCCAAGCAACTATTTACTGAGTGAAAAATTAAATTAGCCATGTTTTCACTATATGATACTAAAATAACTCATTTGACTCCTGTGGAATGATTGACAGTTGGTTTATTTGGGGGATGGGGGAGCAGGTAGCTCATTCTATGAAACTTTTAGCTACACATTGTGTTAGCTAAAAGGAGAAAATTTACAATGATAAGCGTTGCAAATGTATTAAATTTGGGTACCCTTTCCCATGTCCCATAATTTTGGTCTCTAGCATGATTTCTAGGAAATATAAGCTAGTAACCTTATGGCTCCCACAAATAGTTGAGGAGGCCATTTAGATCCCTCGGTTGATTGCCAGGCTCTGTTCTCCAAATGCCAACTAGGCGTCTACCCTTGGAAAACTACAGGCCATAAAATTCAACCCATTAAAAGTGAGCTTTTTATTTCTTTATTCTAAACTTGCTCCATCTCTGTTATCCCCTTCTTAGTGACTTACAACACTCAGTTGTACAAATCAGAAAGCCCTCTCTCCTACACCCCACACCCACCCTGCCACAGGGGGACATAATGAGTCCATTGCTCAGTCCAATGGCCCCAACCTCTTGATCCCTCTTGTCTGCTCCCTCCTCTTCACCTCCCTTTCCTTATTCTCCTGGTCTTTTGGTCTCTCTACTTCCCAAAGTAACCCCCTCCAACCCTTTCCATACTTTGTTCAAAGTGAGTTTTCTAAAGTTCATTTTAAACAATGCCACTTTCTCTTTAAAATCTTTTGCTGTCTTCTCGGAGCTTTCAAAGGAAAGCTTAAGACTCCCTCCATGGTATGAAGCGGCCCTAGTTGCATGATGTGGCCCTGGTCTGGTGCTCCGGGCTCAGCCCCATGCTTCTCTGGCAGCTATTTGTCAATCCAATAATAAAGTCTTCAAAGGTGTGGTTGCTTTTCTATGCGATTGTGTTTTTTTTTTCCGTAGACACTTATACAACTTATACATGAATGAATTATCACTATGCAAGAGTCAAGCAATCCTAAACTATGCAAAGCACAATATGGAAATGCCACTTGCCTTAACTCTTCTCTCTTCCCCAATACTAGGCTGTTTCAAACTTCTGCACCTACATACTCTGTCCTCTTTGTGAGGCAATCCTTCCTCTTCTTCTAGCATATTCCAGTCATCCTTTAACATTCCGGTAGACTGCTGGCTTCTCCAACGTGATGTCTCTCATTCCTTCTCTGAAATACATATGCCTGGACTTGCATTTCAATGTGATAATGCCTGAATGTAGTATTTGTCACTCTGTCCTCTAATTATCAATCTCCTTGTCTTTCTCCCTAGCCAGAAAGTAAGTCCCTTAAAGGAAGGGAGAATTGTCTTATCTGAATTTGTGTTCCCAATTATGCTCAGTAAATGTCTGTTGAAAGAATGCATGAGCAAATTATTTAATTTGTCATGGGAACCATGTGAGGTATGAGGCAGGAAATGGCCACAGAGAAAAGAGCTTTAGAATAATGTAAAGGGATCTTGTCCATTGATAAGCTCAGAACATTTTCTTTCTCCCCTGAAGTCATAGAGATATATAAATCTCTCCCATAGTAGAAGCACAGACAGAAGATATTTACAGAGATTCAAAGGATGGCAGGCAGTGGTAGCTATGCTGGATGGATTAATGAACTAGCAAGTAGGAAAAGAATTGGAAACAACAAATACATTGGGCAAACAAGTGATGACTTCTATGTTTCCTATATATCGAGGTTTGAACTCTGAGGTTTACATATGAAGAACCTGAGATAAGAGAAGAATATCAGATGAAGTCCAGATAGAATCAATCTGGCCTAGACTGGCCTGGGGCGCTGAGGATCAGACACAACCAGAAGATGAAAGAGAAAGGAAAATCCAGGTACGTGTAACCCAAGATGGTGTGATGAACATCTTGGGTTTCAGCAACACCCTCAAATTGGCAAGGTCTTTAACAATGCAGTCAGGAAGTGATCACTTCTTCATATTGATTTGTAAGTTGCCAAGCCTATTTATGTTTCTGTTGAAGGTATAGGAGTTATTGTTTGGTATGAGGTTATTCTTTTCAAATAACACTATGGTTGTCTTTGGACGGTCTCAAGTTAATGAAACCCTAAGCTATTTCAGGGTGATACCAAACTAGATAGACACAAATCATAATGCCCTGTTCTGTTGGCAACCTGATTGTAGTTCTTGTACACATAGTATGCAGCATATGGTTAAAAATGAAAAATTGTGCTAATAAAATGCTCTGTTTCTACATGAAAACAAATAAACTGTCTTTTATTTCCAAGATCCATTATTTTCCTTATTGAACTAAATAATGTCATTAAGTAAAAAGAAAACATACTGCAGAAGCAACAACAAGAAGTCCTAGCCAGCAGTAACCAGAAGCAGGAATGAATTGTTATGTAAATTGTGTTAAAAACAAGGTCATAGGTGGAAGGACTCAAACTAATATAGGACCACTAATATAGGACCAATGGAATTTAAGGAACAAAGTAGAACCATAAAAGTTTTCATAGAGTACTAAATATAGAGTAATGACTCTTAGGGAAAAATAAATCTCAATAGGTAGATGAAAGTGAACAAATTTAAAGAAAGAAGTAGGGTGTAAGTGTCTGTTATTGATGTTGCTAATTTAAAGGCATATGCATTGAAAAATGACTAAAAGTTCATTGATAGCAATGAAAATATATTAGCAAGACAAAATAATTGAAATAAAATAAGAAAAATGTAGTTCATTTGCCTATGGCATCTGAGAAATATTTTACACAGAAAAACCTGTAAAAGTGGAGATACCTGAAATCACTTTGGGTGTCCTAAAAAAAAGAAATAAATAGTCCCCACTCACCTCCATTCCTTTGCCGTTTATTCAGTGCTCAAATCGCCACCATTTTTCTTCTATTTCCAAGAGGCAATGAAACCATTTTCCTGAAATTCTTCATTGACCTCTGACTTGGCAAATGCAAATGGAGTCTTTCCTCTTTTCTTTTCAACTGGCCTCTCTGGGACATTTGACAAAGCTGAAGATTTTCAGCTTCTTGAAAATTTCTCTTCTCTATTTATCTGAGGCCATTCTTTGGTGGTTTTCTTGCTACCACTCAAGCTACTCACTTCCAGTCTCCTTCACTGGCTTCTTTTCCTCAAACTGTCCCTTAAATTTTTATGTATCTTAGGCTCATTATCAGTTCTCTTACACTAGCATCCCACATGCTCTCTGAGAACTTAGCTGCTCCCAATATTTTAACCATCAATTTACACTACAGTTACTCCCAAAACTTTAGATTCAGCCCCTATTTCCTTTTATGCTTTGCTCTGGTTTGTTCTTCTGGCTACCACACAGATTCTCTATTTGGGCACTTTGTTTTCTTCTTAAAATGAATGCATTTTCTCTACTCCAGATTCTTTTCCTTCCCATGCCTTTCCCATTAGAAATCTAGCCCACACATTTATTCAAAGAAGAAAGCTTGTGTTCATCTTTGACTTTTCCATCTCTTTCACCAACCACAACAAAATGGTCACCCGGTTCTGTCAACTCCATATTCTAAGGTTTTGTTTGTAAATGTATTTCCTCCCCATTATCTCTGACCTGCATTCTTTCTCAGGTTTACTAGTTTCTGCAGGCCAGTCAGGTTCACTGTCTCCGTCATCTATCCTACTCTCTCCCTCTATCCATTCTTTCTCCACATTGTATCATGGGCAATTTTTCAGAAATGCAATTGAGATCATGTCCCTCCTCAGCTTTGAACGCTGAAGTGGCTCCCAAAAATTCTGTTGGTTAAAATCCAAATCATCCAGCAGGGCAAAACCAAACAGTAACAACAAACATTCACATTTTGTTGCCCCCAAGTCCACCTCACTACACACATGTAAAATTATGTCCATTTCCCCCATCCTCCTCCCAGCACATACTTTGCCTTGTCTCTGTCCCTTTGTCTTTTGGCCTTTCCACTCATCTTCTCCAAGACACAATACAAGCCTCACACTCTATGAGGCCTTCCCTGTGGGTCAGTCACTCTTTCTGCAGCTTCCTCCTGGACTTGGGTACATGTGTCTATCCTAGCACTTTACCAGACGGACGGTATTGTGGCCATCTGTTTACCTGCCCATTTTTCCCATTAGGCAGAGACCTTAACGTTTTTTTCAGATGTGACACATTTCACAGATGACATTCAATAGTGCAACACATTTCCACAGGTATTCCCAGTGAGGTGCATAGAACCAATCTTTTTCCCCCTCCCAGTCAAGAAAGCATTTTATAACAGGAACAAGAGTGACATATGATAATGACCTTAGATCTGTCCACACACACATACATGAGAGTTTATTTCTATTTGGGAGGTCATTTAGAACTCTCTTTCTGCAGTCAGACTGCAGAAATGTTTAAATACTGGTTTTATCACTTACTGCCCAAAGCCCAAAATGAATTATTTAACCCCTTTAAGCTCTAGTTTCCAGTTTCCTTCTTCATAAAGAAAGAATCATAATTGTAAAAAGGGTTCTTAAGAAGATGAAATAAAGTTAAATGAGCTAATTCATGCAAATCATCTAACATAGAGGTGGGAATATGAAATGTTCCCAGTAAATTTTAGCTTATAATTATTGTGGTTGTTGTTGTTTGATATGGATTGATCAATTTCTCCTTCAGTGGACCACAGTAACTCAGTCTTATCTTCCTGATATAGAGTCTGACTTCCCATGAGTACTTTTGTGAAAAGACAGATATAGTAATCCCTGAGATTTCTCTGAACTTCAGTTACTCATGAAATTGAAAAAATAATGCCTACTGCATTGGGAAAAACAGAAAAATAGCACTATTTAAGAGAATCAAATACATACTGCTCCTGTAGTAGGCACTTGATAAACGATGGTTGCCTTCCCCAAGCCAAACCTGCCAGCTAGGGGTAAAGAAGAGGGCAGAGCTCTTCAAATCTTTTGAGGCATGACTGTGTAAGGAGACCAAGATGAGATCAGCTTTGTTCAGTTATAAAAAGAGAAAACCACTTCAGCAGGAGAGGTTCTATCAACTTGAACACTGAAGAGAAAGAAACAAGCCTGATGACTGGAAAGGAAATTCTTTAAGTGTGAATTGCTCCGAGTACAATATAAACCTTGTCAGTTATGGGATTCCAGCTGTTGTTTTATTGCCTTTAATTTCCCATCAGTGGTTCAATGTCTGGGAAAGGTATCTGGCCTCCAGGAGGGGAGCTGAGGTTGAAATTGTTGTTCCTGTCTCTGTCAACATTTTGAAAACTGTTAAAATGAAGTCATTCAAACAATCAGCTTATGCTGTGTTCCTGTATGGAGTGTTTGTGACAAATAAGCTCTTGCAGTGTCCTCTCTCCCTCTCCTGTATCTCCTCCTCTCCAAAAAATGAGATTCTGGAATAATACGAAAGAGTGATTAAAATGTACTATGACAGTGTAGCTGTTTGTTCCCAGGGTGGGGAGGGGTTAGGAGTGTGTTGGCAGTGAGGGGTGGGACGTCATCATCTCAGCTTACCTCTCCTGCTCCGTGAATTTAATGCAATGCCTCATGAGTGTGCACTGCCAAGAAAGAGGGTGTCCCACTGGGGTGCACCATATTTCTACCACTTACTTAAAAGATGGCTGATATCTTGCAGGTAGAATTCAGCTGTTTATTGGCAAGCTAGAGAAAGATATTCCTTTTGCTAATCTTTGTGAAGGCTACTGCCATCTGGACTTCACCCTAGCTGCAGACTAGAGGATGATGAGAACTAACCTTTAGTTGAAGATGGTGATAAATAGATGATAGCTAGCTAGCTAGCTAGAGACAGTTATAGACTCATAGGTAAAGACTTTTAATTTATATCATCACATTTAATTCTCACAGTAACCATATGAGGAAGATAATAGCATTATTTCAGGATTCAGTGATTCTGACAAGTGAAGAGCATCTAGTCTTTAACTGGAAGGGATGAAATGGGACCACATTTTATTAAATCAAAACTCTTTGCTTTTCAAGGAGAGGCTAAACCTGCTTATAGTTGTGCCTAAGAATCTCACCTGAGTGCCTCTTTGTTGCTCAGGTGTGGCCCTCTCTCTCTAACTAAGCCACCTTGGCAGGTGATCTCACTGCCCTCTCCCCTACATGGGACCTGACTCCTAGGGGTGTAAATCTCCCTGGCAATGCAGGATGTGACTCCCGGGGATGAATCTGGACCCAGCATCATGGGATTGAGAACATCTTCTTGACCAAAAGGGGGATGCGAAATGAAACGAAATAAAGCTTCAGTGGCTGAGAGATTTCAAATGGAGTCAAGAGGTCACTCTGGTGGACATTCTTACGCCTATATAGGTAACACTTTTTAGGTTTCAGTGTATTGGAATAGCTAGAAGTAAATACCTGAAACTACCAAACTCTAACCCAGTAGCCTTGACTCTTGAAAACAATTGTATAACAATGTAGATTACAAAGGGTGACAGTGTGATTGTGAAAACCCTGTGGCTCGCACTCCCTTTATCCAGTGTATGGATGGATGAGTAGAAAAATGGGGACAAAAACTAAATGAAAAATAGGGTGGGATGGGGGGATGATTTGGGTGTTTTTTTAATTTTTATTTTTTATTGTTATTCTGATTCTTTCTGGTATAAGGAAAATGTTCAAAAATAGATTGGGGTGATGAATGCACAACTATATGATGGTACTGTGAGCAATTGCACCATGGATGATTGTATGGAATGTGAATATATCTCAGTAAAACCAAATTTAAAACAAAACAAAACAAAGACCTCTTTGCTTTTCTATCTGTCCAACTTTCCCAAAAAGAAGAAGGTAGACTTTCTCCTGTATCCTGATCCTAAGAATTTGCTCTGCTGAGAAGCTTCAGAAAGAAACAGGGAGAACTATGCTCAGTCGCTGACTTTCCAAGAGTGTGGTGTTCAAATCTGCATTTATCACTGCTTTGCCTGTTTTCCCAGTGGCAGTCATTACAGAGCCTTGTAGGTCCGAGCGAGGATTCCTTCTGATTTCCCAACAAACTCATTGGGATTTTCCCCGTGGAGACTAAAAAGAATGGATCCTTGTCACTTGCCTGACTGTCAAATCTTTCTTGGGCGTTTCAGGGAGTCAGGTAACGAAATGCAGCTTCATTTCCCTGACAGCCAGAATGGGAAGGTTACAAACACTTGTTTAGAACATTCAACACCTACAAATGCTAACCTTGGAAAAGTGGCATTCTTATTATTCCAGACCCTGGAGTCAGGATTTCCTGGTGCTGAGCACTAATATAAGCCATAGTTTTTGTTTTGTTTGTTTGTTTCTGTTTAACAATAGAAATAATGATCACCTTAAAATGCCCAAGGGTTAACTCAATTGCAGAGAGATGGCATAATGTATACATGAAAATACAAAATAGCAGTTAATACCTAAAAAGTCAATTGAATTCCATGAGAAATTTTATTTGAAACTGTGGCAATGAGCAATCACTTATTCAGCTTCTGGTCATGACCTTTATTTGAGAGAAGCAATCTGTAACTATTTGTCTGGGCATATTGTTTTCTATTAAGCAATATGTGAATATCGCTGACCCTATATATAAACTACTAACCCCTACTTAACTCTATATATTTCCACTATTTCCATTTAATGGGTGGGTTATTATGGTGTTTTGTGTTTAATTTTGCAATTTATTCTAATGACATTCCTATTATGAACTCGTTCCCCAGCTGGCTTTTTGCTAAAAAAAAAACCAAACAGTATCATAACAGTCATATTTTGGCAATATTTTCCCCATACCTCTACATGGCAGATATCAAAAGTCAAAATACTGCAGTTTTTTAAGGGTTACTGTCATGTATGTTCCCACAGTGAGGTTGAGGCAGATGGTGGTACAGTAGGGGTGAGAGACCTGGCCTCCGTGTTCTCAAAAAGCCAAGTGAAGCAGGCACAACTCTGCCCAAGCCATATGGTATTTGGCCCCAAATAAAGTTGGCCCTTGTCCCTTTGTTTCTGCATCTTTTCCACATCTTATGAGTGGAGGCTGTGTGCATCTCATTCACTATGCTGTTATGCAAATCCTGCCAATATAGGCATTTGTGTGCAGAGCAAATCATACAATCCAGACTTGGGAGGGACCACCAGGTCACTGTCACTCTCCATGCCAGAACAGAAATAATAACTCCTTGACATTAAGGCTTCAAGGTTTTTCTAGGATAGAAATTGTAAAATTCCCTTCATTTTTGCTGCCCTATCATCTATCTGAAAATTTTCTCTCTTACGTCTAACTGATGGTCATGTCCTCATGATTTGCAATTATTGGTCTATATAAAAATTAATTTAGTCATTCAAGTGGTTTGCTTTTGTAGTGTTAATCATCCTGAGTGGTAAAACTTCTGTTATCAACTTTACACATTGATTTGCTTAAAATAAAGCCTTCTGTCTTAATTATGGTCGATACTCATGCTTATTATGTATACCTATAATCAAGAGGTGGCATTTCATGGAAGCAAAGCCACTTGATGATTCTTACATGTAAGTATTAATAGAAACTTTAATTATAAGTATTTCAGTGGTGGTGTCCTTGCTGCAGCTATTAGCTTTTGTTTTATCTTTTGTCAATTTTAGGGGCTTGCTTCTTTCAAAGGACTCGAAGGATATAACTTAAGGAAAAGTAGTAGTTGGACTTATTCCCACTTAATTCTGTCATTTTGGAGTGCAAGTTTGGGTAAGTTGTACACGTTCTTTATCCCTTTAAACAGAATTATTGAGTGATGGAGAAGTGAAAAACAACTGTGTTCAGATCTTCCTTGGCAAAAACGTGAAGTAGTTGAAAAGTACGTGACCCCAATGCTTTTCCTCGTTGAACTTCTTCCCCTTCTTGCTTTTTGTTCCTCTGGCCCTCAGTGATGTCATGCTTATTATGTATTTCATCCATATGAAAACTGGCATTTAAGATGCTGTCCACATTGGGGCTAAAGCTATATATTTTCACTCAGTTTAGTTTAAATCGAAGTCAATGCATCACCACTCCTAAGAGAATTATATTTTATTCCTTATCTGTGAATATTGAGAAAGAAGCTTTGAAAATTGTTTTTGAATCAGCAAATGAAGAGCTGTAATGAACTTTAAAAATGTCTACTACATTCTTATAATTCATCCATTCATTTGTTTTCTCATTCTTTATTCAAAAATGACTTTTGAGTGTCTCTGTGTTCTGGGTACTGTAATAGGTGTTAGGAATAAATAAAACAGTTCTTCTTGAAAATGGCTCATCCTAACAATTTAGTAAATGAGAAAGTAAATGAAGTAAAGTAATTGAAATAAAGGATTGTAGATGCAGTGAGTTTGCCTTTACAGGGTGCAGTGCAGATGAAAAAGAGAGAGAAGAGTCTAATCTGCCCAATAAGAGAAATCAGGGAGGGCTTCATGTAGGAGGTTACTTCTGAGCAGAGTCTTAAAGGGAAATCATGTGTTTGCCAGGAAAGCAGAGAATGGAAGGGCATTCTAGGCTGAAGACTTGGGAGGATGAGAGACAGAAGGATATTCTATGGGGAGAAAAGCCACAGGGGCTTGAGATAGTATTACACATTCAGGCACTACGAGGAGGTCACATAGCTAGAATGTGAGGTGCTCGGGAGAATAAGCTAGAGAGCTATTGAGAAGGTCAGAAAGGAAGTTATAGGCCTTGTGCGATGGTTGAGCTGTTTGTTCTGAATATATTTTTGGCTGCTTATCCCTAGATATATCTATGTAATGATGGCTATCATGGTGGATATGTTTGTGCTATTGTAGTCCACACATAATTGCCTTCTCATTTCCCTTGTCTATCATGGCAAGAAGGTTGAGCTATATCTCATTGATCCCTGAAGGATTTTAGACAGGGAAGAGACATGACCAGAACAGTTTTGTCAACAGGATGGTGAAGACTCCGTATATTGGAATAGGCCAAGTTGAGAAGGACAGAGAATCTATGTTAAGTTCTTCAAGTAGCCCACATAACAGAGTCTAAATAAGACAGTGACAACAAGAAAGCTACGGGAGATCTCAAGTATATAGAAACAACTGGATTTGAACCCTATATGAGGGAAGAAAAAGCATGAAAGCATGACAATAGTTGTATGGTATGGTACAAAGAGAGACAGGGAACGCAGCAGGGAGGCCAAGTCTGTTGACAACAATGAGCTAAGCTAAGTGCATGTTAAATTGGGGTACCTGTGAGACATTTGATTACAGGGATCTGGTGCAACAGGAAGTAGACTGAAGCTGAGGGTACAAATTTGGGAGTCATCTGCACCAAAATGTCTATGCTGAGTGATTACACAGAAAGAATGTGGAGAATAAAGAGAGAAGAGGATAACTTTGGAGACCTGCAAATCAGTGACATTCAAGGAGGGGAAAGAGTTGTCACCAGAAGAGACTAAGAAGGAAAGGTCAGAGATATGGAAGAACTGGTGGGGTGAGGTGGGGAGGGAGAGTATGGAAATTAACAGAAGAGAAACTGTTATAAGATTGTTAAATCAGAGTTTTAATGATGGGGAAATGCTTATGTGAAGAGATAGAGAGCAAGAGAGAGCAATTGGGAGGGCAGACAACAAAGAGGATTTTTTTTTCATTATTGCTTTTTTGTTCCAATGAAAAATTCAGGCCAATGTATATGCTGAAGTGACAATGACAGGACTGGCCTGTGTGAGCAAGGTTAGAGAGACAAGAAGGAACAGATTCACATTTGAGTTTAGGATTTGATGTGCTTGAAAGAGGGTGTTACAAGATGAAGGCAGCATCTAGAACATGCTGAGGAGCTTGAAGTTTATCTCAAAGGCAACATCAAAGCGTTTTGAGCAGGAGAGAGATAATTTCAGGGTTGTGTTTTAGAAAGAACATTCTGACAGCTGTGTGGAGGAAGGTTGGACAGGAGCCAGCCCACAAAGGGAGGTCAGTCAGGAGGTTGGTGAAACACCAGCCAGAGCCGAGGAAGACTTTGAGGAGGGTATGCCAATTGGGCACCTACCAGCTTTCCCCTCTTTGCGATTCCCTTATCTGTCTTTGATAGAGCGTGGCTTTTCAATGGATCCTGGTGTTCCTAACAATAGCCAACAGTGTGCCCAACACTTGCCCAAGTTAGCTCAGAAGGTCGATACACATTATTAAAACTTTGTCTCACTATCCTGGTTACCTTGACTTGCAACAATGTCTCTATTCTCCAGTTCCCCACCGTCACAGCTCCCACCCTGCATAGCCTCAGCGATGCTCCAGGGCGCGCCTTAGCACGGAGGCTCTGTGATTGGCGCCCCCTGGAGGCCCGAGGCGCACAGGCACTCCCTACAAAGAGAGTCTGTGTCTTTCACTCCGTCCCTCCCATGGGAGAATTACTAAGGTGATCCTATGTTCTCCTTCATCTCCTCACGGGTTCAAACAGTTGACCTCTACTTTAGAGCAATGGTCCTCAACCAGGGGTGATTTTTGCTCCCCAAAGGTCATTTGGTAACGTTTGGAGGCATTTTTCAATTTGTCACGACTTGGAGAGCAGGGGTTTGCTAATGGCATCTAGCAGGTATCTTACACAGAACAGCACCCCCTTCCCCCAACAAAGAATTATCTAGCCCCAAATGTGTATAGTGTCGAGGTTGAGAAACCCAGCTTTAAAGGACTTGAATATTCTTTCCTTAAGGACAAGTTTTTGTTTTTTTATGATTCATCCCTTATTACAGGAGAGTGTGTTTCAGGTTTTCTATTTTCCGCCATCTGTGTATCTACTAGAAAGTGAAATGGAGAATTGAATAAATTGTCTGGCTATGTCAAACCAAAACTTTGAAAGAATTTTTACTGAATTATCAAGTGTTACTCTAGTCAATTTTAAAAAATTTAATGATCCAAATCATGCCCATAGATGCTAAAAACCTCCACTGCAGTTTGTGTCTTTAGGCCATGAATACATAAGACAAAAATTTTATCAGATTTTGATCAAATAAATTAGTATCTATTTATACTCAAACTCTGCTGAATTGAGAATAAATATTATCTTTTTTTTTTCTGATTGGAATGGGATCCAAAAAGCAAATTTCCTAAACTTCATCTGGGTACGTTGCAATATAGGCAACAGGTATGGGGCTTAGACTATCTTGAGAAATGGCTATCAAGAGCATCTTCTCGCTAGAATATTATCTTCACTTCCTTTTATTTGCTGAGGAAAGGCATTGTATTTATTTTTTACCATTTGATGATCCTGTTCTCCAGGATATTTCAAAGAAAGAGCAAATTCTGGCAGAATGCAGTAGATCTGTGCCTTTATAAGGTAAGAGACAATTCAAACATCCCACAGTTACTAAAAAAGTATTAAGTTTATATTAGAAAGATAATCTGTCTTCTTAGAAAAGCTTCACTTAATGTTTGCCTCATTCTGACTTCCAGTTTTTCCAACCACGAGTTATGATGTTAAAAAACAAAATGCAAACAAAACACTACATTTATTATAAACTAAAACTAAAACATATGACAGAAAGGCAGATATTTAAGCTTCAGCAATTCAAGCAAATGGTTAAAAACTGTTCTCTGAGAGCGTTAGATATTCTACACTGAAATAAGCCAACTCCTTAGAATTAGCATGGGAACCAGTGGGGTCTCATAGGAAGCCCAAGACTGGGCTGGAGTCTGAGCCATTGATGCAATTCTTCTTGGCTGTGTGCCAGCCAGAACCCCATTTCCTAAGTTGCATCTGACTGTACTCTTAAATGTCATCTTAGAATTTCTAGAAGGGCAGGTTGACACTATATTTTTCCTTCTAGCTTTGAGTTGGATTACCTTGAGATTCAAAGTCCTAAAAAGAACTGAAACAATTTTTTCTATGGTTAAACAATTTTAAAATAAAGTAAAAATCTAATATTATTGTAGAGAAACCTATTGTTTGTTTTGGAAAACTTCTTATCTTTGGCTACAGGTTTTCAAAATTAAGGGATTTTGGACATTTAGAAAATACTTTGCATTAAGTGCCCTTTTCTGTGAGCTTCTGTACTAATCCACGCATGTGTCTATCACTTCATTTATCACATTGAATTTGAATTATCCGTTCATGTGGCTGTCTCCCCTTCTGGACTGGATGCCCTTTGGCTGAGGACTATGTATTAATTCATTCCAGTGCCTAGCACAATTGTAAAAATGAATGAATGGGTAGATAGTTGAATGGATGGATGGATAGGTGGATGGATATACGGAGATGGAGCACTGAGAGGGTACATTGAGAATAGAGTAAAGGCAGTATTCACTTTGGCCCAGGGACATCTGGAGCATATATTATTAATGGATTTTCACTAGGAAAAAAAAAAAAAACAACAACCAGAAGTTCCAGGGTGAAATATCCTTAGGAAATGCTGGGGTTTTGTGTGTGTGTGTGTGTGTGTGTTTTAATAAACTAAAGGACTTCTCAGTGCTTATAATTTGTCCATGTGCATTGTGAAAGTTTGAGAAAGGATAGCATGCCTACTATTTCAAAAACTTATTTGACCACAGAATGCCTAGTAACTCTACCAAAAATGGCATTCAATGAAATATTTGGAAAACACTGATTTAATGTATATCCATGGGCCATCAGTGCACCACCTTTAAAAGGAAGTTCAGAGTCATTGGTGTAGAAAAAAGGAAAAAAAATAGAAACTTGGATTTGTGAAAAACAATAAATTTTCTTAGAAAACTCTGGAATGGGTTGAGCCTGAGTTCATAAACAAAACAAACAAACAAAAACAGAATTTAGATTTAGAGAAGTAAAGTTCCTGTATTAAACTAATGATAACTTACTCAATTGTACTTTTTTTTTTTCATTTATACCCGTTCATTGTTTATATGTGAAAGTAGATTTAACTGCTTTTGTGTGTTGTCTAATCAATGCCCTAAATAATGGACACACCCCCCCAATCACTACCTCTGTGATTTCATTTCCTAGGACACCTTTTTTTCCACTCCCTCGCTGTTTGTCACATGCTCTCACCTCAGGGCTCTGTGTCATCTCTCTCCTATGTCTAGAAAATGATTCCGCAAATATCACTCCTTAATCCACTCTCTCAAATGGCACCTCCTCAAAGATTCCTTCCCTGTTGTGCCACCTCTTCTCCCTTAGCTTCTCAATTTTTTTCCTAGTGCTTATCACTATTTGATGTATTACATATTTCTGCATTGTGTTTTCCTTCACAGAAGAATAACTTAATAAGGCAGTGAGTCCTATGTTAGGGTTACAATGGTAAATAATGCGGAGTTGGTCCATGCACTCATGGTGCTTCTAGAGGTAGATGAATTTAGGTGTCTCTCCTCCATTCCCTGGACAAGTCAGGATTAATAGAGACTCCTTAGCATGTTCGACAAAGTAAGAAAATCGATAAGAGGTACAATTTTACCATTTTTGTACAGATTTGCCAAAGATGTGAGAAAACCCTGGCCACAGAACTTCTTCACAATATTACTGGGAAATAAATGCAATGATGTGCATATGCAAGTTATTTTTAATAGGTAAAATGCTGTAGGTTTAGATATTATTGTTAGTGTTGTAATGAACACTTTTCATTTAAGTGTGTATTTCTAACCCAAATTAATAAAAAAATCAACCCTTCTTGTCAAACGAATAAATTATCTAGGGTGCATTCAGAAACACTTCAGCGATTTCAGGCTCACCAACTTTTAGATTCCAGATGCTGGAAGGGACCTTAGGGATCACATGGTACAGCCCCCTAATTTTCATATTTAGGCCTACAGCACTAATTATTACAATCTACTGCAATAAATAGTGGTCTAGAGGCAATAACAGACCCAGAGGAGGGCTCCATGCCCTTGGCTTCTAATTGGTGGTTACAACTCAATCTTGGCATAAGAGAAGGAATTTCTCTTTTTCCTTCCAATGCTATAAACCGATAACCTTAGTCTACATGAATTGCTTCTTTTCATAACGAAGAGTGAGATGGAAAGGAGAAATGCTAGATTAGAGTAATTGTTTGAGTTCATCTTTTGCAGCTGAATTGCATTTTGTTGTTTGGGGTAAAAATTCTTGATTGCAAAGTGTTCATTGCAATGTTCTGAACCTTTCTAATGTCGACATTCCATCTAAACTCAATCGATTTCAAGATCTAATTGAACATTCAAACAGAGAGTAACCAAATCAATAAGTGCAAGAATCATACAAGAGAAGGACACAGATATCCTTTTGATCAACATAAATTTCAAATACCAGTGAGTTAGGTGGCCCTGATGGACGACTTCAATAGACACCCTGTGGAAGTAAGTGGAGGCATTAGTTAGTCACTTTAAAGACAAGAAAATTTGTCACTTAAAACCCACAAAGATAAATTGTGTTCTTATAAGAAGTTCTCTAATATATACTGTTTAAATCCCCTGCTACAAATTGCAAGTGTGATTATATGTGTTTGTTTTGTTTTGTTTGGAGGGGGTAGCAAGGAAGAGACATTATTCCACTTTCAACCCTTATTATTACTGATCAAAGTGTTTTCATTAATTAAATTCAAGGTGATGGCAATATTCTTTTAGTCAAAGTAATTACTTAATTACTTAATACTTAATACTTAATAATTACTTAAAATATACAAATTTGACCTCCAGTTTATTATAATTGGTTTAGTTTTGTTTTTTTGTATCTCGGCAAGAGTAGAATTGTTCAATTGAACATTTAAAGAATAGCAAAAGAATGTTTTTTATTTGGATATAAGCTACAATATATGTTAGAGTTAATATGTACTTATATGTGCTCTACATTTAAAGCAACTTTAAAAGACTGAATAATATGTAATTGGCGTTTTAATTCTACAATGCTCGACATCTGGTTTAACCAACTCTTTGATATGCATTCGCTCCTCATTTTGAAATTGTGGATGGAGCTTAAACTGTTCACCAAATGGACTTTCAAGAAAAGCTCCACTGTTAAAACTGGACAAGGATAGCACTGCTCATGCATCATATCAACATATGACTAATAATTACGAGCAATAAACTGCCTTAGATATAGATCTGTGTTTTGTAATGAAAATGTAATTGTAAAAGTAGCTCTCACTGAAGTTTCTGTCCTTCCAAGCCAACTTACCATCAACAAACATGTTAATACCCGACAGCATATTTCAGCACCTTAATGTCAGAAAATAAGGAAATGCCAATTTTATTCATAACTCAACAGATTCCATCTACTTAGGCAACTCCTAACTTGTGGGTTCAGTATAATTTTAAAATTCTGATTGCTCAATAAGTGATACTCATCTTGTAAGGGGTTGTGATTCTTATTCAGGAGGCAAGTAGTAATTTGTAATAAAGGTGGTTTTTAAGGTGAATTGTTTCTAATGCTTCCCACTTTTTAATACACTGTGGGTTCTTTAACAAGAAATTTGATAACAAAATTATTCATTTTCTTTCCCATGCCTTATGTTGTACCTTAACTTATCTGTCCAGATGGATGTTTCATGTCATCGAGATTACTTTATATTTTTATATTTATTTTTATTCATTCATTCCACAAATATCTTATGAATTCCTTTTCTAAGGAAGATGACACTCTGTCAGGTATTAAGGATACAAATATGAATAAAATATATTCCCTTCCTATTAGGAACACACAGGTAATAAGATTAGCATTACGTAAATAGATACCTGCATTTATAAATAACACAGTCAAGTTATGAACAAAAACAGTGGAAGTGCAGATTGAGGGGAAACTACTGGCAGAGCACGAAAAACTGGTAAAGAGAAGGAGATTGTCATTTTCAATCTAAAGAAAAGTAGGAATTTTCCAGAAAAGAGGGAAAAGTCCATTCCAAGCATAGAGAATATCATGGCCAAGGCACAGAGTGGCATGTGAAGGGACACCCACATACAAGGAATGGTGAGAAGTCATGTGTGCCTGGACTAGACATTATCTTGGAGGGTTCAATTGGGAATGATGCTGGAGAAATGCATGGGGTGATATTTTTAGAGCCTTATATAAGCCACCCAAAGGAATTTGGACTTTATCCCAATAAAATGAAATATTGCATGGTAATATGAATATAGACTTTTTTTTTAACAAAAAGTATTATGAAATTAGACTTTTATTATCCTTTCCTGTTTTTTCACCTGTCAGTTAAAATCAACATTTTGGTTAGCTTTACTTCAATTGCCTGTGTTCCTAGGAATTGCATAAGCAAATGGCTATGGAGAGGAACCTGAGCACAAGACGATAGTGTAAATGCATGAGTTTACTCTCAGTGGTATCCAAGAAACCCACATAAAGCCCTAGCCAGTAGGGCCTCAGAAAGGTAAATGCCCAGGACAAGTTCAGAGGATAAATATTGAAACTTCAGGACAAAGTCACAAAACGTATCTCTATGGCTGTGGCCAGTCCTATACATGGTACACATCGAGTAGGTAGGCAGCTGTATGTTGAAATTTATAAAACATTGGAAGACATAATTGTCCCCAAACTATCTCTTCCAGTGGCTAACATCCACCGTTGGATTCATTCCACTGGGGAAGACATTGTCTGCTGAAGTTCCCGTTAAAACATGAGCATCTCCCCAGAAGTTATCATGTGAGCATATTGGCAGCAGGCGTTCAATGACATCTCAATTTGAAGGTAGTGGTGAATAAATTTGGATCTGAGGTATCTGCTATCCTACACTGGTCACAGAGGGCATGGAAGGAAGTCAGAAGGAGGCAGAGCAAGAGACAGGGTGGGAGTAGGGGGAGATGTGGGTGGAAAATCTTGAGTTTCCCCCCAATATGTCTCTCATCATTCTGAAGGATTAGAAGTATGCCTCAGTAAGAAGTCATGGAAACAACAATACCAACAAAAAGTCTAAACAAAAACAAACAAATGAAAAACATACCCATGACCAAGCAAGTTACAGATGTCTGTATGGTACCGGGTTCTAAATTTGAGCTAACTCCTCTTCTCAATTTGCAAAGATCCTCAGCCCATCATAGATTTTTGTCATTTGTTTAGGGTGCCCAGACTTTCCCCTCTGGTCACCTTGGTTCTATTTTTCCCACTGTAGAAGAAACACCTTTCTTATGTAGACCCAATAATTCATCCCCTTGAATTTAGACAGACTTGGAAGTTGTCTGCATCCCCACTGTCCTAGAGAATTCCAGCATTCCTAGCAGGATCTGACTATTCCCTGGCAGTGCTCATTGTGAGCTGGCCATTTGTCTGATGCCCTGTAACTAGCTAGTATAAGGCTGAACGTTCCAAACTGGGTCTCACCCACCTCTCCCTCAGACTCTATGGTGGACCTTAGAAAAAGCCCCTCTTCACCTGGAGCTCTTCCACTCAGTGTCAGCCCTCTGTGGCTGCTTAAGACCTTAGAAAAAGCCCCTCTTCACCTGGAGCTCTTCCACTCAGTGTCAGCCCTCTGTGGCTGCTTAAGACAGAGGCCTCCTCTTCTCCTCTTTCAAGCCCTCAGCTGCTCCTCTATCCACGTGGTAAGCTACTGTTTCTTGTTGGAAGGCTGCCTTCTGCTCTAGCTACATGTATAGAGCATTGATGAATGAAGGTCCTGACCTCACAAAAATGATCCAGCATTTGGTCCAGAAAACTCCATTTACTAATTTCTGTAGGTTGTATAGAAAGGGAGATGGGGGTAGAGTGAGATTGAGTAGCAGTGTTGCAAAATCCCCATTATCGCTTTACATATTAAACACAAAAATATGTGATAGAATAATAATAATAGATAATATTTATTGAAAATTCACCATGCACCAACTATGTATACCTATTTTACATATATATGTGTATATATATATATTAATTTTAACTCTAAACATATCACCACAGTGCCATTAGAACAAAGTAAGAGGCTGGTTCTCCACATTTGCAGGATTTGACTTGACTGTGCCGTTTTCCCAATAGACATCACCTCTCTGTCTCTCTGGGCTTAACGTGAGAATATTGCCCTTCCTTCAAAGACATGCACACACACACACAAACACACTCCTTTTCAATTTCTGTCTGCCTTGTGTTTTATCTGGGCCATGGTCACCTACACAACTTTCCTAGAGGACCCCCATGTTGTTAGCATTCTAAGTGTCACTTATGAATCAAGCACAACATATTTCCAGGTAAATGGGCAGTTTAAAAATTGTATGCATAATACAACAACAACAACAACAACAAAAACCATAGAAGACATTATGAACCAAAAAGTGTAGCTTTTGAGCAATGTCATAAATAAGCATTTCTCTTCAGCAGTTGCTATGCAAAATAGCAAAGTTGGGATAGAGAAACAAATTTCTTAAGCATCTTAGAAAGTCTAGGATTTGAAGAAAGTGAAAAGAAGCATAGATTTGACATGTGTCATGACACATTTTTTTGAAATAACAAACCGGAGATTCCCCCCATCCACCTGAACTCTGTCAGGGATTACTTCCACAATTTGTCAAAACCCTATTTGCATTTTTTCCCAAGGAGAAGGAATTTCTGTTTGTTGGAAATGAGCATCAAAAAACTATCTGGATGTAATTCTGCTAAATACCCATGATTACATAATAAAACATTCAATCTAGAAACCAATTCGCTAGGGAATTGATCAGTTTTCCTCATAAAATGCAACACTCCTTTTCCTTTTTCACAGACAAATGGCAAAACCTACATACAACAGCCTGCTTTCATAAATTCAGAGTATTTCCTGAGCAAAAAGAACATCAAATCTGTAAAGCTTAATATCACCAAGTAACATTTTGGTTTATTCACAGACCCCAAATCATGTTTTAAATCAACATCAGCAAGCTCATTACTAAATACCTATTTGAAGAGTTAAAAGAATCATATACTATGGCAGTTAAAAGTGATGTATTTCCTTGTGTATATATTTAACTGTGTTGGAACAGATTAACCACAGATTTAAGCCTTTTGAGCTTTACTAATTTTCTTGATTGGGAAGTTGTTTTAAAGATTCTCTTTCAAATGACAGGGATATTAAAGAATCTCAGATACCATAAAATGTTCAGGTTTATCAATAATTGAGACTTCATCAAGTTTACATTACTCTAAAAGAATGTCATTGTTATGATAAACATATTGACTTGAATCATCTGTATAAATTTAGACCCTATCCTAGCGATGATTATGATCTAGGATAGCTGATCTTGACAAATCCAGTATTCTCTTTTTTCTATTTTTGCGCCTTCCATTTGTGTAACTTTTGACACCTAATGTCTACATTTTATGATATACATCCTCATGTATGTATTAGTCAAGATGGATTGTTATTAAACTGCAGTGACAAACCTCAGATCACAGGAGCTCACAATGACAAAGTTTTATTTCACACTCATGTTGCATTTCCATCTTGAGTCAGCAGGGGGCTCTGCTCTGCATTGTTCTTAGGTGACCTGCACAGACTGGACCATGGCAATTATTGCAAGGTCAGGGTGGGGGCAGGGCATGCATGGTGAATTACACACTGGCTCTTAAAGGATTCTGCCCAGAAATATCACACATCACTCTTGCTCACATGCTAATGGCAAAAGTCATGTGAAGACACCTAACTTCATATTCTATTGAATTTGGAATCTGTTTTCCATCTCTTGACCTACTTCAGGTTGTCATCATCCATTTCCTTTTAATTTCTTTTCTCTCCCAGTTTCTAATGACTTCTCACTGATTCCCAGATAAGGTCAAGACAAGTCCTTACTTACCAAGTCCATTTCCTCTCCTTCCCGGGCACTCGAGTGGACCCTTGTGTAGACTAGGTGTGACCATGTAATGGATGTGAGTGTAAGTGATAAGCACCACTGCAAGCTCTAGCTTATAAATCCTCCCATGTGAGGTCACCTGTGCGCTTTCCCCTTCCCCTCAAGAGTAAAGCCAGAAGAGTCCTGAAGAAGGCTACTGTTCTAGTTTGCTAATGCTGCTGGAATGCAAAACACCAGAAATGGATTGGCTTTTATAAAAGGGGGTTTATTTGGTTACACAGTTACAGTCTTAAGGCCATAAAGTTTCCAAGGTAACATATTAGCAATTGGGTACTTTCACTGGAGGATGGCCAATGGTGTCCAGAAAAAACTCTGTTCAGCTGGGAAGGCACATGGCTGGTGTCTTTTCTGGAGTTCCGGTTTCAAAATGGCTTTCTCCCAGGATGTTCCTCTCTAGGCTTCTGCTTCTCTCCAAAATGTCACTGTCAGTTGCTCTTGGGGCATTTGTCCTCTCTTCGCTTCTCCGGAGCAAAAGTCTGCTTTCAAAGGTCATCTCCAAAATGTCTCTGTAAGCTGCAGCTCCTCTCTCAGCTCCTGTGCATTCTTCAAAGTGTCCCTCTTGGCTGTAGCTCATCTTCAAAAGTTCACTCTTAGCTGCACTGAGTTCCTTCTGTTATGTCAGCTCATTTATATGGCTCCACTAATCAACTTAGACCCATGCCAAATGGGCGGAGCAACACCTCCATGGAAATTATCCAATCAGAGTAATCACCCACAGCTGGGTGGGGCACATTCCAAAGAGACACTCAAAGAATTACAATCTAATCAACACTGATAACATCTGCCCACACAAGATTACATCAAAGGTAATGGCGTTTGGGGGACACAATATATTCAAACTGGCACAGCTACCATCCAATCAAGAATACCCACTGAATTTCATAGGAATAGGAAATAACCTTCCACCGTATCAAACCACAGAGATTTTAAATCTATTTTTGTTTTATCTACCATTCCTTAACCAATTAAAACAGATTTTAAATAAATTTTATAATGCAAATATTAGCATCATTACTATTTTGTAGACAATTAGACTGAGCTTAAAGGAGGTTAGTAACTGGTCCAAGGAGTGGAGCCTAGATTTGAATCTAGGCAGACTGACCACGGAGCCCAAATTTCAACTACAATAGTGTCCTTCTCTTTGCTAGATGTTAAAACAACAACAAAAATTCTAGCAACATATTTAAAGCAGTGATCATTGAGGGAGTGAAAGAAGATAGGGGTTAATGGAATAGACTGATGAAGCCCAGAATCAGATCTGTGGGTTTATAAACATTTAAATATAATAATGAGAGTATTTGAAATTAGCAGTTGCAGAATCAGGATTATGCTTCCTATATTTCATACTTTATATCAATGTATATTCCAGATGGGTTAAAATAGTAAATATAAAACTTAAATCATAATAAACTCTGAATAAAATAGGGAAGGATATTTGCCTGAATCCTAGGATAATATCTGACACTTAGTAAATGCTTAACAAAGCTGTGTTGACTGAGTTAATGAATGTTACCTTAACACCATTTATCATCTGATTCCATCACCATCTTTCATCCCTGTTTTGAAACATCTAAGGAGGAAGGAAGCATCTTTGGGAGAGATGCAGATTTTAGGTTCTATGAGATTTTATATTAGAGGGAATATTTTGGTTTATTTTAGAAGTATTAAACAGAGTCTTACTAAAGAGTTTGAAAAGAAAAAAAAACTTTGGGTAAAAATCATCAAGACTGGAAACTTATCATGGCATATATTTCCAGGGACAGACATCAGCTAATACTTTTTCAGTTTCATAGCCATGTTCACTTCATTTCTAAGATGGTTGCTGTTACAATGACAGATTTAAGCATTTGGTCAATATAATGAAAGTCAAAGTTTCAAATACCATGGATTCATTAACACAGGTTTTAAAGTGATTTTCTGTTTGTTTAGGCCCCCAATCACACCAAAATCAAAACTCTAAAAATTTACTTTAACTTGGATAAACACAAAAATTTTGCTTATCCTAGTGGTATAAAATTGTCACCAAATTCCCAAGTTTAGAAAATGTCTAATGATCCTGGATCTTTAATGAAAAAGGTCCAATGGGTTAGGTCAATATTAGTGTTTTTGATATAAAAAGTATAATTTTTTCATAATATATCATTTTTTATTTCAATTAAAGTACTAATATGAGAATATCTGAACCATTTCCAAGATTTGTCCCATTCCTAATATTGGATCATTTCAGTAATTACCACTCTTCCCATTGGGAAGTAGGATAGGACCCTTTCTCTTGAATTTGGGCTGCGTAACTGATTTAGACCGCTAGACGGCAGCAGAAGTGGTACTGAGCAACCTTGGAGGCCAGGACTTGAGACATCTGCAATTTCTGCTTTTACTCTTCTTAGAATGCTACTCTTGGAAGCCAGAAACAATTTAAGGAGTCTGTGGTAGATAGTCACTGAAGATGTGCCTCCGCCCCCCTGCTGCCACGGGACATGTCTTCCAGTGTGCATGCTCCTTCTGGAGTTCCCTTTGCTTGAGTCTGTGCTGGTCCTGTGACTTGCTCTTCACAAATGGGGAGGATCTGAGATGATGCTATGTAGCTTTCAGGCCAAGTCATAAACAGCCTCAAACTTCTTCCTGGGTCTCTTGGAACATTCTCTGTTGGGATGCTGCCTCTCAGAACCCAGCTGCCATGCTCTGAGAAGACAAGGTTAACTGGAGAGGCCATAGGTAGGTGCTCCAGTTGCTGTTCCCAGCTGAGATCTTGGTAACAGCCAACATCAAGTTCCAGTCATGTGCCTGAGTCTTTTGGGCAGCCCACTTTGTCAAGCCTTAGAAAATTAAGCCCCATTTGATATCTGACAGCAGCCTCATGAGAGTCTCCAACACAATGAGAAACAATACTAAATTAATGTTTTGTTACACAGCAACGGATAGCTGTAACAAAGTCCTGCTACACTGGGACCTTCACACAGTGAGGAAGGCCAAGTTAGCTACATAGAAAGAGAGAGGCTGCATTCAGGAACACAAAGAACCAGATATGCAAGTGAAGCACTTTGGGACTAGCCAGCCTTGCTTAGCCACCAGGTGAATGCAGACAAATGAATAACCCAGGCTGAGCCTTGCCTGTGCTGCTGATATGCAGAATAATGAGGAAAAATAAATGGCTGTTATTTTAAACCACAATGTTTTGGGGTAAATTTAATGCAGCGTGAGATAACAAAAACTCAGAGTATTTAGGATTAGGGCTATATATTTGCAGCTGTATCTTTCACAATTGAGTTGTTAATATGTATATCATGTATATAAAGAAAGGTCAGGACTCAGGGCTCAAGACAACTAGCTATCTGCCCACAGCTCATATAGTAGTGTATTTGTGGGCTGCTTCTCCTCTCACCTCCTTCCCTTTGATACATTTCTTTCTTTACCTCTACTTTTCCCTCTAAACAGAGTATATTTTTATTACTCACTGCAGGGAGTATATCAGTTGTTCACCAATACTTGAGTAGTTATGGGAGAACCAAAGAGCACAACCGATGCCTGAGTCTACCTATGACTAATGATTCTGTCCCCAGTTGCCTAGTGCAGGCCACTGCTTCTCCAGGTGGCCAAGTTCAGTGGGTGCAGCTGAGACCAAGGCATTGCTCACCCTAAGCCCCTGTGCCCTGGATTCGTGCACAGTCTGTGTGCCTAGTGGGCAAACAAGCCCATGGTGCTACCTGCTCCCTGAAATCATGCACCTATCACTTCTCTGCACATTTTCATCCTAGTTTTAAAACCACAATTCCAGAAAACTCAAACCCCAGAGATTGGTTGTTTATTTATTTACAGATGCTTGCCCTGCCCACCCCCCCCCCCCACACATACACACACATCGTGGTTGCAGTTTGAGCTAAACAATTGTGAATTGAACAGTTTAACTATGACAGATACAGTGGTGGTAAGGTCTCTGCTGACTGCCCAGATGATCTGCTGTATTTGCTGAGAGCTTTGAACCACCAAAGCCCTGACTCCTTCCCCTGTGATCCAACCTTTAGAGTGAGAGTGCTTTTCTAGCACATTTGTCCCTGTATGTGCTCAGGTCAATTCTGCAGAGAATGGCCTGAGATTTTTCATTTTTTCCATTAAAAAAACAAAAAACAAAAAACCCCAAAAATACAAAAGTATGCAAGTGCTTAGCCCAGAGGAAAAACTGGCACTTTTATCTTCCAGAAAGTGAAAGTAGCCATGGTGAGAACTGCTAGTCTGGATTTAATTCTACCGTACAAGGAAGGACATGTCGGCAGGCTCTGAATAATAGGAAACTCCAAAGTAAGAAACAATGTCTTCTTAGAGCGGATGATTGCCAAAAAAGAATATAATGAATCTATCAGATTTATACCCAGGCTTTATAAATGCAGATTGCAAAAGGTTCTAAGAAAACATATAAAATATATGCATTATTTGGCTAGATATTCTGAAAGAATGGGAGATGGATATTCTTAAAATAAGCAAACAAGGAACCAAGGAATAGAAAAGGGACATGATATTACTGCAACTGCAAACATTTCCAAAGAGGAAGAAATCCGGAGGTGCCTGGAGTGAGTGGTGATATAAAAAGAAATCAATGTGGCTGCACAAGAAACTTTACAAGCCACTCAGATTTTAAAACACCCCACGTGGAAGATGGAAGGAAGAATGCATGGCCTAAGATAGATTTAAAAAAACAAAAACAAACACTGGCCCAACTCAGGAGGTGTAATGCCAAGGAAGCTAATGGTTTAGTGGAAATTAAGGCTTGTGAAAATGCTAGTAACAATTAAAGCACCTTTAGATGGATTGGGATAAGAATGGCTTGGGAAGAAAGAGGCTTGCTGCTTAGGAAGGATTATTAATAAATGACAGAGCTCAGAATAACAAAACTGGTAAACAGCTGCTTTGCTTCAATAATTCCTATATGCAAAATGGAAATCCAAAAGTTAAGGAGCTAACAAACTGTATTTAATAAAACTGATGTCTGAGACAGGTGAAAAGGCTCTGAGAGAATAGTCCAAAACCATTTCCTTTATTTAAACCCAGGCAAATTTTCCTCCAGCATATGAGGAAACAAAGATGGCCAATCCGAACAAATGTGGAAAACAGGAGCAGAACCTGGGCCTCACTGCTTGAAGTGTGCAGCGCAGACCAGCAGCTTGAGGGACCCCTGGGACCCTGATGGAAATGCAGATTCACAGGCTCCACCTCACACCTGCAGGATCTACATTTTAACATGATCCCAGTGATTCACACACAAGTTAAAGTATGAGAAGCTCTGTTCTTGAAGACTAGGGATGGGGAAATAACTTCATTTTCTACACAGGTCAATTCTGTACTATGTAGCATGCTGAGATTTGACACTAATCCCAGCAGAACCTGAGAAGGAATTAGTCAAGAGATGGTTTGTGTGCACATTGCCAAGGGCTCTTAGTAATCCCTGGGACTGGCAGAAGTCCACCAAGAACAAAGCACACAAACTAAACCCATTTAAAGGTTAGCATTAGGGAGAGTATAACAGTTAGGATTTATTTTTTTAAAAAAGGTAGGACAACTTAAGGGTTAAGAAAAAAGGCTCTGGAACCAGGCCACTGGGTTCAGATCTTAGTTTTGTCACTTAGTGTGTGACTTTCACCAACTGCTTATGTTCTCTGTGTCTCTGTCTCCTTGTTTGTAAAATGGGGAAAATAATAGTGCTTGTGCCATAGTGTTGTTGTGAGAATGAAATGAAATGATAGCATAAAGCAATTCTAACTACCATGTGGGGCCTGGATTGAATCCTGGAACAGGAAAAGGACATTGGCGGAAGGCTGGTAAAATCCAAATAGTCTGTAGCTTAGCTAATAGCAAGGCACCTAAACTATCATCTTAGTTTTGACAAATGTACTGTGTTTATGTAGGATGTTAACACTGGGGGAGCTGGGTGAAGGGTATGTGGGAACTCTCTGTACTATCTTTGCAACTTTTCTATTATTCCAAAATGAAGTTTATTTTAAAAAAAGTAAAACACTTAAAATGTGTCTGGCATATCATGAACACCTAAGACATTCGAGCTGCTGTTATTGTTTTAAAATTTTGTTTATTTATGGTCAGTGTACAAAAACAAAAAGGCTCTAATATAGGAAGCACAATCCTGATTCTGAAAGATCTTGGATGAAGTTTTAGGGAGATGTAATTATCACGTTTTGAGATAACACAAAGCTGTTAAGGAGAGCAAATGTATTTAAAGCTTGTATCCTTTAGGTTTTTTTTTTTTTATTTTTTATGTTAAGCAAAAGTAGCCAAGTCTATCTTTGGTAAGGTCCACAGAATTAAAGGAGAAGTTGAATAAAGGCCTTTGGAAGAACGGGGTCCAGGCCAGCCTGGAGCTCTAAGTTGCAGTACCAAGTGACAGTTGAGTCAGAGTGCAGATCAGGTATTGTGAACACCACAGTAGTTTTCATATTTAGGTCACTCCAAGACTTATATTCCAAGGAGAAAGAACAACTAATTAGTCCAGCTTGGATTGCTCTGTAATCCAGCATATGGACAGAGAGGGAAGGAGTGAAGTTGTGACAAGAAGGGGAAGAGACACTAGGCAGGCACAGGGGACAGAGATCCAAAGCAGTCATAAAAATACAATTTTGAGAAGATCTCATAAACAGGGGAAGAATTTTAATTATATGAAGTCTTGCTTAAAGGCTGGTTTATAAAGGAAAGAGGCTGTAACTCTCAGCAAGTGCAGTGGGATTCAACTTGCCATTCACATGCCAAAACCCTCGATAGGAGGAAGTTGGAGTATGTTACACAGGAAGTGAAGGCCCTCCTGATCCTGGCACTAGGTAGAAGGCCTTTCTGTTCTTGTTCCAGTTCCATATTTTAGTGGGATCTTTTCAATCTGAAATAAATAAGATAAGGGGCCTGGAAGGTCTATCGCTGTGTCTAGTGGTCTCCATAGCAGGATCTATACATTCCAAGGGGAAGAAAGATAATACTTTGGAGTGAAGGCAAGACATTAGAATTGCTATAAATATCTCCATTTTATATAGAAAAAGAAATTCACTAAACTTCAGTGATACTTATTCTACAGATTGCTACTCCCTGGGACCACAAGTTAGATGGTCTTACATCACGTGCCACGCTTCTGACGCAAGGTTAGAGCCGGAGTCCCACCGTGGTGCCTTCTCACATCCTTCCAGTGAGTGGTGACAAACTCAATTTAAATGGGCCCAATTAAATGGGTTTAGGAAGTAACTTGAGAAAATGCTTTCAAAGAGGCCCCAGATAAAACATAGCAGGAATAATGGTAGATCAAGTAAACCAAAGCAAATGGAAGTGCATTGTCTCTTTAGGAGTAGAGCAAACTACTCATTAGGTATACATGAAAAGAAATGCAACAACAGCCTAAACAAAATCTTCAAGAAGTCGGCCAGGGAAATTATCAAAATTAGCAAGAAAAGATCTGAACTATGGATTTGTATCTATAACATTGAATGATAAAATTTGCCCTGAACCAGTGGTTCTCAACAAACCGCTGGAAAGTCTAGAGACATTTTTATTGTCAAAAGTCGGGTGATACTACTGCATCTTGTGGGGTAGAGTTCAGGGGTGTTGCTAAATCTCCACAATGCATAGGAAAGCCCCCCACAACAAAGAATTTTCTGCCCCCAAATTTCAGTAATGGTAAGATTGAGAAACCCTGCACTAAAAGTATACACGCCTTGATATATTGGCAAATAACAAAGCTACACATACATTATTTATAAAGCTATCTTTATGATATATAATAAATAATAAATATATTAACAATATGTACGCAAAATACTTTTTCCAGTGGGGCATTGTGAATCAAAAAATTTGGAGATTATCAGTATACCACATAAAACATGCTTGATAAAAGTGATTGTTTGTCTTTATATCAAAGATGGTTAAAGTTTTCAAACCCATGTCATGGAAACTATTGAAAGACTTGTCCTTGTGGAATTTAAAACAGAAGATGAAAGAACATGTTAGCTGTCTTCAAAAATCTTAAAGAGTATTTTGTAGACGAAAGATTTGTCTTAGTGGTATAGCTCGGAGGACAGAACTAAGATCACTGGAGTCAAATAAAAAAAGGACTATTTTGATATAATAGAAGGAAGATTTTTCTAACAATTTTAGTAGTCAGGCAATGAAATGAGCTGATAAACTATAGACAGTTCTCTCCTGGGACAGGATGATGGCCAAAATGCACTACGTGGACCTCAGCCCAACAATTCTGAAATTTTGTTCTTAAAAAATGTGAACAGTTTATCAAGCAATTTATGCTGTATTCCAGTGGGTCCATGTGTCTCAAGCAGAGGTTGGAATCTCATGGTTTTCAGAATTGTGCCATTTTCCAAAGAAGTGCATGAAAACATTTTAAAATTAATATTCAACATTTATAAAAGTGAGCCTTCAAATAAATTATCAGGGTTTCTCTTTTGCAATATAAAAAGGTATGACAATATCAGATCCACATTGCAACATGGTAAAAATAAGCTGGAATTGTCCACTTAACTTACTTCTATGACCTACCTTGGCCTTAAAAATGCTTGACTCACAGAGCTGAGTCATGGTTAAGAAAGTAGACTCGGGCCTACACAACTTGGCAGCAAATCCTACTGTCCTCATTTCCTAGTGGTTTAACCCTGGGCAAATTTTCTCATCTCTGATATGGAGAAAATAAGACCCTCCTTATAAGAGGTCTATGAAGATCAATTGAAGTCAGTTCACATAAAGCCACAAGGAATAGTTCCTGGCATAGCAGGTGCTCAGTAAGTGTCGGCTATCATTATTTGAACTTGCAGCCCTGGTAGAAAGGCTGCCTACAGGAACTAATTCTCAGTAGAGGGTTGGCGTCAGCACCACTCTGTTGTTCTGACAACCATTTAAATGTATGCTGTGCAAGGAACACAAGTCAAGTGTCCATCCAGGCTTTGAAACAACTGTTCCTGCCATTTTTATATTGTCAGATCCTATGACTAGGTAGAATGGTTGAAATGAAATAAGGATTTTGTTATAGGAAAGAACTCCTTGGCCTTTTTCTTGGAACTTTGATAATGTCATGTCAGCAGCTCACAGCAGAAACATGCACGTACAAAGCTACAACTTTGAGAAAGCAGTACGTCCCATCACTCCAGTTCAGGATGATGCTGGAGACTGTCAGGACAGAATCCGAAAGAGAAGTTTAGAGTGAATGGAAAGGAAAATGTCCAAAGATGTCTATTAGAGCTCCAAAGAATAATTGAAGTCCCAGGGAACACCAAACAACCATTTATCATCTAGAATATTGTGATCAGTTGATCAAAAAAGAAGCTTGAATTAAAATAGCATTATAATCTTGCCTAACTGAAGTGAAATGTTTTTTTAACCCTTTCCAGTTATAAGGAAAAATTGAAAAGCAGTTAGAGTCCATTAGGGAATATATTTGATTTAGTGAATTTTTACTTCATCAACAAAAACTAGCTTTGGTGTTGGTTATACAAGCTTCTTAGTTTGGGATCAGACCAAACAGAAATGACACACATGCCTTTTGACACTGGCTGCTATTCAAAGCAAAACCACAAAGCCTAGAAATTGCAGGTTCTTTCATTCTCTAGTGCTTAGCAATCTCCCAAGGAAGGCAGATGCATTTTCCAAGACAGCAGTTTCATCACAGAACGGCTGATAATGACATGTAAAATGCTGCCTGGTGTCTTGTGCTTTATGTCCTTTCCAAGGAGTTACTGAATACTAATAGAACACAGCTTTTGTTTGAGAAGGAGCCATTGCAGCCAGCGATTGCCTAGTTTCATTAAACCTGGTCACCAATTGTTTTGCCCTACAGGATCTACTTTACCAAACCAGGGAGGGAAAAAAAAAAAAAAGAGTAATTAGAGGTAAAAGAAAATAATAATAAAAATAAAATAAAATTGGAAACTGTATTTTAAAGTTTGCATATGTTTATACGATAATGAGAAAGATTTGTGTGTATGATGAGTGATTTCTGTTTCATTAGTGTAGAGTCAGACTTTGTACATGTGGGAGGCAGAATGAAGTGTCTAGAATTCTTAGGTCAGAACTACACCCCAGTAAAGGGAACCTTAAACCCCACCTGGCTTTATACATGCATTTTTTAATGGGCCATTTTGTTCACATATCTCCTGAACAACACAGTTAAGTTTTCCATAATACGTTGCCATACATTTTTCTATAATTATTTAAAATACATTGTTGTTGCCTCCAAGAGTATAATATACATTCCATGAGGTCTTGGACTCTTTTAAATATTTCTTCTGTTGCCTTGTGTTATTCCTAACAGAGAGCTGCACATTTTTCATACGTTCCAAATTGCATGTGAATCCAGTGGCAAAAACTGTAGATGCAGAAAGGGATGAGAAGAAAGAGGAGGGCGTCTGCTGGTTCCAGAGAAGTTGCGCTTTCAAAGGATTAAACACTTGATTTACTTAGAAGTGACTTAAGAAAAGGGAACAAGAAAACCTTGGGAAAGTTGCTAGTTCCAATTCCCTCTCTGCTGAGATAGGATCTTCAAAGCAGAAATGGTCAATATTGAATGATTAGGATAAATCTTTGGCTTTACAAAAATGGATGTAATCTTTGAACTGTATTTGGTTCCCTTATGATAGTACAGATTAGGATAATATAGGCTCAGATTTAATTCCCCAGTTCTTTGAAACATTCATTTATATGTTTCCTCCCCACTTTTCACTGTTTGTAATCACCATCTTTGTTGGCCTCATAAAGACTTACTTAAAAATAGATAACAATAGTGATATAAGATTGTCTCATTTCTGTGTATTAGTTATAGTAGCTGTGTTTTCTATCCTTTAAGAACTAATGGTCTCACTCCCATTCAGTTGAGGAATGAATAAAATATATTGGGAAAGTTACCTAGGACGTCAGCATGCATAAGAATTTCAACCAGCTGTCAGTCAAATGCATGGTCATTGTTTCAGTTTCCCAGCTGCTAAAACAAATACCATTACAATGTGTTGGCTTAACAACAGGAGTTTATTGGCTCACAGTTTCTGAGGCTAGAAGGCTGGCTTGCTCCCAGGGGTGGGTATCACCTGGCTGATTCCTTGGCTTGTCTGTCACATGGCAATGCACAGGGCTGCATCCTCTCCTTTCTCTTCCAGGTTCTGGTGACTTCCAGCTTCTTGTTTCTCCTGTGGCTTCTCTTTTTTATCCAATTTCCTATGCTTGTAAGGACTTCAGCCACATTGAATTAAAGCCCATGCTTATTCAGTTTGGGCACATCTTACCTAATAACTTCTTCAGAGGTCCTATTTATACCCACAGGACCAGGGATTTGGACCTTTCGCATGGGACATGATTCAATACCCAACAGCCATGAAGTGGATGTGGTGCCCCCAGTATTTTTTCTGAAGATATCTAAGGAAGAGTGAATATCATGCCCATTGTTCCATGATTAGTACAAAAGCTACAATGACTTTTATGTAAATACTGTGTTGTTAACATGTACAATTAATCTGTGCATGAGTTGAAATGCTATCTCCCCTGCAACAGATGAGTGATGGGCTTTGACTGTATCAGGGTATACCCAAGTCCTCCTGTGTTTGGGTAGCTTTTAGAAAATCAATGCACCACTGAAATCCTTCCTGGAGAATTTAGATTAATGGAAGCAACCACCTTTGTGAGTTACTACATCTGTAAATTTCTATAGAACACCAGACATGTTTCCTTTACCTTTGTATTTATTAGGGAAGGTAGTGGATGAAAACTAACATTTGTTAAACAACTCTAATGGGTCAAGCTTTGGAAGGGGCCTTAATATTGTCATTTCATTGACTCTTCAACAGCACTCTGAATTAGGTATGGTTTTCCTCATTTATTCAAAAGGAAACTGAAACACAGGGCTAAGTAACTCTCTTAAGGTGAATGTCAGAGTTAGGATTTGAATCCAGATCTATTTTAAGGCAGAGTTCTTGCTGTTTATCTTGTTTTCCTTTGCCTCCCATTAAGAAAGAAAGAAAAAAAAAAAAGGATTTTAATCTTCCCCAATTCCACCACCCTAATTGCATCAGTTGTTTTATATGTATAGGGCTCACGTTCATTAGGTACTGACTGTTCCATAACTTCATGTGCTAAGCCTTTAATATGTTTTTCTCTTTTTAAATCCTTATTACAGCCCTGCAAAGTAGGTGCAACTGTTGTTGTTCCTACATATAAATTTGAAATTGAAGCATAGGAATACTACCTAAATTGTTCAAGGTCACATGGCTAATAAGTAGCAAAAGGATTTGTACCCAAGCGGTGTGACTCCAGAGTCTACGTAAAACCACAGTTGTCAAGGGCTGTACTCTATTTGCCATACTGTCCTAAAAATAAGCCCAGTCTTAGCTTTGATCTTGAAGTGAGCCATTTAGTATAGTGACAAATAATTAATTACCTAATTATATATATATAAAGTAGAGCATCTGTGTGTATCACTTCAAAATGGTTTATGCACTAGCTTAATCTGACCGAATAAACATTTATGCTGCTATGAGTTTTACATATTTAGGAGTCAATTTTTCCTATATAATAACATCCTATCTCTGAAATCCTAATTTTATCTATTTTATTTAAAATACACAAGATTCTTCAAAACAATACAATTTATGTGCTATTTGCCTATCAAGTTATATTTTCTGTTCAATATAAATTAATTACAAATGGTGTATGGGTAAAAATGGGCTACAGTATATCCAAGCATTCACATTATTTCATATAGAAGCCTCAAAGTAACATTTTATGATTGCTTTGAGCATTTAAAAAAAATAAAATAAAATAAATGGGCATCTTGCTTGCCTTTGAAGATCCCTTTGCTAATCTCAGATTGCCATCTGAAATTTTAATTGGTGACTTAAAATGTGCTTACACAAAGAACCTTGTCCAAGTTGTCTGTTTCTGCCAAATTAAACTATTAAACTAAGTAACCTAATTAAAATCCTTTTAGCTTTTAATCAATATTTTGTTTACATTCATATTTCCTGGGAAGCTTGATTAGTTTTTTTGGATGTGATAGTTACTGCTCCTCCATTTATTAAAGGTGACTCCTCCATGGCCTTGCAGCCAGCTGAAAGGAGAGGTGACGATTTGGCATGTGTCTCTCTGCCCTCTCCCAGCCATGGTCTTTCAAGGGAGTAGGGCAGTGCAAATACAAGTTCAAGGAGATGCCTGCACTGCCACAATGGGAGCCCATGAGTGGCTTGCTTGCCTACTCATCCTTCCCTTCCAGAGACCCTAGCACCACACAAGGCAGTGATCAGAGGAGGTGAAAACAGCCACATGTTGTCCGAGCCAAAAAGTAGGTTCCTATATTCATTATTTTTAAGAGTCAAATAGTTTTATAAGACTTATGAAAATATCATCCATTTGTTTTCCCTCTCACACTTCCATTTACCCCATTTCTCAGAAGTACCCACTTCCCGCTCTCTTTTTTTAAAAAAAATTATTTACCATTTTCTCTAAAAAAAACTTACATTGCAACTTCCTTGAGTTTTTAAATTTTAGATATTACCTATTTATTTATCCACTGTAGAGGATAATGATTTAGGTTTCTGTAATCACTCCCAGTCCTCATGCCCATACACATATGTATATATTCTAACCATACACACCCCCATTTCCCAATATAATTACAGCACAATTTTGGTTAGATCAGTATTTAATGTTGACATTTTTATGACCATATAAACACCATTCTTAACTGAGTCATATCGTAGACTATGATAGGTTTCCCTTTCTTGAAAAACTCTTTGTTTTCCTATATCTTGACTGTCTTGTTTCCTTTGCTTTTTATGGGCTTGTTTCTATTCAGCCTCAAATTCTCCCCTATTTGTTTAAATCTTAATACAATCAAACATATTGCATTGTAAATATTTTTTCTTGAAGATGTCACTCTCAGAGCACTCTGATTTGCTTTAATCCAGGTTTTTTTTTCTCTTTATGGATGGTGCACTGCTGCATTCTAGGATCACCCTTGACCACCCTGGGATTTCCTTCATCTCCCATGGAGTTGAGACCCTGCTTTCCTGGATTTCAAGTCATTCTCCTTATTGGTTTACTTTCATATCATAATGAATCACCTTCTCTCATAGCTTCCCCCAGAATATGTACATAGGAAGTAAATTTTCTGACATCTAATGTATCTAAAAAATATGTCATTTGACACTTGCACTTAATAAGTACTTTCTCTGAGTACAGAATTCTGGGTTGATGTGGCAGATTGTATTTCAAAAGGTGGCTGCAACAATATCTCCATGCCAACATGCCCTTAGAATGTGAATTTGACACTCATCTCATAGAGGGGTGAATGTCTGCTATCTGTCTTGAAATATGGGCAGACTTGTGACTAGGGTTGTAGAGACCCTATGTGGCTTCCATTGTTAGAGCACAAAAGATTGTGCAGCTCTTTCTTGGTTTCCTTGGGACACTTGCTCTTGGACTCCAGCCACTCTGCTGTGCAGAAGCACAAGCTACCACATGAAGAGGAATCTACAGTCAGCACGAATTCACTATTCTTGTGAGTTAGCTAACTTGGAAATGGACCTTCCTTACCAGTCAAACCACCCCAGTTTAAACTACATGCACCAGGCAAGCTGTTGCTGCTGAGCTTTATGCAAATTGCAGATTTGTGAACAAAATACCTGACTGTGGGTTTGGGATGGTTTTTTATATAGCAATAGATAACCAGCACAGCTGAGAAAAAATTTCCTTAGGAATTTTGAAGATATCACTTCCTGTCTCTTGGTTTTCCATATGTCTGTGACAAGCATAGAAGCATTCTAATTTCTGATTGCTTTAATATAGTTTGGCTTTTATTTTTTATGGACATTTTTAGAATTTATTCTTTGACCTTATGCAAAAATTTCACAATGCTGCACCCTGAAGTGAATCTTTTTGTTTTCCATTGTGCTGAGCGCCCGCTCAATGGACCCCTTTTCATAGTAAATGATCTTGCATTAGTTCTTTGATGATTTCTTCTCTTACCTCTTCTTTCTTTCTGAATGTATATATGAATATTGAATCTCCTGAATTAATTCCCAAAATCTCCTATCCTCTATTCTACTATCTCTTCTTTCCCTTTCTGTATCTTTTTTACATTTTTTGTTCTACTTCCTGGGATATTTCCAGTACTTTGTCATTCAACAATTCTAATGGGATTTTGAATATCTTTTATTGTATTTCAAATTCCCCAGGTTGGCTCTTTGTTCTCCAGATTTCAATAGCATTTGTATGCGAGTATGCATTTTGTGATGAACATACCGTGTTTTCTTACCTCTGAAATGGGATTAATGATAAACACAGCTTATTTTTTTTAAACATCTCCTTGCCTAGTCTGCCTCCTCCGGGTGATTTTTCTCTCCTTGTTCATCATGTTGTCTTTTGTTTTAGAAAATTGTCTTTGATATCCAATGATCACCAACTGTCTGATTGCATTAAGGCATTAAGTGTGGCACACTAAGAAACGGAATGGAATATCCATGCCCACTTTTGCCAATTGTGAGCTCCATTTTAAGCTGAGTTGGTTGGGTGGGTCGTTCCATTTGGAGAAGCCCAGATTATCAGAATATGTGGCTTTTGGGTTGAGCATGTTTATCTGAGAAATGTCTTTCACTGTTCTCTTTACAATAAGACTGGTTGCTAGCCTTATGAATGAAATGAAAAATGTTGGGTGTAAAAGAATGTAAGTTTCTCAATGTTCATCATGACTCACAGCTGAACCTCATGTTTCCTACTCCAGAGACCCTTTTTTTTTACCATCTCCATAGAATAAACCTTCACTCCTTTTTTTCTGGGTGGCCTATGTGGGGATTAAATCTATAACTCTAATTTCTCCTTAAAGGTTCTTTCAGCCAACTGTCCTATTCCTGTTTCATTTCCCACCATCATCCCCTACCTCCAGGGGCCTGGTGCTGCCAAATTCTGATTATTTTGGAGGTTCTCCAGTGCAAATTATATTGCTTGTTATATTGTACCATTGATAATACGGTCTCTTTTTTAAGTGTGCTAAGTTCATTATTACTGGTTTTTTTTGTTTTTCCAGCTTCTAAAATATTTTTCTTCTCTTTCTTCTCCATTTCTCATTGTTCTTGCAGGATGATGAAAAGAAAATAACAGTAACAGCAACACCAACTTTTTATGGTCATTTTAGTGAGGTTTTGGAAGAAGTGAAGATCAATACCTTTATCATTTAACTACTTCTGTGTAATGAATTGCCAAAATACCCCTAAACCCCTTGTCTTAAAACAATAAATATTTGATATGGCCCATGACTCCATGGTTCAGCTGAGTAGTTCTGGTGATCAGACCAGCTTTGGCTTATCTCAACTGATGAGTTGACTGGGGTCTGGCTTGTAAAAGATGGTCTCATTCATGTATCTGTAGGTTGGCTTGCTCTTGGCTGAAGTAGTGGATCTATCATCATCCATTAGGCTACCATGGGTTTGTTTTCATGGTGGCTAGGCAGGTTTCTAAGAGCAAAAGCAGAAGCATGCAAGGCTTATGCTTGTAGCTGGTACATTATCATTTCTGCCATGTTCTATTTGCCAAAAGCAGTATCAAAGGCAGCCCAGATTCAAGTAGTGAGGAAAGATTAGTGAGAGGAACTTCAAAAAGACCATTCAAAAGGCTTTCATATAGGAATTGGTAAAGAATTGAAGATGTTTTTTAAATCAATCTATAGCTTATGTTCAATTCATCAATTTTAATCATCATTTCCCTGTGTTGGACAGGAGAATGTCCTTCCAATGATGTCTACATCCTGATCTTCGGAGCCTGTAAAGTGACTGTATGACCTTCCATGGTGTGATAGGTTAAATTACATACCTCAACAAATACATGCTCTTATCTTAATCCATGTTCCTGTGGATGTGAACCCAGTGGAAATAGGCTCTTTGAAGATGTTATTTTTAGTTAAGGCATGGTCCAACTGAATGGGGGCTGGTCTTAATCTGGATTACCGGAGGCCTTACAAAGAGAACCCAGAAGTCACAGCAGTCAGAAAGGAGAGGACGTCGCCACATGAGATGCAAACCAAGGATCCCCAAGGATTGCCAGCAGCCGGCAGCAGAATGCTACAGACTTTGGGAAGAAAGCATCATCTTGCCTTGATTTCAGAGTTCTTCTAGCCAAAAAACTGTGAGCCAATAAACTCCTTTTCTTTAAGCCAAAACAAGTTTGTGGTATTTGTGATATAAGCTCTGGCAAACTAAGACACATGGCAAAAGGACTTTGCAGATGTGATTAAGTTAAGGATCTTGAGGTTGGTATATGATCCTGGAATTATTCAAGTGGGACAAATATCATCACCAGAGTCCTTATAAGAGAGTGGAAGGAGAGTGGGAGTCAGATAAAGAGAGGTGATGACAGGAACAGAGGTTAGACTCATGGCCCAGCTGGAAAGAAGCCAATCACCAAGGAAAGCAGACAGCTTTTAGAAGCTGGAAAAGAAAAGAAAAAGATTCTCCCCTAGAGTCTCCAGAAGAAATAAAGCTCTTCCAACAACTTGATTTGATGACTTATAACCTCCAAAACTGTAAGAAAATAGATTTGTATTGTTTTAAGCCACTAAATTTGAGGTAATTTGTTACATCAGCAACAGGAAACTAATACATCCCTACTCTTCTTTCAATTCAAGCATGATATATACAACATAGAAATTTTGCTATATCTACATTCCACTTCTATTATTATTTTCTTCAAAATTTTATTTTAATTGATTTGTAAAAACCATATGTTTATTTTAAGCATTACTATCTATGAATCAAGGGATATGCTAGTGATTTCCAACACATAAAATAATAAATGATTATCAAGAAAAGTATTTGTTCATATTTCATGAGCGTTATATAGTATGCAGCATTTATCAATTCTGTTTGACTATACTGCTCTTTCTTCATGGAACATTGAGTCATTCAATACTGAGCACTTACTATATATCAGACATCTGTGAACAAGAAAGCTCAACCCTCTAACTTCAGGAAGCTTAAATTCTAGTGCAGAAGATAGAAAGTAAACATATTTTTTTAAAGTTATTAATATAATTATAGGTTGTGATGAAGGAAATAAAGTGCTGTGCTTCAGAATTACTGGGGATTGAGAGTTATTCTGAGGAAAGCCTGAGGTAGGGGTTCTGTTAGCAACTCACAAGGTTAGTGCTGTCTAAAGAGGTGATTTTAAGTCATATTCTCATTTCTGTATAGAAATCCTTCAGCTTACTGGTCAAAATTTTTACCTTTTCAACATGTCACTAAATCCTATTAATGACTTAGCCTTGAATCATTTACTTCTTCCCATTCTCAATTACCCACCCAGGCTAAGGTTTTTAAGGCTTTTTGTTCCTTATGATTCTTACAGCTTTTAATTTTTTCCTGCCTGACAGCCCTGATGGATGCAGTACACCTTCCCTTGGAAGCTTTAGCAGCCTCCATAATGATTGAGATATGAGGTCAGAAGATGAGGGACAGGGTCACAAATCTCCCAGGTGATTCTAACATGTTTCCATAGATAGGATGATCATACATTAGTGGCTCCACTAACTTTGAGGGGAGTAACTGACCTTATACCGTTTTTAGGACATCATAAGTATGTGTCCTCCAAAGAAGCAACTGTGCACTGGGGGAGCTTAAATTGTAACCTCGTGGGTCTACATCCCTGGATCCTCATGCCCTTCCTGATTCATCCAATCAGTGCAAGCTTTCCACCAATACATTTCATTTCTCTTGTTCTGACTTTCAATTACAACCTTTAAAACTACTTTAAAATAAACCATCCAACATGTTGACAGAATGATTGAATGCACAAAATAACTCAAGTATTTTATACTGTGTGCATACTGTCATGATCAAAATTAAAATTTGGTATGTATGACCAATACATTTCATCTTGAGATTATTTGAGTTACAGCTGGCATGACATGTGTGTTATTTCTTTCACTCCTGGACCATGGTAAACATTTCTAACCAATCGTAGAACCCTGTCTTCAAGCAGAATCTTGTACAACACAATCTCTTGGCTGCTACAACCCAATAATTGCATTAAATAGGTGAATTGAAAACCCATTCAGTTGACCTACACTATAACTACTTTATCTTACAAAAAGCACATACATAAAATTCCAAACATAAACTAGGAGGTGATTAAGATTATGTATTATTGTGGTTGTTTTTCCTTTCCTTTGTCTATGGAAAGTATATTATTTTTTGGTTTTGTTTCTTTCCCTTTTTTTGGTTTATAAAGGCGTCTCAGAAACTCCTCTTGCTCTTCTTTTAGTATACACATCTTTAATAATCTTAATATTCCTACTGGAAAATAAAGAAATGAATCAGATTGTCTATTTCAGTTCTAAAAGTATGTGGGTCTTTTCTCTGTATCAAAGAGCATTAGCTAATAAAACACATCTGAATAGTTACAGAAAATTATTAAGTGGGAAGAGGCCCTCACTGTTCCAAAATTTCCCAACATGAAGAGAAATATTTCTGAAACTCTAATATGTATATAAATCTATAAGGAAAATAATGTTTTCAAGTTATAAAATTCTATTTACAAATAATATTTAAGGAGAATTAATAGATGACGTATTTTTCTATCATGAGTAAAATCTGACTTTTCTTTCCCGTGGAATCACCACCATTTCACATGTTTGTGACTATGAATTAGCCACTCAATCAACAGTCAACTTACAAACAAACAAACAAACAAAACTGAAAATTAAAATGTGGCTAAATAGGGCCAGAAAATTTGAATATTGGAGTCAGGAAATGTGGGCAGTCCTACACATAGAAGAATTCTGCTTCCAATTTTCCCCAGTCTCAGACAGGTCTTTCTCTGCTCACAGTGGTCAGCAGTGAGGGGAATTCATTTTAGTTGGAGGGGTGTGCCTGTTTGAAACTGCTATGGACCCCAGAAGAGCCATCTTTTAACGCAATCTTAGGGTGGAAACTTTTTTTGGGAGGGGGGGGCATAAGTTTTTATTTCAAAAGCTTGGATAGCTTCAATGTCCAGGTCATGGCAAAATCAGGACATACGTAAAATACCTTCCAATACATAAGATTCCCAAACGGTACCAAAAAATACAGTAAAATTAACACTTCCATTACAGGAAATGTATGACAAATAATATAAAATTAAAAGGTGAAAAAAGGTGACACTGGTTTCCTAAGACACAGGTGACTTTACAACCAGGGTCCACAGGTCCAGGCTGCAGAGTGGCAGCTGGAAGCAGACCCTCCACTTGGCTCTGGGGAACCTGGTGCAATCAGCCCTTAATGCCGCTCTGGCCTTGGCTACACCACATGCTGCCTAACACAACTAGAGTTCTGGAAATCATAAACAGGAGAGTAATTTCCAGGGGGAGTATTTTAAATAACATGCACATGGGACAGGCTATAGAAAGTTTGCGAAGTTAAATTTGGTACATAACTGTTTGTGTTCACTTGATAGCCAAACAAAGTATGTGCGGTCAGCCCATTGTCCTGCTGCAGCCTGGGTCTGGCTTGTCATTATTCTGATGGCCACCGTGTCTCTGGCTCTTTCTGTTATTTTTACTACCCTGACCTCCACTTCCTGCACTGCCTAGGTTCCCTCGGTTGAGGTTTCCACGGCCCCTGGAGCCATACTGCTGATGCTGACAGACTTCTCTGGGTTGGGCCACCTTGATTTCACACTTGCTTCCACTGATGGTGTGGAACTTTTTCTCCAGAACTTTCTTCACAGGTTCCTCTTCTTTAAAGATGATGAAAACGAAGCCCCGTGTTTTGTTCGACTTTGGATCCATGGGATGCTCAATGACCTCGAACTCCCCAAACTCTCCAAAGTATTCTCTGATCTCCTCTTCAGTGGCTTCAGAATTCAGAACCCCCACCCCCCACCCCCCACAAAGATTTTCTTCACTGGATCCTTCTTCACGGCCATGGCCTTTTTGGGGTCAATGACAGGGCCATCCAGCCCGTGTTCCTTCTGGTCCAAGACCTTCTGCACACTGGCTGCATCTTTGAAGAGGAAAAACCCAAACCCTCTTGACTGATCAGTGTTGGGATCCGTTTTTATTGTATAGTCAACGACCTCTCCAAACTTGGTAAAATAGTCCTTTAGGTCCTTTTTGCTGGTATCCCAGCTTAGGCCACCAATAAACATTTTTCCCTGCGTCCTCCTCTTTCGTGCTGGCGCCGTTCTGGTTCTCTGTCGGGGGCGCCCCGCGGGCCTGGTGCCAGCCCAAGCCGGGCACTTGCCCTTGGAGGCGGCCTTGTCCGTTCTCGGTGGCGCCCGTCGTCTCCATGGGCGGCTCCTCGCCGGCTTCCGACATGCTAGGCCGCGGTGCCACAGCTCCCGCCGCGCGGCCCGCTCATGCCCACCCACCGGGGGAGCCGAGGTGGGCTCGGCTGCGCTCACGCTCGCGCTGCCGGGTCCTCCTCTACATCAGCCGCGGGATCCGCTCCCGCGTGCCTCCCTTCCTGCGCGTACTCAGCCGCCCGGCAGAACCCACGGGCCCAGAACACCTCTACGGCCGGCGGGGTTCCATCGCCTCAGGGTGGAAACTTTTGATTGAGTGTTGCCATGGAGATGGGACTCACCCAACTGTGGGTGTTAACTCGGATTGAATTATTTCCACGGAGGTGTGGACCCCACCCATTCAGGGTGGGTCTTGATTGGTTCACTGGAGTATTTAAGAGAGCTGAAGAGCCAATATTGACGCTGATGCTTGAAGACTCCTGGAGGAGACATTTGGAGATGCTAATCTAAGAGATGAAGCCCAGAGTTTGCCCTGGAGAAGCTAAGAGAGGACCTCCAGACACTTAGAGAGAAACACCCTGGGAGAAAGAAGCAAGGACGCACAGGAGCTGAGGAGCAAAGACAGAAGCCCAGAAACATTTTGGAGAAAGCCATTTTGAAACACAACTGGGGAGCAGAGAACCGGCAGATGCCAGCCACGTGCCATCCCAGCCAACAGGAGTGTTCCGGATGCCATCAACCATTCTTAAGCGAAGGTGTTCTCTTGCTGATGCCTTAGGTTGGACACTTCATGGCCTTAAGACTGTAAATTTGTAATCAAGTAAAAGCCCCTTTATAAAAGCCAATCCATTTCTGGTATTGTGCATAATGGTAGCATTAGCAAACCGGAAGAGGGGACAAGGGAGAACTTGATCCCTTGAGTGTGCAAATCTCAATTGGTAGAGAATCTGTCATGTGAAGGAGATGTGGAAATTAGACTGAAATTCCCCAGCAGTTTCTTAGGGCAAAAAATAAAATAATTTGGGGTAAGTCCATTCAGAGATACTTCTGTACACTACCTCAGGAAGTCCAACACTAACAGGAAATCAAAAGGAAAGAAAGTGAGAAGATTAAATCACAAAGTCCCCACACAGAAATCATCTTTAGAAAACTCCACGCTAGCTCTGTTTGTGAAGAGGCCAGGCTTCATTGCAGGGTCAATAACAGTCAAGAAAGCATGAAAGATAAATTGAACTATGTAAAATGAATGAGGATAAACTTCCTCTTGGAAATAGTTTAGGTTCATCTCACTTACGAAATGGCCATATTCTTGAACTTTTTAGAATACATTTTTGTACTGATTTTTAGTGGTAAATTTTGGCACTATCTCAGAGAAAAATACATACATAAAATACAAGACAATAACATTTAGCTCTGAAGGTATCTTTCTAGGATGAGAAATTAGAAAAAAAGTTACTCTTAGTGTTAGTATGTCTTTAGTCATTATTTGGAAATGCCTCCCTGTGAGGCTGTTACCCTAAAGCTACAGTGTTTCATTTCTCCTTGTGGAATTGTGCATCCCTGAGGCCAGGTGACTTGCTTTGGCCAATAGGATGTGAGCGGACATGATGAGGGCCATAAGCAGTGGAGCAGAAGCCTTGGTGAGCCAATATGTGGTTGGCCACCCTCCTTTCTCCATGCCACAGTGAGGTTGCAGATGTGGAGAGTTTGTTAGCCTGCGTCTCTAAGTAAGAGTGACCTGAGGCATAGCTCCCCCTCATCTAAGACAGCCATGTAGCATGAATGAGAAATTTTTGTTGTTTTAAGCCATTTACATTTTGGGAGTTTTTGTTACTGCAGCATAGGGTAGTCTCTGCATATCTGACTGATCTGTAGGCTTTCTCCAGCTTTTAGTGCAGTAGCAGGATTATGTGATGAAAAACCAATAATGTCAACTCAGCTGGAGAGCATATTGGATTGAAAATCACTTAACTTTAACATAACCCTATGTCAATACTCCACAGTCAGGTAAGTGCAAATCTCTCTGGTGGCTTAAACTCTCTTTCCTAGTACTTTGTGGACACTCCCAACTCTTAGAAATGAGTGGATTGATCTGGGGTCCAGTGGGGCAAGAAAATCAGATTCAGTGATTCAATGTGGAAGACTAAATGGAATGAGGGGTCAGGTTTACTGGAATACATGGCCCAAAGAACCTAGCCATTCTGTAAAATGAAGTGTAAGAATTTTAAAACCAGTTCTGAGGTTTGAAAAGTCATAAGCTTGTAATTCTGTATATTGAGGATCTGTTAAAAGGTAAAACTGAAAAACTGACAAAGAATCAAATTGTATGTATGAAGCGACCACTCCCTGATACCTAGAGAAAACCTTCTAATTATAAGGTGATGTTATGTGTATTCTTCACAAAGACATTTGTATGAAATTTCACAGCTCTTCTGCCAACATAACCCGAGTAGCCTTAAAAAATGGATGAACCCTTTAAAAATGACACCTTTGTATTGAGGTTTTGAATTAACTACTTGTATTATTTTTATAGTTACTATTATATTCATTAAAATTCCTATCTTCTTAGGGGTCAAACCTCATCTTAACTGTAATTAAGGTGATATAGCATCTACTTAGGAAGCCATGAATCCACTTTATTTGGATCCTGATAATCATGTTAGAAGTACCCTTCAGTGTTTTCCTTAGATTTAGAATTACTGTTATTGTTGTGCTTTATTCTTAAGTAATAGAATTTTGTAATATTTTCATGATATCACCTTTTTCTTAATTGCTTTGTTGTTAATTTGCTTCTTCAGTTTGGATTTGGCTTTCAAAGAAACTGCTTTCAAATTATACATTTATATCCCTTCCTTGCTCTAGAAGTATTCATGAAAGTAATTTCTACTTTCCCTGAGTTAGGAGACAGTCACATAATTAGGAAAAGTTGATTAAATGAGGAGAACACATACCCTGGAGAGTTTCACATGATGTCCTAAATCTTGTCTTCCAATGAGACATTTAGTTATTCTGTATAACATTAATGCCTCTGTTTCAGGTACATGTTTATTTAAATATAAATATGAATACACAGGCAAATGAATCTTGGGATATATTTCTTAAGTAACCATATTTTTTATTTATATCATCAGCTAAAAAATTCTCCCCACTTCCTGCCATGGAGAACTCATGACTTTTTTCTCTGGGACCCTATAGAAATTTCTTTGTAACTTCCTTTATCAACTATCCAATTACATCATAGACTTATGTGATTCACGTTCCCACTAGATTGTGAATTTATTAATCCCAGTGACAATGTCTGTTTTTCTTTGTTTCCCAAGGGCCTAGTACATAGTCTGGCTCAGGGGAGATGTTCAATAACTGCTTCCTGAACGAAAGAGTGAATGCATGAAAGAATATTACCTATCCACAGTTATATTTTGTTTCTTAAGTTCAGTGTTATACCTCATTAATTCTATTCCATTCAATACTATTTAAAATCATCAAATGGTTCATACATAGAATAATGAAATGAGTAAAACAGGTCCCATCCAGAGTTTTTGTTGTTGCATTGTACTTAGATTTAGGAATCTTGGTTGTCCTTTTTCACAGTCAATGGTTAGGGAAAAAAGTAGAACAATACTTTGTAGAAACCAAAGATTTTATTTCTTATAGTATTTGGATGCAAATCAATTTAAAAATGGCCAATAGAGTTCTTTCAGACATCTCCAGTCAAGAGATGATGCCAATGTTCTTTTCTCAAGCATCTGGGTGGGCTATTGCTTCAGCCAATAGGGAGTGCAGCAGAAGTGACGCCATGTGACTTCCAAGCCTAGGTCATAAAAGAAAATGTAGTTTCTGCCTCATTCACTGGAAAACTTGAACTTGGAGCCCTGAGCTGCCATGTAAGGAGTCTGACTAACCTGAGACCGACATGCTGAAGAAGACATGAACAGAAGCTTCTTTAGACTAATTTGGCTGATGCGCAGCATGCAGCCAGCATCAACCACCATGTGAGTGAGCCATCCTGGGCAGCAAGGAAAGCCGAGACTTCAGATGGCTGTAGCCCGGGCTACACTCTGACTGCAATCACATGGGAACCGCCAAATGAGAACTGCCCCACTTCACCCTTCCAAAATTCCTGCCTCACAAAATCATGAACAAAACAAAATGGTTAAGCACTAAATTTGGGGGTATTGTGTTATGTAGGAATAGATAACTAAGACATTTCATTGGAGTTTTCCATTGTAACTGAATTTTATTTGACTACAGACTTAGCCTTTCAGGCTACCCAAGGTTCAGGCAACTCTTTCTAGTTCAGGGCAGAGAGGGGAAATTTTCAGTAAAATGGGCGGGTGGCAATATGGGAGTAATGAAGAGCACTTAGGTGAAAAATTGAAGACCAGAGTCTTGTCATTTATTTAGAATATGCCTTACTCACTCATTTCAATCCCTTGGTTTCAGCCTCCTCATCTGCCAAAGCATGTTTGAAAATAAAATATAAACAAATATTTGAAGTAAATTTCAATAAGGTCCCTTACAGTCAGTGGTGGGCTGGTATATGTTTATCTGATTTGTTTTGTTTTGTTTTCTTGAGAAAATAATAATAAAGACCTGAAGTTTTAGAAGTTGCCAGTTTCTGTGGTGTAAATACTTCCACCATGCAAAATTTTAGGCTGCCAACATGGCATCCCTGGAGGCAGAGTTAGGAAAAGATGCTGATAATCAAGTATCATGAGCCTGTGTAGGCTGCTTCCAGCTCATCACTGGATAATCCTTGCAAATAGGATTTCAGTTTCCTAGGCTGCTCAAGCAAGTATCAAGAAGTGGGTCAACCTAAACAAAGGGAATGTATTTGCTCATGGTTTGAGGCTCATATAAAGTTCAAATCAGGGTGTCAAATCAAGATGATCAAGATGATGCTTTCTTCTTGAAGACTGGCTTTCTGGGGCTGGATGCCAGGGTTCCTAGGTCCTTAGTTTGTGACAAGGCAAGGCACAAGGCAGCGTCTCCTGGTCTCTCCCTTTCCTTCTGGGTTTCCATTGATGTTCAGCTTCCAGTTGTTCTCTGGCTTTCTCTCTCTGAGTCTGAATTTCACTCTCTTGTAAAGGATTCCAGTTATAGGATTAAGACCCATCCTGTGAGCCTGGACCTGCCATCGTGGGATTGAGAAAGACTTCTGGATCAAAAGGGTGAAGACAAATGAAACAAAATAAAGTTTCAGTGGCTGAGGGACTTCAAATCGAGTTGAGAGGACATTCTGGAAGTTATTGTTTTGCGTTATATAAATATCCCTTTTTAATTTTTAGTATACTAGAATAGCTAGAAGGAAATACGTGAAACTGTTGAACTGCAACCCAGTAGCCTTGATTCTTGAAGACTATCGTATAATTATGTAGCTTACACGGTGTGACCATGTGATTGTGAAAACCTTGTGGCTTGTACTCCCTTTTACAGAATGGACAGATGAGTAGAAAAAATGGGGACAAAGGGTAAATGAATAATAGAGAGGAGGAGGTTTGGGGATATTTTGGGTGTTCTTTTTTACTCCTATTTTTATTTTTATTTTTTGGAGTAATGAAAATGTTCAAAAATTGATTGTGGTGATGAATGCACAACCATATGGTGATACTGTGAACAACTGATTGTACACTTTGGATGATTGTATGGTATGTGAATATATCACAATAAAATTGCATTTTTAAAAAAGACCCATCCTAATTGAGGTAGGCCACACCCTAACTGAAGTAACCTCATCAAAAAGTCCTTCTTACAATGGGTTCAACTCACAGGAATGGATTAAGTTTGTGGACATGTTTTTCTGGACTACATGTAGTTCCAAACCACCAAAATGACTAATGAGAACTTCATGAATTATTCTAATTCCCAGCAACTTGACTCCTCACTAAATTTTTAGAATTTATTTTCTGTGCCCCTCATTTGACATTTAACTGCATATTATCTGAGACATGTCTCATTTATATCTTGCTATATTTTATTTTAAAAATAATTTTGTAATCCTTTGTTATTTATATATCTTGTTTGTTTCCAGGCGGAGCATACATCATGTAAGGGAAAATCTTTGTATTGTGCCTCCCAGGATCTCCTCCACCCCTTGCCCTTCTTGAATAGATGCCCACAGTTTTTCAATGTATAAATAATGTTTAAGTGCTTTCCCCACTTGGACCTGTGCTGTGTATATGCAGCTTAATATTGTCCTTTACATCTGTAGTTGACAAACAATAACCCTAAGTGGCTAGTTTGCTTGTAAGGTGCTATGCCATATGACATTTGCCAGTTTTATTAACAGTAATTTTAAATTATGGATTACAAATACAATAATAATTACAAGGGGATAGGTTGAGAAAAGAAATATTTGAAGAGTTTTATATGAAGATAAATTCTTTAAGAAATCAGTTCACAATGTAGCCTCCTCTCTTCCAGTTTAAGTGATCAGACTATAAAATGCTGCCAGAGCTGCAGATTTAAAGAATAGGTCACTATTTCCTTATTTACAGGCACAAATGCCCAATCTGATTACAAAATATGTTTCAAACAGCTGTTAAAAGGTTCTTTAGTTCACTTTTGTTTCTAAGGAACAAATAATAATATTGTTGAATGTTCAAATCATGCGAGCAATGTCCATTGAAGAGCATAAGATTAATTACCAAATGAATCAATGAGGAGAACAAAAAGCAATTCTTTGATTCAAAATACAAGGATGGAGAAATTTATGTGTGTTTATGTGTTTATTTCCTTTTACTCTAATATCCTTCATCAGGAGATGTACCAATATTCATCAAAATGAACTAGTTTTATGGGAAATCAATGCAATTCAGCATCCTCTCCCAAATTGGAGTAATTCAGATAGAAATAAATTATAACAGTGCTTATATCAGGCATCAGAGCACATACCAAGAAGTGTCTACTAGCTGTCCCCAGAGAGGCCTGGGACATCAAGAACCAGTGAGTCTGGGTGGGGGAAACCAGCCACACCATCGCCACAAATAGCACTGGTCGATAAGAGCACTCATATTCTCCTGTCCAAGAAAACGAAACAACATGAATCATTTCCATTATATATGGAGGCTCTAACAACATGAGAGAATAACTTCTCTCTTAATGGCTGCATTTACCCTGAATTTGGGTTTGTGAGTTGTTTTCAAAGAAGAGAGAAAAAATGAAACCCCAGAAATCACATTCTTTATCTAGTAATTAAATGGACAATCCACAGCTGAATTAAAAACTCTAGTGCTATAGGATGTTTCTGTAATTCCTTGACTAATGCAGGTAGTAAATAAAAGCAATGGTGCTAATTCCACCAATTAGTCAACTTTGTCAAAAGGTAATTCTTCGGTGGTTGTTTTTATTTAACTGTGCAATACTACCGCAAGCATTTCATATCTTCATAGCTTTTATTCTATCATTGAAATGAACACTTTTTTTTCCTTAAGCCAATGACTGTACTTATATAGCACTAGTAGTTTCCATGTGGTTTGAAAAGTCGGCTGCAGTTACGGTTCACTGGACATAGAGATATTAGCTCATCTGTACTTTTCTTCAAATACAGAAATTTTCATTAAGACAGCTAAACATAGTAATCTTAAAATAGTAATGCATTATATAGTTATGTGAAAATTCAGCATCTAATTTTGCACTTTAAATATGGGAAAATTCAAGATGTTTGATAACATTCAGCATTTGCAAAAAAGAGAAGGAACATATTTTCATGCTACACCAAGTTAAAAAAATATATATAATGGTTCCCATTTATTAAATTGTTATGTGTATACAACTTAATGAATAAATAGGCCTTAACAACTTATTAGCCATTAAAAATAATATGCATAAATGTAAAGAAAAATTATAAATAGCTACAATTACTCACTAATGGAATGTGTGTGCTTTTTTGGCACTGCACAACTGCTTAAACCTTGTAATCAGATAGAACATCTCCAGTCATTTCTTGTTTCACATTGATTTCACATGATATTTGCTTTAATCACAGTAACTACTGAAAACCCAGCTTCTCATAGACATGATGCAATTGAACCTTAGTGCAATCTAATGTTGAAACTGTGAAGTACCATGAGTTAATAGTTCATGCAGTGTCAGACAGATACATCCGTGTTTCCCTCAAATTTATGGAAAATCTCATGGCATCCTTGCAAATTTGCTGGGCTGTCAGTGCCTTGGCACACAGTTTGAAAACCATGGGCTCATACACTTCATTGCCTCCATAAAACTTCTTGGTTATTGCCCATGGCAAGCTGAAGACTCACCTTTATTAGATGGCTCTCTGATATTCCTGTACAGTTTGCTCCTTATGGGTGCATTCTGTAAAATCCCACGTGCCTATGACAGTTGTACTTATTTTTGTAAGTGTACCATTTAGATTGAGAAAATGAGTACAAAAACAATTATTTCTTTTTCAGTGTTTTGGAAATTTCAGTATTTTAGAAATTTGCAAATATTCACCCATACTGAGGGATACCTGGGAGGCCAAATAGCACCATCAAGGAGGACCTTGTCACAGCATGTGACCTGGACTCCGTATTCTTTGTTCTTGTGAGCTTGAGACCCTCCTCTTCTACTGAGAGTCACTGGATGGCCAGACCTGGGGACATCCCTTCCAGCCCTTCAGGCAGCACCAGGAACGTCCACTGGGGGCCTTAGCAAATAAAGTGTTCTTTGGAACCACAGCTTTCAAAAATAGGCCAGAACCTGCATGCTAATCCTAAATAGGGCTAGTGCCTGTAAAAATAAAAGATTTAAATAGGTCCCAGAGTCTCCTAACATAATAGACAAAATGTCCAACAAACAGTGGAAAATAACCTATCAATCAAGAACCAGGAAAATCACAAATTGAATAAGAAAAAGCAATCAACTGATACCAACAGACGTTGGAATTATCTCACAAGGATTTTTAAAGCAGCCATCAAAAAATGTTTCAATGAAGTGTATTGAAAGAAGTGGGAAAATAGATATATTTCACTAAAGAAATAGAATTTATATAAAAAAATAGAAATTATAGAACTGAAAAAGACAATAGCAGAAAAAAAGTCACTAAGTAGGCTCAACAGTAGAGTGGACATAACAGAGGATAGAATCAGTAAGCTTCAGGACATATTAATAGAATTTAACCAATCTGAGCAACAGAGAGAAAAAAAAATTGAACAAAACTGAGCAGAGCCTCCGGGACATGTGCCACAATAACAAAAGATCCTACATTCATGTAACTATTAAAAGGAGACGAGATAGAGTGGGGCTGATATTCAACCTCTTTTGCCATCAAGGAAATATGAATAAAAACCACAATAGGGTATCACCACTCACCTATCAAAATCACTAAAATTAAAAAAAAAATAATAAAACACCAAATGCTGGTGATGATGAAGAGAAACTGGACCACTCCTATATTGCTGATGGGAATGTATAATAGCACAGCCATTAGAGAAGAGTCTGGCTGTTTCTTATAAAACTAACCATGGGATTATCTTAAGACAGCAATTGCACTCTTGGACATTTAACCCAAGAAATGGAAACTTATCTTCGCACAAAAGCTTGTGCAAAAATATTCATAGAAGCTTTACTCATTGAGACCCAAACTAGAAATAACCCAGATGGCCTTCAATGGATAAATGGTTAAAAATAGAAGTAGTATTTCAACATCATAGGATATTACTCAACAATAAAAAAGGAAACACTTGTTATATACAACAACTTGGATGGATCTTTAGTAAATTATGCTGAGCCAAAAAAAAAAAAAAAAGCCAATTGCAAAAGATTGCATGCTATATAATATTTTTCAAATGACAAAATTTTAGAAATGGAAGAGAGATTACTGCTTACCTAGAGTAAGGAATGATATGGGGGAGTCAAGAGGGAAGTGGGCATGGTTATAAATGTATAACAGAAAGGATCCTTTTGGTGATGGAACTGTTCTCTACCTTGACTTTCATGCTGGATACATGAATCTAAATATGATAAAATTGGACAGAAATGTATGCATGCACACGTACAGGTAAAATTGGGAAATCTGAGTAAGATCAGTAAATTGCATCAATGTCAATATACTGGTTGTGATAGTTGTTCTTATTCTCAGCACAAATATGAACTTTCAAACTGGTATCAAAAGTGTCTATCTTGTTTTTTCACATCAACATATCTTGAATATATTTAATTTTAATATTTTATAATTATAGTTTTAGTTATTTGATTGTGTTAAATTATATGAAAATGCTATAATTGATCAAATCCTTTATTATCAGATATTTTTTCTCTTTAAAAAATTCTTTCACAACAAATCTTTATAGTTAGCCATAATTATTTCCTTAGCACAAATTCCTACATATGTATTGTCATATTGCTCTTCATAAAGATGGCATGAACTTACATTCTCAACTCTACTGTATACTCTGCATATATCTGTGTATTTTCATTGACACTAGGCAATACAATTATTTTTAATCTTTGCAAAATTTAATAAGAAAAGGGCAATTCCTGGTAACTAATAAGTTCAATTTTTTTGTGTTAGCCATTTTTTGTTTCTTATTTTTTAAATTGTCTTTTTCATATTGATATTGTTTTTATATTGATTTGTAAGAATTCTTTTTATTCAAGGATACCAACTCTAACATACATTGCGAATATTTTCTCAATGCTATAGAAGATCTTAAAATTTAATAAGATGCAAATGCATTAATAAAACTGCAGACATTTAAAACAGAGACTTCTGGGAAGCAAGAGGTTTATGGGTCCTGTTAGCATTGGGAAATTAACCCTGATCCTGAACAGAGACCTGGGAAGGAGGAAAATTTATGAGAAAGAGGAACAACTGTGAGGTTGTTTGCCTTATAAAACATCCCTGTGTTCTAAAGCATGGTCCAGAAGTTGAAGAGCCGACTGACCTGATGGCACCATATTGACTGGTACCATGGCTAAGTTGGTGGTAACCAGAAGAAATTGATGACTAACTAACAAAGGGTTTGAACTGCTGGGAGGCAGGGTGGGGTGGGGGCACTTACTACTTGAGAAGGACTGAATTTGAATTTCATAGCAGGCTAAAAGCTAGACGTTGAAATTTAGCTGGTTCTAGGGAAATAAAGAAATGCAACAATTGCATAGGTCAGTTCTTTGACTGAGACCTACACCCTCTATGTTGAGTATATGTCTGTGTGTTGTATGATTTTGTGGAAAGTTTCTGGGAAACTGTTCCAGAAGCTCTTGATAATGATTATCTCTGGGAAGTGCCATGGGATCTTGGGTGGGAGGAGGCTTACTGTTTATTGACAATATTTTTGTGCTGCTAATTAATTTAAACCATGGGTACAATTTTTCTAATAAAAATAAAGAAAAAAGATCTCAATATGCCATATGTTTACACAGTATACAATATCCATGTTTATATACCACATACATAAACATTATACATATAAATATCAATATTTTGATACTTGGATTAGAGAATCTTTTTAAAAGGTTTGTGTTAAATTGCCAAACCACAAATCTGAATTCTGTCCTACTGTTGTTTTGTTTTAGTGTCTGTCATGGGAAGGAAATTTTATAAATGAAGGCCATGTGATGTGCCTCATAATAGGCAAATGGTCTCTGCTTAGTATGACTGGAGAGATATTACAAAGAAATGCATTAATTTGACTGTTCTTAAATCCCCCTCTCTCTCTCTCTTTCTCTCTCTCTCTCTCATCTCTGTCTCTATCATCATCTCTATCTCCACCTAACCAATATAATATCCTTGCTGAGAGGAAAAAAATTGCCTCCTTTTTGGTTTCCTGACCCTACTTTTACTCTTTCTTTAGTATTTGACAGTCACAGAAAGAAGATATAGTCCGTGGACACTACTGAACATGAAACCCCTTTTCAGTCAACATGGACTAATGGTTATTCTTTTCTGGAAAACAGGCAAATTAATCCCATGTTTCCTGAAGTTGGGGCCAGAAAATTCAGAAATTTAAATATAACTACTGTTAATATGTGAGCCTCTTCTCAACTGGCTCCCTTTGCACCTACTAAACAGCAGTATTCAAATACTTTACTCAATATGGTTTAACAAAAGGATTTCCTTGAAGTTGATTTTCAAAAGATTTCATAGGCCTAACACAAGCCATATTTAAAGAGAAAAATAAATATTTCAAATGGATTCAAAAATGTTTCCTTTAAGATGAAACATAGTCATAATCATCAGATTATGTATTTGGGTTGATAGTACCATCTTATTAAACATCCTTTATACCACCTAAAGTTGAGATAAAAGAGGAAGATGTTATCCATCTAAAATAACTTTCTCTGCTAAAGTCCATGTTTGAGAGAAAAAATATTCAAGGGATGGAAGCCATGCATTTGTTCTTTAGCCAAGGCAACAAATCATATTTTGGACTCATTCTAAAGACAAAACCCAATCATGAAGCCTTCAGTGAAGATGATATTTTATACCACTTACCAGCTGGCCCCAAGTGTACATAAATCAATCAACAATTGATCATATCATTGCATATTTGATCCAACTTGCTTTGTCATTATAAGGAGCCTGATAAAGGGCCATCATAGTTATTTTGGTAGGGAATCAGTTGTGATTGATCAAATTTATCAACTGGTTCTAAGAGATTATTTGACTCAATCTTGTTTATGTGGACAGGCTTTATAGACATAAATTTGGATTTCCAACCTCTTACTCAGTAGGCAATACATGATCAGAACATGTATTTCAGAACAACCATTGCCATGCTGAGAATGTTTGCTTCTTTATCTGGGTGGATGATAGGTAACTTTGCTGTATTCACCTTCTGAAAATTCACCAAGCTTTACACTTATAATTTGTGCAGTTTTCTGAATACCTGTTATATTGAGTTTTTTTTTAAGTGAGTATCCTTTAAGATGTGTTGATGTGATTTTTATCCAGAGGCAATGAAGGTGATCACAAGTGACATTTTGATGATTATTCTCCCAGTATTATCTGATTTGTTTCCAAACCATAGATATTTTGCAATCAAAAGATTTGTCCAAATACAATTGTACTCTTATCTTTATAGTTTCAAATTCCATAGCCTCTTGAAATGATTTTCTTTAGCTTTGTCAACTTAATTCATGAGTTGATCCTTGTGATTATTTTGATTTTGGCTGTTTAATTTCCAGTTCATGAGACTTAGCCCCATTCTTGAAAATGATTGTTTTCCAGATAAGCACAAAGGAGAGGTAAATGCAGTAAAATCTCAACTACAAGTAAACTAGCATTTTCTGCTGATTTAAGACATTTTCTTGGGTAGACAGCTTGGCTCATGAATTCTGAAAAGTTTGAACCAAATTTGTGACAAATAAAAACTTCTTGCAGGATCCATTTTGTTATCATAAATTCCGATACAAGAAATTCTTGTTTCCCACAATTGATGGATCCTAAGACTTCTTCCCCAGGAATAGGTGCAAACTTAAGAGAATCTTTCAGTTATTGTAGCAGAGGTTCTTTACCTTAAAAAAGGACTAAATCTTTTGTCTTCAGATTACCTCAAAGGAAACAAAGAGTTTGATATTGTCAGATGTTTTGCCAAACCAAAGGATGGATGGAAGCAAAAGCATGCAGGAATAAAATTAAGCTTACCCATCATTATCATCAAGGTTATCAGAATTGTTATAGTTATTAAATTCAATGTCAAGCCTGATCCCAGGTGTTTTACCTGTATCCACTAATGTATTATTGCCAATAACTTTATTAGGTGATCACTGCTATTATATTCATCTTCATGTTTAAAAAAAGGAAAAAAAAAAATACCTGAGACTCTAAAGTGATGATAACCATAAAATTCAGGATAAAGTAACTTCTTGGGGGAGGGAGGAAGATGGAACTGGATCAGGGCACAGAAGGGACTTCACTCATGATATATTTTTCTTTCTTGAACTAGATGGATAGTAAGTGCACAGATGAATGTTGTATCACCCTCCCACTTTTCTGTATTTTATAGATGGTATTTTGTATCTACCCAATCGTATGTATTTATTTGTTTGTTTATTTTTTATTTATTTTACCCGATAGTTTTTAAAACCAAAACCTCCGGCACAGAGAGGTCCAGAAAGACTATCCGTGATGACATCTACAGACTACTGACTCACACTCATTTTATAACCATATAAGCATCTAATTGTATTTCTGCTTCTCAATCTAGTGATGAATTATTTCCCTCCTCTATCTACTTTTTAACTGTTCAATAAAATTGGTGTCTCTACAGTTTGAAAATGTACAAGTTCAGTTGCTTCCATGTAGGAGGGGTAATGTGATGTAAACACGATATTTTAATGTTATGCCTCAACCTGTGAACACTAAAATGATTTTAATTTAGTCAAAGCTGGGAACCAGAAAGGACACATCTAGTTCTCATGCCACTGAAGTTAAGAAATCTACCTGGTCTATGCCAAGTTAAAAACTGCTATTGGACTGAGAAAGAGAAAAACAAACTTTTCAATGAACCAGGAACCAGGGATTCTGGACAGAGAAAAGGTTAAACTGGGATGGAGATATGGAAGCTAAAGGGAAATATCTAAGATGAAATATTTTAACTCATTTGTGAGTCTGGACAGCTGTTGACATTTAAAATATTTAACAGCCCAGGTGGAAACAAAAACAGGGTTCCTCCAAAAAACCTTTTGACTGGCCTTTGCCTCCATTCACCTGAAAGAAAAAATTTTAATGATTAAGACATGAAAATCTCTCCCAGCTAGTTGAAATATCCAGTTTTAGTTTGAATGCTTATGAATAACATTGCAAATAATTCAAAAGCACATTAATTAAGGACAGGAAAATTAAATTCCTATTTGGTGGCCTGGTTCGCAGTTTAAAAGAATTATTAGTATTTATCAAAACTTTACTTAAGCTTATTTATTGTTAGTCATGCAGGAATAACGAGAACATATTCGTTATTTAACGTCAGCAAGTGTCCAAGTTGGGTTTGGTTAAGTTAAATGTAAACCCTTACCCTCTATGTTGGAAGTGAGCAGAGAGAATCTGGAAGTAAATAAGCTTCTCTGGTGAGATTTAACATGAACACACACACACAAACACACACACACACACACACACACACAAGCTTTTGATGAAGCAGGTTCTGAGGTTATGACAGGCAAGTTATCCTATAATTATAGCTGTGATAAACAGTCCCACTATAGCATGAGTTTGGGTCCAATAAATCCATTTCAAACTCCCTCATTACCACTTTCTTACCCTCATTCTCTGCTTAGGGCATTTTAGAACTTAGATATTTTTCATCTGGTCCAATGGGAGAAATTGTTAGAGTTTTTGTTGACTGCAATGATTTCCAATGAGTCAGAAGAGTAAAGAAAAAGTCTGTTGAATTAGGTCAAACATAAATTTAACCGGTTTTCATACAAACTAAAAGTAAACAACAATAGTGGCGGGTAGCGACAACGATATGCTGTTCACTACATAGAAGCTGCCGGAGAGTTTGATATTGACTCTCTCTTGAGTTGTAATTAATGTTCAACATTTCAATTACATTTTGAGAACAGTCATATATAACCTGTAGTCTATGGCCCTGGAATCAAAATTGCCCAATTAAACTGTATCTATACTGATCCAAAATATCCATCCTGTTCAGCCACATTAAAAAAAAGGAATTAATATATTTAGATATATTAGTGAACAGGATTAATACTTAATGTAATAAATTTACAAGGGCAGTGTATTGGTTTCCTAGGGCTGTCATAACAAAATACAACAAACTGAGTGCCTTAAAGAACAGAAATTTATTACTTCACAGTTCTGGAAGCTAGAAGCCCTAAATCAGGGTGTTGGTGGGACCATGTTCTCTCCAAAGCCTCCAGGGGAGTATTTTTCTGTTTTAGTTTCCTTGGTTGCTAAAGAAAATGCCATGAAATGGGTCCAGTTAAACAGTGAGAATTTATTTGCTCACAGCTTAAGGCTGGAAAAAAGTCCAAATCAAGGCATCATCACAGTGATGCCACACGGTGGCGTTCTGGGTCTGGCTGCTGGTGATCCTTGGTCCTTAGCTTGTCACGTGGCACTGTCTCCTGGTTTTTCTGTTCTCTTCCAGGTTCTGTTGATGTTCAGCTTCTTGCTTCCTCTGTGGCTTTCTCTCTCTGTGTCTGAATTTCATTCCACTTATAAAGGACTCCAGTGATACAATTAAGACCTGCCCTGATTGAGGTGGGCCACACCTTAACTGAAGAATCCTCATCAAAAGGTCCTACTTAAAATGGATTCACACCCACAGGAATGGATTAGGTTTAAGATCATGTTTTTCTGGGGCACATGCAGTTCCAAACCACCACATCTTCTGTATCTCTTCCAGGTTTTGGAAGCCCCAGGCATTGCTTGGCTTATGGCAACATAACTCCAGTCTCTTCCTCTGACTTCATATAGACATCTACCCCTGGGTTTGTGTTCAGGTCCCCTCTTCTTACAGGGACACCGATCATATTCAACTGAGGGTCCACTTAATCCTGTATGATCCAATCTTAACTAATTACATCTGTAAAGATCTTATTTCCAAAAAAGGTCGTATTCTGAAGTCCTTCCTGACATGAATGGGGTAGGGTGATACTATTCAACACAGTACAGGTAACAACACTAAGCTGGGAGTTAGGAGGCATTAATTTCAGGATTGGTATAGCTGCTTTAGCAGACAATGAAGGTGACTTGAACAAGAAAAGTTGTGAATGCGTGTGTGAATGCATGTGTGTGTGTCAAAATCCACTAGTAAAGTGAGCTAACGTCTCTCTTCAAAAATATTTTGCAATCTTGCTTTTCTGCCCAATAGATGTTGAGAATGATTAGGTTTGCTCTTTGAAAAAAAAAATGAGTAGTCTCAATTTGATCTGTGTCTGAAATTCTGGGCAAAACCCTATTAGAGATTGTAAATCCAGTAAAGGAAGAGGAAGCAATGGCAACTTGTTAAAAAATAGGAAATTCAAATGCCCATAGAAAGTAATGTGCCTAGCGTGTTTCAGGAACATTAAAAACAAAGAACAAAAAAGAAATGAACAATGTGATGAGTAAATGAAAGAGGGAGAGATGGTACTAGAGGAGGCTGATGGGGTTTGTGGGGGCAGATCATGTAGAGCCTTGCAGTGCACAGTTTTGGGTTTGGATCTTATCCCAAGTAAGAAGGAAAGTCTTTATAGCATTTTAATAATGGCAGTACCAAGATCAGTGACATCTGAGTCCATGCTTGTATCTTGAAAACATTGTTTTATGAAATGATTCAAGAACAGTCCAACAGTTTTACAGCATTACACTTAAAATTATATAAGGACATATACAATTTTCTATGCTATTCAGTGTTCAATAGTACTGATAAATCACTTAATGATTTTCTTATTTATTGAGTTGAACCTATCTAATAATTCAACAAGTTATGTTAAAAAAGTGGTTTGTCATCATCTGTTGAAATTGTTTGTGTGCATATGTGTGTGTGTGTTTAAAAGCTGGCTTTCTTGAATTCTTTAGATGTTCTCAAATATTTAACAAGCCACCGGTATAGTCGGGTTGTCAAACTGGTTTTAATAGCTCTATCATAAATGTCTATTGATAACCTTAAAATATTTTCAGAGAAATTGTCCTCCCAATTTTGGACTAAAATACCAATACAGCCAATACATTTTCATTTTACAACCTTGGAAAATATATTGGGAAACATTTTAATAGCCCTGCACTTATTCATATGAAATAAGGAGCTGCATATATATTATGAAAAATGAAGCCACAAGATATTTGGCTCCCCAAAATATCCTTAATTTGGATCAGCCAGAGAGGTAGCATGCACCTTAAAGGTTTTTTTCTGTTTGTTTTTTTAATTTGAGACTAGAGCACAGGTTACTTTAGTTATTAAGATAGCTGTTTTCTAGCAGAGTGTAAGAACCAGAGACAATAAGATAATTCTGTTCCAAAGAAACAGGCTTTTGAAAAATAAGATCACATGGTACGTGGGTAAGAGGAGAGGAAGGGTATACAGGAGACTTGACCTACCTCACAGTTTTGACAATGCTGGACTTACATTTTACAAGATTTAGGAGCCATTTAATTTTTTTAGTTACATATTACCTTCATGGATTCAATTGCACTGCTGACATTTTTCTTCTTACAAATGATATCATTATTGCGAAAGATTTTACATACAATTCATAGCTATCTATCAGCAACATAAGACTTATTTCAAAATTAAAGCTGTAATTTTATGTGAGTGAGCTTTGGTGACACACCAAATTAATTCAGAAGATTCATTGAACATAATCTAGAAAAATTTCCCATGTATTTTGTAAATCAAAAATGAATTTATGGCCATTAGTAAAAATATTTGGGAACACAAAGTTATGAAATAAAGACAAAAGATTGTGATCTTTTCTTTTTGGGGATCATCTGTTCTTTATTTTCAAAATAGAGTCTAAGATGATGTAGAAAATATGTTAACTGTTTCTTAAAGTGAACTTACTGAAAAGTAAGTATAATTCTGAACTTGAAGTGTGATGGAATATCTTTTGTTTATAGTATTTTGCCTTCATCCTAAATCATACGATTAAGGATAGAACTGAAATTGGAACCAAAAATATATTATTTAGGGACTCTATATGGTTAGATCTGAGATTAATAAGACAAAATAGTATTAAAGACTATTATTTTGCCTCCAATATCAAATAATGTAAGTATTCTCACTTAACATGAAAACACTGACCTTTTCTATGCATTATGGTATAAAAGAGAATTTATTTATTAATTACCTTTGTGCTTGTACTTTGAAGAATGCTAATGAATGAATGCAGTGCATGAATATATTTAACCTTGGGAACGTAAGCTTCTTTCTCTTATCTCCTTCCTAGACACTAGAGCATCACAAGTTTAAACAATAAATGGTTTGAGTGTCCCACCAGAGACATTCTAGATAGCAGCTGCAGAAGGAAAATTGAATTGGTCTTCCATTTCTGTGAAGCAAATTACCCCTACTTGCAACTTAAAACAAGAAATGTTTATTATATCACAGTTTCTGAGGGTCAGGGAGCGGGAGCAGCTTAGTTGGCTGGTTCTGTAATGGGATCTCTTACGGGGTTGTAGTAAAAATGTCAGCCAGGGATGGTGTCATTTGAAGGCTTGACTGGACCTGGGGCATCTCTTCTAAGAAGGCTGACTCACATGGCAGTTGTCTAAAGGCCTCAGTTCCTCACTGACTGTTGGTTGGAGGCCTCATTTGCTTGTCACATAGGCTTCCACAGGACTGCCTATGTATCTTCAAGACATGGAAGCTGGCTTCCAGCACTCCCAGAGAGACCAAGGCAGAAGCCGCAGTGTCTTTAATGACCTAGTTTCAGAAGCACCATACCATCACTTTTGCTGTCTTCTATTGATCACCCAGAACAACCCGGATCCTGGTGTTACATGAAAGGAAACTACGCATACGCAAAGGCATGGATACAGGAGGCATGGATCCTTGAGTGCCATCTTGGGGGCTAGGCACCAAAGAACCTAAAGGATATATTCAGTGGGAGGAGATAGATGTGGTAAGCAATTTTTTTTCTTCTTCTAATTTTCAAGACACACCGACATTGTAATTGTCATCAGACACAGATTAGCCACAAACCGAAAGATGTGTGTGTACATACACTCATGCTTGGCTGAAATAACAGGCCAATAGGCAAATGGACATATTCACTTGCAATTTAGCATATGAAATTTTCCCATGTGTGAAACAATTATTAAAAAAAAAAAAAAAACTTGATTCAGATTCCAAAATTAATTCCATGTCTAAGCAAATATCATTTTTTATTTTATTGGAAAAAATCAAGCTGGCAATCTATTAAATTAGTAGCAACTTTTTTTCTTAATTGTGCTAAATTTTCTTTGCTTGGTTAGCATGATAATTTCTGAACTTTGTAAAATATCTTTAAATTGTTTAAGAAAATAAAGGTTTCCCTGCTAATTTGCATAGGACTAAGGCCATTGTAGGTAATAAATGAATTGGTAAGTTCATAGTAGGTGAATGAATGAATGATTGAATGAAGTCTTGAGAAGAGTCATTCTATATTCTTCATATAGAAACTTCCAAACACGTTTTTGAGTGGTTCACAGCAAATTAGTCTTTTCAAGTATTTTTCAAAGTGTGATCCATGAATTACTGGCTTCAGATTCACCAGCAGTACTTAAACAAATATTGATTCTTGGGTCATCAAAAGACTATTGAATCAAAATCACTGGGGTTGGGCTTAGAATCCACATTTTAACAAGTTCTTAGATGATCCTTATGTATATTGACGTGGTCAAGCTGCTGGTCTTTGCAATCACTTTCCGGATTTAGCAAAACCCAAGCCTATTCCCCTCGTTTGCTCTAGCCATGCCCCTTTGGAGACTCAGTGTCCTTGCCTGTGCTGAGGCTCCATTTTACCAGGCAGCCATAACTTGGAGTCACGTGCAGAGAGGGTTTCCCATCCGGACAGGATGACAAGGCCTGAGTCTCCCATATAAGTCCCTGCCTTTGCCTCTCTGTGGGAGGAAAAAGCTCTGAAAGCTGGGACTCAGCTGCAAGGCTAGTGGTCCATTGCAAGCCTTAGTACCACATCCTCTTTGAAAATGCTCTTAGATTTTAGATGTTTTCAATTTTTCTTTTGTGGAAATAATAAAGTGTCTTCTAATATACAGTTTCCTCTGTTTCAGAATGTTGTGTGTTTGTGACAGTGTGGTCAATCGATGGATTCCTTTTGGTTTATAATTTTTTGACTCCTACAGGGCAATCAAAGGCTAAATTCTAAAGGATTTGGAAATATCAACTTGTAATACAAACTGGGGTGGCCCCAGGTCCTGAGATCAGAACCATAACTCACCATGTTTACAAATTATATCATCTAGTCTAATGTGCTAACTGTAAACTCACTGATAATTATAGTACAGAATGAAATATAGTCAACCTCTTTCCTTTCTTTTTTTTCCTGGTGCCTGAACTGTCATGACATATGGATTCTTCATCAGCCCTCAAATCACACAGAGGGCCTCCTTAGAACCTAGTCTTAAAATCAATAGGCAACTAGGCTTTCAGATGAAATATGGAGTTGCTATGGACTTTTTAAGAGAGTGAACAAATTGATTCACAAAATGAATCCCCTATGTTGTTCCAGGCAGATGTACACACATCTGTGATCTTTAATAGGAAGGATAAAAATATTACATTCTGTTAGGGAACTTACACATTTGACAAGTCATTCTTTTCTTCAGGCTGTGCATTTTCCTTATTCTATTCCTTCTCAACCTATTCTTTCCCTCTCACTAATGTGCACCTGTTTGCAGTCAGAATGGAGATACTTTACTTTTCTCTCTTTCGATTTCCTCTCTTTGCCTTTCTCTGATGACCCCCCTCCTACCTCCTCTTTTCCTTCCATTTTTCTCTCCCCACTGGTTTTGCTTCCAAATCTGTTACCTTTTTATGTTGTTCTAAACAAGATAAACTCACTCTAGGACCTTGCAATGAAGAAAAAGATGATTGTCTTCCAGACTGGCTAATCCCCATTGTTGAGCTGGGCAGACTAGGGAATGCGTAAGTCTTGAGCTGTCAACTATTGGCATTGAACTTATGGTCAAAGAAATGTGGATTTTGGCCACTTTACCATAGCAAATAACCATTTCTCATTCACCAAGAAAGTAACAACAGTAGAATTAAATTTGAAACACTGCATTGTCTTAGGATTATATTGACATAGCTATAGATATAGATATAGGCATCTCCATTTTTGGAAGGCTTAATAAAGGTGAGATAAATTAAGGCACAAAGAGGAACAGGGATGAAGCAAATGATACACCTATATTTTTATTCTAATAAATTATGTTAGCTGACATGTTAGGAAGTTCTAGAGCATGCACACGTGTGTGACTGTTTGTGTTGTAGTATCCACTGTCTCTGTAGCCAATATGTGTTGAGACCTATCAGTTGCCATTTTTCCAGGTAACCACCATTGATCGTCACCTAACATTCTGAGCAAGGTTTTGTAAAAGATTGCAGATGCAGTAAAGAGTCAAGAAGGATGCAAGAAAAGATTAGACTTTGGAGAAAAATGTTATGCATTTAAGGTATAAGTAATGACAACTGGTTAGAAAGTTCTTGGAAAACAATGTGTTGTAAATCATTTGTATAATACTCAATACTGAGAGAACAAGAAAACAAATAATTTCAGAGGATCGAGTTTCTTCCTCCAATTCCAAAATTCTGTAACTTAGTTCATCAACTGGTAAAACCAGTCAGAACCACCCAGGAAAAGCCAATAGGGAGAGCAGCCATTCTTAGAATCTAGCAAGTCCAATTTCTCAGAATTCCTTGTTTCTCCATGTAGCTTCTACAAGAGCTAAAGGCTTAGTATTGGCCAAGGAAAGCAGCCTGATGGGAGCAGAACAGCTCCTGTTATCAGGCATTGCTTAGAGTCTTAATCTCATAGTCCCAAAGCACCCAACCTTTGCCAAGGCCAAAGACTGAGATCTGTTCCCTTTCTTCTATGCAAATATTTTATGATCTATTTTCTTCTTCAGGGACCCACGTAGTATTCATTACAATTTGATACAATGTGTAAAACTTGTGATTTTTTTATTTGGCCACACACACTTTTCAAATTATAATTGTCCTATCCTATGCAATTATTGTAGTTCCAAGAACTTCATCATATTTTACTGTGGCATTTATTTATGTTTACAATGCTAACATACATTTTAATAATAATTTGTCTCAAAGTGTTCTAGTTTGCTAATGCTGCTAGAATGCAAAATACCAGAAATGGACTGGCTTTTATAAAGGGGGTTTATTTGGTTACATGGTTACAGTCTTAAGGTCATAAAGTGTCCAAGGTAACACATCATTAATCAGGTACCTTCACTGGAGGATGGCCAGTGGTGTCCGGAAAACCTCTGTTAGCTGGGAAGGCACGTGGCTGGAGTCTGCTCCATAGTTCTGGTTTCAAAATGGCTTTCTCCCAGGACGTTCCTCTCTAGGCTGCAGTTCCTCAAAAATGTCACTCTTAGTTGCACTTGGGGTATTTGTCCTCTCTCAGCTTCTCCAGAGTAAGAGTCTGTTTCCAATGACCGTCTTCAAAATGTCTCTCATCTGCAGCTCCTGTGCTTTCTTCAAAGTGTCCCTCTTGGCTGTAGCAGCTTGCTCCTTCTGTCTGATCTTATATAGTGCACCAGTAATTTAATTCAGACCCACCCAATGGGCAGGCCAACACCTCCATGGAAATTATCCAATCAGAGTCATCACCCACTGTTGGGTGGGGTGCATCTCCATGGAAACACTCAAAGAATTCCAATCTAATTAACACTAATAGGTCTGCCCACACAAGATTATATCAAAGATAATGACATTTGGGGGAACATAATACATTCAAACTGGCACACAAGGTTACCCACCGATAAATTTTCTTTCTCAGGTTGTCACTATTTTTTATTTGATTTATCAGTTTGGTGTTTTAAAATACCACAAATCTCCCTGAATTCAATAGTGCTCTATTACTTTGGCTTCCTTTGTTCATCTCTAGAAACTAAAAAAAAATGAGATTGCAATTCTCTATCAGAATATTCTATGAATATTGATATTTCTCCAAAGAATGCTCTTATTCTTCAGCCTACTATAATGAAAATATGGAAAGAGCTTCTAGTTTCTCTGAAAAAAAAACAATGAAAATACCAAGACAAGTCATAAAGTCAAGTAAGTCCAATAATCAGACCAGAGCTAATGGTTAAAAAATTCATGAGATAGCAAAAATGAAGTTTTATGTCTATTTAGATTACTAAGCAAAGGGTTGACTGATCTTTAATCAAAGTGAAAATTATCTAGAATTTACTGTATACCCTATCAGGCTTTCTGAAAGGTCATCTAGTTGACATTTCACATTAACTCTACTCTTCACCTTCAACCCCAAGCATGAAAAACGTGGGGAAGCATATTTTACTTGAGATTCGTAGTGATCGTGAATACAAATAAACAGAGAGCTAGAAAATATAGTAAGTAGGGAATACTGTTCTCTGTTCTCCAAGGACATTAAGAGAGATAAGGAACTGAGAAGATAGCTGGACATCAATGTGAGGACCAGATAGAAGTTGGGGTGTGAACCATATACCCTGATATTGAGAAAGGCAGACTATTTATAGAATTCGTAAGCAGGAATCATCAGGGACCAAGAGCTGGATTGCTTTGAGGACAAAGACAGTTCTGAGTCAGGATTATACTAAATCAAATTTTAGGCCTGACTGCAGAGTGGGCTGTACAGATAGATTGGAAAAGATGCTTGTATTTCAGGATATAGATACTCAGAAGAAACATATTTCTTTTTCTATTTATCATAGTAGTCTAAATTCCACTACTATTGATTATTCTTTGAAATGCTGAGTTGCTGCAAACAGCAAGAGGCTAGAATGTACAGAAGGGGCGAGAGATATAAAAAATTGATTAAAAGTCAATGAAATATTTAATAAGCACCTACTATTTCAAAATATTTGTGTTGGAGGAAGAGGGAGTGATATAAGGTAGACTTTATTTATTCATCCAACAAATATTTACTGAGTATGCACTATTTATTGTGCTAGTGGCTAGGAAGATCAAATGATAAGGCACAATTTCAGCCATAGGGAAACCTTAACCTTTAGTATTCTTTCCTAATTTCCATATTAATGGGTCAAATGAGCAGAGTATAAAATTTATCCATATTCATTTAATATTGCCTCAAATATAAGAGTCCCATCCCTTGCCCCTACCCATCAAGCCCTTCCCTACATATACCCTTTGAGTCTGAAGCTGAAGAAACACAAGTATTCCAAATGGCCACTTGGTCACTGCTATAAGTCTTTCATCAATATTTTCTTCTAAGATCTATATCTATCTTTAGTATCCAAAGAGGGATGGGGTTGAATGGAGATGGTAGAAAGGAGCGCCACCAGTTCTTCCCCTCAGACTCTCCTCCTTGTGGACTGAAGTCTTCTAGCCATCCTGCTCCTGTTTAGACATGAACACAACCATCCACTGCTTTTAATGTGGAAGGAGCTTCACAGAAGAGAACACATTTCGAGTCAGAAATTCATCTTCTAAACACTTAGAAAGTAGAAGCTTTATCATACCCCCACCTTCTAACACACACAGTAGTCCACCTGGGCAACAATTTCCCTGAGAGATGTTTGCAGCTCCTTGGGAGGGAGGGACTGATGACAGCAGCCCAGAGCAAGTTGCTAGTGTCCTTCCATGCAGAAAGTAGAAAAGTATGTGTCTTGTTGGATGTGACAGCAGAAGGTTTGACTTCAGAGTCTAGACATGGCTAACAGTTATCCATAAATGAACATCCCTATTTTCATCTTATTTTTCCCCTCCCTTACTCCTCCCTCACTGCTCCACCATGGAAAGGACAGCCTGTAACATGAAGGCAAACTGCCTATCAGTCATGGACATCTAGAACAATGAAAATGCCTTGTGAATTGTAAAGTGATACCAAAATATCAACATGATCACTAAATTCACAAAAGGGGCAGGAAAACAAGGAAGAATTCTCAACCTGCAGAGGGGAGACACAGCAACTTCAGAACCATAAAGTAGGTAGTTGTTCCTACAGATAATAGAACACAGGACACAACATAATTGAGTCAATTTAAAAAATAAAAATAAGCAAAACAAGCTCCATACAAAGGTGAAGGATACAAGAGTCCTGCTCCCTACGTGGTAATTCTGAGTCATTTTTTAATCTTCATGAGAAAAATACCTTATAATTCTGTCTGGGACAGTTTCCTCCTATTGTGTAAGGATTTTAATCCCAATTAAACTTAAGATTCACCTGTAAAAATGTAACACCTTTACCCATGAGCGGTAAGTTATCCTGAGTGTGAATGGTGGTGGTGAGGTGTTTTAGTTTCCTAGGCTGCTCAAAGCAAATACCATAAAATGCATTGGGATTAACAATGGGAATTTATTCACTCATGATGCTGCAGCCAGGAAAATGTCCAAATCAAGGCATCATCAAGGCAATTCTTTCTTCCCAAAGACCAGCTGCTTACAATCCTTGGCTCCTCTGTCACATAACAAAACACATGGCAGAGTCTACTGGTCTCTCCCTTCTCTTCCGTGTTTCATTGATTTCAGCTTCTTGCTTCTGTGGTCTTCTCTCTTTATATGAATTTTATTCTCTTATAAAGGACCCCAGTAATAGGATTAGGACCCATCCTGACTGAGGTAGGTCACACCTTAACTGAAATAGCTCATCAAAAGGTCCTACTTAAAATGGCTTCAACACCCACAGGAATAGTTTAGGTTTAAGAATGTGTTTTTCTGGGTTATATATGAGTTTAAACCACTTCAAGGAGTGAGGGCATGGAAGGACCACACTGGAGTCAATGAGGCATCCTTCCATGAAGGAGGGTCAGGATGAATAATAGAAAGGTGCAATCCTTGCATTTGGCCTTCTTCCTCTGGTCATTGCAAGACATCTACATTCAGAGATAGGGTATGCAGGGATGTATAGGAATGTGCACAAGAATGTCTAAGGCAAAGGAAATGCAAAGGAAAATATGGGGACAAATGCAAGGGAAAATATGGGGACTTAAATGCTCAGGGGGATACGGAGAATAAGACAATTGTACTAAGGAAAGGATCTCTCCCTTAAGGGATGTGAGCCTAGAAAAACTGGACAGATGATATTTTATATTTTCACTAAATTTTTTTGTGAATGTGAGTAGACTATGAATGCCCGGGGAAATAAGAAAATTGGATCAATGAGTGTTAGCAACTTGATAATTTCTTGGTCCCTTAAGCTCTTCTTCTAGAACTTATTTTTATATTAGTCAATGAACTTGCAAAACTCAATGTGTCAAAATGTTTTGGCATCCTTCTTAACTGTTTCTTTTCCAGCATTAATTTTTGCACCTGGAAAGGGTGCCTGTAAACTCCCCATGGTAGAGATGGCCAGCTGCCCTGGAGATCTTTCCTCCTTAGTGAAGGAGGACCTGTTGCCAGGAAGTGGCTGCCCTGAAGGGGAATGTCAGATAACTGAGTTATGGTCAATGAAATATGGGCAGAATTAATGTTCACCATTTACAGGGTTGGGCCATATAACAAAATCATCTACACAATCTACTACTTTCTTCCTTGCCTACCTGCTGGATGTTCCTCCCAGGAAAATCTCTGGAATAATGGGTTCAGTCAGCCTGCATCCCTCTGTCCTCCACTCCAACGGCCAATTAGACCTTCTATGAGCAGGAAACAAATCTCTATGAACATCATATGATGTGACTTTGTGTCTTATAGAAGCTGGTATACTCTTGGTGCACAATGGAATTCACTTCTATTTCTCTTCTTTTGGGGGGTAACCAGAGGGAAATCTTCGGTGTGAAAATTTTCCATCTGGGTCTCTGATATCTGTCTTTCTTTCCCCCCAGAACTCAAGCCAGCTCTTATGGATCTGAAGAGGTAACACTTGGCATCTGCTAAGAAAGCTTTAAAGAGCTTCTAGTCAATTGTATGCACCTTGTCTCAATCTTCTTAACAAAAATCGGTGCCTCACAGCCTTTGAAAGAGATCCTAACAAACTCTACCATTAGACCAGGTCCTCAATAGAGAGCTGCAGATTCAACTTCTAGAAGAACCTGGGTACAGTGTGTTCCCTAAGTGTCAGTCACAGATACACTGAAATTATAATGGAATTTTAAAAAGGCATACAAATAAGGCAAGGGGATTTTTTTTTATTATTATTATGTCAACTCCCACCCCCCTCCCAAGCCTTAGAGAAATGCCAGAACAAGCAGAAAAGTGACTTGTACTTGTTAGCTGTATACTAAATGGGTCAGAGTAACCGTAGGAATAGGCACAGCTGAAAAATAAGATTTTATTCAAGTATCTATGGCAAATAAATAAATTCCACCACCACCAAGAGCTGCCAGCTTTGGCCTGTTTTCCAATGATGATTCTTGAGATGCTTTAACAGAAGATAACTAAATCATTAACTTCATACTGAGTGAATGACAATGTTCAGTCAAATAGAACAAACTTAAACTAAGGGGCAGAGAACATGCACAAATCAAGAGGAGATTGTTTAAGCTATTGCTGCGTTTTTGTTTTTGCAGGATAATTAAACCGATTTAATGAAATGATGGGATTAAGAGACAGAAATCGAGAGGTCATCTAATCCACCAGTTTTTCAATAATCCTCTGATCTGTGCTGGACCAAGATAATGTTTTCACTACTAATGACCAAATGAAATAAATGAGGAACATGAGTTCTTTAATAAAGGTTTCAACATAAATTATTGCTCTTTATTCTATAATTATGAACTTCCTAATTTTGATATTAAAATGGCCTTCCTTTAAAAGAATTTTACTCATCATACTTTTTATTGTTAATTTTGTTTTTTAGTATCTTTGACCAAAAAAATAAAGTAAATCTTTGTTTCTTTAATATTTGCTTTTGAAATTTTACTGGTTTCTGAAATTCTAAAAACCATTTATCTAATTCATTCCCTGCATTCAGAAAGGACTATAATTCAAACTCTAAAACTTAGGAGTCTACATATTTTTCCACAAATGGACCAAATTTTATAGCGTCCCTGGATAACATTTATCGATGCTAAAGAAATTTTGCCATGAAAAATGCTTTCTTATCTCTAATATTAATCCCTCAAAGGAGGATTAAATTACTTCATAGACTGTTTTTCCTGCCCAGTACCATAGAGATTTAGTTAGATAGGATGCTTAAAAACATGTAGTTGAACTACTTCTGTCTTTTATGTAGAGTTGGAGAAATGGAGAGAGAGAGCAGTGAAGTGACTGAACCTGAATTATATGACTGGGTAATTGTAGAAATATGTCCCCTTAACTTTTACCTACAATCTTTCCTATATATACTATCTGGGCTCCTTCATTAAAAAAAACTGGGCACACTTGCAGGTGAAACCTTTTCAAATTTTGGCAAGTCTTGGTTTAACATGTTCTACCTAGATCCTGAATTATAAAAGTAATAATGCTTAATAAAAATTTCATGTCATTTAAACATCAAATCAATTATATGCTCATAGACATATCCAATGTAAACAAAGCTTTCCTATGGGGAAATGCTTGCCAATAGAGGGCCTGTGAGGCCACTGGAGAGTATTCTAATTGAGGTAGTTGGGCTTACTTCACATATAGAGAAAGGAGAAGAGTCAACCTAAAAAATATATTCTTTCTTTAAATTGCTTACATTTTGGCAAACAGCAATATCTATTGGAACACAAGTTAGAGCAAGATATGGAAAAAAAGAAGTATTCATGTGTACAGTTTTTGAAGCAAAAATGAACTCTTCTACATTCTGTATTATGATGGAATTCCAAAACTTTACAGGAAAATGAGTTCCTCCATAAATACTATCCAACTTAAATCTGTATTCCTGGAGATTCTGCATCTAGAGAAATTAAAGATAGGCATCAATATCCAACATTTCCAGAACCCAGTTTCCTTACAGCTGTACATGTAAATCACAGTACTGTTTTAAAATATTAACTGAACATGGTGCATGCATAAAAATTAGAGAGGGGACGTAAGGAGAAAATACGAAGCAGGAGAGACAAGAGTGACACAGAAGTCAGGTGACAAATTGCTGCTGAAAAGTTGGCCTCATTACTTCCCCATCTCCCAGAAACCAGAGGACAAGCAACACTTTCAGCTGGTCAGCCAGAGGGCAGCAGGTGGTCCTGGGAAGAGGCAGTGAGCTCATCTGAGTGGGGACAAAATTGTGTTTTGTCTGTTTTGAAAATTGGTGCCTGGGGATTCTGGTAGAATCACCGTGTGACACCTTTGACATTTATAAAGCTTGCCTCAGTGGAGTATCCCCTTAGCAGGAAGTAGGTATAATATAAATGAAAAACGTTATCACGCTCTAATGTATGTGTGTGTATGTGTAACAAACATGCATATTTTGCTGCTATAACTCACCTGTATAACCACATGTTTAACTGAATACACGTTTGTTGTCTTCCACCATCTTATTATTCACATCCACCTAAGAGTATCAGGGATAATTTATAAACCAGGCTCAGTTATTTCTACTTCCTTGCAACAAAGGTGCTAGCTGTGCTCTCCGTGTCTCCTTCACAGGATGCCCTTATTCTGGGTACTCACTGCCATAAGCAGAGCATCTTGATATATGAAATCAAACTCATGTCTTTCTGCCTGACCCACCGTGTTCAAAACGTTGAGTCCTTCCTGTAACTGCTCACTTTTCCAACTCAATTCCTTATCAGACTCAAGATTTGTTCTCCCTTCCTCAATAATCACCCCCCATTCTTCTGCTTACACTGTTATCCTCTTAAGGAGACCAAAGACTTACCTTTTTTTTTTTCTTTTGCCATTTAAAAAAATCTGTATATTAAATAAGAGTATGCTGTTTGGACACATAAGTAAGTGCATGTTATTATTTTCTAGATGAAATTTTATTTACAGTTGGATATATAATTGATATACCTTTCTCCATAAAATCTTAACTAAGATTTTAGTGGGAGCTGTATGCAACTAAAATTATGTGAAAACAAAAATAATGATCCACAGCTTCAATTCTGTGTTTTTCAATTCAGTGTTGAAAATTTCTGCACTCAGCTGACTCATTTACTAATCAAGGTAAAAATAATGAGTAGTTTTTGTTTTTTTTTTCTTTGGGTTTAGCAGATTTTTTTTTCCTTTTTGGTGGACAAATACTATTCAACATAAGAGGGGGAGGGTTAGCTCGGATACGATTCCTAGTTCAATGCCACATTCCCAACGCATGGCCCACCAGCAATGCTTGGTAAATAACTAATTCTGGGAAGTTTGAAAGATATGTTTTTCATAGTGAAATCTGTTATATTTAGGGGCAAAATGATACCCATTGCCAAAATTAACTTACAAGGAAGAAAACATTATTCAGACGTACAAACCGTCCCTTACATCATTTGAAGACTTCAGCATATGTTATAATATTTTCATGTTTCTGTTTTAAAATTGACTACTTGGAAACCATTATTTCACAGAGTTGGCATCACTGGCCTAGTCAATGAATTGTGGCAGGGAATGGTAGTCATGACAAGCACATCCTCTGGCATTTGTGACTGTGTTTAAAGTGGAGCAGCGATGTTTATTATCAGTGAATGAGCTGCATGCATTCTGTTTCTGTGCAAAAATATTTCAAAGAGAAGAATGCATGCATTCATGGCTCCTCATACACTAGCTGGCTTTACTTGTGGATAAATGTGGCTTGCTACCAAGCAGAAGGTGACAGTCTCCACAAAAGCCCTTTGCCAAAATTTTCTCCTCTCTTTGCTTCTTGTTCTACTGAAAAGGCGCCATCAGAGTACCAACCTGTGGCATAAGGCAGCTCAGCATAGCAAAAAGCATGAATTCTGGAGCCAGATTACTGAGTCCAAAGCTCAGCTCTAGTACATATCAGCTGTGTGACTTCAGCCATCTACCTAACTTCTCTGAGCTTCAATTTCCTCATCACTGTTGTGAGGTTGAACATGACAATAGGCATAACATGTTTAGAACAATACCCCTCAGTTAGTATCATCTTTTATAGCTATTATTATTGAGGATTTTTCTAGAGATAGAAAACACTGAGCTAAAATCAGAAATTAATAACTGTACTGAATATCTGTAGGAAATCTGGTGAGTAAAGAAACATTGAAAGAAAAAGAGAGCACCAAAGATAAAATGCTTTCTTTGAAATTCCATAGTTCTAATATTATATACTGCCCTAAATTCTGTAGTTCTGAAATGTCGTATCTTACTCTGACAAGTGGAGATCTTTTTGTGTTTTCACAACCCAGCAAAAGTATTCTGAGAAATGCTAGCCTCTTGCAAATTATTTGGTATACAAAACAACATGCCTTCTTAGGGGAGCAATTTGGCCCCTGGATTCATAACTTTTATACCTGAGTTAGTTCTGCCTAGCCACATGGACCCAGAGTGGAGCCAGCCTTGTAGGCCATTCTAATTTCTTATGAGTTAGCCTCAGACCACATTCCAGGGTCACCTCTGGGGCTATCCCAGAATATTAAGTTTTTCCGATGGTGATTTCTCAGATGTGTTAAGGACAGCAATTCTCACTTAGGACAACCCTTAAGAACAAACAGTATATGTAGTTGCCTGTGTGATATAACTTAAGATGTCCAGAAAATGCCATGCCACCACAAATCAGAATTATAGCATGAATTGTGAGCTTTGGAAAGGATGCTAAATGTGTATCACTTCGATGGGCATTATTCATATCACCTGGCATGTAGTAGTCACTCAATAAACATCTACTAAATGAATAAATGAATGGATGAAAAAATGTGGTCTGGTTTCTGATGTGAAACATAAATTTTCCCTGTTAAAAGCCTGATCATTGCTAATAATAAGAAATTTTACTACCCACTGCAGAAATTCTTAACCTCTTGTTTTGTGTCACAGAACTTTTGGGCAGTCTTATAAAGCCCATGAAGCTGTACTCAGAATAATGTGCTGTTTTTATTTCAAACAACTTTGAGATACAATTGCAGCACACTAAACTTCACACATCTAAAGTGTACAATATTATCAGCTTTTTACATATGTAAACACCCATGAAACCATCACCACAATCAATATAAAAACATTTCATCAATTCCAAAAGATCCTTCATGCTCCTTGTATTATATTCCTCCCCCACCCCCATCTCCAGGCAATCACTCATCTTCTTTCTATCACTAGATTATTTTACATTTTATAAAATTTTATGTAAATGGAATTGCACAGTGTATGCTCTTTTGTCTTTCTTCTTTCACTCTGCATAATTATTTCAAGATTCATTCATGTTATGCATGTCAGTCATTTTTTCCTTCTTATTGCTCAGTAATATTCCATTATACAGCTATATCGCAATGTGTTTTTCCATTCACAATATCTAAGTTGTTTACAGTTTTTGACTATCACAAATAAAGCTGCTAAGAAATTTGTGTACAAGTCTTATATGTGCATATGTTTTTATTTCTTTTGGAGAAACGCCTATGGATGGAATGGCTGGGACACATGGAGAGTATGTTTAACTTTTTAAGAAACTGCCAAACTGTTTTCCAATATTAAATATTTTATATTCCTACTAGCAGTTTATAAGAGTATCAGGGGCTCCACAGGTTCATCAACACTTGGTTTAGTGAGGTTTTTCTTAGACTATTCTTATGGATCCAAAGTGGTATTTCTTGGTGGTTTTAATTTTCACTTCTCTGATAGTTAATAATAGTGGGCATTTTGTCATGTGCTAATTGGTCATCTATATTTATATATATATATATTTTTTTGTGAAGAACCCATTCAAATCTTTTGCCCACTTTTTTCATTGAGATAATTGTCCTCTTTTTATTGAGTTGCAAGTGTTCTTTATTTGTTTTGGAAACATGTCCTTTGTCTGATATATGTGCTGTTTAGTATTTCCTTCCAATCTTGATAAGCCTATTCATTTTCTTGATGTTATCTTTCAAGGAACAAAAGTTATTAATTTTGGGGAGTTCCAATTAATCAAAATTTTCCTTTAATTTTTGTGATTTTTGCATTTAAGAAATGCAAGAATCCCAAGGTTGTAAATATTTTCTCCTATTTTTCTTCTAGAAGTTGTATAGTATAGCATTAGTATAGCATTAAGTTGAAGATCCATTTTGAGTTAATTTTTATATGTGGTGTGAGATAAGGATCAATATTCAATATTCAATTTTTTCCATACCCATAACCAGTTGGCCTAGTACCATTCACCGAAAAGATTTTCATTTCCCTATTTAACTGACTTGGCAACTTTGCCAAAAATTAATTGAATATATATATGGACTCTCCAATTCTGTTCACTTGATCTATACACTTATCTTTTCACCAATGCCAGTGTGTCTAGATATTGCAACTTTAGAGTAAGTTCTTGAAGTCTCTTTGTTCTTTTTTATTATTATTCTTGTTCCTTCACATTTCCATATACATTATAGAAACAGCTCATCAATTTCAACCAAAAATTATTGGAAATTTGATTGGGTTTTCATTGAATCTATAAACCAACTTGAGGAGAACTGCCATCTTTACAATATTTAGTCTTTCAATCCATGAGCATTTTGTATCTTTACATTTGTTTAGGTCTTCTTTAATTTCACAGCATTTAAAAAAAACTTTTTAATGTAGTGTTCCTAGAGATCTTGTGTTAGATTTATTACTAGATAGTTTATGTTTTGGGCACTACTGTGAATGGGATTTTTAAAGTTGCTTTTTCTAATTGTTTTCTGCATGTATATAAGGACACAATTAATTTTTATATATTAACCTTTTTGAGTTCATTTATTGTTTCTAGTAATTGTTTTGTAGATTCTCCGAGGTTTTCAAATCACCATAAAGGACTTGTTCCTTTCTGATATTAATGCTTTTTATTTCTTTTCTTGCCCTATTGCTCAAAGCAAGCGTCCTTACCTTTTTCCCAATATAGGAGAAAGTAGTTCTGTTTTCATCATTAAGTAAGAAGTTAGGTAGTTACACATACATGTCTTATACCAGTTTGAGGGAGATCCCTCCTATTCATGGTTTGCTAAGAATTTTTATCATGACTGAGTATGAAATTACGACAAATGATTTTATTCTGCATCTATTGAATGACCATATGATTTTTCTCCTATATTCATTTACTGTATTGAATTACTCTGATAGATTTTCAAAGTTAAATCCATTTTCCATTCCATGGATAAATCCTATTCCATTGGATTTGATTTACCAATATTTTAAGAATGTTTGAATCCATATTCATAAGGAATATTAATCCATACTTTTTTAAGTTTTGTAGCATTTTGTCAACTTTTGTTTTCAGTATTCTGCTGGCCTCATAAAATGATGTGGTCAGTGAACCTTCCTTCTCTATTTTCTGAAAAAGTTTGAGTAACATTAGTGTTATTTCTTCTTTTATTGGTTGATAGAATTTACCAGTGAAATCATTTGAACTTGAGTTTGCAATTTAGGAAGGATTTTATTAATAAATTCAATTTAAAAATAGATATTCAGATACTCTGTTTTTTTATGTCACTTTTTAAAAGTTTTACTGTTCCAAATAATTTGTTCATTTCATTTAAACTGCAGATTTGTTGGCATAAAGCTTTTTATTATATTCTGTTTTACCCATTTAATATATAATATCTGTGATATAACCCTTTGTTCATTCCTGATATTGGTAATTTGTGCTCCTTTTTTATCTTGATCAGTCTTCCATTTTCTATTACATCTACTCTCATCTGCATTATTGTCTTTATTATACTACTTTGGCTTTAATTTGCTAGTTTCTTAAAATAGACATTATGTCATGGACTTTAGGACTTTCTTTTTTTCTAATAAAATGTTTAATAATATTAATAATAAAATAAATTTCCATCTGAGCATTGCTTTAGCTACACCTGATAAAAATTTAAATGTTTTATTTTCATTGTCATTCAGTTCAAAATATTTCCTAATATCCCCTGTGATTTTGTCTTTGACACATGGATTATTTAGAAATGTGTTGTTTAACTTCTCAATATGTGTTTTTTTTCAGATATCCTATTGGGATTGGTTCTAATATAATTCCATTGTGGTTAGAGAATATACTTTATATGGTTTCGATCCTTTCAAATTGATTGAGACTTGTTATATTGGTCTATCTTGGGTAATATACCAAGTGCACTGAATGTGTATTGGATGTAACATTTTATAAATATCAATCAAATCAAAATGGTTGATAATATTTTTTCTCTTCTGTCATTGCTAATTTTTTTGTTTAGTTTTACTATCAATTGCTGAGAGACTTGTAAAAATGTCTTCTGTGATTATGGATTTGTCTCCTCTCTTTAATTCTGTCAATTGTTGCTTCATGTATTTTGAGGCTCTGCCATCAGGCATACACACATTTATAATTGTTATGTCCATTTTATTACTATGAAAAATTCTTCTGTATCTGTAGTAATATTCTTAGCCTTGAAGTCTATTTTATCTAATTTAAAATAGTCATTCCAGCCTTCTAATTTTTACTGTTTGCATGGTTTATCTTTTTACATCTATTCACTTTCAAACTATCTATGTTTTTAAATTTAAATAATGTTTCTGATAGGAAACATAATAGGGTCTTGCTCTACTATCCACTCTGTCAACCTCTACCTTTTATATGGAGTTTTTAGACAAATAATATTTAATGTAATTGCTGATATTGTTTGATTTAGGCCTACCATTTTATTATTTGTTTTCTGTTTGTTACTCCTGTATTTTCTTCCTCTGTTTCTTCTTTTATTGTTTCCTTTGGATTATTATTATTATTATTATTATTATTTTTTTTTTTTTTAGTATTTCACTTTAATTTAATATTATCTTTAAGGCCATATCTTTTTATATTTTTTAGTGGTTGTTCAAGGGATTAAAATATACATATCTAAACTTTTAAGTCCATGTCAGTTAATATATAATTTAATGTAAAATATAGACCTTCTGTTACCTTTTTGATTTGACTTTTTTTGTCTTTTTGCACTTTGAAGACATTCCACTTTCTTCTGACTCACATGTTCAGTTTTCAAGGGCTTGGCTATGGTTTGGGTCTGTCTCATGCATATATGAAGTAGAAGACAGCCTAAAACCTTTATCATACCCTTTTCTAGATCTCTTGCCTCTAGGATTCACTCCCACACTCCCAAGTCCAGATGTGCTCCTTTTCCTGGTTCCTCTGGCCAGAAAGGAAGAATATGTCTTGGAATTTAGCCATCTCCACCCCCATGACTGCACTACTCTAAGACTTGAACTTTCTCCCAGGGCAAAGCTGTGCAAGGAGGGGAAAAAAAAAGAAAAAAAAAAAAAAAAAAAAAACAGAAACTCAACCCCACAAAGCTTGCTTCTCCAAGATTTGATGTCCCTCAAAAACCTACCTGCATAATTCTTTTTCTTATTTCTATGCAGAATTTTTAGTTGCAATCAACAAGATAAATGGGGTGTAAAGAACTTATGCTCCACCATGCTGATGGCACTTCCAGAAGAAAGTTTTCAGATACTTAAAACAAATGTTTAGGATTACAAAGAAAATCAGTTGTATAATATCTCCATCTGGTTATGCCTGGTGTCTTAATACCTCCATTAAGCCATGATATGATAGAATGTTAGAATTGAAAAGGTCCTTCATAGTCACTCTGTTTGTTCCCATTATTGTACAAATGAAAGACTGGAGCCAATAAAAATGAAGTGATATTTTCAAAAGCCTAGAACTGATTAATAGCAGAACTCCTATTTTAATCCAAGTATCCTAACCCCCAGTCTAATTCTATTTCTCAACATCATATTTATATGGTCATTCCTTTATTGTAACTTTGGGTTTCACCATGGAAAGTTTATCACACTTTTTTATATGGCCACAATCTTTATTAACTGCATACATCTTAAAGTGAGTTTATCGCAGGCATATTATTGGAATTATTTCATTTAGCCCACAAAAAATACTCAACTATTTGTTACTTTTAACCCCATTTTGCAGATGAGCTAACAGTTAAGAACTTAGAGATATTCAGTATCTCATCTTAGGTTTCAAAGCAAGTAAATTGGTCCAATCTGACCCAAAGGCTTATAAATTTGCTAAGTGTAACTCTGAAGCTATTATAGCCTGTTCCTGTTTGAACATATTGTGTCCCCCAAACACCATTATCTTTGATGTAATCTTGTGTGGGCAGATGTTATCAATGTTGATTAGATTTCTTTGAGTGTTTCTTTGGAATGCACCCCACCCAGCTGTGGGTGATGACTCTGATTGGATAATTTCCATGGAGGTGTTGCTCTGCCCATTCATGGTGGGTCTAAGTTGATCAGTGGAGCCATATAAATGAGCTGACATAACAGAAGGAATGCAGTGCAGCTGAGAGTGAACTTTTGAAGAGGAGCTACAGCCAAGAGGGACACTTTGAAGAAAGCACAGGAGCTGCAGATGAGAGACAGTTTGAAGATGGCTGTTGGAAGCAGACTCTTGCTCCAGAGAAGCTAAGAGAGGACAAATACCCCAAGTGCAACTAAGAGTGACATTTTTGAGGAACTGCAGCCTAGAGAGGAACGTCCTGGGAGAAAGCCATTTTGAAGCCAGAACTTTGGAGCAGACGCCAGCCATGTGCCTTCCCAGCTAACAGAGGTTTTCTGGACACCATTGGCCATCCTCCAGTGAAGGTACCGGCTTGCTGATGTGTTACCTTGGACACTTTACGGCCTTAGACTGTAACTGTGTAACCAAATAAACCCCCTTTATAAAAGCCAATCCATTTCTGGTGTTTTGCATTTCAGCAGCATTAGCAAACTAGAACAGATTTTGGTACCAGAGAAGTGGGGTGCTTTTGCTGCTGAGTTTGCAAATACCAAAAATGTTGGAATGGCTTTTTAAATGGATAAGGTGAAGATTCTGGAAGAATTGTGAGGAGCTTGATAGAAAAGGCCTAAACTGCTTTGAAGAGACTGTTGGTGGAAATATGGACTCTAAAGATACTTCTGATGAGGCCTTGAACAGAAATGATGAATATGTTGTTGCGAACTGGAAGAAAGGTGATCCTTGTTTTAAAGTGGCAGAGAATTTGGCAAAATTGAGTCCCGGTGTCAGATGGAAAGAAGAATTTGAAAGCGACAACCTGGAATACTTAGCTGAGGAGATCTCCAGACTACGTGTGGAGGATGTACCCTGGCTTTTCCTTGCAGCTTATAGTACAATGTGAGCAGAGAGAGATAAACTTAGAACTGAACTCTTGGGTACCAAGCTCATGGCTTGCAAAATTATGGGCTTCCAGGGGGTGGAATCCCAGAAGCTACTGCCTAATGTGAGGATGTAACCAAACGTGGAACCCAGCCACCATTTCAGTACAAGCCAAGATTGGAAAAGGAGTTAAGCAGAAAGGATTTGTGGAAAGTCCTATTGTCTGATGGCATTGACCCCTGTGTGCTTCATGCGAAGCCAACAGAATTTTTGCAAGATCTTTATAGACAGAACCATTGCCGGTCTGGACTGGAGGAGACAGACAAGAAACAAATTGAAGGAAAAATTTCTTCAAAGACAGAGCCATGGAGGTTGAGGTCTGGAGTCAAGAGGTCTCAGGCTGGGAAAGCGGAGCAGCCCACACACATGGAAAGGGTGAGTTTGCCCTGGAGATCAGGGGTGGGCCTTCTGCCTCCATGCTCAGGAAATGTTCTGCTACCCCAAGCCCCAAAGAGGGTGGAGCACATTCCCAGGGAATTGGGGAGAGCCTGGCTGCCACCCCACTGTTCTGAAAGGGTTGAGTGTGTGCCCCAGGGATGGAAAGGAATCTGGGTGCTGCCCCGATGTTTGAAAAGGGTGAGGCCAAGAAGGTGGTCTCCCCAATGTGAGAATATGTTGGAGCACTCACCCAAGCATTTGGAGAGGAAAGGGCTGCCACAAAGGCCCTTAGGAAGGGTTAGATTCCCGCTTTCTCAAGGCCCAAGGATGCAACATCATTCTGTAAATGACTCTCAGACTTTGAAATCTAATGGAGTTTGTCCTGTGGGTTTTAGGAACTGTTTTGGTCCTGCGAACCCTGTTTTCCTTTCAGTTTCTCCTTACGGCAGTGGAAATGTTTATCCTATGAATGTCTCTCCTTTGTATATTGAAAGCACGTAACTTGTTCTAAGTTCACAGATCCACAGCTAAAGGAGAATTATGCCTTAGGACCGACCATGCCTATAATTGATTTTGACAGAATTTTGTACTTAACTATTGTTACTGAAATTATTTAAGTTTCTGTGATATTGTTGTGGGATGAATGTATTTTGTATGTGGAAAGATAATGTCATTTTGGGGTCCAGGGGGTGGAATATGCCAGTTTGAATATATTGTGTCCCCCAAACGCTATTATCTTTGATGTAATCTTGTGTGGGCAGATGTTATTAGTGTTGAGTTGATTTCTTTGAGTGTTTCTTTGGAATGTGCCCCACCCAGCTGTGGGTGATGACTCTGGATAATTTCCATGGAGGTGTTGGCCTGCCCATTGGGTGGGCCTTGATCAGTAGAGCCATATAAATGAGCTGACAGGCAGAGGGAACTCAATGCAGCTGTGAGTGATGTTTTGAAGAGGAGCTACAGCCAAGAGGGACACTTTGAAGAAAGCACAGGAGCTGCAGATGAGAGAGAGTTTGAAGATGGCCGTTGGAGGCAGACTCTTGCTCCAGAGAAGCTAAGAGAGGACAAATACCCCAAGTGCAAATAAGAGTGACATTTTTGAGGAACTGCAGCATAGAGAGGAATGTCCTGGGAGAAAGCCATTTTAAACCCTACTTTGGAGCAGACGCCAGCCACCTTGGACACTTTATGGCCTTAAGACTGTAATTGTGTAACCAAATAAACCCCCTTTATAAAAGCCAATCCATTTCAGGTGTTTTGCATACCAGCAGCATTAGCAAACTAGAACATAGCCCTAACTCCATGAAATGGTGTTGCATGTTCTGGTAAATAATTGTATTTTCTTTTTAAAATTTATTTATAGGAAAATTATTATAAATATAATAAAAATAAAGTTTCTTTTAATTTTGTATATGTTAAATATCTTTTATTTGAAGGAGTAACATTATATGTAATAAAACCTAGAAAATCTGTACAGTGATATATTCATAGGCACCCAATAAATACTTGTTGAAAAAATGAGTGATACTATTATCTTCAGCACCATCATCATCACCATCATGAGTAACATTTATAAAACATTTATTATGTGTCATGCACTGTTCTAAGCACTTCATGTGCATTTTCTTTTTTAATTCTCACAGTGAGTCTCTGTCTTATTTAACAGATGTGGAAATTGAGGCACAAAGAAGTTAAGTAACTTTTCCAAATTCATAAAGTTAGTAAGTGGTAGAGCTGGGACAAAAACATAAGCAGCTCTATAAACTGAGCTTTTAACCACTATAAAAAGAAGAGCATATGTCAGTACTTTTTCTGTGAGGAAATATCCCTAAATATGGATTTCATTTAGTAACACTTCATTAGGCACCATTTGACATTTGTTATCACTTCATTATTTAGTTTTGCAATTTCAACACCCCCACCCCCCGCCATCTTAGCTACTGTTCCAAAAATGGGGACAGTGTGTACAGATTCAATCCTAGTTTCTGGCCATCCTCACTTCATCATGAATATTTTACTCTTAAAAAAAAAAATAAGTGAAAACAGAACAACTTAGAAAAAAATAGATTAAAGGGACATTTAACAAAAATTTTTTGAAGACAGTTTAGAAACACTTTCCAAAGACAAAATAAATATGGTACAATATTTGGAAATTTGGAATTGGTTAATATGGTACAACTGAATTCCCCATTTCCATTACTAGTTTATCCCAAATCCCTCCTTAATCACCAGCATGAAGCCAACTCAGAGTCAAAGTTTTACTCATAATAGCAACACACATTTCAGAAATAACTGGACTGTATATTCTGAATTAGTCTTTTAAGTTGACTCATTCTAGGAAATTCTATTTCTTCCTTTAAATAGATCCAAAAAGGACTCTGAGGGTAAAGGGAATCATATTTTACTCCTCTATAGTCACTGTATTTCTTCTCCTCATATAGTCCAATAAAGCCTTATTTAATGAATGAATGAAGAAAGCCTCTAACAGGTAATGACAAGCATTAGTAAATGTTAAACTAACATTTTTTAAAAAGGAGCAAGAAAAACTACTTAAAATATTCCTCACTCTTCCACAATTATTTTTTGCTACAGAGATGAACTCTTCAATTTTTTCTAGTCCTCAGTATTTCTCCTATACTTCTTTTTAATTTGGCTGGGTGACAAACTGACTTGCATTTAACCCTTGTTTTCATCTCTGTCTCCTCCTCTTGACTTTCCATTGCCAAGTGTATCTTCAAAATAATGTTCTCAAAGAACCATTTTTCCTTAACAAAACAAAATTTTTAAAGTAAAATTTAAATATGGCTTTTGAACGGATGTTTAGTTTAATATCATGGTATCTAGAGCAAATTTTGGAAAAGCAATGCCTGGATAACTCAACTGAAGCATGAAATATCTATTTCAATAATAAGAATTTATTACAAGTGAAACACAGATTTGTTTATCAGGGTGTTTACTGATGTAAAAAAAACAGCAAGTAATAGGTAGAATAACATGTGAATTAATACCTTGCTTAATATATAAGATTATTTGATAAACACCAAATGAGAAAACCAAGACTTGGGTTCTGAAAACTTACATGCTCACTTTAAGATTAAAATAAAATATTTTACAAATTAAATTACTATTTGCTAATTTATAAGATGTGGCTAGGGTTTGGATTCCACATTACTCTCTTGCTAACTTGTTCAGTAACATATGTGCGAGTTAGAGGTAGGATGTATTTTAAATACACCCCTCCAGGTTTCTGAAACAATTTCAGCTTAACTCTCTGTTTCCTTATTAAACTCGTGTCTGGCTTGTGAGTGCTTGGACTTGAAAGCAGCACATTCCTGACAAGGTTGTGACTCTCTGTGGTGGGCTTCATAAAACAATAAAAGAGGTAAGCCCCTAGCTGTGTACGTGTCACCTTGTGAACCTCCAAAGTATGGTCATTGACAAGAGTGGCTTAATTTTGTATAGGTTAAAACAAAGTGGGGGTACAAAGCAGATGGCAGAGAGGGGTGGCAAAATGTAGGATAAGAATAGGCTTACAGGTGTTGGGAGGATGGGAAGAGTATGATGCTGGCTTCTTAAATAGAAAAAGGAGAAAGCAGTAAGCAACAGAGGATTCTTAATAATTGGAATATGGCTACAGATGCCTGAGGCTGGGCCTATTTCAGGCCAGTAATGAGTTTTCAGGCTTGTGGAGTCATTTATTTGGCTCTGCAGCCTGGAGCCCAAGGGCACTGTTCATTAGGAAGCAGAAACTTCACCTAGGGGTTGTTTGTGTTGGTCTTTCTTGCCAGAATGAATTGTTCATTAGCATCTACGCAAAATTCTCCTCTCTCTCTCTCTCTCTCTCTCTCTCTCTCTCTCTCTCTCTCTCTCTCTCTCTCTCTCTCCAGATGAATGGTTTAAAATAAAACTTGATTGGGGCTGGGTGAGCCAAAGGGACAGAGTGTTCAGTAAGGATCACTAAATCCCTTTGATGTTGCTTGAGGGGGGCAAACTAGTCCGTGACACATAAATAAACCCCAAATCACTGCATGACTAAACTGATTTATCATTAAAATGGCAAATTAACTTGGTTCTATGTTATGGCCCAGTTATATGGGTTGACTTAATGAAATAATTGGATCAACTAATGGTAATCCACTTGCTAATGCAAACTATCAGCTTATTAGTCCCATCCTACAGTCATCACCCCTAACAACTGCCCAAGCAACTGATGACCCCCAGGGATTTTCTTGTGCTAGGAATGACATAGAAGTGAGGAAGTGAAATGGAGGGTTCCAGTATTTTGAATTCCAAAGGTGTGATGGATATAGTGGCTAGGTGGGAATTTTCTTGGTTGTTTGGCATGATGTTATAGTATAGAGACCCTTTGCTTTTTACCAGGGAGTTTGTGTTTAATAGCATTTTACATATGAGGATGCCTTTTATTTGTGTAACCTTTGTCAGTAATGGCATGGAAATGTTAACATGTTTCTTTGTTTCCTCCTTTACTGATATTCTCCAGAAAGTAATTTGGAGAACCGAAAATATATGTAGCCTGGAGACTATAATAAGAGAGTTTAAAAAATTAAATAAAACAAAATAAAATAACCAAACATAAGCTTTCTTTCCAGATGGATATTCTCATAGCCTAGAACGAAGTACACAGAAAGGTTTATATAACTAGTAGTGGCAGGAAGGCTCAGAAACAAAATCTGACCTGCACGAGGGTGGCTGCACAGGGTTGATGCAAATCTGACTAATCCTCTTGTAAAGGGTAGAAGCAACCCACTGCTGCAAATCAGAAAACCAACTCTCTACTGAAGGTTCCTTTTAATTGAGGTTAACTGCTATGTTTTCTTAATTACTGTGCCTTTTCTTAGTACTTCTAGCATAATGTTCCATTGCCCCTGACTCCAGCAATATCCATTGAAATGTGATAAAATTACCAATAACTGAAAGGGGCAACAAGACTTGAGGATAGCCCCTTTAAGATGGGATTAGTTCTCGTGAGGGACCCCTGCTAATGATTTCTTGGCAAACTGAGCAGTGGTAATTTAAGTAGACTCTATCTTTCTTCCACAATATATTCATTGTACATGGAGAGATGCAGATGCTTTTGCAGCCCAAATGGTGGGTTAATTACTGTCTCTAGGTGTCCTTTGTTTCTCTCCCACAGTTCAATTTATTGTTCCTTCCATTTGTTACTGAGAAAGGCCTCTCCCCACCAAAATCTGCCAGAGATTGGGAATCTTAAAGCTATTGGCTATTTCTATTCCCAACAGAATCTGGAATTACCAAGCAATCAGGAATGCCCACATGCAAATTCATCATACCCACCAGCTGTATTAACATATTTTTTCCAGGACCATCTTCTGCTCCTTGTTTTGAAATTAACACCTTGCTTCAAGTGAAAAATCCCATTTCTCTCGCCCTCGGTCCCTATGAATCTTTTTCAATGAACAATATAACTATTATAACTCTTGGAAAGTGAAATTTTGTGAGTGTGCTACAGTAAATTATTTATTTTTTGTTAGCTATCCTCTGTCTGTTTCACTTGGCTTAAAAGGAAACAAACTACCAGCTGAGCTCAGCAATTGGAACTCACCACCTATAGAATCGGATTAAAGAAATGAGAAAATGATATGCATTTCCTCCAAAGCAAACATTTGGCATTTGCTTCACAACTTCCAGTGTCTTCTTTAAATAAAATAATGAGCTATTAATTAGGAAAATTTGCCAGGTTATTTAAACTTGTGACTATTGCCAATCACATATTGCCTAGATTACGTCATGCCTTCCTGATATTGACAGTGTATAACATTCATTTGGGATTTTCATTTAAAAAGATACTATTTAGACCAGCTGAATGTGTTACAGGGTGGAGATTCAAATTGATTTTTTTAACCAGGGGCATTTTCTTGGAAGACTAATTTCTTGACACCTTCATGTCATCTTTGGATAACTGCTATTTATTGATTTTATACCATGTCTTCAAAAATTGACAGTCTTGTTGTGAATTAATAAAGAATCCCCATGAAAAATTTATCAGCAAGCAAAACATGAATCTTCATCCATATACAACACTTTTATACTTACCCACATAGGAGATGGAAGGAGTAAATAATATATTTACACATTTTTATTTAATAAACATGGTAAAATAAAAAAAAGTAGAAAAGTATTAAAATTCTCATGTACTCATTAACCAATGCTAAAATTGTGAAATATCTTATCATTGTTGTCTATTATATATATTCCAAAAGGAAATACTGCATTAAAGGGAAAAAAATGACACCCCCCAGCCTCTTCCCCAAACTTTTTTCTCCTTTATGCTTCCCCAGAGACACCATTATTAAATTCTTGTTGTGTATCTTTCTAGTCTCCTAATATGTGTGTGCCTATAGGATCATGTTTGTTTTATACAAATAGTATTATACTGTATTCAACATTCTTCATCTTTTTTTTTCTTCCCCGCTAAATGTGATGCTTTTGAGATCCGTATATGGAAACCTTCTTTGTTTTAACCACTGTGTACTTGTATTAGTCAGAGTTCTCCAGAGAAACAGAACCAACAGGATACACACACACACGTAATATATAATATATGTAATATGCACAATATATGTAAATCTTAAGAAATGTACTTTAGCAATTGACTCACAGTACCATGGGGTTTGGTAAGTTGGAATGTATAGGACAGGCTGCAAGTTGGAAACTCCAATGAAATTGAATTCCCCAGGAAAAGCTGCAAGCTGGAAACTCCAATGAAGAGTTAAGTTGGATTCTCCAAGAAAGCCTGGGTGGCTGAAGTAGAGACAGAAATTCTTTCTGGCTTCTGAAATCCTCAGTTCTGGTTTTAAGACTTCCAACAGATTGGCTAAAGAGAAAACGCTCATTGCTGAGGGCAATCTCCTTTGCTAATTGTAGATACAATCAGCCTTCGATGCAATCAACTAACTATAGAGGAAAATCCATCTTTGAAATTCACTCACAGTAACTAACAAACACTCACAGTAACTAACAATCAGGCCAGACAACTTAACACCATGAACTAGCCAAGTCAACACACAAAATTAACCATCACAACAGTAGTCTATTATGTTCCACAATATGTGTATCTTTTCTTATTGATGAATATTTAATTGATTTCCATTCTTTTGGCCATTATAAACAATGCTCAAGGAATGACCTTGACAATCTGCTGGCACATATGTGTGAGAATTTCTTTATCATATATATCCAGAAGTGGAATTGCAGTCCTAGAACAAACACATTTTAACTTCCCAGGTATTTAGTGAGAATAACAATTCACTCTTGCCCCAACAGTGAATGATGGTTTCCCTTCCTCCACATGTTCATCAACTTTTTAGATTTTCACATTGAAAAAAAATGTTTTGGAAATTGGAACTCTTGTGCATTGTTCGTGGGAATGTAAAAAGGTGCAGCCACTGTAGAAAGCAATATGGTGTTTCTTCAAAAAGTTATAGAATTACCATTTGACCTAGCAATCCCACTTCTAGGTATATACCCAAAGAGAGTGAAAACAGGGTTACACAAGATTCTTGGGCACCACTGTCTATAGCAGCATTATTCACAATAGCCCAAAGCTGGAAACAACCTAAGTGTCCATCAACAAATGGATGGATAAATAAAAGGCATCATATGTATACAATGAAATATTATTTGGCCATAAGGAAAAATGAAATTATGAGACATGCTGCAACATGGATGAACCTCAAAAACATTCTTCACAATGAAATAAGCAAAACATATAAGGATAAAAATTGTGTAATATCATTTATAAGAAATGACTAGGAATAACGAATCTGCAGAGAGAGCAGATTAGAGGTTACAGGGGAGGGGGAGTGAGGGAAGGGAGTAGGAGGAGTGTTTGTTTATAAAATAAAAAAACAAACAAGCAAATAAATAAAGTACCAGGACATGTTTTGTAAAACTAATATTTAAGAAATGAAAATTCAAAAATATATTAATTTGTGTTTTCCCAATACCTTGTGAGATTAGTTCTTTCATGAATTATTTACTGTAGGACTGCCTTCTCTGTGAATTGTTTTTTCTAGGTCCTTTGTCCATTTTTCTGCAGGATTATTTACCTGTTTCTTATTGGTGCATAGGTTTACATTCATATTTGGGTATGAATCCTTTTAGTTACTCATTGTAAATATTTTCTCCCAGTTTTTTGCTTTTGGTTTAATTTTGCTCATTGTACCTTTTAGGAAGTGGATGTTTACCTTGGAATGTAGTCCTACTCATCTGTCTTTATTTTTTCTGAGTTATGCTTTTGCAATTTTTATCTAAGAAATTACTTTCATGTCAAAGAGTTCATAAAAAATTCTAATATTTATTTAATGATGGTAAAGTTATTTTTGTATTTTGATTTTTTTAATCCTCTGGATTAATTTTGGGATATAATGTGAGGTAGGAATTTAATTTCTTTTTTTTCCATTAAAAAAAATGTTGGCCCAACTTCACTGGTGTATAAGGCTATATCTGCCATATACCAAATTCTCATAAACACATGGTCTTTTACGGGCTCTCAATTCTGTTGCAGTGAGTTTTTTAAAATCTGTTCCTGTGCTGATACCATACGGTTTTAATTATTATAGTTTTCTAACAATTCTTTCTAGTCTAGTAAGTCCCAACTCCTTGTCCTCTCTTTTAAAATTGTCTTGGTGGCTCTTGGACCTTTATTCTTATAAATATAGTTATGAATTTCAATAATAATTTGCCAGGTCCATTAAAAACATGTTCGAGATTTTTATGAATACACATAGGTTAATATGGGGGAGAACTGACATCTTATGATATTAAGTCTCTATCACAAACATGGTTGCTCTCCTCATTTAAACAAGGGTTCTTTGGGACCTTTCAATTACATTTTGTGCTTTTCTCTGTTCTTTTGTATCTTCTGTTTTACTTATTCCTAGGTTTGTATTCTATGTTGATACTGTTCAATTGTATCTTTTAAAAAATGTTTTAATTGATTGTTACATTATTGATTTTTCTATGCTGTCATTAAATCCAGCAACCCTGAACTCTCATTAACTTGTAGTCAATTTGTGCTAGTTTCTTATATTTTGTTATAGATGATTGTCTCTTTGCCTACACAAATTCTTAGGTTCATTTCTTTTTCTTTATTAATAGTTTGGCAAAGACTTCCAGGAAAGTGTTGACTAGTAGAGGTGATGGTAAGCATCCTTATCTTATTCTTAACTTTATAGGAACTGTTTCTGTACTTCAACCATTATGCACTATTTGATGTAGATAAAATTTACTAGGCAAAGGAAGTGTCTTCCTATTAATAACCTGCTAAGGATTTTATCAGGAATGAATATTGAATGGAGTGATTGCTTTTTCTAAAGCTACTGAGATGGTTATATATGTTTTCTACTTCCTAATCTGTTAATATAGTAAATTATATTAATATATTGTTATGTAATACATTCTTATATTTTTGGAATATTTCATACTTTATCTTGATGTATTAATCTTTTACAAACTGTTGAATTTAGTTTTCTGATATTTTATTTATATTTTTGCATCTATGCTCACGATGAGACATGTCTATTATTTTGTACTGTCTATACCAGATGTAGGTAACAAATATATACTAGACTCATATTTTGGAAAGAATCTGTCTCCCTCTTTTTCTCTTCTCTGAAATAGTTTGAATAAGATAGAAATCATGTTCCTTGAACATTTAGTGAGACTTATCAGTAAAAAAGTCTGATGGTAGTGCTTTTGGTAGTTCATGTATGACAGTGTGTATATTCAAAAAAAAGTATATAGTATGTGGGAAGTAGCATTTTACTATTAATATTTTATCTGTTCATTTCCTCTAATGGTATTTATTTCTCTAACTAATTCTCATATATCCATATATCCATATGTACATATATATATGTTCTATATTAAATAATAATTACAGTTTTCTTTAAAATTGTACATTTTATTTGTCTGCAAATTTATTGACATAAATTTGTTCATAAGATTCTCTTAAGAGTCTTTAAATCTCTCCTGTATTTGAAATTAGTACACCTTTAGCAAAATGTTACTGCTCTTTGTGCCTTCTTTCTTCTTTCCTAGATTATTTTTCCTAGTTTTCTCTGTATTTTAAGTTTTGGTGTTTTGTTTTGTTTTGTTTTGAATCAAAATGTTTGGTTTACTAATGTTTATTGATTTCTGCCTTCTATTTTGTCATTTCTACTACCCATATATTTTCCTTTTCTCTACCACAGCTATGAATTATCCATTAACTGCTGATAGCAATTCAAAATTTTTGCTTTTTCGTACTTTTGTGATCATTTAATTTAAAGACTTTCTCACATTCCTTGTTTTATACTTTTAACCTTTTTAGTTGTGTGTGTGTGTGTGTGTGTGTGTGTGTGTTTCCATCTAATCTTTCCCTAAGTAATGTCTGTTATTTCTTTTATTTATTCTCTTTATTGTTAATTTCTAATTTAATTACACTGTGTTTGGGAAACATGATATTGAGGATTTGGACTTATTAAGACATTCTAGGTCAATTTTTATATGTTCCATATATTCTTTAAAAATATTAATATTCTCCATTTGTTGAATTCAGATCAAATTTGCCATCTTTTTAGTTACAAGCTTCTCTATCTTAATTCTTCTTCTGACTATCTGTTTCTGAGATATTTTCCTTTATAAATATTTTGTTGTGTCTTACATATATCTTCCTGACTGATTTTTCCTTTAATCATTATGTCATGCCCAATTTTATCTTTATTAGAGGGTTTTGGCTTAAATTGTTTATTGTGGGATAGTAATATTGTTTTACTATTTTTTTGATGAATATTTTCCAGCTATATCTTTTACATACTTGTATTTTTAATTCCTCTGTGTCTTTTTTTTTCCACCCTAGGGCTATTGTAAGCATATATGGATGCATTTTCTTCATTCACATCTAATTTTCTCTCTTTTAATAACTGAACTTAATCCATTAAAATTTATTTTAATTACTGTTATATTTGGACTTTTTGTTGCCATGTTATTTTTTTTTCTATTGTCTGTGCTTTTCAATTGCTTTCCCTTTCTCCTTTCTTGCCTTTCATTGGATTGATCCAAATAACTTTATCTCTCTTTTTCTAAAGTCTACTAATTTGCAAATTATATTAAATATTTCTACTTTTAGATAGTCATTTACATTTTCATTTTTATATCAAAACCATCTTAAACTAAACATCAAATTTTCAAGTACAGTAGAAATATTTTGAGAATAAATTGCTGACCCAATGCCCCATCACCTTTGAATATTTCAGTATGTATTTCCTACAAACAAGGACATTTTCTTATACAACTAAAATAAAACTATCACAGTCATTCTAATTTTGTCAATATCTCATAAATGTCCTTTATAGCAAAATAATCCAGTCCAGGTTCAGTTTCTTTTGATCTGGAACATTTCCTCAGCATTTCCTGGACTTTCCAAGCCTCAAAACAGAAAAAAAGGCCTATCTGGCATATATTTTTTTAAGTTAATAGAGCAGGGTATGAACTGGATTTGTTTTTAAAATGGAAGAGTATTTGAGAAAAGCCTCTTAAAACCTTTTAAGATAATTGGAGATAGCTAATGGGTGTTGAGAATCACTATTTTTCATATATATAAATGTATATTCTTGTTGAACCAACTCTTCTGGAACATTGTTTATTGTGAATTAATGTCATTTTGCACTCCTCTAATGCATTCAGCATAATATGGTATTTGGACAAAATCATAACAACTCATTTCTTTGTAGCGAATATTATTTTACTCATTAAGAGGGCACTGCTAGGTTAAAAGTGCCGTTCACTATAATCTAATTTGGCTTTTTACAGATAACATGTATTGAAACCTACATCAGAAATGGAAAACTAAAATTTGAAATTTCCAAAGAAAACTTTATTTTGCTTAACAAATAACAAAGCTTTAATTTTATTATTCATGAGACTTCTTCTTGAAGGATATTCTCATTAAAGTATATACTAGACATCATGAGTTTCAATTTAAGAGGGAAATAAAACTCTATTTTTCATATACATATCTTGATACTCATTAGGAATAATCATTGAAATGATTTCCTGAATTGAAGGATTGTGTTAAAGTTAATGAAGCTTGTCTTTGGCAGTACATCATTAAGAAAAGGCAAATCTGCTCTCTTTTTAAGATATCTTAGGCTATGACAAGATGCAGCATTCATCCTAAAGCATACGGGCTCCGTCTATGGTCGTTGCACAATATGGGGAATTTATCTAGATTATTTTAGAGCAGATTCTATAAGACTGTGGACTGTTACCTTTTGGGGGAAATATAAATAAATGGAAAATTACTACAAAATGATTACTTCTGCCTTGCTGGGACTGAGCTCAATTTTAAATTAGGCAAAGAAACCAGTCTGGCCAGGCTATAGTCCATTCTTTCTAACACTTAAAGTATGCCCTCATTCTGCCAGGAAGCACTTCATTACATTTTCTGTAAAATGCACGTGTGTGAGCGCATCTCCTGGTTTTCGTGATAGTCACTTATGCTCACGGCTCATCTTCTCTACCAAAGAATGAAGGCCTGATGTCTACACTACAGCAGCCGTGTGATCAAGCCCCTTGGTCCTAAAAACCATGTCTGCAACTTACTCCCTGTGTGATCCTAGACTAGTTTCCTAAATTCCTAAATTCTCTAAGCCTCAGTTCCCCCAGATGTACAAAGGGAAGGGTGACCTGACGTAGTTTCTTGGGACTGTGGTGGACTCCCTGGACACAGGTCTTTCAGTGCTAAAACTGGTACAATCCCAAACCATGGGAGAAGTTTCCAAACCAGGAAAAGCAAACTGTGATGAACTGACTACCCTAACAATAAAATAAAAGTACCTCCCAAGCTGTTGAGAGCTTGAAATCCTCCATGGTGGGAGTGGTTATCAACAAATGCTACAAATTGGGGCATTCCTTCCACCTCACCACCACCCCCTGAGACCCGGTTACCTAGCACACCCCTGCCTACCACAAATAATGATGACATCACTAACTAAATAATCCATGTAAAATGCTTAGTGGAGTTCATGATGCAAAGAAGTTCTAATGCAGTTAACTGATTAGTAATTTATCATCATCATTTTTAATTGTTCATCAGTAGTCAATAAATACATGTTAAACTGAACTGAACTGTGCCTGCCTTTGCTCCCTGTAAGTTATTTCAAGGGGTTTTTGAAAAAAAAATATTCTTCGGGAGATAAACTAAGTATGGTTTCTAGGTCTCCAAACTGGTGGCTTCGTCTCTTACCTCCTCTGACCTTCCCCCTCCCCTTCTCCCCTCACTATTGCCAGCCCTCAGGCACTGCAAGACCGGCTGGGGCAGTTGCTCTATCTCCAGGAGTGCATGAAGAATTGTGCATTGGTGCCATGCATGGAGCATGGCAAATTGGATTATGCTAATCAGGCCTATTCTGAGAGGTTACAAAGAAGATGCCCCCCTTTGGTGTGAGAGACCACCACCATTTGGCTTGTCCTTGCCCACTGCCCAAATCTTCCCCATATTTCTGTCATCTCCAACACTGCTAGAAATTCCTAAACTTAGTTTTTGAGTTAAAGATGCCCCTTTAAATGCAAATCTGCTACTCGGGAAAGGAAACACATTAAGTCATCAACATAGTGCAAATTAGCTTGCCAAGATATCTCTATAAGGGACCTTGTTCTAAGGAAATTGATCCAGATGGTAGTGAGAGAAAACTTCTGAAGCTTGGGAAGTTAGGACAGGCTAGGGTGGAGACAGTGGCTATAGCTATCCAGTAGGCACCACTAGGGAGTGCTGGATCTTTGGGTGGGGTGGGGTGGGGGTGAGATATATGTGTGTGTAAAGGTTAAAGAGAGGGGCTAGTGCAAGTATGAAGATAATGGGAAATAAAGACAAATATGCATCTCAGATTTTTGAAAGTTAAGAGGGTTTATTCAATCATTCCTCTGAATTTGCAGATAAAAGAAAGAAGCTGGAGTCAAGAAACATAAAATGGTATCACCCTCATTACATTTTGCTGGGGCCAGCCTAGACCTTCAAAGCATTAAAATGTTTGCCTAACAGTAAACATGTCTAAATAATTTTACCTCTGGTTCATTATGAAGCCTAAGGTACAAAAAGGGAGACACTTTGCCTGTAAAGATGAAAGATGAAAGCATCCTAATCCCAATGTATTAGATCATTTGAGGGTTTTGTCCTCTCTTTGACTCTGTCCAGCGGAAGCCAGCAGACATGCCCTCCTAGGGAGTAACAAACAGATCAATCGCTTCTGATGGGGGATGTTGGTTCATGCTGAACAGCCCTATTGGTCTCCCCAGCAAGACATTTCAAGGAGAAGCAGAGTGTGAGCCTGTCAGTTCCCTCTTGGTGTTGGGGGATTCCCAGCTGAACTCTCTGATTGCTCTCATATAGATAATGTAGCATCATAAAAGGGGAGTTTCTGCAGCAACTTACTTGCAATCAAAGGCTGCCTGCAGCTCTGCAGCATTCCCTGATGTGAATGCTAGTTTCAGTGTTCCATAGAGTTTAAGAGAGAAAGGGAAGGAAAGACTGAAGGGTAAGGGAATTTCTGTACAGAGCTAGGCCTTCAAAAGCGCTGGAGTAGAAAGAGGGGTAAACTGGAAACAGCAGCAGCAGAAGCATTGTCAACACAAAGAAATGCATCCGACACCCCAGTTCCCATGTTTTTAAAGGTTGAATCTCTCTATTGAACCAGATGTTCTTTCCAGTATCTGTTTTCTCTCCCTCTCTCTCTTCAATGGTCCCTTGGCTTTTAAAACTATTGACTGAAAGCTTTTTTCTTTCCTCAACTCAATTTACTTCAGAAAGTATATGCCCCTGTGTACTCAGCAGCATACTGCATCCCATGGAGCAAACAGAAAGGCACCTAAAACTTGGTCTGTGTGCTTCCGGAACTCACAGTAGAGGCAAGTCTCCACTATATGTTGTTTTTAAAAAGTTAAGTCATATTACAAAGGCATATGTGACTTCAGGAAAGAAAGAGCTTACTGGGGGTAAAGAAGAAGACATGTAGGTGGTCTGGCCCCTTGTGGGAATGTATCTAATTATAAAAGAGAAGGGAATGACAAAAGGAGAATAAAATTTTAGGCAAGGGAAACCAGATCATGATGATCAAAAACACAGAGCTTGTTATAGGCAACATGCTGTGTCTGTGTGGTGTTTGTTCTTTCATACCATGAATACTTACTGAGCTCCCACTAGATGCCTGGCACTGTTCTAGGAACTGTGGATTCAGCCTCAAAAAGAGCAGTCATTGATCTCTTGGAGTTTACATTCAAGTGAAGCCAATAAGTAAAATATTAATTAAACAAAAACTCTCAGTTAGAGTTCAGGACATTGGGAACATAATAAAGGAGGAAGTGATAGAAAGTTCCTGGGAGTGGGGCTCTTGAAGTTAGGATGGTCAAGGACAAACCTGTCTGAGGAAGTGACAATTTTACTGTGTCCTAAAGAATGAAAAAGAACAAGACATGCAAAGAACTTCCCAAGCAGAGGCACCAAGCACAAAAGCCAGGAAACAGGAAACATCTTGGCATGCAAGAGTTAACACTGACTTTAGATGAAAATTACCTAGGGTGCTTAGAAACAAACAAACAACAAAATTGCATGCTTGGGATCCACTCCAGAGAATTTGATCTAACTGGTCTGGAGTTATGCATAGACTTGGTTATTGTTTAAAACCTCCTGGGGTGATTCAAATGCCAGTCAAGTTTGAGAACCACTGGGTTAGAGAAGTAGATCTCTGACTTTAGCTTGCATCAGGCTGTTAAAACCAAATGGCTGGGCTCCACCCTCAGAGTTTCTGATTCATTAGGTCTGGGGTGGAGCCCAAGAATTTGCATTTCTAATGTCTTTCCAGTTGATCCTGCTGGTCCAGGTACCATCCATTGAGAACCAGTGGATTAGAGGAATAGAAACAGAATTGGTATGATGCAAGCCTATTGAATGAGGAGGAGAGTGATATGAGGTAGAGAAGGAAGTTGGAATTTCTGTCCTTGAAAGGAGAAAATGCAGAGCAGATCCACAGAAACACAGATGATGAGGGCAGATGAGAAACACTGAGGACTGTTCTGGGTGACCAAGGAGAAGACACACAGAGCAGAGATGCAGACACAGATGTTGGGGACAGCTGAGAGATGTGGAGGCTTTTCTGGATAAGCAGGATGGACATGCAGAGCAGATGAAAACCTGGAAGACTGTTCTGGGTGAGCAGGGAAAGACATGCAGAGGAGAAAGCGAGTCACAGAAATGGCTGGGGAAAGAGAAGCAACCCAGAAGACTATTTTGGAGTTTGGATACTGGCCAGGTATAGTGTCATCAGCACAGAGATGGTGTTTTGAGCAACTGGACTGGGTGAGATCTTGGAGAGAGAGTTTAGGTAGAAAAAAAATGTGTATCCCAGTGAGAAGTGAAGGCTTGTGCTGAAAATAACAAGGGAAGAGTTGACTAGTTAGAGGGAAATCACATGGAAGCTCCTGAAACCACTAAAGCTCTGCCTTCTCATTTAGGGAATAGGCCGGTAATGTAAATAAGCGAAGAGGACCAGGTGTAAGATCTTGGAGCAAGCGGGCTCTGTCTGCAGAGACTGGCCTGCAGGAAATTGTGATCCTGCAGGATTATTAGCCTTCTCACTGCCCTGCTGCAGGTGCCAATGCAGATACCCAGGGAGACGGCCTTCAAATTTTTAAAAAATATCCTACATATCAAATCTGTGCATGCCTCTGGGTTAGTTTGACCCAATGGACCTCTAGTTTTCAACCTCGGGACTACTTGATATCTATGATCCCTCATGTCTCTAAATCTTTATTGTGTAAATAAAGGAATGGGGTATGCTGCCCAGACACCTCAGTCAGTGTAAAGAAGTGGGTAAGAGCTCAGACATGTGAGTTGACTTATGTAAAGATAATAATCAACAATAGCCACTACCAAGGAACTTTAATCAAAGCATAAAATGGTTCTTCAAACAAGGAAGGTTATACAGCTCAGACCACATTTAGGGGACTGAACTTGGTTTGGAGCATTTAATATTAAAAATGATGAGGATGCACCAGAAGACATTCAAAAAAGAATGTCCAGGAAGGTGATTCTTCTTTTCCCTGAGTCTAAAAAGGAATAACTGAATGGCTTGGGAGTAATTTGCTTGAGGGAGTGACTAGTTAGATATTCAGATAACTGCCTTCAACTTTGAATGAATGTCATCAGGAAGAGGAATTTAATTTTATTCCAACTAGCACAAATGGGTAAAAATTCATGGTAGAATTTCTCTCCCATCTAATAAAAGTCCTTCCACAGTCAATGCCATCTGCGATGGAGTGGACTGCTAGGGTGGTAGTGAGATTATGATTTTCAGAGTTGACCACCTGCAGAATGTGCAGCCTCATGGTAGGAATTGTGTAGAACGAATTCAGACGTGCAAAGGATTCTTGGTAAGGTGACCATTTACAAGTCTGAAATCTATATTTTTGTTAATTTTTGCCTCATTGCAAATGAACCAACATTTGGAGATCTTTGGAGAAGTAAACCAAATTATGTGCCTCATGGGTCTAATGTGTCTGATTTGTAACCATCACTTTCCCGGAAAACCCAATGTGTGAGTGACTGCACTGTGTTCAGTATGAATACACATGGTCAGTATGAATACGCTCCCAGATTCCATAAGAAATTTACTATGCAGCAGGATGGGAAGCAGGGGAGAATCAGATATAATATATGAATAACCAAGTTAAAATCCTTTGATTACTTATATTACCATGCATCTATTAAGCCCCACTAGGTGCCAATATCAAGCCTTTCCTTGTATTATCTCATTTTATCCTCTTAGCATCCCCATGAGGTTGTTACACATTCAACACCAATTTAACCCTTGAAAAAAGTCTAAGAAAGGCCCCAGATCAGGGCCAGCAAAGGAACCCAGGTCTCTTTAAGACCATGCAATCTTGAGCAAGTCATTGTTTCTTTGAAATTTAGTTTTGGCATTTTTAAAGTGAAGATATTTTTAGCTTGGTGATTTGTTGTGGGTTTCAGCATTAAATGAGCACTTCTGTGTAAACTTCTTTGTAAACTTTTAAATGAAGACATAACTATAAAAACATGTTAATCTGTGGAAACGGACTCTCAAAGGATTTCTCTATGGCTACATGAGAAAGCGGTAGAAGAAGGTATCTTGTGATTGAGTCAAGAGTTATTTAAAATTGTTCATAGTTTTCTGCTAAGCACAGGAAATAATGAAGAGAGAGATTAAAAGGGCAAATTAATATACAGGCAGATTTCTTTATTTAAAACTCAGGCTTATAATGAGATAGGCAGTCTCTGTGTGAGATCTGGCCATTTTGATGTTAAAAGGGTAAAAAATGAAAAATAGCAATATTTACACTTTAAAATAAGAGTCAACAAATGGCCTTTCATCTTTAAAGCATCTGAGAAGCTTGCTTTCGAAATATAAAAATGAAAACTACACCTTATTTCTTCTAACAAGAGTGGTATAGTCACTATATACTAGTAGTGAGAATGCAGTTAAGTCAATGTTAACTCAAAAATTCGTCTTCATTAAAATCAGCTGGCTCTTCACCATGAGTATGTGTGTTTCATCAAAATAGTCATAATCTCTTTTCCATCCTTTCACCAAGCTCCTTAGAAAATGAGCTGTTTTATTTTATTTATATATAAACCAGAACAGTCACTCAAAGATGTGTTTGAGAGTCCACATATCCAGCTGGCATTGGTAAATAAAATGTGTGATTTTTTTCTTAATGCTCTTTGTGGTGGCTTGAAGCTGTATGTACCTCAGAGAAACATGTTGTTAAAGTTAATCCATTCCTGTGGGTGTGAGTCCACTGGAAGTAGGACCTTTTGATGAGACTTCTTCAGTTAAAGTGTGGCCCACATCAAAGGGGACAGATCTTAATCCTATTACTAGAGTCCTTTCTAAGAGAATGAAATTCAGATAAAAAGAGAGAGAAAGCCACTGAAGTAAGAAGCTGAAATCAATAAACCCGGAAGAGAAGGGAAAGACCATGAGATGCTGCCATGTGCTTTGCCATGTGACAGAGAAGCCAAGGATTGCTGGCAGCTCGTCTTTGGGAGGAAAGCATCACCCTGATGATGCCTTAATTTGGATATTTTCCTGGCCTCTAACCCGTGAGCAAATAAAGTCCCATTTTTCAAGCAGAATCATTTCACAGTATTTGCTTCAAGCAGGCTGGGAAACTAAAACACTCCTATTCTTATGTTTAGAAAGATATATTCACAATTAGAAGTGGTTTATTTTTATATATCAATGTATTATAGGCTACTCAAAGTAGCACGATGGGTTTGTCAAGCACTTCCTTATAAGATATGCTTGAACAAGTGTGCACTTTTTGCTGTACATTTTTATCTATAGTATTTTCCTCGAAGTTGAAGTTAGGTCTTGTTTCAACCCTATCCATGGGTTACTTCTAGCACTGTCCTTGCTTCAAATACTGGAGTTTGATTCCTTCACTATTTTTATATAAACTACTGTCTATACTACCTAGTAAAACACTAACTGTAAGAGTATGGAACTTGATTGTTTTTCTTCCCAGCAGAATACCTTACTACAAGAGAAGCCTTAAATGGATGCCTAATTTGTAAAACAGGGATGAGTTTAGCAGAGACTTTCTGTTAGAATCCATTAGGCCTGACTTAGGAACCGCTCTGTACCTGACCAACTAAGTCACCCTATCAGAACTCTTAAGACTTCACAGAGCATAATTTGGAAACCATTAAGGAAGAACTTGCAAACTAAGAGGGATATGAGCCGGTGGGAAGTTAGTGGCATAGGGACATGTGTGCTCAGTGTAAAGGGGCAGCTACCTCTCAGCTTTAGTCTACTAATAGGTGAACTTAAAGTGCCAGTTTTTCCAGGTCATCTAACACTTCAAGAGAAAACCAGACATCCCAATTGCCTTTAATAAAATTCTCTCAGCTTTTGAATGTTGACAATAAATTTATATATATATATGTGAAACAATGGATGGGCCAAATAAAGCACATCCTTTGGCTAAATATCACCTGCAAACTGCCAGACAATGACCTCTTCATCCTTGAATTCAGACCCCAAGAAGGAAAAGTTCATATTTGTTATATTTTTACTTTATTTTCAGCACCAAGCACAATCCCTGGTACAGAGCAGGTGTCCAAATTTGTTGAATGAAAGAATAAAAGATGAATGAATAGATCAAATAGACCACTATCATAATGCCTTCAAAAGTTTTCATTATTCCCTGAATTAAATAAAGGCAATATGGTGTACTAGAAAGAGCACTTGTCTAGGAGGGAGAAAATGTGGATTGTAGGTCCAAATCTACCCACTACTGTCCCTTTAGACGTAGGCAATTCATTCTATTTTTTAGCTTCCTCGTCTATGAAATGCTGCAATTGGATTATATCATTGGTTTTCCAAATGATGTTTTAAGGAGCCTTTGGATTTTGAGAGAAGATGATTCAAGGAATTTCTGAAGAGATGAGATGGTGTCTAATACAGAGATGGTCTTCAGGATTTGGGGAATATAAGTAAAGATTATATTGCCTTTTTGGTAATTGGTGGCAGAGTAAATATAATTATTTGTCTGCCTTTTCCCAAAACCCTCCTGAAATCACACACACACACACAAAAGGATTTTTAAGGCATGAAAACATGCAGAGCAAGAGAATAAAGGATGATATGAGAACAAAATTAAATTAGAAACTGAGGGCTTAGCAGCCTCAAGAATGCTAAATTCTAAGTCAGGCCACTATTGTTACACTAAGCCTTGCAGAACTATCTCTCTTTAGATCATGCCCATGTTATCACCTTTAAAATTTATCTAAATATGTATAAAAATATAGGATGCATTTGAGAAAAAGTTCTAATACTTAAAAAAAAAAATCACTGTAAACCAGGTGATTTTTTAAAAGCCCTCCCTCTGTTAATATTCTGTGATCATACACTTACAAGTAGTTTGTGCTGTACAAAGTTGGGGATGTTATAAACTCTCCCAAGTCCTGATACCATTGTGGGAACACAGCAGCTGATTCATAAATGCTTCTTGTCTTGAATGAAAGTCAAGTTCATATTTCTCTGGCTTCTTTACTCACAAAAGTCGAAAGTGGAGTCTGAGGTAAGAAGCACAGCACCCTCTCTGGTAATGAGTTTTAAGATATCCCATGCTCTTTAATTCCAGCATTGCCAAATTTTCCATTTATGAAAGGCCAGTAAGAATCTAAGACCCAATTTATTTGTTATAGTAATTCATTAATTGGTATTTCAGAGCCAAGACAACAAGTCTGGCCAAAGAATTATTTCTGATGAGATCAGCAGTAACAAAACTAAAGCAATCTCATTTTAGAAAATATCTAAATGGGGTTCACTCTCCAATATGTTTCAGATTCTTTCACAGCCTCTAGTCTAATGGGCAGAGCTGGGTATTCTTGATATAGCATTTCAGTGAAACACTTTTTAATTCATTTTACACAGCTCTTATTAGATTTGTAAGAAGATACACACTGTATAAGCATTCCATGGTCACTTGAGAGGAGAACAGTTATGTGACTCATTTAACAGGCAATTACCTGTTTAAAAAAGAGACAAATATCCTGTGTCTGACAGAGGCTAGGCCTATATGACATGAACCAAATGTTTGCATCTGTTAAAAATTCTACACTGAGTCTGATTCTGAGCTCATTTACGGAATTTACTGGTCTTAGACTAGTTAAAACTAGTGGATGCTTGATGGAACGGTTCTGTAACTTGACATCTTGATTGTGACGGTAGTCAGACAAATCTGCACATGATAAAAATATAAAGAATAAACACACTCACACTTTCACAATGGGTACATTTAAAATTGGTAAAATAGGAATGAGTTTGGTGAATTACATCAATGTCAATACACTGGTTATGATTTTGTACTATTGTTATGCAAGATGTTACCGCGGGGGAAACTGGGAGAAGGTTATATAGGATCTTGCTATATTATTTCTTATAACTTAATAAACTAGTGGCTGTTAACCACATACACTGATTTGGTGAGTATCACCAACTCTGCTTGATGGCCTTTACTATCATCATCCAACTTATATGAACTACCAGATAAGGATGCAGCTTATGTGAAGTAAAAGGCTTGTACATTTCAAGAATGTCATTTGCAGATAGCACAATTTGGGTTAAGATAAAATTCTCTTTATATACACAGCTTGGAATTAGGGATCAAGAGAGTTGGAATGGCAAATTGCATTTATTTACTGGGAGCATACTATGGTGTGATATGCTGGTGGTTTGGTGTAGCTCTGGATCAAGATGATGGAGCAATTGGAGAAGGAAAGATGACAAATGAGTTGTGTAACTCTTCTCCTGAGCAAATGCTAGTAATAGGTTGAACTAATGGCATTTATCATACTCTTTGCCATATAATTTTTTGTACCTCCCTCTGCAAGTGGGGCTTTGTTCCTGCCTCTCCACTCTGGGTTTGGCCTTGTAGATTGCTTTGGGCAATGGTTTGTTAGTAGACATTAGCAAGCAGACTCTTAAAAAGCACTTGTGTGAAAAAGGAAAATAACACAATTAAAATGGGAAAAAGACTTGAATAGACATTTTTCCAAAGAAGATATGCAAATGGCTAAAATGCACATGAAAAGATGCTTAATATTATTAGCTATTAGCAAAATGCAAATCAAAACCAAAATGAGACCCCATTTCAACACAACAATAATCTTAGGTATTAGAATGGCTACAACTACAACTACAAAAACAGAAAATTACAAGTGTTTGAGAGGATGTGGAGAAATAGGAACACTTGTTCATTGATGGAGGGAATGTAAAAAGTTGCAGTTGCTGTGCAAGACACTTTGGCAGTCCCTCAGAAAGTTCAGTATAGAATTGCCATATGATCCAGCAATCTCACTACTAGGTATATACCCAAAATTATTGAAATCAGGGACTCGAACAGATATTTGCACATCAATATTCATAGAGGTATTATTCATAATTGCCAAAAGATGGAAGCAACCCAAATGTCCACCTACTGATGAATGGATAAACAACATGTGGTATGTATGCACACTGGACTATTATTCAGCCGTAAAAAAAGAATGAAATTCTGATACATGCAACAACATGAATGAACCTTGAAAACATTATGTTGAATGAAATAAGCCAGACACTAAAAGACAAATATTGTCTGATCTTACTGTTATGAAACAATTAGAATAAGTAAACTCAAAGAGTCAAGAAACCAGACTGTAGGCTTTTAGGGGATGCAGGGATGCAGTGGTATAGGAATAGTGATTTAATGCTTAAATTGTACACTTTCTCATTGCAACAATGGAAAAGTTTTGATGATAGATGGTGGTGATGGTAGCACAAAAGTGTGAATGTAAAATACAGCACTGAATAATATATTCAAATAATATATTTGAATACATATTGAATTTGGTGGTTAAAGGGGGGAAATTTTAGGTTGTACATATGTTACTAGTATAAAAATTGAAAAGCAAAAACCTGTAGTATGTACAACACAACAATAGTCTTAGGTAAACCATGGACAATACTTAATAGAACAATCATAAAAATGTGCCAAATCAGTCGTAAGAAATGTATCACCCTAATGCAAGTGAAAGTGATAATAATGGAGTGGCATGGGGAACACTGTATCTTATGCACAATTTTTCTGTTAACTCACAACTTCTCTAATTTAAAAAAAAAAAAAAAAGAGCACTTGTGTGGTTGAGCTCGTGTTCTTGAACTTAGGCCCAGACTAGCTCACTGATCTTAGGAGAAAGTGAGAGAACTGTGGAGCCAAGATGCCCAGTTAAACTGCTCCAGCTCATCCCAACCCACAGGCCCCTGAGTGAGCCTAGCCTAGATCAGCTGCCCCTGCACTCATGACTTCTAATAACAATTGATTATTGTTTGAAGTCACTGGGTTTCCCAGTGGTTTTGTATACATCAGTAGTTGGTAACCGCTAGAATTGTGATGCATGACCTGTTGCATTTCAGATAGGTGGCCGGTATCTGGAAGATTGGGATAGAGAGCCAGAGAGGAGAGGGGTAATATTCCAGACCTGTAGGAATTAGAATACAAAGTGGGAACTCGGTTACATAAAATGGACTGAAGCCAATTGTTAAAGATGGGGGATAAGTTCAGCTTAAGTTATGAAGTGAAGTTAAACTGATGCTGAGCCACCTGAGCTTTTGAATTAAATTCATGTGACCAAATACCAGAGGCTGAGCCAGCAGGAAGGGATTAAGTCTGTGGAGGAAGGAGTTACTCAAGCAGGTGGTTTTAAAAGCTTCAATCTAGATCAGGGAGTCAGCAATTTTTTTTTTTTTTTTTTCTGTAAAGGGTCACAGAGTGAATATTTTAGTCTTTGTGGGCCACTAAATCTCTGCCATAACTATTCAACAAGGCTGCTGCAGCACAAAAGCAGCCATAGACAATACACAAACAAATGAGTATGGCTGTGTTCCAATAAAACTTTATTTACAAAAACAGGTAGTGGGCTGGAATTGACCCACAGGCTTCATTTGCCATCCCCTGATCTAGTTCCTTGTACTCATACTGTATTGTTGAATAAAACATTTAAAATTAATTCTTTGTGAACATTTAAGATGAGGATGCCAAATATCTGGCATGTATCCCTGAAGATTTTCTCCGTGAGCCAACAGGAGGCATCACTCACCTATCCTGGAACCTTTCCCCACAGTTTGGAATTGTCCCCTGAATTCTTCATATCACATCAATCCACTCAGTCATTAGCAACCTATTTGCTAAGTTACATAAAAGGAAAAAAATAGGAGATATTTTACAATCCTAAATCAAAATCTGCCATTGGATTAGCCATGGAAAATATTGCAACTTTTAAAAATGACTCTTTTAGTTTCCTAGGCTGCTTAAAGCAAATACCATGAAATGGTTCCACTTGAGCAATGGGAATGCTTTCTTCTTGAAGACCAGCTGCTGGCCGTCCTTGGCTCATCTGCCGCATGACAAGGTACGTGGTGGTGTCTGCTGGTCTCTCCTTTTTCTTCTGGGTTTTGTTGATTTCAGCTTCTTGCTTCTATGGCTCTCTCTCTCTCTCTCTCAATCTCTCTGTCTCTCCCTTCATTCTGTTTATAAAGGACTCCAGTAATAGGACTAAGCCCATTTCGAATCAGGTGGGTCACACCTTAATTGAAGTAGCCTCATCAAAAGATTGTACGTACAATGAGTTCACACCCACAGGAATGGATAAGATTTAAGAACACGTTTTTCAGGAGTACACACAGTTTCAAATTACCACAGTGACTATGAATTTAACAGCAACCCTTCTGGCAACAAATCGGAGGTAACTGTAGTAGACTAACAATAACACCACCACCACCACCACATGTTGTAAGAATTGTTTACAGTTATATTAAATCAACATAGTTACAACATGCACATATTTGCTTTTGAAATTATGAAAGTTGATTGAAGACACTTTAGGGGCATGAAGACCCACACCAGTGAACACTGGGTTAAGGCAACACAGAAGAGGAAAGGACAGAGGCATTCTTTGTCCTATCAGGTATAGTCCTTGGCAAAATGCTGCCTACATTTAGCTAGACCATGTGCTTGGGGACAATATGGCATGATGGTGAGAAAGATTAGATAAGAATCTTGGTAACCAAACCCTAAACTCGGCAGAAGTCTTTGCTACAGAGCTGTGATGACTGCAGATGGAAAAAGGTTTTAGGGGGGAATTCCAAACACTGCTAGCTATTTTGAGGAATCTGTCAAAACCAAAAAACATTTTTCTCCATAATGGTCCAACAAATCCAATACGGATCATCAATTTTGGGTTTTGGTGGTTTCACCCGCTCTGAGGCTAAAGGCACCAGGCACGTGCTGATTCCTGCCAAGGCGGTTTCATTTCAAAGTCAATTCCAAGGGACTATTGCTTCTAGCCAAGGCCTCTTTGCTAACAAGGCCTGCATGGGCTGCATCTGGCATGACCAATAAGACATGACACTAGCCTTCTGGACTAACAATGGGATTTCCTCATTGAAGCCATTCCTTATGGAGCAGTCATCCTTTGGTAATGGCTTGTGAGCAGCTTGTATTCCTCAGGCAATTCTTGACTAACCACTCCTTCTGCACTCCCCTGTAAAGAAGGCCAGCTTTTTTCATCACATGTAATTCATCACACTACTTGATCAGTCAGCAGAAGGGCTGGGAGATTCTTCTGACACTGGCACTTGAGAGGAAGTGGTAGCACTGGGTATGATCTGTAGTGGCAGGTGGTGGCTCAAGGCATCAGCAACTCAGAGTCATTTAATGGTACCCACTGGGAAATATCTAGCAAGAGTTTGGAGTACTGCATGTGTAATGAAAACATTAAATTGTAGTCTTTTTGTTTGGAAAGTCCCCCTAAAAGGTTGGGAAGAAGCAAAAATTGTAAAGCTATGACTTTTGAATGGGTCCATGAAAATTTCAGTCCCTGACAATAACAGAAAAGGTTTAAACCATCAATTTGGGTGAGGTTCCTTTGGTAGTAATGAGTTATTGGTGCCATCAAATCACATGGGGTTTGGTGGCTAGGAAAGGTGTAACTTGACTTGCAGCTCCCCAACCCATGGCCAACGAAAAGACAGGGATTCAGGGAGCATTTGAAGCTAATTGCCTCTTGGGGTTCTCTGGCATTCCTATTGACCACTGGTCTTTCTTTGATACCTCTTCCACCACACACTTCTCCTCCATGCACAGCTCTGAGCATCACAACAGAGAGAGAGGAGAAGGGCTTGCTTTTTTATGCCAACCCTAACCCTCCTGTCCAAAATGGCTAGTTAGACCAGTCATGAATAAAACTGAATCTCACAATGGCATGTGTCTTTAAATTACTGTGTTGTCTTGTCCACTAAATCTCAAGCTGAAAATCTCTGCCAAAAGTACAGATACCCCAGTATGTCAGGACCTCAAGTTTCCAGACAGAACATGGCGAGTTCTCCAGAAAAAAACAACCTTTTGACTTAATCTCCCTGCTCCTTTACTTGTAATATTCTTTGTCCCACTCTGAATCCCCTGAGAAGGAGACAATGGTAAGGAGAGGGTCTGGGGCCATGGGGCCAGGAGGCAGGGGAAGCATTGAAGGGGAAGAACCTGATGTGTGAGGCTTCTGGGGAAGTCTTCATAAGACAAAAGCTGGACTTTATTTGTTGTAAAGGCTTTTGGTAATTAGGTTCCTATATGACTCAGGCGCTTGTAGTCTGGCCAGTTAACAAAGCATCTTGTTTACAGAAATATGCTAAAATATGCAAAGTATGACTGCCAAGTGTGTTTCAATTCTACCCCTTTTATTTTCCTACTGTGGGTCTCAGAAGCTTGCCTCTTTCTTCTATTAAGAAGAAAATGACCAGCACGAGAAAGACGTGACTTTCATAAAGGCTGAATGAAATGCAAGGAACTATTATTATGAAATGGTCTACCTCATCATTAATATTGCTCAATTGTCTGGTTTGACAGCTGACTTAATATAACCCATTTTAAAGTTTATTAATGCTATTTTCCTCAGTCCTTATACCTGCTGGTGAATCATTTTATTTTCAGCGATAGGACCCTAAGGAACCCCATTATAGGCTGAATAACCTGCATCCTGGTCCTTCTGTGTTACTGTGGAAGTGACTCATGGAACATCCCTGTCCAGGGACATTAAGTGACACACTCGATGGAGGGACCATTGTCTTTATAAGGATGTTTAGAGCATAGGAATTAACAGGGCAATATTCTTCAACTTTAAAATGTCAAATATTTACATCTTATCTATGATCATATGGTCTTTCTCTCTCTTAAAATCCTATAACTACATTTTGAATGAGTTATAAGTACAGTGTGTACATACGGTTTGGTGTTTTTGCTTTCCTCACCTAATATATCACATGCTTATTTCCATAACAGAAGACACAATACAATTTGAAAGCCCACAGATGATTCAACATATTGATGTATTTAGTGAATATTTTAATACTTCTTCTTTATTCTGAAGCTAATATACTAACATCTGCCAATTGGAAGCATTTTTAACTGAATTAAATATGTATGTACTTGTTTCCCAGGACACACAAGACTGAAAGATGAAAGATACTGTGTTTATATTTCTCACTAAGAATAGCCATGGGCTCTCGGCAGTGCCAGTACGATTCTGGACCCTCAGCCCAAAGTTCTTCTGTTTTGATGGCAGAATCCTTTTGACAGCTCACGCACGTTCTTGGAAAGGATTATCCTTTCCCACTTTGCCTCTATATGGTTCTCCATCTTCTACACACTGAGCACACTTAGTATCTTCCTATTGCCCTGCTGGCTTTCTGAATGTTGATATTTCTTTCACGATCCCAGCTGCACTAACAGAAAGTTATCGTTCTGGACTGGGGGAAGAAATCTCTTCCCACCATTGATAACATCATTTTATTGGCCATCAGTATAGAGCAGAGTTTTATTTGTTCACTCACTCATTGAGCAAATGGTTGTGAGCACGTCCATGGCTCTGGTCCTGGGCACGGCACTGGGGATGTAATGGCGGCCACAGAGACATGGCCCCTCACTCTTAGAGCTTACAGTCTCATCATTGTCTTTCATTACTCTACGCTAGTAGGGTTGTTTTTTGCTCACTGACTTGCTTTTACAACTTAGTACTACCCCCACCCCCACCCCACCCCCGTCCCACTCCACCACCATCCACCACCATCACAACATAGTGATTTCCTCGGGGCATACCTATACACACACCAATGATATCCAATCAGTACTCCAGGCAGCAGAGTGCACTTTCTCCCCTACAAGGCGAAATGATTTGCAACTAGCATTTTCATTGAGCAGTTAAGGAGGGTGTCTCTTGCACCATCTCGGAGTCTCATTTTTGAAAGCATCACTGTATCACATCCATGCACAGACACTCATACCCTCTAACAATGAGTGCCCGTGGACACATGAAGAATAAGACCCTGTTGTGGATCCTCATTACTCATGTATAAATCTTTGTTCCTCAAATATGTATGTAAGTTGCCTCAGTTTGAATATCAGTAGAGATCAATGTAGACCCATGGGTTTGATATGTTAATTCAAAAGCAACATGTTAAAATGGCTAAAAATGCGTGTTGCAGAAATAAAATAGCTGTTCATATTCAGGACTTCAGAGGCTGGTGACAGTATCCCAGCAACCACCGCCCGTACTTGGAGCAATCTAAGTTAGATGTTGATTGCTCAGTGATGAGGCAGAGAAAGGGAGGGAGGAGGTAAAGTAGGAAAACAGCCATCATAAATCCCAAAGAGGAAAGCCTTTGTGGGCTTAAAATAGGTAAATTGGGCACCTCTTAGCATAAATATCTGAAGTGCAAAACCGGGTGAGTGTGGGCTTGGGGGCTGGTGAAGATTCTCTGTACTGTAGCAGACTCTCTCAACATTTTACCCAATACCCTGAGGGCAAAGAGGAAAGCCCAACTTCCTTACTCTTCTTCAAAGAGCTCTTCATTCTTTGTGTATTTACTCAATATCCACCAGGTGCAAGATGATGTGCTAAAGCTTACAAAGAGACAAAAGGACCTCCTGGAGTGTGTCAGGTAGGGCTCAATCTCTGCTCTGGCCCCAATAGATAACTTTTCTTAACTGCACTCTCTTCCACAGTCACAAAAGCAAAAGATAAAATTATTACCTCTCAGATTGAGAGAATAGAAAAATACAACATATTTAAAAGGATCCTGCACACTCTCCTGGCATATGATTGACCAATTTGCATAAATGGATTCCTTCTTGCCTGTTTTTCTTCCTCATTCATTCTATTCCTCCTTCTTTCCTTACAAGACTTTATTTCTTCCTCCCGTTAAGGGAGATAATTTTTCCCCTAAGGTCGAAACTAATTTTAATAGTAAGCAAATTTTATATCCCAACAGGGAAATTTTAAAAATATACAAATATTTATGATTTCATGAAATAGCCTATCTTTTAAGAACCTGATGGAAGAAATCTAAGTGTTAAGTCATGTTAAAAAAGCAATACCATATTCATTACAGCAAGAATAAAAACACAATAATGTTTGTAGGAGTTTATACATAGATCTTCTCTTCTGATCCTCACCCTAATTCTATAGCAAAGGTTTCCTTGTCACCCTCACAAACACTCAAAAAAATTTGATATGGTGCTAGATTAAGACAGCTGCAAAGTGGTAGAAGTAGGATTTGAACTTAGCTCTTCTGATGCTAAATCTTAGGTTTATTCTCCAAAACTATGCTGTTCATGTTTGCAAATCATCGCTTAGATGACAAACACTCCCTTATAGAAGTTACAGAATTTTATATTGAGGCTTATGGGAGAAAATCTTGGGTTTTCTTCACCACCCTCTATCACCCAGGTCACATTCGACACAGACAAAAAACACACACATTCACATATACACAGGTATAGCAGGGAGGAGCTTTCACACCTTTGGTTACAGGTACATGTCATTACATACTTTATAAGATTCTTTATAAAGTCCTGTGGCATTGCTGTTCTGGTCTAGCTGGTTTTTCTAGACTGATGAAGTCTTCTAAAACAATACACTAGATTTCAAAATGAATTTAATCTCTCATTTTGAAGAATTTATGGTATTAGCCAGCACACACTATTCCCTTTGGCTCTTAACTTTTTCACAAACCTTTAAGAATGACTCCAATTCTTTTGTTGCATTTCTAATTGCCTTCTATCAGCAAGAAAACTCTGCCACTGACTTTAGTCAAATGTAGATACCTGCCTGTGTGCAACAAAGGCTGTGGTAATGGCAGAGAGAAAAGAAATGAATTCCTCAAGGCAGAAAAGCAAAATTAATAAAAAAGAAGGATTCTAGTGTTAGCAAGGAAACTGAATGAAATAACTTGAATTCTGGTTGGAGAAGGGTTTTGTGCTCTCTCTTCACCCACTCCTCATCTCCACCTCTACCCTGCCCCCACTTGTTGTTTAATAGGTTTGAGCAAGCAGCTGGAATCAACTACAGTCAACGAATAGGGCCTTAACATTGGCAGATGGAAATGACCACATTACGGTGATGAGAGAGGAGTGACCCCGTGAAGCAGTGAAAAATCCCTAGGTCAGCAGGGTGTTCACCCAAGGTCATGAGCAATAAGAGGTGGGTTACAGCAGGGAAGTCTCCACCCCTGGCCTAAGAGCTTTCAAAAAGTCTTCTTGCCTAGGACATTTGCATGGGTAGAAATGGGATCCAAGCGGAGCTTGGGTTCCAGAGATTACAGTACAAGGGTCTTCAAGGCTGAAAGTAAGGTTAGCAGGAGCCACACACATTGTATCACTAGGAAGATTATACCTTAATTAGCTAGAGTGCAGTGGGTAAAATTTAGTTAAGTATCCTCCCAGCTGCACAATCACCTGCAAACCCAGAGCAGATGAAAGAAAACAAGACTTTATTTTTGATTTACTCTATAGATCCAAAGGCATCTCTCTTGAACTGTGATACAAGTAAAAATATAACACACATTCTAAAAGTAAATTCTTCAGATTGTGAAAATGAGTTCAATTTATATGAAATGACAGAAAATGAAACCATCCAAATATCAGTACTCTCATTCTTCTCTGAGATATAAAATGGGACGGCTTAATAGGGAAGCTACAAATGAGCTACAAGGGAGAAAAGAAGAAAGAAAATGTTCAGACATTCAGAGCAAGCCTTTTCTTTATTGTTACCCTGATAAAATTATAATCTATCAAGAAAAATTACCATCATCACAAATTCTGATCATCCATGTTCAAGCCAGTGATGAGAAAGTAATAGCTAAGGACAAAGTTAAAAGATTTGCCTCAAATTATTACCACCAACACTGCATTTTGATATACAAATAAGGAAATAACAATTTCCTGGCAATCATTTATAAATTCCAAATTGTACCAAATTAGTTAGTGCCTCATTCCAGGCACTGGCCCCTCTCTCTGCTTACCCATTATGTTGTGATATTTCTAGTACATCTCCATGGTAACTTCTAGACACATATCTATCTATATGGCTGAGTATTTTTCATTTTCTCACATATTTTATTTTATTTTAATCATGGACTACCTTTGTCACATGACTTCATGTATGTGAAAATTACACACACACATATACATGAACATGTTTACATACATGTACCCACTCAAATTTCCAAAATAAATTTTACATAATTTAGGAAGAATGGACACAGCTAGCCTGGGGCAGTTAAAGTTTAAAAATTTGATTGAAATCATTTATTAGAAGGGGAAAGATAATTGTATCAGGAAAATGGGATAAGAAAGGAAAATGTTTTGCATCATTAGATGATTTTCTCATTTAATAAAAAGAAAGGAAGAGACAAACTTGTCCTCATCCTTAATAGAAACAGGAATTCTCTGAGTGGTATCTTAGACAAAAAGCATTGATAGTGGAATTAAAAGGTTCCTACTGTCTTGAGGACTGCATAGGAGCATATTGCATGTGCCTATTTTATTTACTGTCTGACAAAAGCCAAGGTTTGAATACCTTCATGAAGGTAACATGTCAGAAATTGCTCTCAGAGGTCAACCAAATAGGACCCAGTTACGTACTGAACTAGGTAAGATTGTTCTGCTTCCATATTCTTTTTGTAATTTTCCTTCCTGCTACCCTGGGAGATCTTCCTGCCTTCCACACATCAAAACCTATCCCCAGTAAGTATTTGATAGTTACTTGAGTCCAAATTTTGGCTTGCATGGTATTTGCCTTTTAAGATTTGCCTCCAAATATGGAATGAGATGATTTTGCCCTGTTTTTCAGTTTTGGAGAAAAAGGAAGAGATTCATTAGGAGTGGGCTGAGGCGCCTTCCCAGGGTGACTGCCTGTTTCTCAAACTGTCTTTCTATCCCAAGGTAACCCCGTCGGTGATTCCAATGAGAAGGCATCTGATTCTGAAGACAAGCTAGTGAGGCACTTGCCCTGTTTGCACTGATTAAATACCTTGTACAGAAAAACTTTTAAAAATATATTTACTAAAGTTGGAAGCATGCAACAAATTTCCAAAATATGGTTTTGGGATGCTGCATGAGTAATCAAAGTTGGAATAACACTTTGGAATAAAAAGTATGAACTATTTCTAGATGATTTTGTTAAATCAGCTCTAGAAATTCGGTTTAATATCTGCAGATACAATATGGAAGAGTTTACCTGCATCAATAGTTATTTCAGAGCTGGCTAGTGGATCAGTGTGGTTAAAAGAGAGAGCACTGGAAGTAGATGCCCAAGGTTCTTGGCCCCACTGAGTCATTTAGAATCCCTATGATCATGAGCAAGTTACTTACCCTCTCTAAGCCTCAGTTTTCTTGTCTATAGGTTATGAAAAATGCTTTACCTTCCTTCTGAGGTTGTTGTGACGAATACATTAGATTTAGATAATGTGTATAAAATGATTAGCACCAAGCTTTGAATATCATAATTGATACAAAAATTGTTGATTCCACTACCACCACCCTACTATGACTGCAATTGTTATTATTAACTGTCTGCTCAAAAAATATAATAAAAATGTCTAAGCATGGAAACTTTTCAATGTTGAATAGAATATATAAAAATAAGAAGAAATATTTTCTTTTCCTTGACCCTTAGAGATCACTTAGTCCAACTGTCAATAAACATGGAAAAATCAAAATGAATTAAAGGATTTATGTAGAATCCAGGTTGTTTTCAGGTTATCTGATAGAAATGAGAGCATTTTTACTTTTATTTCTATCTTTCAGGACTCCATTTAATGAAAATGCTTTGAAATACTTCATTTTAAAAAATGCTAATTTGAAGATCTTAAAAAAAGCACAAGATCTAAAAGATATCAGATGGCAGACCAAAAGAAAAAATGGGCATAGTTTTCAGAGAAATATTTTATGCTCTGTCCTTTTTCATTTATTTTTGGGTATGTTTCCATGGAGTTCTATCTTTATGAGGTAATTGGACTAGGCTGATATCTGTCTAAGCAGCAAGAAAATATTCTAGCAAACTAAGTCTGAAGGTAATATAACTTTTCCCTATGAAACTTTCAAGTGAGGTGGGGTTTCTCAAGTTGGTGTTCAAGGATTATCTGTATCAAAAGGATTCTGGAGCTTGTTAAAAATTCAGATTACTAAACCTCAGCCAGGCCACAGTAGATCAGAACGTTAGCCCCCATATACACATTTTTAACAGTCTCCCATATTGTTTAAAAACCATAATAGTAAATAAATGTTGGATAAATAAATGCCTTCTTTGGTTATTTTAGAGGAAGGCATTTCTTTTACCAGTACTATTTTTAGATGAAAGATAATTAGGCCAAGCTGTTTTTTTATTATTGATTTTTGGCTCTCCCCACATAGATGGAGATGGTCCTCACCTCTAGCAATATCGGAGTAATAGAAAGGAGTCCTGGCAACTTTCATGATTGAGAACAATGAACTGTAGGCACAATACAGCCTCAGGCTCCTGTGCACTGTCTCTGTGGTGGTTTGCCTGCTCATTTGCATATGCATTTACAGTTTCTGGCCATTTTTACTCAGTTGAAATGGGTCTAACTCAGTCTATACAACATTCGAAAGCAGCCCTCCATGTATATGGAAATCTCAGATAACTGGTGGAATGAGACCAGGAGAATATTGACTCTATACCAACACTTTTAAATGAATTATTAAATGAAACATTAAAACCAGTCTTCCAAGTCTTGATTATTATTATTATTTTTTTTTGGGTGTTCCCCATTGGCTACATATCATTTTTCAGTAGGCCTCTTTCTATACATAGGACACATATTCTGTGAAAATATGAGTAACATTTCTCAAATGTGGTTTCAGAAAAATCATTAAGAGAAAGAGAAACTAGATTTCAGAAAGATAAAAGAAAAAATACACATTAAAATGGCCTAATCAAATTTAAATTTCTAAGATATGATTTTCCACATCTTCATCTAGACATAAAGTTAATAGATCACCACCAAGAAATAGTTAGGGTTTCTGCCAAATCTCTTTAATGTCTTTGCAACAGAAATCATAAAAGCAGAGAAGAGGAATGTGTGTGTGTGTGTGTGTGTGTGTGTGTGTGTGTGTGTGTGTGTGTGTATAAAACAGGACAGTGCTATCACCTCTCCTCTCAGGTAACTTAAGTCCACTTTACATTCTCTAATATGATAGTGAAAAATCAGAACTGAAGGAGGGTTTGAAAGTGGAAAAAAAATTCCAAAGAAATCAGCTGAGATTACGCCTGTCAATATTTTTGAGGCCTGCCAATAAAAAAGGAAGCTCCCAGAATACCATTTTTTTAAATCTGTAGATTGGTAAAACAAACAACCATGCACATATGCACACATATACACACGCACCTTGCTACTAGAAAAATGACTATCTCCAAAGAAAAAAAAACAAACCCCAAGAGTTTCAGGGGATGAGAGATGACACTATCTTATTCAAATCCCATGGTTTGCTTATCTGCCTAATGCTAAAAGTCTCTTTTCCTAATTTTCCTCTATTTCTCTGTTTCCCAATATTGTTTCCTGTTCTTTGAATAGGCATTTGGGTGGAAGTCAATCAGTACTTTATAAATAAGGTAGCTTTGAAATTATGGTAAACCATAAAATTCCTCCTTGTCGCCACCGACACACGAGTAATCGGGCCTGCCTGGCCTTGGCTGTCCACATGCCTTGATTCTGGAGGAACTTGTGCTCTGGGGCCTGGAACTGGGTTTGTGGTTTCCAGAAGAATCCATAAGCCAAAACCAGCAATGTGATGGTTAAGATCGTTGCTTTATATGCTGCAGAGTAGAATACAGTGACTGATGATTACTATTTTTTTTTATTTCCTCTCCCAAATCTCATGACATGTTGGATTAATGTCTCTCTTGGGCTGGGCTCATCTGTGGGATCCTGGCACAGAGAATGACCCACTTTCTAATCCATCACGCCTTTCTGTTAACTCCCCTAAAGTCTCTGAGTCAGGGCTTGTCTTGGTATGCTTGGGCTGCAAACTATCACAAACTAGGTGACTTAAAACAACAGAAATGTATCACAGTTCTGGAGGCTAGAGGCCTAAAATGAAGGTATCAGCAGGGCCATACACCCTTACAAACTTGTGGGGGAAGTCTTTGCCTTTTCCTAGTTTCTGTTGGTTTGCTGGCAATCCTTGGTGTTCCTCAGCTTACAGCTGCAATATTTCCATTTCTGTCTTCAGCTTTATGTGGTATGCTCTCCCCTGACTCTGTGTCCAAATTTCCGTCATCTTATAAGGACACCTGTCATATTGGATTAGAGCCCACCTGACTCCAGTTTGACCTCATCTTACCTAATCACATATCTAAGACCCTATTTCCAAATAAGGTCACAGTCATGCAACCATGGGTTAGGACTTGAGCATATGTTTTGGAGGGGCATAGTTCAACCTACAACATGGCTTTACATCCATCCAGTTCATTGCCTAATTTTTCCTAGGGTTTTCAGGGCCTTCTAATCTTCTCTGTGCCCCTTCTCCTTGAGGCATTCCATTTTTAGGCCAATACTAGATTTCTCTCTCTGACTTTCACCACTCCTTGGCCAATCAACCTTGGAAACATGGTAGGCTGGCTGATGTTTCACCCTCAATGTTCGAATGAGGATCTTTATTTCTCTTAAACTCTTTCCTTGGCTGGTTTTTACAGAGTACCTTCACATTGCCAACCACCAAATGACTCCTGGACTTGGGACCATCCAGCAAACCCATTATTATATTCTTTTCCCTGCATGTGCCGAGGGGTTAGCATGTCCGAGTTCTCTCTCTTGTACAGTAACTCCAGAATCTTCAGGTTGCCTTCAAGCATCCCAGCCAGTTCTCTTGTAGTCCACAATTACCTCCAGCCCCTTTCCATCCCCCCAATGTCAAATTCAAACTGTGTCTGCATGATAGGAACTGACTGCATGCAGGTGAGATGGTACCTCAGGAATACTCTAGGATATCAGGGATTTATGAGGACAATGTGAGAAAATTCGGAGGGAGAGCATTCTTAACACAAAGGAAAACCAGACACAACGGTTTTTAGGCAGTGACAATACATGATGATTTCTCATTTGCAAAACACTAATGTTTTCTTGGAAACACAGGGTGCCCTAGGTTACCTGTTACCACACAACTGTCATCACACTGTAGTCTGATATTTGTGTAGTATTTTTTTACTTTCAGAAGTGCTTTCACTCTTGCTTATTTAACTTTACAACCACACATTAGTTAGCGTCGAGTAAAATGCAGTCATTTCTTAAACAGGATTAAGTCTAAAATTAGCACATGGGGCAAAAGTTGTGTGGAGTCAAAATTACCCTTTAAAATTCTCTTCAAAAACTCATGAAACTTAGCATAAATGGTTTTGTGTTTCCTCAACCTTCCTCACCAGGTAAATCTAATCAATTATTCCTATTGCATTGGGAAAAAATCACCATTCCTTTGGTTGAGCACTGGATAAAGTAATTTATATGCATTTGGGGCCTTGTTTGTAAACTATTATTATTGTTGTTATTTATTTAACATACATAGTTAAATTTATATGAGTTGAATATTCATATGAAACGATGTCACGGAAGTCTCTACATTTAAAGATAAAGAATATAGGCCTAGAGAGGTTAAGTAATTTGCCTAAAGCCACAGCTAGATACTAAAAGAGAAGAGGATAAAACTCAGGAATTCCAGTTTTGGATCAGGTTCTCTTTCTCTTAGATGGTAGTTAGAAAATTACTTCCACTTCTGAGAAACTGATGAATTACGAGTTTGTCTGGTGCCCTGTTCCTGCAGGTTTCTGAAACTGAGCCCAGGTTGAACAAGAAAGAACATAGAAATCATCAGTCCGCGTTGGGTGAGGTGGGCAGAAGTGCCATTCTCACCTCATATTGGCTATTTCTGTACTAGTCCACACTGTCCAAGAACTTGAAATGGGAAAGCGGTGTGGCGGCTGGATATAGTTGGGGAGGAGGGATGGATCAGAAATTATTCTTTCTTTTCTCGACTTATCCATTCAATCACATGAAAATTTTTAATTCAAAATTCAGTCATCGGATTTCCCATATGACCTCTGTTAAACAAGAAGGCTTGAAAAAACAGGAGGAAACATTAACCGAAGAGATAATTGATTGATGAATTTTTTAAATGTATTTTTATGATGGACAAATTCTTAAAGTATTCATTAACTAATGGAATCGTGGCACTGTGCAATTTCTGTCTCTACAGAAGAGGAGGTTAAAAAGGGCACGATCATAATAGCCCCTTGTCTCTCCAAGAACTGGGAGACGGCCCCAGCATACTCGCCTGTGCTGAGAAGGAGCAAGGGTCTTACTGATATTCGTGGTTATGTTCCTCTAAGCTCCAATAGGCTGCTCCATTTACGGGCTGCCCTGGAGGATGGGGGGGGGGGGCAGAAAATAAAAAGCTGCCATAGCATGCGGGAAATGGCCATTTAGAGACAGTGTGGAATTGGCTTCATGACTGCTAGGGGTCTCATCTGGATAAAATGTTTCACTCAGCCTCCCTCAAGGTTGCAGAAGACCAAGTCCTGTCAGTTTTCCAAGCGTCTATGGTGCAAGCCCTGCCTGGCAGCTTGAGGACGGCCTTGTGAACCTACCTCTTAGAAGTCTGCTTTCAGAGACTTACCAGGCTTGGCTTCCTTTTCACTCTCATATACAAGGTCACCTTCCTCTAGTTTGATGGGAAAAAGAGGGGCATCTGTGTCTGCTCCAGAATGTTTCACAGAGCAACCGGCTTTCCCACTGTTATCAGGTTCCTGATTTTCACTATGAATTCTGCACCATCATTCTTCCTCAGTACATTCTTGCCTCCATGGGTGGGCCAGTCATCCTCCTTCACACTTCGGGGAGAGCTCTAGCTGCCCACGGTCTTTGAATATGACTGAATTTTACTAAAGGTTTGGATGTAACCGATGGTGGATGGGTGTAGGAAAGAAACTCAGATAATTGAAAATGATAGACATTAACTGTCTAAAAATGTCCTTTGGCTATCCTGCTCACCTGGATTCTCTCCTGCCCCATTTTTCTCCTTAAAGTTTACTGTCTCCTTCACACTCTTCTTCCTTCCTCAGATGTTTCTCACACAGCTCTTCTCCACAAATTGGTGCTCCGGGGTCACTTACCCTCACAGTCCTTGATTGCCGTCCAGGGCTCCTAAAATCCAAAATCTGTTACTTTACTGTGCAGACAAATCCAACTCTGGATTTAACACCACAAATCCAAGCGCTGCACTTACCTTTGTATATCCAGAAGTCACATGAAGGGCTTTCCATCCCAAAGCACCTTCCTTTGAATTTCACATGCACTGGAACGGGGAGCTGTGGCAAGTTTTGTTTTAATAGTAATCTTTTCCATTCACATTATCATTACAGAGAGAAAGAGAAACAGAGAGAGAGAGAGAGAGAACAAAAATGTATGAAATCTACTAAATGCTCAGAGCATTTAAATTGCTTTATCATTCAAGAAAAGAACTATGTCATTTGAGGCCATGTAATCAGTGTTTCAGCTTATGGTGTGGAGCTACAAGAGTGCATTGTGGGAACACAGGTTCAGGGCACAACAGAAAATTTCATGAATGATCCTTTTATTACTTGCACAGAATAAAGAGTCCAGAAAGGGCAGATCATCTCTTTGCCACTTACACAGTACAAAGAGTCCAAAAGATCAGGGAAGGAGTTCATCACTGCTGGTCTCACGGGGTGGCAGAAAACTGCTCCTGTTCTGATAAGCTTCTGGGGCTGCTTGTTCCCAGTTTCCCTTATGGTCTGGCCAGACCTTTTCCTTACACTTAACATCTCCCCCAGGCTGTGGCACAGCCCTTAATAGAAAAAAAGGTAGGGGTAGCAGTAGGCTGGAGGGTGGCCTTTCTCTGTGACTTCCCCAGAGAAAGAGGTAGGTGAGGTCTTTGGTGGTGGCTGCATAACAGGTGTCTGTGACTTCCCTAACACATGGGTGCTGAATTCAGACTGGGGAGGGCCAAATTCCAGCAGCAGTCCTACCGTAAGAGCTGAACTAAGTTACATAATGTTTCAGTTTGTTTATCTGTAAAGTGGAGATATTAACAGTCTCTGAATCAAAGGCTTGCTGTGAGAATTCAACGAGGTGTGAAAGCAAGTGAGAACTGAGCCCCTATTAACCACTACTACTACTACAATTACGATGATGAAGTTAGGAGCTGTTTCTTCACAGTCCAGTTGGGGAAAAAAGTAGTTACTTCCATGTTCACAAAATAATCACTCCCTGGGAGATCAAAGCCAAAGGGGTTCGAAGATGATCCTGATCCCTGACATTCCACTGTCTGTGGGCGCCAGGTTACTCAGGACTCATCAAGAAAGGATCACCCACAGAAGAGCATGTCCCCGGGGACCTACCCCAGAGCATTTATTGTTACTTTCAGAGACCCGTGGTTATAGAAGATCTCTTTCTATCTTTCACATCTTCAGGTAAATATGGCAGTATGTTAATGCTCGCTCATTACTAATAGAATGAGAAATGGATAATTAAAATTAAGAGAACCAACAAAACAGCACAAATTCGTCACACTGGCCTGTAAGATGCTCCCAGGCCACTGCTCTCTCTCTGTCCAGCCTCTGTTCACACTCTGCCTCCAACCCAGCTACACTCTTACAGTGATAGAGCAGAAGGGACTTTACCATAAAACACCCAAACCAAGAACTTTACTCCTTTGCTTTGCTTTGCTGAGCCACTATTTCATTATAACAGTAGAGAGAGGATGGTTTAACGTAAAATGCAAAAAGCAAGAGCTTTCCTGAAGACTGGCTACAACCAATTATCATTGTGTAATGAACACAAGGATTTTATTTATCATCCTAACTATTCAATACTTAGGAATAAACTATTTGATGCTTAGGAATAAAATTAAATCTGAAAAATGCACAGGATAGATATGAAGGAAAATATGAAATTTTATTGAAAGTCTTAAGCAGCAGGTATATGAGAAGAGAGATTCAAGGAGCATGGGAAACTATTTCAAAGCCCTTAAAATAATATATTATAAATGAACACCTAGTCTGTACACATGCATAATGTGTCAGGAAGTAAAATATTAAGAAGTATGAGGTCTCGATTCTCTGATTGACCCTGCCGTGAGCCAACCCAGCAGCTGCGCCATCTGTTTGGGGGAGCTCCTCCCCAGTTGGTGAATGGACCCATTTCAGAAGATGTGGCTGGCTGAGGACTGAGGCTGACAAAGACTGTCTAAAACCCAAACCATCAGCTCTCGCATCCACTACCACCCCTCCTCCCAATTTCTTCGGATTAATGGCCTCAACATTTCCCAAATTATTAAATCTTAACCACATCTTTAATACCTCCTTCTCCTTCACCTACAGGTATTAACTTGTTTGTATTTCTCTGGGAGTCTTGGATGTGTATTTGTTGCTTCCCATTAATTTTGAAAAATTCTTGGTTACTAAATTTTTAAATATGTTTCCTCTTTCACCCCCCCCTTCTCTCTCTCTCTCTCTATCTCTGTCTTTGTCTCTATCTCTATCTCTATCTCTATCTCTATCTCTATCTCTATCTCTATCTCTATTTCTGTCTCTATCTCTTCCTCTATTTTCCCGTTCTGGGATTCCAATTGCATGTATTTTAGACTATGTGATTTTGTTCTGCAACTCTAGGATGCTGTCTTTTTTTTTCTCACTGCTTTTCCTCTGTATTTGTGAGGATAATTTCTACTGCTCTAACTTCAAGTGCACTAATTCTTTGCTGAAATCTCTTTCTCCCCCAAAATCTCATAAGGACCCTGTGGGAGGGCCGTGAAAAATAGTACACCAGTCAGTATAATGTCTCTTTGTGTTTGGGGCTCCCAATTATTCCAAACTGACATAATGATCCATACTTTATTTTTAAGAATTCATTAAGATTTTAGCTGATTTTCTCTTCTGCACTCTTCTGTGCTCTGGCTAATGTGGAATAGTTTGGAGTACCCTTTTTCTTCCCTGTCACATTTTAGATTTCAGTTTACTTGAATGCCTTGTAGTCTCAGCATTCTGATGGTCTTGAAAAATTATAATTTTGTAGGTTATCTGGTATTTTGATCATCATTAATGTTCTCTTGCAGCTTTTTTCATCCTGCATGTACCAGATTAGATTTAATGTGAGCAAGAAATAAAATGTTATTGTGTGAATAACATTTTATGGAGAAGTCAGCATTTATGTTTTACAGCAGCTAGCATTATTTTAACTAATATAGAAACATATATCAAAATTGGGGTCTTACCATAACAAAAAATGTAAAATATGTGGCATTGTCTCAGCAGTTAGGTGATGAGTGAAACTGATATCTTCTTCCAAAACGGCATTCTATGTTATACAACAGCAAAACATTTGGTAAGAACAGTTGCATTCTATACTTTAGGAAACAGACTATGTGCCCAGTAGCCCAGTAAGTTCAGGAAAAGTGGTGGAAAGGAAACGTGTTGGCTTTCACATCTTACTTGGAGAAAAAAATTACAAGTAAAGTTGATCTCAGGAAGGAATTGACCAGTTTTTAATTAGAAAAGAAAGTAAATAGAGAGAACCCAGGAAAAATATCGTTACATGGCTGGAAATGTTATCTGTTCTGGATTCCAAATAGTAAGAAATAATGTAGAAAAGAGTGAGATAATCCCATTAAATATCATGACTCAGACCTATGGCAAAGATCAGATTAAAAATGGGGCCTTCTCATCTATCTTTTGAAGAGGCTCCTAGTATGCTGAGAGAGAAACTGGGTAAGGGAGCAAATAACTACTTAGCCAGTCTTGAGGATTATGTCCAGGAAAAGATTTGGGGTGTAGTTAATGGAGATAGAACTGCCTAGAATCAAATAAAAGCTTGCCAAGTTTTGTTTTTTTTTTTTTGTTAACTTTTTATTTTGTGATTCATATGAAGTTGTGAGAAGTAACACACAAAGAACCCATTAACCCAGTTTTTTCTAATGGTAACATTTTGCCTAACTGTAATACAATATTACAAGCTAGAAATTGACATGGATAAAATCCATCAACACTATTCAGAATTTTCCATTTTTTGTATATGCTTGTAAGTGTGTACTTGGTTCTATGTAATTTTATCACATGTAGATTGGTGTGACCACCACCATAGTCAAGATAAGAACAGCTACATCACAGTGATCTCTTGAGGTACCTCTCGGCTGTCCATAACCCCTAGCCACCATTAGTGTATTCTCCATTTTTACAATTGTGTGACTTCAAGAATGCTACACAAATTGAATCAAATAGTATGTAACCTTTTGAAATTGCCTTTTTCTCTCAGCATAATTCCTTTGAGAAACATGATAGACAAAATAATGAGCCCCCCCAAAAAATTCATGTTCTAATCCCTTGGAACTGTGACTATGTCACCTTATATGGCAAAACAGCCATTGCTGATGTGATTAAATTAAGGGTTTTGAGATGAGATGATTATCCTAGGTTATCCAAGTGGGCCTAATAAAATGGAGGGAAGAAGGTCAAAGAAAAGTAGGAGTTGTAACAATGGAAGCAAAAACTTGGAGTGACGTGAGAAAGGGATCATGGACCCAGGAGGCAAGCAGTCTGTAGAAGCTGAAAAAGGCTAGGAAACATTGTCTTCTGAAGGCTCCAGAAGGAATGCAGCCCAAAATTGTGTGTCTATCAATAGTTTGTTCCTTTTCATTACTGGGTAGTATTCCATGGTGTGGGGTATCATACGGTTTGTTTAATTAGCCACCCATTGAAAGACATTTGAATTGTTTTCTCTTCTGGGCTGTTACACAAGAAACTGCAGTGAACACTCATGAACAGGTTTTGAGGGAACTTAAGTTTTCATGTTCTAGGACAAATGCTCAAGAATACAATTGCTGGGTCATATGGTAAGCACATGTTTAATTTTGTAAGAAATGGCTATATTTTCTCCTACTAATTTTGCAAGGTAACCAAACTGACAGATGCAAAAAGCCTGAACAAAAACTATCTTTTAACTATCTGAGCTTTGACACAAATCTCGAGCCACCATGTTTGCATAAGCAAGAAGCAGAACTGCAAAATTACTGTATGGTCCCCAATGATTTCATACTGGTCCATTTCAGATATTCAGAGGTTGATGGACAAAAAGGAATCTCTAATATTGCAGAAAGAGGGGCCAAGGTGGGCCAAGGACAAGAAGGTTCCTCCCAAAGACCAATATTGGGGTCTGTTCTGGTTTGCTAATGCTGCCATTATACAAAATACCAGAAATGGATTGGCTTTTATAAAGGAGGTTTATTTGATTACAAATCTACAGTCTGAAGGCCAGGAAAATGTCCAGATTAAGTCATCAACATGAGTATACCTTCACCAAAGGAAAGCCAATGGCATCTGGAAAACCTCTGTTAGATGGGAAGGCATGTGACTGGTGTCTGCTTATCCCAGGTTGTGTTCCAGCTCCTCTCTCAGCTACTGTGCATTCTTCAAAATGTTGCTCTTGGGCAATGTCCTCTCTTAGCTTCTCCAGAGCAAACGCTGGGCTAGGTCTGCAAAAGGCTGCTTTCAATGACCGTCTCCAAAATGTGTCTCTCAGCTGCTCTCCAAAATGTCACTCTCAGCTGCTCTAAGGTCCTTCTGTTTGTGAGCTCTTTTATAGAACTCCAGTGATCAAATCAAGACCCATCCTGAATGGGGGGTGTCCACATCTCTATGGAAATAATTCAATCAAATGTTTCACCCACAGATGAATGAGTCACCTCTCCATGGAAGCAATCAAAGGATTCCAACCCAATCAACACTCATACATCTGCCCCCACTAGATTGCATTGGCGTTTTGAGGGATATAACACATCCCACTTGGCACAGGGTCTAACCAAGGAATTTCTCTACTGCAAGACAGAGAAACCTCATAATTCATATCTAGCACAATTTGGTCATTGGTTTGAAGCATGACTTCTATGCATCATGATTTTCCCTTTTCTGAATGGATATATTTATTTTTGAAGAAAACTCTGAAGACCTAAAGAACAGCAAATCCTCAAGTTGCAAAGGGTCTCAAGATGAAAAGAATGCTTAATGACTACCTGGGAATCTATCCGATCAGGAACAAGTTCATCAATCTGTGACAAAAAGGAGAAATAAATTTTTGTTGTGTTAAGCTTCTGAAATCTGGGATTTATCTGTTAACAGCATACTAGCATTCCCCAAAAAATACAGTTGTCCTATTCCAGAAATAATTATTGCCTTATTCCAGAAATAAGAAATAATTATAATATTTCACAAAAAATATGTTTTCTAGAGTTTAACATAACTTGATAGCCCCTCCTTCAAATTACGGAAATTTCATTTTTTTCTGGTTTTCTATGCATTCTTAACACAAATACATGTTGAATTTTATCAAAAGATATTTTTTCTGCAGCAATTAATATAATCATATATTTTTTTCCTTTTATCCATTAATATAGTGAATTACATTCACAAAGTTTCCATTGTAAAACTATCCTCATATTTTGTAAATAAACCTTACTCATTGTATATACATGGCTGGGTTTGGCTATTCTTCATGATTTTTGTATCTATACTCATAATTAATAGTGTCCTAAATTATAATTTTGCTTTTCTTGTACTGTCCTTCCCTGATATTGGTGTAAATGCCAATCTAACCCAGAAAATGGGTTGTCTCCTTTGATTCTTTCAATGGAGTCAGTCTTTGTGTATTTCATGTCACAAATAGACATATGGAGAAACTCATCCACAAACAATACTCTTTCCATTCTGAATAGACACCACTTCTGAATTTCTTGCCTCTTTGTCCCTCCCTGGGTTCTCCCATTCTTGGTTTATCTCTTGCTTTGATGACCTATTTTGATCTCCTTCTTTGACTTGCCCATTTACCCTGAACAGTGTTACTCTCGGCTTTATGTGTTCAACATTTTTTTTGGCTCCAAATAAGAGACAGCCCTACTTCTAGCCTCAGAACCACAAAACTCACAACCTTGACGCAAATGTAGGGACAGATCCTATAGTCAAATAGGATAACTTGATGTCTGTCAAATCCTTTTTGCACATCACCATACCCTCTACCTGCATGTATTGTACCATCTACCTAGAATGGTCTCTTTTCTCATCTCTGCATTTCTAAATCCTATCATTTTCAAGGTTTTGCTCAAATGCTATTTCCTTTCATGAAACTCTACCTAATATCCTCCATAAGACATTGAATTTTTTTAGAAAAGCTTTTTGCTTATTTTTTAGTTATCTATTGCTGTTTCCATGAGTTTAATAGCTTCAAACAACAAAGCATTTATTTTCAGTTTCTATGGGTCAGAAATTAAGAAGTGGTTTAGATGGTTCTGTCTCAGGGTTACTCATGGAGGTGCAGTAAAGAAGTTGACTTGACCAGGTCCGGATAGCTGGCTTCCATGCAGGTTCCCTCCCATGGCTGGCAAGTTGAGACTGACTGTTGGCAGGAATCTTCAGTTTCTCCCCAAATGACTTTTCCAGGGGGGTGCTTGATTGTCTTCAAATTCATGGCAACTACTTTCCTCCAGAGGCAGTGAACAAAGAAGGAGGAGGGTGAAACCTGCCATGACTTTTATGATAAAGCCTGAGAAGTCATACACATTCATTCCGTTATTGATTACTCTGGTCAGTATGGGGTAGGACTATACAAAAGTGTGAATGTCAGTAGGTTTGCTCATTGGGGCCATGTTGAAAACTGGTCTCATACTTATTATTTTGCTTTATAATTATTTTTGTTTATATCATGTTGCCCATGGGTGGGAATTCATTTTGGGGCTCTGTTTTTCATCTTTTCATCCTCTACATAATCAGCATGCAGTAGATAATATTATGCATACTTCATGAGAGAATAAATAAATAGAAAACAGATGATAGGGAATATGGGTGGGCATCACAGACACTATCGGTAACTTCAATTTAATAGCATAGTCCAGACAGATATATCTTAGCCATTTTTCCTGGTTCAGGAGCAGCAGTAAAAGTCCCTGTCTGGAAAACACTGTAAGTGCAAAAACAAAATGACTCACCTTTAATATGTGATTTCTCCTTAGTATGTTTCATATGCAATATTTTAAAAAATATGTGTATGCATTCAGAGGAGGTTTTCAGTCATGAAATGTGGCATGCTTGCAAAAATGTTTCTGAGAGAGTTGTATGTACCATCACTACCATCATAAAATAAAATATTTTCCTTTATGAAAAAGATGGAAATAACTTAGTTTTATATATCACATTTTTATTTTGTACTTATTTTATGCTAGTTTTTTATGCTTGACGGTAGAATAAAAAAATTAAACCTTCAGTCATTCTTCTTGCTGTAAAAGAATTCACAATACATTCCAGTACCTATAAAATGAAAATGACACAGAATTTATAGAGTTAAGTCATAGAAGAAAGTACTGAGGTTTTAACATATTCAATTATCCAGAAAAGCAAATCAATTTTGTTTTTGTTAGTAACACTGGAATATGCATGCCACTCTTTTAATTAAAGCAGTTGAGAGCACATGTTGTTCACTTCATGCCTATATATTTCCTCTGGGAGCAAGTCAAGTTCTATGATAAAGCATAATGGAAATAATTTATGTGTAAAACAATAAACCCAATGCTCTAATCTAGAATATTTTTAAATGTGGTTTTTCGGATCACCCATCTCAGAATCTCCCTGGGAAAGAGGGTGATGCCAACTGAATTGTTGATTCCCAGGACTCACCCCAAACCTACAAATGGAATCTCCCAAGGAGAGGCCAGTGACTTTTTCAAAAACTGCTATGGAAATTTTTATGCACACTAACTTTGGAAACCATTTCTCTAACAGCAGAAGTCAGTGTACAATAATGGTGGAGGGCAGACTTCGGAAGTTTAGATTCAGAACTCAACAGGAAGGAACAGGGAAGATTACTACAGCTCTGTGACCTGCCAACAAGTGCCTAGAGATTTCAAAAAACTTCCAATATATTTCCCTCTAAACATTGTAATGTTCCTTTTCTGCTTATCTAGAAGTCATGGCCTGAGAAGAGAATAATAACGCACATAGTCACAAATGAGTTAAGGGTCAGTACATTTCTGCCTAGGCTGGGACAAGAAGAAGGGGGGAGTTTTGAAGTTTGTGTGTGGGGGTGTATGTGTGTGTGTGTGTTTCCTTCTCTTTCTAGCTGTCTAGGACATATTGTTGCAATAATTGTGAGTTTGGAGCTGGGAGGAACACAAATGGTTTCCTCTACTGAAGAAATATTATCTCTAATTCTCATTTTTTTAGACAGCTAGAAGAGAAAGGAGACAGAGAAAAGATGAAAAGAAGGAAAATAAAAGGTAAGGAAAAGAGAAAGCAAGTGGTGCTGTGGACCAGTTTGCACATTCTACCTGTGTAAGCAAAACATTGAAGCAGACAAAAAATTTTTCCATACCTCAATCATTGTGTAGCATACTGGGAAATAGTAAAGGAGAACTGAGGAGCCCATGGTCATCCACTCTCCCAGCCATTAGGCCTCCCTTATAAGAAGAGATACATTCAAAAAGGAATATGGAGCATGCTTTCACTTGAAAATGGAAAGAATTCTTCTGGTTTCTCAAAGTATCATCTTGTTCTACTTTGCTGAATAATTAATGTATATGTGCACAGATTATAAAGGCACTGGAAACAAAATTAAAGGAAAAAATAAACTTTTTTATATGTTTTTAATTAGTTTGTGTTGAACTTTCTGTTATCTTCCTCTCAGATTCTATTCAATGAAGGTTAAAGTATTGCTGCCTTAGGATACAAATGGCCAATCCATGGAAGCTACCGCACCCCTATATCCTAATGACTTAACAAAAGTTTAATTTTCACCTATCACTGTCCACCCAAGGATGCAGGTGTGGCATGGCTCCACTTCCATGTTTACATGACAAATCAAGGCAGGAAAAAGGGAACAAGGGAAACTGCATTGTGTCTTCTCAAGAGTCCTCCCAAAAGTTAAATGTATTTCATTGGATGAGGTAAGTTATTTGGCCAAGGTATAAATGACTATTACAAGCCCCAGAGAAGTCCCACTTTGAAGCGCTTTAATGTGCCTTTTTTCCTATTTCTTATTTTCCTTAGTGAGAAATCAGTAGATATTTATTCAAGTTTATTATTAATTATATATTCAGACACCCTAATGTTCTTTTCCTCTTTGGTTCACCATAATTAAGGAGATGTGTCACAATATCTCCTAATACCATTGTGGTTTTGTTGAATATTTCTTGCATTTCTCTCATTATGCAACAATACACACACATTAGTACATTAATGCTGAGTTGTTTGCCATACAATGGTTCATGAGTATTATAGCTTTGTTTGTGGATGGTCCCTCTTGTGGATAGAGCAGGAGTTAGTCACATGAAGACAGGCAGGTGTGTAGTAGAGGGGTGTATTCTAGACAAGGGGAAAACACACATTCAAGCACATTGACTAGAAACAATATGGAGCTTGTACTAAGAATTACAAGCTGTGGCGAACCTAAGATGGCGGCTAGGTGAGACAGGGCAAAAAAACACCTCTGTGAAAAATACTAGTTAAAAACCAGAAAGTGACCCAAAACACCACTTCCAGAGTAGCACCAGCCAGACAAGGGCTGCTAAATCCACAGGGAACGTGCATTTGGTGAAACCAGGAGTCTGCATTCTGAAATGAGTGAGTGAGTCAGCTGAGAGTCCCTTGGCCACACTGCAGTGTGGGGAAATGGTGGGTTGGAGTTTGGAGATGAACCAGTTCTTTAAAAAAAAAAAAGAAGCCTGGGAGCAGCTGCAGATACGACGGGAGCGGGCTGGGCTAACGGCTCGTCTCTGGCATGGAGGACACCCCTTCCCACACCCATTGCTGATTGCCTTGGGCCCAGGGGATCAAAGGGGATCCAAAAGGAGAAAAAAAAACACACGACTTGCAGCCATCTCCCTGGCAGGCGGGGGCACTCTTGCCCAGGGCCGAACCCACAGCACAGAGCCGCGCCAAGAAACCCAGCATGACAGGGAGTCTTTTCCACAGCACTGCTCACACGCCACAGTATCAGCCATGGACAGTGGCCTTTAATACACCCACGGCTGATTGTCCTAGAGCTGGGAGGGTGGAGCTGTGCGGAAAGGGGGAAGTTAATGCATCCCATCCAAACATCTTTGAAGCAGGCTGGGAACACCCCTGCACAGCCCAGCAACCCAGGGCTTCCCTGGAGGCCGGCACACTAGTGACAAGGCATGGCCCTCCCTCCCTCAGCAGAGGTCCTGGAAGAGCACAGCAGGGAAGGGGGAACCACTCAGAAATCCCAGGGAACCTACGCCAATACCAAGGACTTTTGGGTCAGCAGCAGAGAACAGCCTTAAATCTCCAGGAACACCTGGGAGGTTTGGTTATTAAAGCTGCCCTTCCTCCCTAACCACTCAGACACACACCCCTCATTCAGGGCAGACAGCACAGACAACACACCCAAATTAAGTGCACCAATTGGACCCCACAAGAATCAGATCCCCACACACCACAAAGTTGGGGAGAACTGACTTGAGGGCAATAGGTGACTCATGGACGCCATCTGCTGGTTAGTTAGAGAAAGTGTACGACACCAAGCTGTAGTTCTGACAAATTAAAGATCAAGTAAAGCAAATGCCAAGAGGCCAAAAACAACAGAAAATCTTAAAGCGTATGATAAAACCAGACGATACGGAGAACCCCAACCCAAACACCCAAAACAAAAGATCAGAAGACACACAGTACTTGGTGCAATTAATCAAAGAACTACAGACAGGCAATGAGAGCATGGCACGGGATATAAAGGACATGAAGAAGAGCATGGCACAGGATGTAGAAGACATAAAGAAGAACCTAGAAGAGCATAAAGAAGATATTGCAAGAGTAAATAAAAAAATAGAAGATCTTATGGAAATTAAAGAAACTGCAGACCAAATTACAAAGACTCTGGATACTCATAATACAAGATTAGAGGAAGGTGAAGAACAACTCAGCCTCCTTGAGGACCACAGAACAGAAAATGAAAGAACAAAAGAAAGAATGGGGAAAAAATCGAAAAAATCGAAATGGATCTCAGGGATATGATAGATAAAATAAAACGACCAAATTTAAGACTCATTGGTGTCCCAGAAAGGAAGAGAAGGGTAAAGGTCTAGAAAGAGTATTCAAAGAAATTGTTGGGGAAAACTTCCCAAATCTTCTATACAATATAAATACACAAAGCATAAATGCCCAGTGAACTCCAAAAAGAATAAATCCAAATAAACCCACTCCAAGACATATTCTGATCAGACTGTCAAATACTGAAGAGAAGGAGCAAGTTCTGAGAGCAGAAAGAGAAAAGCAATTCACCACATACAAAGGAAACAACATAAGACTAAGTAGTGACTACTCAGCAGCCACCATGGAGGCAAGAAGGCAGTGGCATGACATATTTAAAATTCTGAGAGAGAAAAATTTCCAACCAAGAATATTTTATCCAGCAAAACTCTCCTTGAAATTTGAGGGAGAGCTTAAATTTTTCACAGACAAACAAATGCTGAGAGATTTTGCCAATAAAAGACCTGCCCTACTTCAGATACTAAAGGGAGCCCTACTGACAGAGAAAGAAAGGAGAGAGAGATACAGAGAATTTTAACAGACATATATAGAATATTACATCCAGGTCACTGGGACACACATTCTTTTCTAGTGATCACAGATCTTTCTCCAGAATGGACCATATGCTGAGACATAAAAACAAGCCTCAATAAAATTAAAAAAAAAAAAAAAGAATTCATTCAAAGCACATTCTCTGACCACAATGGAATACAAATAGAAGTCAATAACCATCAGAGACTTGGAGAATTCACAAACACCTGGAGGATAAAAATGAGGGGGAGATGAAAACATTCCCTGATAATCAAAAGCTGAGGGACTTCATCACCAGTAGATCAGTCCCACAAGAAATGCTAAAGGAAGTTGAGCAGGCTGAAAGGAAGGGACACTAAACAATTGACTGAAACTACATGAAGAAATAAGGATTTCCAGTAAAGATCCCATGGTAAATATAAATACCAATACTGCTGTATTGTTGATTTATAACTCCACTATTTACTTCCTGCAGGATCTAAAATACATGAACTGTAATGATAAATCAGTGGTTTTGGACTCAATGTAAAATATGTGATTTTTGACAAGAACTACATAAAGGTGGGGGAATGATGGAGTATAGGAACATAGTTTATGTGTCATATGGAACTTAAGTTGGTATCAAAGAAAAACAAAATTGTTACAGATTTAAGATGTTAAATTTAAGCCCCAC